>NC_090274.1:53449500-54132000 GCF_040414725.1 Anabrus simplex
TATTACATAGTCAGATAAAGCTTCGCCTACTTAACCTACTCCATGTCATGCCAATCATGAGTGTCAATTATTAAATCTACGTCGAATATTTCGTGAAGAATTGCCTCGTCAAATGTTAACAGACTTTAAACCGCATTGCTTCAATTAGCTTGTCTCGTACTGCTGCGGAACAAAATTCCGGCACCTCGGCGTTTCAGAAAACCGTAAAAGTAGTTAGTGGGACCTAAAGCCAATAACATTATTATTATTATTATTATTATTATTATTATTATTATTATTATTAGCTATATTCATATTTATCTCTATACTATATCCTAACAGAGATTATTTTTTAGAATTTTGCTTTACGTCTCACCGACACAGATAGGTCTTATGGAGACGATGTGATAGGAAAGGGCTAGGAGTGAGAAGGAAGCGGCCGTGGCCTTAATTAAGGTATAACTCCAGCATGAGGCTGTATGAAAGTGGGAAACCACGGTAAACCATCTTCAAGGCTGCCGACAGTGGAGTTCGAACCCACTACCTCTCGGATGCAAACTCACAGCTACCCGCCCCTAACCGCACAGCCAACTCGCCCCTCAAAGGAAATTTAATTTATATATATATTTGCTATTTGCTTTACGTCGCACCGACACAGATATGTCTTACGGCGACGATGGGATAGGAAAGGCCTAAGAATTGGAAGGAAGCGGCCGTGGCCTTAATTAAGGTACAGCCCCGGGATTTGCCTGGTGTGAAAATGGGAAACCACGGAAAACCATCTTCAGGTCTGCCGACAGTGGGGCTCGAACCCACGATCTCCCGATTACTGGATACTGGCCGCACTTAAGCGACTGCAGCTATCGAGCTCGGTAATTTAATTTATAACGTAGCATTCCAGCTTAGACAATTGTTACCCAAAATTGTATCCTTTTCAATTGTTTTCTCCTGCCAATCAACCATAATGACAATCGCCGGTATCTGTTTTAGGCTGGATAAAATGATTTATAAGCTGACAACAACAACAAAAAAAAATTATATTTGATACAGATGTGAAAGTTATTCACATTTTTGTATGCTTCCAGGGGAAAATTAAAGTTATAAATATACTTTCAACTCAAACAGGTTTAATATAACATTGCATGATTTCAGTTGTTTTGCCGCATGAACAACACCTAGTTCCGTTTTAGACCGCATAATAATCCTTCATGGGACCGGCGTAGAGATATGTTTCTATTTACAGCTTTCCAGTTGTTCCCTCCTGTTTCGACAGTTTCTTAGATCCACTGAATCACGACGCCATAGTTAGCACTGAGAGGCGTTATAGCGGAAAAGCATGACAGAGTTTATTCAGGCTGTTGTTCTAAGTAAATCCAGTCATCGCGTTACATTTTCTTCTTAGGGAACTTGACGCGTTTTCTCCACACCTTTCATTATGATATCTTTTGGGTCTTTGCCATGCGAAAGAGGCAACACATTTCGCGAAGAATTTTAAAAGACGACCAGGCTTGGAGTGGTTATTAATGGAAAATAAAAGCAACAGTAATGAAAGAAAGATAAAGAAAACTGAAATAATAATAATAATCTACACTCACAATGTGGCAAGAAAGGTTGCATTTTAAAGCCCTGCACCATCGTCAGAATATTTCTGAATGCTCAGGAAGGATCATAAATAAGAATAATCTTATTGGACATACGTCCCACTAACTACTTTTTACGGTTTTAGGAGACGCCAAGGTGCCGGAATTTAGTCTCGCAGGAGTTTATTTCCGTGCCAGTAAATCTACCGACACGAGGCTGACGTATTTGAGCACCTTGAAACACCACTGTTCTGGGCCAGGATCGAACCTGCCAAGTTGGAGTCAGAAGACCAGCGCCTCAATCGTCTGAGCCGCTCAGAGCGACGGACCACAAATAGAAGAGGCTACATCCTATAATATATTGAATATAATAATATGAGAATAATGAGGACGTATGTTGTAAATTTATACAGTTTATGATTAAGTTCTATTTCTTATACTCAATGTATCGTAATACGAACTATATTACCAACTATAAAGTTGTGAAATAAAGAATAATAATAATAATAATAATAATAATAATAATAATAATAATAATCCACAGCCTGTTTCCAGTCATTCGACCGGGTCAGGAATGGAATGAATGAAGCCCCCATCTAACGGTGAGGATAAGAATTGTGCCGGCTGCCGAAGCCTGTCACACTCCTCTGGGGCAATGATTAATGAACGACAGATGAAATGAAATGATATTGGAGAGTGTTGCTGGAATGAAATATGACAGGGAAAACCGGAGTACCCGGAGAAAAACCTGTCCCGCCTCCGCTTTGTCCAGCACAAATTTCACATGGAGTGACCGTGATTTGAACCACAGAATCTAGCGCTGAGAGGCCGGCGTGCTGCTACCTGAGCCACGGAGGCTAATAATAATAATAATAATAATAATAATAATAATAATAATAATAATAATAATAATAATAATAATAATAATCTTGAAAGTTGCCAAATATGCCGAACATTCTTTCTTTCTTTCTTTCTTTCTTTCTTTCTTTCTTTCTTTCTTTCTTAATCCGTTTACCCTCCAGGGTTGGTTTTCCCCTCGAGGGATTCCACTTCTACCGCTTCAAGAGCAGTGTCCAGGAGCTTGAGACTTAGGATTGAGGACTGCGAAGGAGGAACAGTACCTCACCCAGGCGTTCTCGCTTGCTATGTTGAAGAAGAACCTTGTGCGGGGGGTGGGAAGATTGGAAGGGGTAGACAAGGAAGACGGAAGGAAGCGGCCGTGGCTTTAAGTTAGGCACCATCGCGGCATTTGCCTGGAGGAGAAGTGGGAAACCACGGAAAACCACTTCGAGAATGGCTAAGGTGGGAATCTAACACCTCCTGAGGCTAAGTGGACCCCCTTCCATACCTCCCACCAGAGCCGGGAATCGAACTCGGGTCTCCAGGGGTGGCAGCTAGTCATGCTAACCACTACACCACAGAGGCGGACATGGCTGAATACATGGCCTTAAAATAGCAATAGCCTGGAAGTTTACGCATTAAGGATTCAATCAATCTCTGTGTGCGACATCATGCTGTATAGACAAGTCCATATTCGTTCACGTCCTTGTCGACAGTCCTGGAGCACATCCGGTGTGATGATTTGAAATGCATCCTCAACTGCATTGTGCAACCATTCATTAGTAACATAACTACGTGGAGATACGTAGGCTTTGATGATTCCCCACGGGCGTGGTGAGATCGAGACTTCGTGGTAGTCATTTCAATGGCGCGAGCAACCCAGCGGGCTGGAAAATATTCTGCAGAACTAGACTTATAGATTAGTGATGGCTGAAAAATAACGTAGCAGTTACTTTGTCACAGTTATATGCCTGTCACTGTTAAAATGTAACGAGGACAAAAATAACAGGTTACCGAGTAACGATAACAGAATAACGTACTAGTGAAAACAGTAACTGGGAAGTGGGAACTCTCACTAGTAGCAGCTTACAGACACAGAATGTGACCAGAGTTCAGATGGTACGCATATCTTCCAAGTGAGAGCGCTTTCGTAGGAGATTGCTTTAAGTCAAATACACTATAGTGTATAATATATATATATAAAAAATTGGATGTTGGTATGTTTGAAGCTAATAGACTCAAAAACTACTGGACCGATTTCGCTGAAATTTTCACAGTTTGTTCTTATTACATCTCAGAGGGATTATGAAGTGGTTTGAATGAAATCTGATTGGTAGTTCGGCACTAAGGGGTGAAAAATAAAATAGGGGAAGATGAGCAAACCGCAAGACAAGTCCGATCAGCGGGTTGCCTACCCAACAAGTACATCACTGGACGAAGTGGGTAGAAGAAGTAAAAATAGATGCAATAGACAGTGGACCTAGAATGGATATGATTCACAACAGAAAATAATTATTTAGAAGCCGAGTGGACAACATCAAAACATTCCAGCAGAAACCACCAAACTGTAGACCCAAATTGCTCATATCTGAGAAAGAAAGGAAGATCAGAAGTGAAAGGATAAAGAGGTTCTGGGAGCAGAAGAAGAATACGAAGGAGAAGAAGAAGAAAAGCCTTATTTTCAATGCGGTCATAGACGGCCAAATTCGGAAATAATAATAATATTAATAATAATAATAATAATAATACAATTTGTCTGGATAAAAGAAATAAAAGAAAACATCAAAGAATTAGACATACTGGTAACACTGGAGGATTTAAAGAATAAATCAAACAAAGTAGGTATCTAAATTGAATAGTAAAATTAGATTCATACCAAAAATTGATAAAAGAGAAACAACTAAAAAGGTATTTTCAGAAGAAGAAGAAGAAGAACAACAACAACAACAACAACAACGAAGATCAGACAGAATGAAGAAACACTGGAAGAACAGAAAGGTAAACAATCATAAAACATCAAACAAGACCGGATACAAACTGACTACAGTGGTCCACCCACTGGTTGTTGCAACACAGCACATAGAGTCAATTCAGCACATACACACAAAAATTAAATGACAGGAACATACCACTGTATAAACATGAGCTCATTCAAGCCCATCTTCAATAGTATCAGACCTTAACAGAAAATCAACATAGCCAAGCATCGGTTGTATGAACACAAGCCTGTGATACATAACCTAAAAGCACAATAATAAAAAAATACTCAGAACATATAGGATATAACAAAAAGTCCATCTTTCAAAATGCAAAAATTCGACGTTATCAAATTGTAACTAGACCTGAAACATTATGTGCAGCAGAATGCTTAGCACTTCGAACGCACAGCCTGCTTGATGAACTGGTAATTAAGGAAAAGAGGAATATCCAAAAAATTCTTGGTCCCAGTCTCAAAGATGATGTTTACAGACTTCGGAGCAGCTTAGAAATTACTCCCGCACTGAAAAGATATCAAGCGTGATCCGGAAAAAGAAGGTTAACTTTTTACGCTCACTTCTTCAGATTGCCAGCTGAAAGAATCTATAAGCGATTGTTATCCTACTTCAGAAGTCTCGAAACGATTCCTCCTTGGTTGGTGGAGATCGATAAATATCTTTTAAAGTATGGAATCTCAGAAACAGACATTCAACTCCGAGCATCACTCAAAGACAGGCAGGTTTATGAGGAAGAAGTCCCAACCCGACTGAAGCATGTCCATTCTGATGCATGGAAGAAACGACACTCGGAAACGATGAAAACCTGGTGGGCCCGCAAGAAGACAAACAGTTGAGATCTCGCGTTCCTTAGTGGCCCTACGATGAATAATAATACGATCTATAAAAGACACTCGCAATAACAAACTAAAAATTCATAATTGGAATAAAATCGATTGCAATAGAAGCACATTGTCGTCTTGAATACACAATGGCAGTTTTCCTTCATAGTTTGATACATGTGATTCAGGTGCCGATTGCATTCGTCGTTGTAGGGGTATGCATTGTAATACTGTTGGACAGATATTTTTTTATAAATGGCATGTGGCCTCCGAAGAGGTCTGGTGCAGATCTTTCGAGCTGACTCCTTAAAGGCGACTCGCGCGTCTGTAAGGATTAATTCTAATGCTGGACCAAAGGCCAGCAAACTAGTATAACATAGCCATAGAGACAGACACAGATACAAAAGATGATAACGCATATGGTATTCATTACGAATTCTTTGTATCTTCATAACTTTCGTGGAATCCCTACCAGCCTGTGCTTGTTTTAAGCGCTTCCAAAAGCAGCTTGCTAACGAGTGATTGATTCTTTACGACATTCCATGATCATATTTGTAAAGCAGGTCAACCACCAACTGTGGACAGGACAGTTCATTGAGTATTCAACAGGGAAAACTAGTTTCCAACCACAATGTGACTTACAAGGAGATTAAAGAAGGTCTTCAAAGACATCGAAGTAGCGAAGTAAACATCTTATTTTTAAAACAATATAGTGACAGACAACAGTATTCACAGATGCCTAGGACTACTCCCACGTATAATTCGACTAAGGACGACAGCTGAAGGTGAGGTAGACCGATAGATATACTTCTAAGTTCTTTGAAAACACTTTACACCGACAAACTGAAAAAGAAAAAAATACATAGCGAATCTTCCACCTGAGCGACAGTCCTAAAAGCAGGAGACCACTCCTCAAACGATTAAGTGACCGCGAAGTAGCCAGCCAGCCCCGCTGAAATATAACACTGGTAGAGGAGACCAAGATATGAATATGACAACAGTAGAGGAGACCAAGATATGAATGTGACAATAGTAGAGGAGACCAAGATATGAATATAACAATAGTAGAGGAGACCAAGATATGAATAAGACAATAGTAGAGGAGACCAAGGTATGAATATGACAGTTGTAGAGGAGACCAAGATATGAATATGACAGTGGTAGAGGAAAACAAGATATGAATATGACAGTTGTAGAGGAAACCACGATATGAATATGACAGTTGTAGAAGAAACCACGATATGAATATGACAATAGTAGAGGAGACCAAGATATGAATATGACAATAGTAGAGGAGACAAAGATATGAATATGACAATAGTAGAGGAGACCAAGATATGAATATGACAGTTGCAGAGGAGACCAAGATATGAATATGACAGTTGCAGAGGAAACCACGATATGAATATGACAATAGTAGAGGAGACCAAGATATGAATATGACAATAGTAGAGGAGACCAAGATATGAATATGACAATAGTAGAGGAGACCAAGATATGAATATGACAATAACGGAGGAGACCAAGATATGAATATGACAGTGGTAGAGGAGACCAAGATATGAATATGACAACAGTAGAGGAGACCAAGATATGAATATAACAATAGTAGAGGGGAACAAGATATGAATATGACAATAGTAGAGGAGACCAAGATATGAATATGACAATAGTAGAGGAGACCAAGATATGAATATGACAGTGGTAGAGGAGACCAAGATATGAATATGACAACAGTAGAGGAGACCAAGATATGAATATAACAATAGTAGAGGGGAACAAGATATGAATATGACAATAGTAGAGGAGACCAAGATATGAATATGACAATAGTAGAGGAGACCAAGATATGAATATGACAATAGTAGAGGAGACCAAGATATGAATATGACAATAGTAGAGGAGACCAAGATATGAATATGACAGTGGTAGAGGAGACCAAGATATGAATATGACAACAGTAGAGGAGACCAAGATATGAATATAACAATAGTAGAGGGGAACAAGATATGAATATGACAATAGTAGAGGAGACCAAGATATGAATATGACAGTGGTAGAGGAGACCAAGATATGAATATGACAGTGGTAGAGGATACCAAGATATGAATATGACAATGGTAGAGGAGACCAAGATATGAATATGACAGTGGTAGAAGAGACCAAGATATGAATATGACAACAGTAGAGGAGACCAAGATATGAATATGACAGTGGTAGAGGATACCAAGATATGAATATGACAATGGTAGAGGAGACCAGGATATGAATATGACAGTGGTAGAGGAGACCAAGATATGAATATGACAATGGTAGAGGAGACCAGGATATGAATATGACAGTGGTAGAGGATACCAAGATATGAATATGACAATGGTAGAGGAGACCAGGATATGAATATGACAACAGTAGAAGAGACCAAGATATGAATATGACAATGGTAGAAGAGACCAAGATATGAAAATGACAACAGTAGAAGAGACCAAGATATGAATATGACAATGGTAGAAGAGACCAAGATATGAAAATGACAATGGTAGAGAAGACCAAGATATGAATATGACAATAGTAGAGGAGACCAAGATATGAATATGACAATAGTAGAGGAGACCAGGATATGAATATGACAGTGGTAGAGGAGACCAAGATATGAATATGGCATTGGTATAAATAGGGAAGGACAAGACATGGATTGACACTGGTATTGCCGCTGGTGTGGTTCAGACCGGAAGGCGAAAGGATCAACATTACATAACGGTGACACACTGATGTGTTAATAGGCGCAGCTAACAAATTAAATAGTTAAAACCTTGAAATAACTTAGATAACGTCAATGACGCGTGCAATGGGAAATGAGCCGCTACGTCCCGATAACAAAGTTTATGTAAATTTTTTCATTCAGTTTAATTAATTATATCAATTAATGTATCTCATTAGTGATATTATGTCAATATACATATGTAAGCCTTCGTTGTGAGGCTGATGCTAGCTTAGATGAGAAGTTTAGGGGTCAAGGTTCACAGTGCTTCTACATAAACAAACATAGCGAGTGACATAAGTTATTTCTAAGTGTTCAGTTTAAGTCCCGGCTGTGTTGTTAATATGTCTGAAAGAATAACAGTACAACGTCTGGACTAGAAAGGGTGGTTCAGGAATAATAATAATAATAATAATAATAATAATAATAATAATAATAATAATAATAATAATAATAATAATAATAATACTTTTTACAATTTTGCCTTACGTCGCACCGACACAGATAGGTCTTATGGCGACGATCCTATTAATAAAGAAGCCTAGGAGTGGAAAGGAAGCGGTCGTGGCCTTAATTAAGGCGCAGCCCCAGCATCTGCCTGGTGCGAAAATGGGAAACCACGGAAAACCATCTTCAGAGCTGCCGACAGTGCGGTTCGAACCTAGTATATCCCGGGTACAAACTCATAGCTGCGCACCCCTAACCGCACGGACAACTCGCCGCGTAGTAGTAATAATAGCAATGTGAAAATGGAATTCAGATGAAAAAGAAATCACATGAAATCTATCAAGTTACAGAAAAAAATCACAGATACAATCAGGAGACGGCGATTACAATTTTAAGGTCACTTACGTAGAATGGATAATAACAGGCTCACAAAGAACATTTTAAACTTGTCAATGAAAAGTCACAATAGCTGGCTAAATAAATTAGTGAAGACCTAAATGAAATTCGCATTAATGAAGAAATCATTTAAGATAGAATAACATTCAGAACCTTAATTCACAAACTCAAAATTTCCGTAAAGCCCACCCGAATAAATACAAGATGGAAAACGTACAAAGGAACACAGGAGGGGATGAAGAGATATTGGAAAAAGGAGAAGAAAACAAAAAAAGAGCTAATAAGTTCAAACGCACTTCTTAGTCGGGCTTAAGGAATCAAGATAATAATAATCGTATGGCGTCACCTACCGTGTGCAGACATTTTATTTTGATCTGGCTGTCTGCTCATCAGTTTCAACCTTCTGTTTTATTCTGGGCCCACTAGATGGCAGACAGAATAAACCGGATGGCATTGAAGTATGATTCAATAATAATAATAATAATAATAATAATAATAATAATAATAATAATAATAATAATAATAATAATAATAATAATATGATGTTATTGGCTTTACGTAAGACTAACTACTTTTACGGTTTTCGAAGACGCCGAGGTGCCGGAATTTTGTCCCGTAGGAGTTCTTTTACGTGGCAGTGAATCTACCGACACGAGGCTGACGTATTTGAGCAGCTTCAAATACCTCCGGACTGAGCCAGGATCGAACCTGCCAAGTTGGGTTCAGAAGGCCAGCGCCTCAACCGTCTGAGCCACTCAGTCCGGCTCCAAATTTCACTCTTTTATGCAATAAAAATAATGTTTACATAAATAATTACAATGATCAAACCTTTACTTCAATTGACTTGTGCGTATTCTCTTTTCATAATGGTATTTCTGCTGGCGTACTGTATGCAGAATTTTACGAAAATTGGCCTATTATTCAAGTGCGGCCCGCGAACATGACCAAGGTTTCCAATATGGCCCTCGAGCCCTTACAAATTGGAAACCCCTGGGCTATAATGATGTATGTACGTATGTTACATAATACTGCTGCCTTTTCTTGGGGTATCCTACATTTCTGGGAAAACGCTCGAAGATGGTGGTGGTGATGATTACTGTTTTAAAAGGAAGTAAAATTGGACACTCTCCTCTATTAGCACTAATTAGAGGGAAAAATGGAAGAGGCCCGACACTTCGAAAAAATTAAGGTATTGACCAAAGGAAGATAAGAACCACGAAGATCGTGAAAATGAAAGACTCCCTAGGACTCCAAAACCTAATATCGTCGGGTAGGAAAAGAACAAGTGTCGACCAAGAGAGTTCGGACGGGAATGATACAGGTGAGGAGCCTAGTATAAGTAAGTATGAGCCATGCCAGACTCAGCTAGACGAACCCTGATCGTCAACCAATGGTCCCGTCCGACTCGTTGGCTGAATGGTCAGCGTACTGGCCTTCGGTTCAGAGGGTCCCGGGTTCGATTCCCGGCCGGGTCGGGGATTTTAACCATCATTGGTTAATTCCAATGGCCCGGGGGCTGGGTGTTTGTGCTGTCCCCAACATCCCTGCAGCTCACACACCACACATAACACTATCCTCCACCACAATAACACGCAGTTACCTACACATGGCAGATGCCGCCCACCCTCACCGGAGGGTCTGCCTTACAAGGGCTGTACTCGGCTAGAAATAGCCACACGAAATTATTAAACCAATGGTCCCAAGTTGAGAGATCCTGCTCCACCTTCAAGTCGCCTCTTACGACAGGCAGGGGATACTGTGGATGTAATACTTCTGTAGGTAATGCATTCAATGACCATTACCTTGACTTACAAAATAATATTCACCACAGTTTATTTTCACGTTGGTTATTCTTAGTCATGATCTCATTCTAAACATCGATAACACCTGCAGCGATAGCATTCTTCAATGATGACGCCCATTTCGTAATAAAGATAAGAATTAACGATGCATATATCACTGATTTTAATGGTAAGGTAGTTACTTCACTGGATGGCTTTCGAATGATTTTGTTGTCCATCTTCTGCAAATGATTTCTGAAGCAGGAACATGTGATTTCTTGCACCTCTTACCAACAGTTCGGCTCCATGATTAGCATGCTGTCCTTTACTCCAAGGGGATCCGGTGAGGTCGGGGATTTTAAGTTTCATTGGTTATTTCCTCTGATTCGATGGTTTAGAGCACCACACTACTACTGCTACTACTACTATATGTTTTCATTTCTCGCCTGAAGGGGGGAGGCGGGCCTCCTGGAGTGTGACACCGTGTCTCAAGCCAGGAGATTTGTATCGGAGAAGGAGATGTTCCTAGAAGGTGAAAGGCACCTCGATGAAATTTTAATGGGGCTTATGGTTCCAATCTGTAGCTAGCTTCAGGTAGTTCCCGTCCGAAATGTTAGATGGTGCTGGAGGTCATTGACAACGAGTAGATAGTTGTAGGAAGGTTCTGTAGATGGCAGGCAAGTAGGCATGAAAAGGGCGATTTTAATAAGTAAAGGCCGTTTGTCTCGAAGTGAAGTATTTCAAGTCTAACCTCAATCAATGGGCCCTTCTGAGAAAGTTTTTAGTCGTATAACGTCAAGTATTATGGAGATAATATTGCTGGATTGCACTGAATCCGACTTTACCCAATCAATTAACCTTGTTCGAACTAATATCGATTTTAAGCGATAGTTCCCATGATGCTACAGTATTTGTGTTGTTTGAATTCCAAGTGTCCATGTGCTTATGCTGTAAATCTTCGTTCCTTGTACTTCTTTATTAGAAATATATCTTCGCCTGTCCTCCTGAAATCCTGTATTTCCTGTTTGAGTACACCTCAGGGACTGGAAGCTGAATGATTCTATAATAATGTATTTCTATATATTTCCTGTGTCAGTGCATTTAATTCTGTTATTTTTATTTTCATGTGGTACTTGGATATTGATGTTATACCCCATTCTCTTGCATATGGTGTGCTCTGCTGTCTTGCTTTCGAAGGGATTTCTTATGTGTTATAATATCAGCTTTGTGTTAATGTGTCAATGATTCATTTGAAGTTAAAGCTGCTTTGAGGTGTGAGGTTACGTTTTCAATAACATAGTATGCCATATGAACTGGAGGTATCAGATCATTATTTACAACATAGTAAGTACTTGAAAATAAAAAGTATATGAATTACAATGTATTGGGCATGGAAGTAGTAGAAATGCATTATAATATTTGGGGGTGGGGGAGGGGCAGGGTAAAGGAGGGGGGGAGGAGCTGTAAGCATAACCGGATGTGCGTCACTGAGCAAACTGTTGATAATAACAGTAAGGTATTGCACACAATGCGCACTGCGGCGCTATCTCTGATTGCGGACTGAAACTACTAGCGCCTTGTGGCTTGGCACCGAAATTCATCACTGAGTTACATCTCTGTTCTATTCTATCCTCTTTGGTGAGAGAGGGGGTGGTGGCCGTGACCTATACTAGGAAATGTCCTGGCATTCGCATTAGTGCAGAAGAATGAAAACAACTGGAAACCATTCTCAGGACAGCCGACGGTGGAGACTAGCCCTCTCTGTCTCCCGAACACAGAGACGTAGAGCCACGGTAGAGCCGTGGCCACCTCTCCTCTGCTCGGTTGGCCAGACGGAGTGCAGAGCTGTCGGACCACGGACCAGCCGTGGCCTCTAGTGGGCCGAGACCCACTCAGCATCCGCCGACCCTCTCTCCCCCTACCCTGCATTATCACCGTCACGCGGGTCACCTATGGTCTTCATATCGAAAAAACTGCATCAGGCCTCTTCGGAGGCTAAATACCATTATTAATCTATTGTTACCAACATTACGATTGGAAACGCAATTTTGGTATCATCGTACGAATATCTCGCACCTAATTCCCCCTAATCTAAAAATTCGACTTTAGAAATCGGAGTGCCGGATATAAGTGGGAAGTTAGTAACATACTTTTTAAAAGTAAAGCCTGATGATTATACATAATACGAAGGTCGATCAAGTATAAACGGGATTTTTTCCTGAACATCAACAGTTCGTAGGACTGGTCCTGCTCTTCTGCTATGCTTAGGCGGGACCGTTAAGAGTGGGGAGATCATGCTGCTAGATATTTCCCGCAGTTTCGTCAGTAACGCTCACGATGTCGGAGCAACAGACGCACCCCTCCACTGCGCAACGCATAATTATAAAATTTCTTACTCGTGAAGGAGCTACAGTGGAGGATATTTGACAGAGAATCACTGCACAGTTCGGTGATCAAACACTGTCAAGAACGCGTGTGTGTGCCCGGCTTAAGAAGTTCAAGGAAGGACGTGTGGAAAATCAGCAACACGATCACCGTCCTCGGACCAGCTTTACAGACGAAAACATTCGTGCGGTTCTGACGACGTGCGACAGTATCAGAAATTGCAGAACATGTCGGAATCAGTTATGGGAACTGTCAAGCAATCATCAGAAACGACTTACAGTTCCGTGAAGTGTGTTCCAGATGGGTTCCTGGCCTTTTGACAGAAAATCTGAAGTTGAGACGTCTGGAGCTACAGGAAATGCACTGGACTACACTTGATCATCCTCCTTACAGCCCGGACTTATCGCCCTGCGACACGATCCTGTTCTTTTATGATGAGGGCATCAAAACGTTGCCCATACGCTGGGACAAATACAATTCCAAAGCAGGAAACTATGTGGAAAAATAAATTGTATTTGCCTTGTGTTTTCAATAAATGAATTTAAATAAAAATTCCGTTTATATTTCATTCCCCCTCGTACATGTAGATAATGTATCCTACTCATTAGATGCATTATCAGTAGTTAAAATGATGTAAACATCCGTTCACAGCAGCACAAGCAACAGCAAGATAAGAGCACATGCACTTCATGTGAATAATCTCTCTGGAAGCGGGAGAAACGCTGCTATTCACATACTGTATCTACGTCGGTGAACAGAGAGTAGCACTCATGACAAAAGCACTGCGAAGGAAAGGGCTAAAGAAGCTATAGAAATTTACATCGAAGAAAAAAAAGCCAACCAATCCAACCTCACTGATCACATGCATTTAACCCGCCCCCCACTATTTGAATTATAAAATTATAAACAATATTTCACACTTTTTGCATTAGCGCTTATTGAATTCCACAGAAAGCTACTCTGACGTTTTAGTAGGTTATCATTTATCACTAAAAAATAATACACAGAGGAAAACGCAGATCATACCAAAGGACGACATCTGTCTTTTAGCGCCATCTGTTACTTAAAATATATCATGTTAAAAAAATTAATGATTTTATTTTCAGCAAGACAAAGAACGCAACTGTTTCCTTAAAACTCAGCGATGGACCAATCCAACAAGTAGGAAAATTCAAATATCTTGGTTGCTGTATTACAGATAAAGTCCACCTTGATCTAAAAATCAAGACATGGATTAAAATAGTCAAAGCCATTTTTAGGAAAATGGAATCACAGGTAAGGATTTTTGCGGATAATGGTATGCTCTATGGAGTAATAAATAAGTTACAAGATCGTGAGCGACTACAATATCTGTACATTTCTCCCCTAAACGGAAAGGCATAGAATCATGGATATGCGTTTTCTTAGAAGACTAGGGAGCGTTAAAGCGTTGAAGTAGTTCTTTAAAACAAATGTAAGGACTTCAACTCGCTTATCGTCACGTTAAATTCTCGGCCAACGGAATGATTACGACGTATCCGCAAAAAGCCTTACATATGATTCCATTCAACCACGCTCTGCTATCACTTGTGACCGTGTTTTTGTGGAAAAGAGAAGTCACGATGGAAAGCAAATTACAGAACGGCAATACATTACACTAAATCTTATACCTTACGTCTCGCACGTACTGTATACTGGTGGTTCTGAAATTGCAATCAGATAAACAGGGTCGCATTCCATCTAGCTTTTTAGGCCAGGAATTAGGCCGGAATCTCCTACCTGCCTTTCACGAAACAGTGGAAGAGAGCTGCTCCAACTAAGATAAGGGGATGGATATGAGAGACTACTACTGGTGGGCCTCCTAGCGGATGACGCCTTTTCCCAGTCCAGATGTGTTGCGGTGATTCGAAGTGCTGAGAAGGTCAGAGGGGAGTGGCCGTGGCCTATAAAAGAAAATGTCCCGACTTTTACCTTAGTGAAGAGAATAGAAAACCTCTGAAAAATATTCTCAGGACAGCCGATATTGGGACCAGCTCACCGCCTCCCGAATGTAAGCCACGATAAACCCGTGACCAATGTTAGCCGTACTCTGCTCGATGCGTGATACAAGCGGTGATTATTTTTCTGTCTCAATTCTATGTTTAAAAGTGTAGGTTGCGTAAAACACGCCAGTAAATACGGTATATACAATTGTAGGGGATCCATTGTCTGTGTTTCATTTGAAATTATTTGGACATTCATCTGTTTTAGATCAACTCAAGTCCATTTCAGTGGTTGTTAAGCTTATGTGTCTGCCTGTTTGTTATATCACAGGAGAACGGCTAAATTCAGTTAATTCGAACCTGAAGGGTGCAGAATAAAAAAATAATATCCACGAATTCGAATTAAGGAATATCACACACTGTTCTTTCGCGAATCTCGAATTTATTCAAACCAGTGATTCCTCGACTTACAGTGACATCAGAATTTGCGAAACAAGAACAGATCATAAAACAGCACGCGGCATTTTATCATAAGAAACACTTGAAATGATACATTAATCATGAGACTGCAATCATTATTATTATCTTCACAACTTGCTAAACAAGCTGGCAATTTTCCTTTCTTTCTTCGAATTCATTTTCGTAATAAGTGCAAACTATACGAGTGTATTTCTTGATTGAAACAAATAATCACTTCCGTTTTGTTGTCTTCGAATAAAAATTCCTAATATATCTGCAATTAATGACGGATGTTTAGTAAGTGACCTCATGCTCCATCTTCCGGCGGAATATTTCATTTTATCTGCTGACAGCTGTCAATCAATTCCACGTGGAGTTCTGGCTTTACGCCTAATGAATGGATTTTCCCGGTTACCAAAAGTTAATAGTTCATCACATAGAAGACTATTCAAGGAACGTGCCCTGAGGTGGTCAAAATGGTGGTAGTGATTACTGTTTTAGGAGAAAGTACATCCTGTATTAACACTAATCATATGGAAACTTGAAGAACTGAGCGAGGTGGCCGTGAGGTTAGGGGCGCGGATCTGTTAGCTTGCATTCGGGAGATAGTGGGTTCGAACCTGTCGGCATCTCTGAAGATGCTTTTCCATGGTTTCCCATTTTCACAGCAGGTAAATGCTGGGGCTGTACCTTAATTAAGGCCACGGCCACTTTCTTCCCGCTCCTATCGTTTTGCTATCCCATCGTCGCAATAAGACCTATCTGTGTCGGTGCGACGTGTAAAACAAACAAAAAAGAAGAAGAAAAAAGAAGGAAACCCGACACTTCGAGAAATGAAGGTATCGGCAAAAGAAAGCGAAGGGCCATGAAGGCTGTGAATGTAAAAGACTCCCGACACCTCTTAGGCCTAAACGTAATATCGTCAGGGTCTAAAAAGAACATAACCCAACCAAGAGACGTCTGATATCACCCCTGTGGGTGGGTGCGGTAGAATAACACCCACGGTATCTCCTTCCTATCGTAAGGGGCGACTAAAAGGGGCCCAAGAGGTTCTTAGCCTGGGAGCGTGGATTGGCGACCACGGGGCCCTTAGTTGAGTTCTGGCATTGCTTCCACTTACTTGTGCCAGGCTCCTCACTTTCGTCTATCCTAGCCGACCTCCCTTGGTCAACACTTGTTTCTTTTCCGACCCCGACGGTATTAGATTTGGAATCCTAGGGGGCCTTTCATTTTCACGCCTTCCGTGTCCCTTGTCTTTTGGACGATGCCTTCATTTTTCTAAGTGTCGGATCCCTTCTATCTTTTCCCTCCTGATTAGTGTTATAAAGGGGATGGTTGCCTAGTCCGACTCACTGGCTATGGTCAGCATTGAGGCCTTCGGTTCAGAGGGTCCCAGATTTGATTCCCGGCCGGGTCGGGGATTTTAATCGTGTTTGATTAATTCTTCTGGCTCGGGGGAATGGGTATTTGTGTTTGTTACAACACTTTCCTCTTCATGTTCAGACAACACACTACACTACCAACCACCACGGAAACACGCAATAGTGATTACATCCTTCCATAGAATGTTGGCGTCAGGAAGGGCACCCTGCCGTAAAACAGGGACAAATCCACATGTGCGACACAGTTCGCCCGCGACCTCACTGGTGTGGATGGTTGCCTAGTTGTACTTTCTCATAAAACAATAACCACCACCACTACCACCGCCACTAGCACTTAGTTGAGTTCTGGCATTACTTCCACTTACATGGGCCAGGCTCCTCACTTTTATATATCCCAGGGCCTCTCAGGGTGCATGCGCCAGTGCATTGCGCGGCACAAGGTGCAAAAGGTGACTTCGCCAGGTTGACCAGAGCGCAGTGCGGCTCCATGGCTAAATGGTTAGCGTGCTGGCCTTTGGTCACAGGAGTCCCGGGTTCGATTCCCGGCAGGGTCGGTAATTTTAACCATCATTGGTTAATTTCCCTGGCACGGGGGCTGGGTGTAATGTGTTGTCTTCATCATCATTTCATCCTCATCACACCGCGCAGGTCGCCTACGGGTGTCAAATCAAAAGACCAGCAGCTGGCGAGCCGAACCCGTCCTGGAATCTCCCGGCACTAAAAGCCATACGCCGTTTCATTTTTTTCCTCGTCGATTTTGAGCAAAAGCGCTGTCTCTCTCTTATCTTACGCCTACCTCGCTCGCTCTGCAGCGCTGCGCCATCCGAGCAGAGCCGTGTCGCCCCGACACAAAACGTTGGTCCGAAGCGAGCCGAGTCGGACCGATGCACAGTTCACAGAACCTCAGCGCCTCAGTTTGCACGCGTGAGATTTGGGGGGTTGAGAAACCCTGATCTATCCTATACGACCTCCTTTGGTCAACTCTCGTTCTCTTCCCACCCCGAAGCCATTATGTCCCCAGGGCTAGGTAGTCTTTCCTTTTCACGTCCTTCGCAGCTCTTGATTTCTCTGGCTAATACCTTCAGTTTTCAAAGTGTCGGATCCCTTCCATTTTTTTCTCTCTGATTACTGTTATATTTATTTATTTATTTATTTATTTATTTATTTATTTATTTATTTATTTATTTATTTATTTATTTATTTATTTATTTATTTATTTATTTATTTATTGAAGAACATTACAGGTTTTTGGCCCAAATACATGTTACAAAGAGAAAAAATAAAAATATGGACTAAATCTACCAAGTGGACGCAAAAGAAAAATAAACTAAGTCTGCAATGTGGACGCTGACATGGGCGGGAAACCTATCCACATGTGAGCGCCACCCTTATAACTACCTTACTGGCCGGCCGTGCCGTCCCCCACTGGTGAGGAAGAAAAAAGGAGCCGCCCTCCCTGGAACGACACTTCCGGCCCTCTGCAAAATTGACAAAGCTATACCCTCACCATCCCGTTTGATTACAGCCCACCCGCGCGCTGGAATCCAGCTCCCAGGCGCCACGTCTCTCTCCCTCTCGACCTCCATCTATTCACCTTTGTCAATAACCTTTGGGATAGGCCCACCCTATCCCTCTCTCTTGTGTCATTCCGTCCCTCCCCCTTCCTAAAAAAAAGTCTACTATGTGGATGCTCACATGGGCGGAAACCAATGCTCATGTGAGCGGCGCCCCCTCCCTCCCCCCCCCCCCAAGACTTACTTATTCTAAACTCCTCTACCTTAATTCTTACACACACTTATTTACTCATAACCTTCAGACCTGCCCTATAGTATTCAGACCTCCTAAAATTAACATTTCATCATCAGCAGAACACTGCTTACCAGCTCCGCTTATTTAGCAATCTGTTATCCAGAGCGCATGTTATTCTTGTTACCTAATCGCCGTATTCACCTACTGACTTAGCAATTTTGATTACTGTTATATAGAGGATGGTTACCTACTTATACTTTCTCTTAAAGCAATAATCACCACCATCACCACCATCACCACCATCACCACCATCACCACCATCACCACCAGCTGAGGTCTGATAGCAAACAATATTCGCACTCGTATATTTTCTCCATCACTCTGAAAAGCAGAGACTCATGGATATGCTGTCGGTCTCAGAAGACGAGAGGTCAAGTACAGATTCTCTGGCTGCTCCCCTACCAGTAGCCTCTTGCGACATGCAGGGGTACAGACAATACATCCTTTGACTCCACCCACAAGGGAGACAAAGCGTTCTGATAAATCGAAATAAAAATTACTCCAGATAATATGGGAAAAGCCGAGGAAGGATGAAAAAGAATCACAATCAACAGGACCTGTGTTATTTTGTCCGCGAGAAGTTTCCGTCCAGGAAATGATATTTCCCAGAAGCTCACTGACCTGACCTGTTGTTGGTTTAACGCTCTTTCGTAACAATCAGGTCCAAATAACATGATTGTTATATTCCGTCACTTGAGGCTGTCCGTTATCTCATAACCAAGGGTTTTTGACCAGTTCCGACGTAAGAGAATGTGCTATCCCCCATCAATAATTCTGTAGTCTATTGCAGTGCTATTCAAACATTTTGGTTGGTGTACCACCAAAATCTAATTTTTTTTAACTTCGTACCCCGGAAGTACGAGTATATTGCGATTGTACCAGAAATAACAAGTGATTGATACTGAGTGCCAAATAATACTATCATTATCATCATCATCATCATCCACAGATTATCCCGCTTGCTCACGATGTCAGCACGCACTGAGTCATGAAGGAGCCATGATGGAGAGGGCATATAAGTCTTTGGTAAGACCCCAAATAAAGTATGGGACCCTCACAAGGTTTACTTGATTCAATACGTGGAAAAAATCCAAAGAAAAGCAGCTCGATTTGTTCTGGGCGATTTCCGACAAAAGAGTACCCCCGCACACACGGCACTTACGCCCTTGAAAGGGCCTACCAAGCAACCGCTGCTCAGCCCGAAGGCCTGCAGATTACGAGGGGCCGTGTGGTCAGCACGACGAATCCTCTCGGTCGTTATTCTGGGCTTTCGAGACCGGGGTCGCTATCTCACCGTCAGATAGCTCCTCAATTCTAATCACGAAGGCTGAGTGGACCTCGGACAAGCCCTCAGGTAGAGAGAAAAATCCCTGACCTGGCCGGAAATCGAACCCGGGGCCTCCGGGCAAGAGGCAGGCACGCTACACCTACACCACGGGGGCGGCGACAAAAGAGAAGCGTTACAAAAATGTTGCAAAATTTGGGCTGGGAAGACTTGGGAGAAAGAAGACGAGCTGCTCGACTAAGAGATATGTTCCGAACTGTCAGTGGAGAGGTGTGGGAGGACATCAGTAGACGAATAAGTTTGAGTAGTGTCTTTAAAAATAGGAAAGATCACAATGTGAAGATAAAGTTGGAATTCAAGAGGACAAATTGGGACAAATATTTGTTTATAGGAAGCGGAGTTAGGGATTGGAATAACTTACCAAGGGAGATGTTCAATAAATTTCCAATTTCTTTGCAATCATTTAAGAAAAGGCTAGGAAAACAACAGGTAGGGAATTTCCCACCTGGGCGACTGCCCTAAATGCAGATCAGTAGTGATTCATTGATTGAGTTGTGGCCGGGGATTTAAGGTCACTTGCCCTTCTTGACAACACGGTATTTTCAATTGAAAATCCCACCCCAACAATACCAGGAATCAAACTACAGTCACCAGGATGACAGGCAAACAGCTAACCCACTACACCACCCTGCTCTCCAATAACAACAACAATGTATTTTATATACTACATAATCGCGGGGCACAGGAAACCTCGTAATTTCTTCTCAGTAAACTTTACAGAAGTACAGAACAGAGCGGTCAGCAAGGGCCGGAGAACTATTCCTGGCATTTTCATTGCTTAATGTTAGCCCAATTATTTGACTATGGCAATCTTCTGTTCCCTTCTCAGCAAACTACTACTACTAAACGTTTTCATTCCTCCCCTGAAGGGGGAGGCGGGCCTCTTAGACGGTGACGCCGTCTCTCAGGCCGGGAGATTTGTTACGGTGAAGGAGATGTGCGGAGAAGGTGAGGGGGTGGGCGGCCGTGGCCTATACTACAAACTATCCCGGCATTCGCCTTAGTGCAGGAGAACCACGGAAAACCATTCTGAGGATAGCCGACGGTTGGGGCCAGCCGTAAGGGCCAGCCGTAAGGTCCAGCCCTGTCCCGTATCCCGAATGCAGAGGCGTAGAGCCACGGTAGAGCCGTGGCCATCTCTCCTCTCCTTTGCTCGGTTGGCCGGTCAGAGTGCAGAGCTGTTGTACCACGGACCAGCCGTGGCCACTTAAGGGACGAAACCCACTCTGCATCTACCGAACTCAGGAAACGTGGCAAGCCTTCACAAGACGGATGGGGAAACGTAGTTTTCACATGAGTGGAATTACGAGGTTTTCATTATCTAGCAACGATATATATAGATATTACACACCCACACCCCCCCCCCACACACACAAGTATAATAAAATTGGTGTAACAATTGTCCTACATACACTCTTACTGAAAAAAATTGAGTGAATGAGTGGATTTCGAAATTAACAAGCACTCTCCTGGACATGGGAACTTGGCAGATGTGTGTGAATGTGAGTTTTAAAAGCGCATGTACACAGTAATTTATTTTCTGCTATGCCCCTGAACTTATATTAAACACAATTTAATTTTAAAGAAAGACCATAAGGATATGTTATACATTTACAGTTTACAATTTACAAATCCTGTAGAGCAAGGACCTCCTACCATGCGGCAGGGGTAGCTCAGCTAAACTCACTGGGCGAGCTAGTTCCTGTGAGTTTGTTTCTTCTACTGTGGTAGGTTCCAAGCTATTAACACAGAATAATCACTAATTATTCTTCGTCCTTATTCCAATAACCTCAACCCTAAGACATTTCTGACTACTTATTTTATCATAATTTACAATATTTTATATTTTATTTTATAATTTATAATATTTTACGTTCCCAAATTATTACTTGTCCCTATCCCAATTACTTTAACTAAGAATGATTATTTCCACTTCACTCTGTCTCTTGCTGTCCTTGACCACTGAACACCAGCCACTTCTCTGAATTCCTGAGACCATCTCTGTAGTGGACGTCCTCTGTTCCTCTTTTCCTATCCTGGGATCCCATATTGCTGCGGTGTAAGTCCACGTATCTTGATACATCCTTCATAACACTTCTTCGTAGTTCTTCATTCCGCACTTTGTCAGTGAGATAAATTCCCAAACTTTTTCTCTCCATTTTACATTGACACACTTATATCATCTTGATCTATCTCTTAGTGAGAGTCCAAGTCTGGGTGCCATATACACTAGCGTCCAAAAGTTAAGCAAAATCACTAAACGAGGCCATACGGCCTGATAAGGATGTCAGACGGATTCCTGAACAAAAGGAAGCTGACTCACACACCGTATGTAAAAAAACTTGTCCAAAAAAGTGTCAGAAAGGTTCTGATAGCTAAGATACACCTTTGACAGCAACTAACAAAACTTAGGGTGGATGGTTGCCCCTAACGGCCACACATGTTTCACAGTGACGTGGCATGCTATCTATCAGATGGTCCAAGAGCTCTTGTGGCAGTCGATCCCATTCATCAGAAAGGCCAATGTGAAGGTCTTGAGGGTCCTTGCTCGAGGCTGACGGGATGCAATTCGCCTCCCCAGTGCATCCCAGGCATGTTCTATACGATTCAGATCCGCAGACCTCGCTGGCCAGTCCATGCGATGAATGTCTTTCACAGCCAGGAATTCATCCACCAGAACAGCGTGGTGCGGTAGGGCACTATCGTCCATTAAGAGGAAGTCTGGACCAACCGCACCTCTGAAGAGTCGAACATGTGGTCTCAGTACATCATCCCTGTATTTCCGAGCATTAACAGTGTTCCTCGGACCTACACATCTTCATGGGTGGTGATGTGTAGGTCCGTACGGCCATTCAACATGATGCCGCCCCACATCACGACGCCACCACCACCACCACCATACTGGTCCCGTTCCACGATGTTCCTGTGGTTGTATCGGTTACCCGGTTCTCTCCAGATTAATGTGCGACGGGAATCGTTCTGCAAACTGAAGCGGGATTCATCTGTGAAGAGCACATGCCTCCATTCATTCATGATCCAGTCTGGATGTTGACGGCTCCACAGTAAACGGGCCTGCCTCTGTGCTGGAGTGAGCGGGACGCACACCGCTGGTCGTCGGGCAAACAGCCCTGAGCCTCCGATACACAGTATGCCGGGAAATGGCAACCCCTGAGATGGCTGCAAGAGCCGCCGACAATTGTCTTGCAGGTGCACTCCGATTTCTTCGGGCGGTTAAGGCCAGATATCGGTCATGCTGTGGTGTGGTTACCCTTGGTCGACCTGGTACTGGCCTACGACTAACATCTCCTGTGTCTCGAAATCGTCTCCAAACCCTAGAAATGACGGCACATTCAAGGATACGGCGACTTCGGTCTGTGTCTGGTCTGCTTCCAGGTGGCCGAGTATTCTACCCTGCAAAACGGGGTCCAAATGACGTCGTTGTGCCATTATGTTGGAACGTTCACCACGAGGCTGCTCTCCGCACACTAAAACAGGGCAAACACGACTGAGGGAATATGGGGCGCAGGCACTGGCTGTGTTTACCTTGCAGTTACGCCGCTAGTCAAAGCTAACTAACTAACTAACTAATGAAAGTTTTCATTCCCCTCCCTGATGGGAAGGGGCGGGCCACGTAGAAGGTAACGCCTTCTTTTTGGCCCGGTAGTCAAAGCAGGGAACACTCCTTTCCTATACAGAGCGAACGCGTAACGTTGGTAGGTGCATATGTCGTGCGATTTGCGGTCTATTTCCTGTTGCCCTGCTTACTCGTAACTTATGCTTAACTTTTGGACACTAGGCTAGTGTACAAGAACTGAAATGACGCAGCTTTCCAAAATTTTAAACCCTTTCTGAATGTTAATATATTTCCAGGAGAATGAAGGCTGTTAGTAACAATACTGAGCTACGCCTTTCTCATGACAGAGTTATCGTGCCACTTCACCTTGCCAAAGTTTATCGCGGTATGATATTGAGGATTGTTTCGCTAATATAGATGACGATGTGGATGATTAGGAATATTAGGAAATAGATGCTGATATATTTGAAGGTATATGCTTGAAAAATACTATACAATAAGCACGGTATAACAAAATAATGTGCGTTTACAAAACAGTACAATTTTCTCCACCATTTCACAGTTCTCTCTGCAGGCCCCAGTCTAGAAAGACAAGAATAACTGCGGAGAGGATTCGTCATGCTGACCACACGACACCTCGTAATCTGCAGGCCGATGGGATGAGCAGCGGCCACTTAGTAGGGGACTGTTGCGGCATGGGTTCAGTGATAATAAGCGAAATGATACAATACAGTGATCCTTTGTTGGACACTTTTGTGGTTGAAAAATCACCCGTAAAATTCGTGATTTATTGGAAGTAATTGTTTTTTTATGTGTTATTGCAGAAGAATAGACCTTTGATAATTTTAATTAAAGTCTGTAGTATAATTAGGCAACACAAAACATATTTAAATATGGCAGAAAATGCCTGGTTTCCAGGGATATGTACTTAAATAATGGTCTGGTAGTGAGAGTGTTCAGGCGAAATGTCTAGAGATGCAATGAGAAAAATAATGAGAAACGCAGATCGGGAAATATTTTACGTGGAATTGCTTATTGACCCACTTTTTATATAGAGAAAACTAATTAAACCATATTCTTTAGTTCATAAAACCATCTCGAAGGCTACGTTGTTACCTGTCCATGAAGCTTTCGTATCCACAGGCAATAAGTAAACATCATCCATCATTGTTCATTAAATAAGGTTAATACATTTATAATTACTGCGTACTGTAATACCAACAAAATATTAATGGTTTCAAGAATGACCCACGGCTAGGCGAGATGTTTGTAATTATCATGCACATGATCATACACGTCTCTTACTTAGACGGGCAAACACTCCATTGCTCCATTTTGAAGGGTGTGAATGGCATATTTGGGTTAGTTATAATGTCAATAGGTTGAAGGAACCTTGTTCTGCAAATAGTTAAAAAAAATGTCGGTAAATTCCAAGGACACAGTTGCGTTATCAATGATGGAATACTTTCAAACGTCCATTATTCTATTGAACCTCAAGGGAATTTGTGGATACACTGTTCATCTCAAAAACTTTTGAATCGTTGAAAGCGAATTTTTGTTCACACTTTTCAGCGACGTAAGGATGGGAAAGAGCTAGGATTGGGAAGGTACGTCCATGGCCTTAATTAAGGTACAGCCCCAACATTTACTTGGTGTGAAAATAGAAAACTAGGAAAAACCGTCTTCAGAGTTGCCGGCAGTAGGGCTCGAACCAACCATCTCCCAAATGCGAGCAAACGGCTATATGACCCAAACCCCGCGACCAACTCGCTCAAACCCATATAAAATGCCGATACCACGAAATTGGGAAAATGCCAGGAAGAAGATGAGGAAGAAGAAGATCAGTCTTTACCGTGTCAGGAAAGAATTTTTTGTCGTACACATTTTTTAATTGAAAAACAATTCTGGAGTGTCGATTTTATGAATTTATTTTCATTGCAAATTTCTATGTTCTATTTATCAAGGTATTTCAATGTATTATTATTATTACTATTATTATTATTATTATTATTATTATTATTATTATTATTATTATTATTATTTTTATTATTATTATCATTATTGTCCGACTCCTTTGCTGGATGCTCAGCGTTGAGACCTTCGGTTCAGAGGGTCTCAGGTTCGATTCCTAAGTGGGTGGGGATTTCAATGGCGAGTGGTTTATTCTTCTGGCTCGGGGACTGGGTATTTGTGCTTATCCAAACACTTTTCTCTACATATTCACACAGCACACCACGGTACCACAGTAACACGCAATAGTGATTACTTCCCTCGGCATAGGGTTGGCGTCAGGAATGACATCCGGTCGTAAAACAGGGCCAAATCCACATGTGGTACACAGTTTGCACCCGTGACCCGACATGTGTGGGAAAAACGGTAGATTATTATTATTATTATTATTATTATTATTATTATTATTATTATTATTATTATTATTATTATTAATTCCCCTGTGGGGGTGGGCAGTACAATAACACCCACGGTACCCCTGCCTGTCGTAAGAGGCGACTAAAAGGGGCCCCAGGGGCTCTTAACTTCGGAGCGTCCACTTACTTGTGCCAGACTCCTCACTTCCATCTATCCTATACGACCTCTCTTGGTCAACTCTTGTTCTTTATCGACCTCTACGGTATTAGGTTTGCGAGGGCTAGGGAGTCTTTAATTTTCACGCCCTTCGTAGCCCTTGTCTTACTTTGGCCGATATCATCATTTTTCGAAGTGTCGGACCCTTTCTATTTTTTTCTCTCTCCGATTAAAAAAATGCTATTTCTTCGGGGCGTCGACCTATAGGGATCTTTTGCCCCTACTTGCACCATATGATATGGACCTGCGTGTAACTGGAATTGCGGAAGTGTAGAGTGTTGAATGTGAGAAAACGAGCGTTAAGGACGGCACAAACACCCAGTCCCTAGGCCAGGGATACAAAAAAACCCCTGACCCGGCCGGGAATCGAACCCGGGGCCGCCGGGTGACAGGCGGACGCGTTGCCCCCTACACCGCGGGGCCAGACTTTCTCTCTGATTAGTGTCAATAGAGGATGGTTGCCTAGTTGTACTTCCTCTTAAAACAATAACCACCACCACCATTATTATTATTATTATTATTATTATTATTATTATTATTATTATTATTTATTATTTATTATTTATTATTATTGGGTAGCGTGTCTGCCTCTTAGCTGGAGGCCCCGGGTTCGATTTTCGGACAGGTCTGGGAATTTTACCTGCATCTGAGGGCTGGTTCGAGGTTCACTCAGCCTACGGGATTACAATTTAGGAGCTATCTCACGGTGAGATAGCGGCCCTGGTCTAGAAAGCCAGGAATAACGGCCTCGAGGATTCGTCGTGCTGACTACACGTCACCTCGTAATCTGCAGCGGTCGCTCGGTAGGCCATGGCCCTTCGGCGCTGTTGGGCCACGGGGTTTGGTTTGGTTTGGTATTATTATTATTATTATTATTATTATTATTATTATTATTATTATTATTATTATATTTATTATTATTACATTGATATGACCACAGCTTGGTCTTGGCCCCCTAACCTACATGTTGGATGCATTTCCGGAAGCTAGACGCTGTAGTTTTCCAAAACCCTCTTAACTGTATGCACGTCATAGCCAAGTGTTTGGCGTACTCGTGCAGTGAAATGGCCAGCACTTTGCCAAGTAGTTACTGAAATAGACCTTTGTCTGTTGGCCAGTACTAACCGACGTACAGTTGATATCTGTAGGCAGCCTTGACAATGAGATGTCAGAACAGAAATAAACAGAATATGACGCTGATGCAGTCCCCTACTTGCTAAGGATATTTCTCGTTCGTTCTCTTGGAAATAAAATCAGAATATTTCTCCGCCATCAGTTTCTTGTTGCCAAGGTCCAGTTCCTTAACTTGTACATAGTTCCCATTATTTAAATAGCTCCCTTTGTGATCAATAGTACAATGTCAGCCTCTGGATTCTTAGATCGTGGCTTCAAATCCGGTAGAGGTAGCCAGATTTCTGAAGAGTGGAAGAAATAATAATCTAATGTTATTGTTACTATTTTTACGGTTTTCGGAGACGCCGAGGTGCCAGAATTTAGTTCTGCAGAGGTTCTTTTACGTGCCAGTAAATCTACCGACACGAGGCTGATGTATTTGAGCACCTTCAAATACCACCGGGCTGAGCCAGGATCGAACCTACCAAGTTCGGGTCAGAAGGCCAGCGCCTCAGGGTGAAAGGAGGTTCTGTGTCATAAGATATCTGGTGACACTTTGGTGTTTACCAGCCAAAATTAATTAAAAATCAGCCATACGTCACTCAGTAGATATTTATTTCTTTGCCATCTAGTGGAATAAAAAGGAAAGTCGAAATTGACACGCAGGCATCGTAAACGGCGTCAAATCAAAATGCAAGGAGACGATAGCTGAGGCCATACAATTATTATTATTATTATTATTATTATTATTATTATTATTATTATTATTATTATTATTATTATTTCTTCTTCTTTCCGATGAGGCCTGCTAAGGACCACGTGCCAATTTCAATTCAGTTTTTCATACTTTGTTGCTTTCTCTTCCGTTCCTTCCAATATTCTTTCATCCTTTTATTATGTTGTTTCCTTCTGTCCTCAGACCACTTCGCACCAGGTTTCTTGTTCAGTCTTCCTTGGAATACTTCCATACTTACTACCCTCTTTCTAAAAATTTGTCCATAATTTATTCTTCTCTAATATTATTTCATTCTAAATCTTTCTTTACTTCTTGAATCCAGCTAGTTGTTGCCTTTTTGTCCCAAAGGTACGTGAAAATCGTTTTTGTTTATCTGGAATCATCCATTCTGTAAATATGTCCGAAAAATTGCAATCTCCTTTTTATGGTTTCTGTTATGTTTTCTATGTTCCTGTATATTTCATCATTAGATCTTAATTTCCATACTTCTGTTGTTTTCACAGGGCCTAAGATTTTTCTCATGATTCTCCTTTCTAGTACCTCAAGTTTATCTAATCTATAGTTTAGTACCAGGCATTCACTTGCATATAAGCATTCCGGTTTCATCACTGTAGTGTAATGCCTTATTTTAAGATTTTTAGATATAAACATTATTATTATTATTATTATTATTATTATTATTATTATTATTATTATTCTTTCTTCGTTTCGGCCTGCTGTGGACCACGTTATTTCAACCGTTTGCATCCTTGAGCTTTAATTCTTCCCCAGTACTCACGCATTCTCGTTTTGTGAGCCTCCTTTCTTTCATCAGTCCACTTCTTGCCTGTTTTCAGCTTTGGCCTTTCTTGGAACCTCTTGTATCCCTGGAGCTTTTTATGGAGAGGAGCACGTTTCTGGATGTCTTCGAGTGTGATTCCTATTTCTTGAAGGTCTTTTTCAACTTCGATAAACTAGGGTCCCTTGGTTTTCTTGTTAAGAAAGTAGGAAAAGATCCTATTGGTCTGCCTCTGTGTGCTCATGCGTGCTATATGGCCATAAAAATTAATCCTCCTTTTCCGAATCGTGTCCGTTATCCTCTCCATATGCTGGTACAGATCGCTGTTGTGTCGTCTCCTGTACTCACCATTTTCTTTGATAGGTCCAAAAATCTTTCTCAGGATTTTTATTTCTTTAGCTTCTAGCTTCTCCATCAGACCTTTTCTGTTCATTGCAAGGCATTCTGCTGCGTACAGTGCTTCCGGACGTACAACCGAACAATAATGCCTAAGCTTGCCGTTGATGGACATTGATCTTTTGTTGTAGACATTCCTAGTCAGCTGATATGCCACCTCCATCTTGTTGATTCTGCACATGATTGCTTCTTTCTCAGAGTTGTTAGGTACTATCCACTCGCCTAAGTACTTAAACTTTTAAACCTGCTTAATTTTTTCCTGTTCCACAATGAGCTCTCTGTGAGCTGGCTTGATGTTGGTTATAAACTCTGTTTTTTGGAAAGAGATTTGGAGGCCAGCTTTTGCTGATTGGATTCTCAGTTGGTTAACTTGTTTTTCAGCAGTATCTAGGGAATCAGAAAAGATCGATAGGTCATCTGCAAAAGCTAGGCGTTCTATGATGAGATCATCTCTCTTATATCCTATTCTAAGGCCATTCTCAACCTCTTCCTTGCACATCTCCTTGCGCCATTCCCGAATGATTTTCTCCAGAACGCAGTTGAAGAGAAGCGGTGATAGTCCATCCCCTTGCCTAACACCAGTCTTGATTTCGAAGGCTTTCGAAATTTCTCCCCTGAATTTCACCCTGGACGTAGTACTAGTTAAGGTCTGTTGAATGATAGCCCTCGTTTTGTTGTCTAAGCCCATTTCCTTCAGAATGCGGAGGAGTGTGTGTCGATCTATGGAATCGTAGGCTTTTTGGAAGTCAACAAAAGTAACTATAAAATTCTTATTCCTGGATTTTAGGTACGACAGGGCAGACTTAAGGTTCATGATCTTCTCTGCACAAGATCGTCCTTTTCTAAAGCCTCCTTGGTATTCACCCGACTGTGAATCAAGTTGCTTTTCTGCCCGAGTTTGAAGGGCTTTGGAGAGAATTTTGTATGTTACTGAGAGAAGGGAGATGCCGCGATAGTTGTTTACATCTGTTTTGTCACCTTTCTTATGTAGGGGATGAATCAGGGCTGCTGTCCAATCATTTGGAATCCTCTCTGTTTCCCATATCTCGCGATTGATCTCAGTTAGTTTATCGATCGACTTTTCACCTGCAGACTTCCAGAGTTCAGCAATTATCACATCTTCTCCAGGTGCTTTGTTGTTCTTTAATGATGTAATTATCTGTTTGATTTCCTCTTTTGTGGGGGGAGAAGAGTCTGGGTTGGGATGTCGGGATTCTTCAAAGGAGAATTCTGATTCTGTTTCTTCGCAGTTAAGAAGAGATTCAAAATATTTAGCCAAGATTTGACAGTTATCCTTGTCGTTGTAGGCAACTTTTCCATTGTGATTTCGGAAATGTAGACTTGGTTTTATAGAAATCCCTAGTATTATTCTTATTAAAGTCCTGCTCGATCTGTGTCAGTTGGTTTTTGTCAAATGCGCGCTTTACTTGGCGGATCACTTTCGCTCCATGTTTCCTAGCCTCCAGAAAGTCTTCATATCTTTCTGGATTCTTCAGGGAATTCCATCTTTGCCAAGCGATTTGTCTTTGTGTTATGGCTTCATCACACTCTTGAGTCCACCACGGATGCTTCTTTGGTTTCTGTAGCAATACTGTCTCCTCAGCCGTTTCAACAATGGCATTTTTCAGTTGTTCCCAATTTTCTGTGTCCAAAGACTGAAGTTTCTGAGTGAATTCTTCGCTGGTTTTCAGCTTTTCTGTATCAAATTTGCTAGTTTTCTTGATCTTAACTCTTTTTGTGTTTCTTGGATGAAGCTTAATTTTGATCTTGGATAGATAGTGGTCTGAGTCAAGGTTAGCACTTCTCAGGACTTTAACATTTTGGATCTCTTGGGTTGCTTTTCGTGCAATGGCAACATGATCTATTTGAAATTCTCCCAAGTGAGGATTGGTGATATCCATGTCTTTTGTTTTCTCGGTAGATGTTTGAAGGCTGTTGACTTAAGAACAAGATTGAATGCCTTACAAAGCTCTATAAGCCTTTCCCCATTTCGGTTGGTTCGTCTGTGGGCTGGATAGTTTCTAATGATATTTTGGAATTTCCTTTCTTTGCCAATCTGGGCATTGAAGTCTCCAAGCAAAATGATTGTGTGTTTGTCAGGAATTTTTGATATAACATCTTCCAGGTCCTCCCAGAATTTGTCTGTTCCTTCTGGGTATTTCTTGTTTGCCTGGTTGATTGGCGCATGTACGTTCACAAGGGTGTGTACGTTGTTCATACTCCGAAAGCTAAGCATCGAGACCCTGCTGTTAGGAGAGCTGAAATCAGTGACTGAATCAATAATTTTCCTGCTGACAATAAATCCTGTTCCAAGGTGTGGAACAGTTTTCATCACACGTTTGCCATTTTTCCCTTTGAAGATTCTATAACCTTGTGATTCAAACGTATGTTCATCAGTAAACCTTGACTCTTGAATTGCTGTAATTAGGATTTCATGTTGGGAGAGGACATCCGTAAGATGTTTGAGTTTACCAACTTTCAAGAGGGAGTTGCCATTGAAGGTAGCAAAATAATTTCGGTGTTTGTGGCTGATTTTGTTCCTAGGAGTCTCCGATACCTCCTTGCATGTAGGTGCAGGCTCCCCAGAATCCGAAGGCCTGCTTGCGTCACTCAAGGCGACGGTGGATTGGTTACCACCTGGGGTACAATTTCCTGTTGAATTTTCCTCCATTCTTTGCAGCTGAAAATTTGTAGTTTGGGGTCGGTGTAGTTTTACATCGACCAAGTTACTTCCAAGGTTGTAAGCCTTGGAGAGAGTCTGATGTTCGACTCGGGATGGCATTTCCACCATACCCCATGCTTCGGTTCTCCCGCCGATACTCGGGTGGCTGATTGCAGTGGTTTCCCACTGGGCGATTGGGGCGCCACGACCCTACGCCAGTTATTATTATTATTATTATTATTATTATTATTATTATTATTATTATTATTATTATTATTATTATTATTATTATTATCAGGGTTCTTTTTCATCCGGAAATTTTTTGGAGTCATATTTCACAAAGAACTTGGAAACCAGGAATGGCCCCATTTTAAATTCTCAGTTATATTAGCTGATACCGTAAATCAAGGGGACCGGGCGAGTTGGCCGTGCGGTTAGAGGCGCGCGGCTGTGAGCTTGCATCCGAGAGATAGTGAGTTCGAATCCCACTGTCGGTAGCCCTGAAGATGGTTTTCCGTGGTTTCTCATTTTCACACCAGGCAAATGCTGGGGCTCTACCTTAATTAAGGCTACGGCCGCTTCCTTCCAACTCCTAGGACTTTCCTACCTCATCGTCGCCATAAGACCTATCTGTGTGGGTGCGACGTAAAGCCACTAGCAAAAAAATCAAGGGTTGCCTCTGGTTCATCTAATCCAGTGCCACCATCTTCTGTTATTGTCGCTGAAGTTTGAAGATCTAAATATCCTGTTTGAAGTCATGGGAGTGACTTTTACAAGATTAACCTGATTTTAAAACCAACAAGAGTTTTTCTTCAAATGAAGATCGTGATCACACTGATTGCAATCAATCAATCAATCAATCAATCAATCAATCAATCAATCAATCAATCAATCAATCAATCAATCAATCAATCAATCAATCAATCAATCAATCAATCAATCAATCAATCAATCAATCAATCAATCAATCAATCAATCAATCAATCAATCAATCAATCAATCAATCAATCAATCAATCAATCAATCAATCAATCAATCAATCAATCAATCAATCAATCAATCAATCAATCAATCAATCAATCAATCAATCAATCAATCAATCAATCAATCAATCAATCAATCAATCAATCAATCAATCAATCAATCAATCAATCAATCAATCAATCAATCAATCAATCAATCAATCAATCAATCAATCAATCAATCAATCAATCAATCAATCAATCAATCAATCAATCAATCAATCAATCAATCAATCAATCAATCAATCAATCAATCAATCAATCAATCAATCAATCAATCAATCAATCAATCAATCAATCAATCAATCAATCAATCAATCAATCAATCAATCAATCAATCAATCAATCAATCAATCAATCAATCAATCAATCAATCAATCAATCAATCAATCAATCAATCAATCAATCAATCAATCAATCAATCAATCAATCAATCAATCAATCAATCAATCAATCAATCAATCGCCCAGATTGTAGACTTCCTATCAGTTGTTCACCTATTCTTCTCTTAAATGATTTGAAAGAAGTTGGAAACTTATCAAACAACTACATTGGAAAATTAGGTACAGTAAAACAACGTTAATATGATCCTATTTATTACCCTCGTATAACGTTGCCAAATCCCGCTTATAGCGTTCTTTCTCGGTTCGGAAATCAATTAAAATTCGGTATATATTTTGAATCTTGTAATGTAGATAAGCGTAAATAGTTGCTGAACCTATACTCGTGGTCATTTGCCCCTCGAGTGCATGCAAAGCATATACCCTCTACCCAAAAACCCTCCAGCCAGCACAGTTTAGGAAGAGGGTACTTAACGCCATACCGGCACTATCCATTCTGAATGGAATTTAACACTCAAAAGAATCCCTGGCAATACACAAGCTGGGAGATATTTGACTTAGAGGATTTTGTGTTAGCTGACAATGATCTAGTGACGTCAGAAACCCACGAAATCGATTAAATTATTCCATACCACGCTGCCGCAATTGTCCAGGATGAAGACGACGAGGAAACTGAGTCTGCAGAGGAAAACGTTCCCACACCTAACGAAGCCATGAGGACAGTAAATGTGCTTCAAAAATGCATACTGTTGCTCGTAGCGATGTATTAAGTTATGCTAAAGTTTACTTGAACCTCAGAAAAAATATTATAATTCACAATACCAGTACATGACACACACGGCAAACAATAATCAAACAATTTATTTAATAAGAAATGAGATCGCATTTATATTTTTACCGCAACTATTTAATAATAAAATCAATTTCCTATTAAGTCGTGTCTAAGTTGTTTTTCCCATATCATAAAACATTTCCCAAATATAGCGCTGTGCCACTCAGTACGCGTTCAGGCCGCAACGTATTAACGGGGTTTTACTTTATTCTAATCCCCAATTTCTTATGCTATAAACCAGGGATTTCGAATTCGTAAGGGCTAGAGAGCCACATTGGAAACCTTAAGTATAATCGCGGGCCGCACTTGAATAATAGGCCAATTTTTGTAAAATTTCGCAAATAGAACAGAGGTAGGTATCAGTATAAATAATATGCATAGTTCAATTGAAATGAAGGTTTACTAATTTAAATTGCCTAAAACATTAGTTTACAATTGCATAAAATAATGAAATCTATATAAATAAAGTTGTACGGGTTCCGCTGTCTGTAATTTCGTTTGTTTTACCAACTTTTCCGATATTTATCCGTTTTAGGTCAACTCAAGACCGAATCTATGGTTTTTATTTTTCGTGTCTGTTTGCCTGTTCCACCATCACCGCGAAACGGCTGAATAGATCTCGACCAAACGCCACATTTAGAGTATACTCATCCCGGGGAAGGTTTTGATATGGATATGATTTAAAGATCTTTGATCAGAAGGAAGGTTTATAGGAAAACGAGAACAGTTTTCTTCCATTTCCTCTTACACTATTGATGTTCTGTAAAATCCGTGGACTGCATGTCAAACGCCTCTTCATTACAAATAACTTTTGTTATGTTCATAATTTAGCTTACTCTTCAAATGACGGAGAGAATTACTATTTTCTGCGGGTCTCATGCTCTGCATTGAGTGACCGACAGACCGACAACGAACTTACAGGTTACCATGGAAACGTCTCTGCTTGCCAGCAGGGAAGTAATATATTGCCATTTTCGTCATCAATCCTGTAAACACGTCGTTGTTCCTTGCGTAAAAAGCAAGAGAGGCGTCAATCAGCCATTCTGCGGGATATTCGCGGAATATCGTTGGAGGTTATAACCGTCCTCGAATAGCTTAAGTAATAATACCATAAGTCATATTCTTATCAGTTTACCTAAGCCTGCGCGCAAATTTCTTCTCTGTTACCGCTTTCTTATATCCGTAACTCATACCTTCATAATTTATTGAGGGACATTTGATTTTCAAATAAATCAACTTGGTATTTACATATTTGTCCTATCCGGCTGTCCTCAGATATAATGATATTTTCTATTAATTTCAACTGTCTTAACTGTATTACATTACTTTCTTTCTTAATTACTCCGTATGTGTAGGAGTGCTAATCCAGAAACCTGGAAACTCTTTTCTTTGAGGAAAAAATCCAAGCTATACAAATATATAATTTTCGGTCCCAGAAGATATCGAAATACAGATGCAATTTTAATTACGGTGCAGACCTTCGTTTCGCGATAATTGGTAGCTAAACGGTAAGTCGTATTACAAAATAGACAGCACAGTCCGCGATCTATTTGGAGAGATCAACAACTTTGGTCTTATAACTTACTGTCCTGTCTCGATTGTTGATACGTTAGATAGCATTTCATTTCTCGATTATAATCAAACCTTTCGAACTCGTTTGTGATTGGCAGTAGGAAATGTGACCTTCCATTATCCTCAAAACTTCCTCAATGCCTACCTTACATCAGAAACAACTTATTCTGACCTTCCTGTTTTGATTTTAGGATAGCGCTAAGAGGCATGCAATTTAATTTAATCTTACTCACTGCCTTTACAGTAATTTACGGAAGAATCCGTATACAATGTAGAATACCGTAGCGAAGGAGGGGTACATTTGCTAGTTAAAAATAAACAAATTCTATTATACCCAGAACACTTGAATTTTGAAGAAGGGCACCTAACAATCTCACTTCATTTAAATTAATGTTTGACAATTGACAATATGAAAAAAATACCTAAAGACAAATTGAAATTAATGATGTAGTCGAAACAAAACTTAAAGGAGGACAATTTAGTGGGAGTAGTGTGAAGGGAACAATGATATACAGTCGTAAGAGCCTAAAATCCCAGCAATGTACTTCCACGAGTTCTTCCCTGAAAATTTCTTCGAGTGTGCAGCTCTGTTTACTACCAATGAGAGAAGAACGAAGAATTAAAACCGCTTCTTACACCAATGGGAATTAAAGTATTTCTTGCTATTCATAGCATGCTACGTTGCATAAAATGTCCACAGTGAGGTTGGCATAGTTCGCAGAACCATTTTTATAATGGTTAAAACCTAGCACTAGCATTTGTGAGGACTCGTTGTCCACTGAAATTTGGATTTTAATTGTTTTAAAAAAAATATCTATTCCGACCAAGTGGAAATACTTAAAAACAGAAAATAAGATTAAAGAATGAATGAGTTCTGACTTGGTTATAAAAATTAATACATTTGTGAACGAGCTATGAAATATTTTTAATATACATTTTCTTCACATTTCTTAATATATATGTTTAAAGCCCTCACGGGCCGCAAATTATGGCTTCGCCGGTCTCTGCGGCCATTTGGAAACCCCTTGCTATAAACGAATATTTGCCATAGTTCCTCCACTCGAATTCTAACTTTATCTTCAAATTATGAACTTTCCTTCTGCTTAAAAACGAATTCTGTAATAGCTCGTAAAATACCGCTTAATCGAGCAACTCCTCTCCTTACCCCCCCAACATCCTCCCAGCCCAAAGTACGAAACATTCTCTGAAGTTGTATATTGCTGGATGCTATTGATGGAGCATCAATCATGCCCATGTATTCTGTTATTTTGTACCATCTTAGGTTCATTTTTTGTGCTTGTCTGTGTCGCTAGGCTAGTTTAGGCTCTGATTTACATTAAGACATGTAGCACTGTCTGAAACATCTGACTTTATATTTATCTACTGTTCTTCCGTGTATACATATGTCGGATTTCTTTTTTCTGTAAATATTATGCGATCAAAACCACAGTCACTGACTGCTGGCTGAGTAGCAAAACATGACAGGTCCTGAATGTGTGCTGTTTTGCAACGCATCACTTTTTCTCTGCCAGAATTTTATGTTGTTTTGCATGACATTTGATGTACATCATCGCAAGGAACAACTTTAAACCATTTTCAGGAATCTGAAGTGTGTAGAGATTGCCATTTCTGTAGGGTTTCATAAAGTTAAGACTCAATCTCGGAACTGTGAACAAATGAATTCACTTTCACAAAAAAAATTACCACCCTTCAAAAAAAAAGTTAGCAATTTTTTTTGGAATTGTTCCGACTTTCATTCTTTTTAATTTGGGGAAATAGGCCTGATTTAATATTATATTTCCATAACATATTAATATATAACGAAATTATTTCATATCATTTCCATTATTATTTAATCAGTATACCCCCCAGGGTTGGTTTCTCCTACGGACTTAGCGAGAGATCCTCTACCGCCTCAAGGACAGTGTCCTGGAGCGTGAGACATTTGGTCGGGGATACAACTGGGAAGGACGGCCTCAACTGCTATGCTGAACAGGGACCTTGTGGAGGGGGACGGGAAGATTGGAAGGGATGGACAAGGAAGAGGGAAGGAAGCGATCGTGGATTTAAGTTAGGTACCTCCCCGGCATTTGCCTGGAGAAAAAGTGAGAAACCACGGAAAACCACTTCGAGGATAGCTGAGGTGGCAATCGAACACCTCCCGAGGCTGAGTGGATGCCGTTCCAGTCCTAGTACCACTTTTCAAATTTCGCGGGTCTCCGGGATTTGGCACCTAATCACGCTAACCACTACACCACAGAGGCGATTAGTATTCTATTCTATACAGCATTATTTTAAAATTTTAAAGAAATGAAAGTACTATCTATAATAGTTTGTTCATAATAATTTTCTGTCAAAAGCTGAGTGTCAAAAAAATATTCTATATTCAAAGTTAATATAATGAAGGTAGTTGAATTAATGGTCAGCATTGAGACCTTCGGTTCACAGGGACCCGGGTTCGATATCCGGTCAGGACGGGGATTTTAATTGCGTCTGATTAATTCTTCCGGCTCGGGGGCTGGCTGTTTCTGCTTATCCTAAAATTCTTCTCTTCATATTCAGCCAACACACCACACATTACCAACCAACACAGTAACACGCCATAGCGATGCATTCCTCCTGATATGGTTGGCGTTAGGAAGGACATCCAGCCGTAAAACAGGGCAACATTTGCATGTGCGACCTCACAGGTGTGGGGGAAGCAGTAGTAGAAGAAAATAAGAGCAAGACAGTCGATCGAAGAAAGCTGATATTGTGACAAATGGACATCTCCAAGCAGTTTATTTTTCTAAGAATTGGAAAATCCACAGCCTGTTCCCAGTCATTCGACCGGGTCTAGCGGCGAGGATAGGAATTGTGCCGACTGCCGGAGCTGTTGCACTCCTCTGGGGCAATGATTAATGACTGACAGATGAAATCAAATAATACTGCAGAGTGTTGCTGGAATGAAAGATGACAGGGAAAACCGGAGTACTCGGAGAAAAACCTGTCCCGCCTCCGCTTTGTCCAGCACAAACCTCACATAGAGCGACCGGGATTTGAACCACGGAACCCATCGGTGAGAGGCCGGCGCACTGCCGCCTGAGCCATGAATATAGTTTATTTTACTATGATATTACTTCAAAATATTTTAAAAATGCTAGTATCTATAGTTGCCCGATTTCACATGGAAAAAAGAAGTACTCACCTAGGGCAATGCAGGTGTCGTCGCTGAAACTAGAACCACCGAATTGTACGACGGCCAGGAAGAAGTACGCTACAGCTAGACAGCTGCAGTAGCAACACAGGGCTTTGCCGTGGAGGTCTCCCAGACCAGGTATGACCAAGTAGATCACCACCGTAGCAATCAGGAACGGCACCGATATGAGGAGACCTGGAACAAGAGAAATATACAGAAAACTGCAATGTAGGTTAAGAAAAAATTAACAGAAGCTCGCACGGAGAAACTTTACTTTAGAGGCAAATATAAGACAGACCCTTTCTGTGGTGTAGTGGTTAAAGTGATTAACTGCCACCCCCGGAGGCCCGGGTTCGATTCCAGGCTGTGCCACGATGTTTTGAAAAGTGGTACGAGGGCTGGATGGGGTCCACTCGGCCTCGGGAGTTCAACTGAGTAGAGGGGGGGTTCGATTCTCATTTCAGCCATTCTCGAAGTGACTTTCCGTGGTTTCCCACTTCTCATCCAGGCAAATGCCGGGATGGTACCTGACTTAAGATCACGGCCTCTTCCTTGTCTATCCCTTCCAATCTTTCTATCCACCCACAGGGCCCTGTTCAGCATAGCAGGTGAAGCCGCTTGGGTGAAGCACTGGTCCTCCTTCGCAGTTGTTTACCCCGCCTCCGCTTTGTTCAGCACAAATCTCACACGGAGTGACCGGGATTTCAACCACGGAACCCAGTGGTGAGAGTCCGGCGCTCTGACCAATTACTCTATTAACGTAAAATTTTTCTTGGACATATATTACGTAGTTCCAAAGAATGTGAATCACTTACAATATAAATTAAAAACCAAAAAACCCGATGGCGCAACAGTCCCGAAGGGCCATCGCCTACCAAGCGACCGCTACTCAGCCCGAAGGCCTGCAGATTACGAAGTGTCATGTGGTCAGCACGACAGATCCTCTCGGCCGTTTTTCTTGGCTTTCTAGACCGGGATGTAAAATAAATGTTTACTTTTTTCCTATAAAATAGTATTCATATCAGAATTAGATGTACATTTTAAATATTCTTTTAAATATTAGTAATGAGAAATTATGCCTCTGCTGGTGAGACCTACCGTAGTATTTACAGTGCACTATGTCTTCTGGTATGGGCTAGAATAAATTTGTTACTTTCATTGACCTGTCTCAGTCTTATCCTTGGCTTTGACAATATGAAAGTGACTGAGGTATGAGTGATGCTAGTAATACCATTCCTTATGCAACCAGTCCCTGTTATGAATGGTGTGAAAATATCTCCCATAGGGTCGATTGGTGCATGCATTTCAGTGGGCTTCGTCGACTGATATGCAATAGCAACTTCTGGCTCAGCGAGGAAAGCAGCGGGAAACTACCTCACTCCTCGTTTCCCTAGTATGCCTCTTCAGTAACGCCTAGGATATTTATGACAGCTGTTAGCGGAGCTGTGGAGGATCAAACAAGCCTTCGGGCTGAATAACCCATATACATACAACGAGAAATTAAGGCAATTCATAAAGTAATAAGTTCTGATTGTTAAAGGAACCTAGAAAACTATAGATACAGACGCTCAGGTCGCTAGGTTTATTGCTTGTCTTGGAAAGATGCAGTACAATGCTCTTTAGTGAACTGATCAAATATTTATAACAAATGATTACCAATCATTAGCAATATACAATGGAATCTCGAAACTCGAATCACCTCGGGAGCTAAATTTTATTTCCTATTTGCTTTACGTCGCACCGACACAGATAGGTCTTATGGCGACGATGGGATAGGAAAGGCCTAGGAGTTGGAAGGAAGCGGCCGTGGCCTTAATTAAGGTACAGCCCCAGCATTTGCCTGGTGTGAAAATGGGAAACCACGGAAAACCATCTTCAGGGCTGCCGATAGTGGGATTCGAACCTACTATCTCCCGGATGCAAGCTCACAGCCGCGCGCCTCTACGCGCACGGCCAACTCGCCCGGTGGGGAAGATTGGAAGGGATAGGCAAGGAAGAGGGAAGGAAGCGGACGTGGCCTTATGTTAGGTACCATCCCGGCATTCGCCTGGAGGAGAAATGGGAAACCACGGAAAACCACTTCCAGGATGGCTGAGGTGGGAATCGAACCCACCTCTACTCAGTTGACCTCCCGAGGCTGAGTGCACCCCGTTCCAGTCCTCATACCACTTTTCAAATTTCGTGGCAGAGCCGGGAATCGAACCCGGGCCTCCGGGGGGTGGCAGCTAATCACGCTAACCACTACACCACAGAGGCGGACACGAAATGTAATGATAATTTAAAAGTCCAACATTCAAAACGTGGGGACGAAGAATGAATAAATGGATATGAATTTAAAGCAATCAGTGGATACGGCCCGCAACGCCCCACATTCCCAGAAACAAGCGTTAAACAATAGTATTACTGACAAACGGAATGCTTCTAAAGTACAATACTGAATCGATGATGCTTGTAGTCTAAAGAGGTCCGAAATCCAGGTCAACGGCCCCTCATAATGGTAGAACCATGGTATTTGTCATGTTGCGGTACTAATCAAAAGTAGCGTAGACTCGCGGTATTCCACACATTGTGGTACTAAAAGCAAGGCAAAGTCATCTCCGTAGAGGCCATGAAGGCCCTGGGAGGGGTGGAAGGTAAAGGCTCCCACTATCCGTAACCACGGCACGTGATGGGGTAGAGTGGTTGGCTCTAAGCCAGGAATTAACCTGGTACTCATTTTTGGTGTAGCCTGAGTGAACCTCAGGGCCATACGCACCTCCGGAAGTGGAAATCTCATTTCTTAAATTTTACGACTTCCTGACGGGGATTCGAAACCACGTCCTTCCGGGCGAACCGAGCACGCCTTTACCGCCTCGGCCAGGCAGCCCCTACACATTGTGGTAATGTAGTGCGCACATGTAACACAGACCTATGGTGTTACTCACATTACAGCGCCACTTACAGGCAATGCAAACCTATGGTGTTCCTCACATAAGTATACTAACCACAGAGACTCGTACTATCCCGTGGTGTTCCTCACATAGTGGGTACTAATCATAGGCAAGGCAGACCCATGATGTCGCTCATATAGTGGTACTAATCACATGTACTGTAAAACCCAGCCGGAAGCACACACTGTCGCTTCTAATCACAAACCTATTATGTAACCAACATACTGGTACTACGCGCAAGTAAAAGCGACGCATGGTGTTCCTTGCGTGATGGTACTAATTGCAAGTAGTCTCATGGTTCTAATTCGAACATCCCTTGGTCGACCCTTTTAGTTGCCTCTTACGACAGGCCGGGGATACCGTGGATGTATTCTTCGTCTGCGTCCCTCACCCACAGGGGGTATATTATGGTATGGGGCTGTATTTCGTGGTTAGGGTGTTGTCCGCTTAGGTGAAGCAATGGTTTGTGGACAATAACATGGAAATGGACTGGTCTGACTAGACACCCGACCTGAGGCCAATGGAACACCTTTGGGATGAGTTAGAACGTCGACTTCGCTCCAGACTGCCATGGGCTGCCCTTCCTCTACAGACAGATACATCATTGAAAGTATCCCCAGCAGTGTTAAAGCCGTCTAAAAGGCGAAGGGTGGACCCACTCCATAATTAATGTCCAATAATAGGTAACGTGACACGGGTGAAGTCTAAGTGCAATTTCCGGATACTTTTAATCAGGTAGTGTACTATCCACTCTCTCAAAATTGCGAACAAAAAAGGAGGAATGTCTTTCTTTCTTTCTTTCTTTCTTTCTTTCTTTCTTAATCTGTTTATCCTCCAGGGTCGGTTTTTCCCTCGGACTCAGCGAGGGATCCCACCTCTACCGCCTCAAGGGCAGTCTCCTGGAGCTTCAGACTCTGGGTAGGGGGATACAACTGGGGAGGATGACCAGTACCTCACCCAGGTGGCCTCATCTGCTACGCTGAACAGGAGCCTTGCGGGGGGGGGGGGGGCGGTTGGGAGGGATAGACAAGGAAGAGGGAAGGAAGCAGCCGTGGTCTTAAGTTATGTACCATCCCGGCACTTGCCTGGAGGAGAAGTGGGAAACCACGGAAAACCTTCCAGAATGGCTGAAGTGGGAAACGAACCCACCTCTACTCAGTTGACCTCCCGAGGCTGAGTGGATCCCGCTCCAGCCCTCGTACCACTTTTTAAATTTCGTGGAGAGCCGGGAATCGGACAAGGAAGAATGTACGAATTATATTAGTAACCTAGAGATAAGAACTCACCAATAGGATAGATAATGAAGTGCAGAGTGGATGATCTCTCCGCCTTGCTGACCTCAGGAAAGCAGATGAACGGTGTCGTGATATGTGAGTCCTCCTCCTCCCACAAAGTTTCCAAGCAGAATTCTTTAGGTCCCAGAGCATTGGTGAACTGCGTAGGTATCACCAGGGAACCATTAGCCAGTAGATAGCTGTAGTCATCTTCGTCATCAGGATCCAGTGGGTACCTGAGATAACACGATACATGAGTATTTATCAATTTGGGCGACAAATAATAATAATAATAATAATAATAATAATAATAATAATAATAATAATAATAATAATAATAATAATAATAATAATAATAATAATAATAATAATAATAATAATAATAATATTCAAACATTATAATGTGGTTATCAAGCCTGAAGCATGGTACGCTGCTGAAGAATTGGACCCAACCAACATAGGATTCCTAGAACAACTATATGACCTTCTTTAGAATTTACTGACTCTCTTTTAAATATTGTTGTTGTTCCTTGGGTCATCAGTCTGCAGCAGGGACTCTCAGGGTGCATGCACTGTGCACGGTGCAAAAGACGACTTCGCTTGGTTGACCAGAGTGCAGACCCCCACTCCTCGATTTGGAGCAATAGCGCTGTCTGTCTCTCTTTCCCCACGCCTGTCTCGCTCGCTCCGCCTGTCTCCCTCTTCCTCACTTGCTCCGTAGCGCTCCAAATCCGAGCCGAGTTGAGCCGATCTTAGCCGAGTAGCCCCGAGACGAAGCGTTGGTCCGAGTCGAGCCGAGTGGGACCGATGCACTGTGCACAGGAACTCTGCGCCTCAGTTTGCACGCATGAGATTTTGGACGTTTGAAAAGCCATGGTCTACAGACTAGTTTGATGCAGCGCTCCATCCCATCCTATCCCGTGCTATTTCTTCGTAGCTACTGCATCCTACATCTATTCTAATCTGTTTGTCATATTCATACCCTGGTCTACCCCTACCATTGTTACCCTCTACTGTTCCCTCAAATACTAACTGAACAAGTCCTGTGTGTCTTAAGATGTACCCTATCAATCGATCTCTTCTTCTGGGTCATGAAACTGAAAGACTCTCTAGAGCTTTCTGATCCCGGCGGTATTACGTTTACCAGGTCCAGCGAGAATTTTTTCCCACAAGAATTTTGTAAGTGCCAACAAATATTCGACACAAGGCTGACGTATGTGAGCACTTTCAAATACCACCGTCTGAACTGCTCACCTCGCGGACGAAATATTCTTTACAAAGGTGTGTTCTGTTCGGGAGAGGACACAGAATATCTCATTAATAAATGAAATGAAATGAAATGAAATGAAATGGCGTATGGCGGGAGTGTCCGAGGACATGTTCGGCTCGCCAGGTGCAGGTCTTTTGATTTGATACCCGTAGGCGACCTGCGCGTCGTGATGAGGATTAAATGATGATGAAGACGACACATACACCCAGCCCCCGTGCTAGCGAAATTAACCAATGATGGTTAATGGGCGGTAATCGAAACCGGGACCCCTGTGACCAAAGGTCAGCACGCTAACCATTTAGCCCTTGGGCCGGACATCTCATTAGTATATTAGAAGTAAGAGATGTGAAAGTGGCGAGAATGTAAAAAAAACACTGGCCTTCTGACCTCAACTTGGTAGGTTCGATCCTGGTTCAGTGCGGTGGTATTTGAAGGTGCTCGAATAACCAATCCATCATCAATGCCCAGGCGGCAGGTTCCCTATCAGTTGCTTACCAGCTTTTTCTTAATATTTTCTACGAACTTTGAAATTTATCAAATATTTCCCTTGATAATTTATAGCAATTCATTACTCCTCGTTCTGTAAATGAATATTTGTTCCAATCTGTCCTCTTGAATTCCAACGTTATCTTCATATTATGATCTTTCCTATTTTTAAAATCTCCACTCAAGCCTAGTCTTCTACTTATGTCATTTCACGCCAACTCTCTACTGACAGCTCGAAACATACCACACAGCCGAGCATCTCGTCTCCTTACTCCCAAGTCTTCCCAGCCCAAAGTTTGCAACATTTTAGTAGCACTACACCTTTGTCGGAAATCACCCAGAACAAATCGTGTTGTTTTCCTTTGAATTTTTTCCAGTTCTCGTATCAAGTAGTCCTGGTGAGGGTCCCATACACTGGAGCCATACTCTAACTGCGGTCTTACCAGAGACTAATACGCCCTCTCCTTTACATCCTTACTACAACCCCTAAATACTCTCATAACCATGTGAAGATTTTTTGTAACCTTTCTTAAAAAGCTCCTTAATATGATTACCCCAATGAAGATCATTCCTTATATTAACACCTAGTTGTTTACAGTGTTCCCCATGAGAGACCGGGCGAGTTGGCCGTGCGCGTAGAGGCGCGCGGCTGTGAGCTTGCATCCGGGAGATAGTAGGTTCGAATCCCACTATCGGTAGCCCTGAAAATGGTTTTCCGTGGTTTCCCATTTTCACACCAGGCAAATGCTGGGACTGTACCTTAATTAAGGCCACGGGCGCTTCCTTCCAACTCCTAGGCCTTTCCTCTCCCATCGTCGCCATAAGACCTATCTGTGGCGGCGCGACGTAAAGCCCATAGCAAAAAAAAAAAAAAAAAAAAAAAAAAAGAAAAAAAAACTGAGAGAACTTTACCTCTTGGTGAGACTTACAACTTGACTTTTCATCCTATCTCATACCTGCCAGCTTTTAGAAATAAAAAAAATAGGAAGATTTTTTAATTCCTGGATTTCCTCACATATATTGTACCACGGTCTCGGTGAAAAAAAGGACAAGATAAAAGGCATACGTATCTATAGTTACAATATGACTTGACCACTAAGTTTAAAATCTTAAACCAGGGCCTCTCAAACGCCCAAAATCTCGCGCGTGCAAATTGAGGCGCAGAATTCCTGTGCACAGTGCATCGTTTCCACTCGGCTCGGCTCGCACCAACGCTTCGTCTCTGGGCTACTCGGCTAAGCTCGGCTCGGATTTGGAGCGCTTCGGAGCAAGTGAGGAAGAGGGAGACAGGTGGAGCGAGCGAGACAGGCGTGGGGTAAGAGAGAGACAGCGCTATTGCTCCAAATCGAGGAGTGGGGGTCTGCACTCTGGTCAACCGAGCGAAGTCGTCTTTTGCACAGTGCACCAGGTGCATGCACTCTCAGAGGCCCTGTCTTAAACCAAGAAAACATAAAAATAGTTACAAGAAAATGAACCTAATCATTCTCATTTATGACACATCCGCACGAATGTATATCACACCGCCATACGGAACAAAATGTATAATGGTTTCCATTGTTAGACTAGAAAATGAACGATAATTCTGTCTAAACACTTGGAGGTAACGTTAGTTAAGTTTTGTGGCCATAACGTATAGAGAAAATACCAGAAACTGTCACCGACACAATTCTCTGAAATACATTCAAGGCGTTAAAATTATGAAGTAAGAATGAACACAAATGCACTGAAGTACGCGAAATATAATAGATTTAGAAGTTTCTAACTGATGTAAACAGTGGGGAGGGAATACTACTACCTCGCGTAGATTTGTCACCATCTGACACTACAATGCTCTTCTCTTTTGAAGGACGGCAATTTCCTATGACATTAGCGTTTTGTATTACGATCAACAAAGCGCAGGGTCAAACGCTTCATCGAGTTGGAATCTATTTGCCTGATCCTGTATGTTGTTTTATCCCGAGGGAAAACATTTAAAAATGTAAAAGTAGAAATTAGTCCGCCTCTGTGGTGTAGTGGTTAGCGTGATTAGCTGCCACCCCTGGAGGCCCGGGTTCGATTCCCGGCTCTGCCACGAAATTTGAAAAGTGGTACGAGGGCTGGAACGGGGTCCACTCAGCCTCGGGAGGTCAACTGAGTAGAGGTGGGTTCGATTCCCACCGCAGCCATCCTGGAAGTGGTTTTCCGTGGTTTCCCACTTCTCCTCCAGGCGAATGCCGGGATGGTACCTAACTTAAGGCCACGGCCGCTTCCTTCCCTCTTCCTTGCCTATCCCTTCCAATCTTCCCATCCCTCCACAAGGCCCCTGTTCAGCATAGCAGGTGAGGCCGCCTGGGCGAGGTACTGGTCATACTCCCCAGTTGTATCCCCCGACCAAGAGTCTGAAGCTCCAGGACACTGCCCTTGAGGCGGTAGAGGTGGGATCCCACGCTAAGTCCGAGGGAAAAACCGAACCTGGAGGGTAAACAGATGATGATGATGATGATGATGATGATGATGAAAAGTAGAAATTAAACCTAAGGGTCGACGCACAATGAACATTGTCCGAAAGGAAGTGGTGTGAAATAAATGTTATAAACTATTACATAATGCTATTTATTTATTTATTTATTTATTTATTTATTTATTTATTTATTTATTTATTTATTTATTTATTTATTTACTATTTGCTTTACGTCGCACCGACACAGATAGGTCTTATGGCGACGATGGCACAGGGAAGGGCTAGGAGTGGGAAGGAAGCGGCCGTGGCCTTAATTAAGGTACAGCCCCAGCATTTTCCTGGTGTGAAAATGGGAAACCACGGAAAACCATCTTCAGGGCTGCCGACAGTGGGGTTCGAACCTACTATCTCCCGAATACTGGATACTGACCGCACTGAAGCGACTACAGCTATCGAGCTCGGTATATTTATTTATTTATTTATTTATTTATTTATTTATTTATTTATTTATTTATTTATTTATTTTATGCCTTTGTATGTGGCGAAGTTAGGGCTCACGGCCCTCTCTTACACTTAACCACTACACACAGTACATAGTCACATAACTTGGAAAAATAACATTGACAGTCTCTAGGAACTACCTAAATTAATGGAGTAATATTATAACAGATTAAAATTGTTATTTTTAATGATTAATATTATCTAGCCTATCTACATCACATAACAATAGTTCTAAATCACGCTTGCACTCATACACACTAACATTCATACAAGCTGGTCACGTATTTAAGAGGAAATCTCGACAAGACCGTTTAAATGAGACTGTTGAAGTGCTATTACGTATACTGACAGGGAGTGTGTTCCATAGCCTTGCCCCAGACACTAGGAAGGAGTGGCTGCATACAGTTGAATGATTAACCGGTATCATAAGGGTAGAAGTCGATCTGGTACTATGTCCATGGATAGATGAAAGGAAGTTAAAATGTGACCGGGCGAGTTGGCCGTGCGCGTAGAGGCGCGCGGCTGTGAGCTTGCATCCGGGAGATAGTAGGTTCGAATCCCACTATCGGCAGCCCTGAAGATGGTTTTCCGTGGTTTCCCATTTTCACACCAGGCAAATGCTGGGGCTGTACCTTAATTAAGGCCACGGCGCTTCCTTCCAACTCCTAGGCCTTTCCTATCCCATCGTCGCCATAAGACCTATCTGTGTCGGTGCGACGTAAAGCCCCTAGCAAAAAAAAAAAAAAAAAGAAGTTAAAATGTGAGGATAGGTATTCAGGTGTAGATTCGTTCAGAAGGCGAAAAATTAGTGTCGCAGTATGTAGATTTCTTAGTTGATCGATGTTCAGCCAGGATAGCTTCGCATAATATGGGGAAATGTGTGTCCTAAAGTTCAAAGAAATTATAAATCGCATGCAAGAGTTCATTGCCCTTTGAAGTTTTATAGTTTGTTCTGCAGTTGCATCGGTTAATATGACATCACAGTAATAAATTATTGGAAAAATGAGAGTTTGAATAAGTTTTATTTTCATGCTATGTGGAAAAATGTATTGTTTCACTTTTACGGGGTGGAGAGATGCATATACCTTTCTGCAGACACTTGTTGAATGGTCATTCCAGTTTAATGTGCCATTCATGACAACGCCTAAGTTTCATACAGACTTCTGAAAAGGTACAGCTTCACCACAGAGCATGAGATTAGGCTGTTGTGTGATGTTTAGCGTATTGTCGTTATTTTGTAATTCTAATAATGCAAAATAATACTGCGGAACAACACTAGTACATTATTAACAAACGACTTCGACAGAATTGCAAGAAGAAAAGCACGTTGCCTTCAACTCCAACAAAAGTATGCACAGTGCGCGAACCTCACAATAACCAGTGTTGCCAACTTAGCGGATTTTCCGCTAAATTTGGCGGAATTACAAGACGGTCGGCGGAGAAATATATCGTTTAGCGGACAGCGGATTTTTTGGCGGAGTTCTAGATTTATTATAGCGGAATTTAGTGTTTTATCCATTTTACGTTTTTTTTTTTTTTTTTTCAATTTGTACTCCAGTCTGTCTCCGAGCTATTCCGTATTTCTTGTCAGGAGCTAGCAGTCACATGAGGAAAACATGTTATTTGGATTTGTTGTTATGAGATCATGGTATCAGAAATTTGTAATGCGTGGGGAAAGGTTACTTATCTCTTAGTTGACGAATGAGGACAGATAATGAAACTGTGAGAGAGTAGCTTTTATATTTATGCTAAGAAGGAAGACCGTTTAATGAACTGGCCTGTTCTGTGTGTGGTGGTGGTGGTGGTGATTATTGTTTTAAGAGGAAGTACAACTACGCAACCATCCTCTATATAACACTAATCAGAGGGACAAATGGAAGGGGTCCGACACTTCGAAAAATGAAGATATGGGCCAAAGGAAGACAAGGGCCACGAAGGGCGTGAAAATGAAAGACTCCCTAGCCCTCGCAAACCTAATAGCGTCGGGGTCGGAAAAGAACAAGAGTTGACCAAGAGAGGTCGGATAGGATAGATGAAAGTGAGGAGTCTGGCACAAGTAAGTGGAAGCAATGCCAGGACTCAGCTGAGGGTCCCGTGGTCGCCAACCCACGCTCCAAGGTTTAGAGCCCCAGAGGCCCCTTTTAGTCGCCTCTTACGACAGGCAGGGAATACCGTGGGTGTTATTCTACCGCCCCCACCCACAGGGGGATTCTGTGTGTGGCCCTTGAGGTAGGGGATTCACCTAGTTTGCACCCGGCACTAAAACGCCTACAAGTTTTAGCTCGCCGGCTCGCAGGCAGGGGGTTAATCCCATTGAAACTCACAGATCAGGTGAGTGCAGTCATTTACTTTTATTATTATTATTATTATTATTATTATTATTATTATTATTATTATTATTATTGCTCATTATTTGAGATCGGATTTCTTGGCGGAATTTTAGCGGATTTTTAGTAGTATTTAGCGGATCTTGAAAATATAAGTTGGCAACACTGACAATAACAAACCCATCTTTCGCCCCGATAAACGGAGTTTGTAGGACGACTGCCGTCCCAAATTCCCAGCTCAAAGCACACACGCTGCTGTAGTGAACGCGAAACACCATACACGACACACCAAGGCGACGGACGATACACTCACCAAATAAAGCATCAAATACATACGCTTGCAAATGAGGTTGGGTAAATTACACAAGAATTCTTCCTAGGGAAGAGTACTGACCCTGGAGCTTATGTTGGTCAAAGGTAGGCAGAAGTAAAAATAAATAGGAAAATCTGAAGACAAGTTAAAAAACGGAAAGTTTCCGGATAAATCGGAAGGGTTGGCAGGTCTACATTCATGTCATTGTCTGCTGTCCATCTCACTACATTGTTTAATCAGCCTCGTGACGGTAGATTCAGAGTAGAGGTGTGACAAACTGTTATTTTTGTGTAACTGCTACATCTGTCACTGCTACAATAAAGTAATTGTGAAAAGTATCAGTGAAAAATAACGTCCACCGTTACTCACCTTTTACCGGTCACACATTGGTGTTCTGTGCGGTCACAGCCTGGTCACGGCTTCAAGCTTGTCCCCGTTTAACGTCCAACGTTACTCACCTTTTACTGGTCACAGCCTGGTCACGGCTTCAAGCTTGTCCCCTTACAGCTGTGTTGCAAATTGCCATTCATTCACTCACACATGCGCGCACGCATCACTACACACACTGTTGAACAGCAAAATACGCATTCCAATTTGCTATAAAGTTATCAAGAGGCAGACAGGGGATGAAATGAGAAGACAACATAGCATCTTTTTCTGAAATCTAGAGGAGTGAGTTTGACAATTCCCCAGTTAAGGATGGAAGACAAGAAAACATGATGATCTGCCTGCCAAACCTTGCACAAACCGGTACAAGAGGATCGTTTAAGTAAAATGAAGAACCGATAATGTGTTATTTTGTTATAATGGATTGTGTGAAATGAATTAATAAAAACTTAAGTGGGTGAAGAGACGTTATCACGTTCGTTTCATTCATGACAATCTGAAATGTTTATTGTACTTGTTATGAATATTCAAACAATTGTGCTCATTGTGTTCCACGGTGTAGGGGGCAACGCGCCCACCTGTCACCTGGCGGTCCCGGGCTCGATTCCCGGCGGGGTCAGGTTTATTCAATTGTAATGATGTCAAAGTGAAATAGTATTACAAAATGCATTTTATCTACGTTCATTCTATAATATCAGTTCAGTATGGAAAGTCAGCATAATAATTTATTTATGGTACAAGAAAAATTATACGGGTGAAACTTATAATATTATAATGTAGGTAGCCTTGCACGAACAGTTGAATGTGTGATAACAGTTTACACTTTAGTTACCACTACCAGATGACAGCAGGAACTTAAAGCAATCTCCTACGAAACCGCTCTCACTTGGAAGACATGCGTACTATCTGAAGGTCACATTCTGTGTCTGTAAGGTGCTACTAGTGTGCAAGCTGCTACTAGTGACTGGTCCCCACTTCCCAGTTACTGTTTTCACTAGTATGTTTTTCTGTTGTCGTTACTCGATAACCTGTTATTTATCGTCCTCGTTACATTTGTAACAGTGACAGACATGTAACTGGGACAAAGTAACTGCTACGTTATTTTTCAGCCATCTCTAATTCAGAGTCAAGTAGCTTTACATGTTTTGTACAGTAGGCAGTGGCGGCTGGTGCAGAAAATCAGTTGTGTGCTGTAACCCATCCCCACTCCAAAAAATAAAAATATTTAGAAACAGACCGGTATGTGGTTTTCAAGAAGCTCTCCACTGAGTTTTCCACACTGAACAAACACGCAAACAACCCCAACATATATACACATTCCTCATTAAAAAAACTATAAAACTATATAATTAAACACACAATAACACTTGCAATGGCAAAATATTCACGATCTCAAACACTTGGTGTGAGCGCGCAAAAACAGAACTTCCCAATGTTACCAACATCATTGAAATAAAACCAGCAACGTCGTAATGAAAAATTATATGTTATGTTTTTATAGTGTCATTTATAAACTAGACAAATTAATGAAAGAAAATCACAATATCATGTCCTTATTTTGACAACATAAAATGTACAATTTTTATAGTTCATCGATTTACAAATGTGACTATGGAATAGGCAAGTTGGTAGTATTCTATCCACTTTGGTATTAAAAGACCTGGCGGGAACAGCTCTATAGTATTTCGTTTTCCCGTTTGCTTTGAGCGATCCTCTCTTAAATACTAGCGCTGAGTCAAGAGGGTGCCAGCTGCGACGTTCTCATATCGTTCGTAATGCAAGTGTGCCTAGTGCAAGTGCTGCCTGTCTGTGGTCGAACGAAGAATCGCTGTGAAGCGATGTTTTGGCTGTTGTATCTACAGCCTGTCGGAACCGTTTGGAACACATTCTCTTTGTATCGGAAAAGTTCGGCACGCATGCGCAAAAGGCAGAGTTCCTGGTTTCTGTGAGCTGTGATCGCACAACACCCGGCGTGGAGCGCACCAGTAGTTACCTTGTTGTGAGGGGAGTTGAATAATGTCCTATTCTTTGGCTGACGTCTTTTTCAATGCATTGTACAGTACAGTATTTGATTGTAGATAATATTTTTAAACTAATTTAATTTTCCCAATAGGCAATGTGCTGCAGCACTGCAGCACATAAGGTACGGCCGCCCCTGACAGTAGGTCTACTGACTTTGCACTAGTACTGAAATATTGAAATGTTTCGATACCTCCACACAGGGTTTAAGCCGAATTGGGAAAAGATGAGTTTGGTTTTCGGTGAAATGCAGGAACACGCAAAGCAATGCTTACCGCCTCTAAACAAGGCTTCAGAAAATCGAATGAAGCAAGTATTTGTTATGTGGAAAAGCCGTTTGATAACGCTGCCTGTGAATCTGAAGATGATCTAATCAATCAAAGATAGAGAAAGATTATCTCTGATCAGTCAGTACATTAATAAGACCGTAGTGATAACAACTGAGAGATACGAAAGGGGAGCAACAGGGCGAGTTCTGCAATCAATCAATCAATCAATACTGATCTGCATTTAGGGCAGTCGCCCGGGTGGCAGATTCCCTATCTGTTGCTTTCCTAGCCTTTTCCGAAATGATTTCAAAGAAATTGGAAATTTATTGAACATCTCCCTTGGTAAGTTATTCCAATCCCTAACTCCCCTTCCTATAAATGAATATTTGCCCCAGTTTGTCCTCTTGAATTCCAACTTTATCTTCATATTGTGATCTTTCCTACTTTTATAGACGCCATTCAAACCTATTCGTCTACTAATGTCATTCCACGCCATCTCTCCACTGATAGCTCGGAACATACCACTTAGTCGAGCAGCTCTTCTTCTTTCTCTCAGTTCTTCCCAACCCAAACATTGCAACATTTTTGTAACGCTACTCTTTTGTCGGAAATCACCCAGAACAAATCTTTGCATATCTTGTAAAACTCTCACAGACCAAGTTGCTTGCAATCCAAGGTTTAACTGTATTTAGGAAAGAAGACAAAAGAGGCAAGCATGAATCAATCAATCAATCAATCAATCAATACTGATCTGCATTTAGGGCAGTCGCCCAGGTGGCAGATTCCCTATCTGTTGCTTTCCTAGCCTTTTCCGAAATGATTTCAAAGAAATTGGAAATTTATTGAACATCTCCCTTGGTAAGTTATTCCAATCCCTAACTCCCCTTCCTATAAATGAATATTTGCCCCAGTTTGTCCTCTTGAATTCCAACTTTATCTTCATATTGTGATCTTTCCTACTTTTATAGACGCCGTTCAAACCTATTCGTCTACTAATGTCATTCCACGCCATCTCTCCGCTGACAGCTCGGAACATACCACTTAGTCGAGCAGCTCGTCTTCTTTCTCTCAATTCTTCCCAACCCAAACATTGCAACATTTTTGTAACGCTACTCTTTTGTCGGAAATCACCCAGAACAAATCGAGCTGCTTTTCTTTGGATTTTTTCCACTTCTTGAATCAGGTAATCCTGGTGAGGGTCCCATACACTGGAACCATACTCTAGTTGGGGTCTTACCAGAGACTTATATGCACTCTCCTTTACATCCTTACTACAACCCCTAAGCACCCTCATAACCATGTGCAGAGATCGGTACCCTTTATTTACAATCCCATTTATGTGATAACCCCAGTGAAGATCTTTCCTTATATTAACACCTAGATACTTACAATGATCCCCGAAAGGAACTTTCACCCCATCAACGCAGTAATTAAAACTGAGAGGACTTTTCCTATTTGTGAAACTCACAACCTGACTTTTAGCCCCGTTTATCAACATACCATTGTCTGCTGTCCATCTCACAATATTTTCGAGGTCACGTTGCAGTTGCTCACAATCTTGTAACTTATTTATCTCTCTATAGAGAATAACATCATCCGCAAAAAGCCTTACATCCGATTCCACTCCTTTACTCATATCATTTATATATATAAGAAAACATAAAGGTCCGATAACACTGCCCTGAGGAACTCCCCTCTCAACTATTACAGGGTCAGACAAAGCTTCACCTACTCTAACTCTCTGAGATCTATTTTCTAGAAATATAGCAACCCATTCAGTCACTCTTTTGTCTAGTCCAATTGCACTAATTTTTGCCAGTAGTCTCCCATGATCCACCCTATCAAATGCTTTAGACATGTCAATCGCGATACAGTCCATTTGACCTCCAGAATCCAAGATATCTGATATATCTTGCTGGAATCCTACAAGTTGAGCTTCAGTGGAATAACCTTTCCTAAAACCGAATTGCCTTCTATCGAACCAGTTATTAATTTCACAAACATGTCTAATATAATCAGAAAGAATGCCTTCCCAAAGCTTACATACAATGCATGTCAAACTTACTGGCCTGTAATTTTCAGCTTTATGTCTATCACCCTTTCCTTTATACACAGGGGCTACTATAGCAACTCTCCATTCATCTGGTATAGCTCCTTCGGCCAAACAATAATCAAATAAGTACTTCAGATATGGTACTATATCCCAACCCATTGTCTTTAGTATATCCCCAGAAATCTGATCAATTCCAGCCGCTTTTCTAGTTTTCAACTTTTGTATCTTATTGTAAATGTCATTGTTATCATATGTAAATTTTATTACTTCTTTGGCCTTAGTCTCTTCCTCTATCTCAACATTATCCTTGTTGTTGTCATCTTTTTTTTGCATGCCCCGTGCTGGTAAAGGAGAGTACAATAGCCATCACACCGTTCCCGCACGCCCGTAGAAAACCCATCAGTTTCGAAGAATGGATAAATAGATGGAAAAACAATAAAATTTGCCCCATTACAAGTGTTGAAAATGCTGTCCCACTTGCAGACAAACGTCCCGGGTTTCGGCCCACAACTGGCGAAGTGGTCACGGCTGGTCCGTGGTCCGAGAACTCTGCTCTCCGACCTGAAAACCGAGCAGAGGAGGGATGCCACGGCTCTACCGTCGAGAGGGGCGGATTCTCATCGTCGGCTGTCCTGAGAATGGATTTCCGTGGTTTTCCATTTTCCTGCACTCAGGCGAATGTCGGGGCAGTTCCTAGTATAGGCCACGGACGCTATCGCCTTCTCCGAACATCTCCTTCACCGTAACAAATCTCCTGGTCTGAGAGACGGCGTTACCGTCTAGGAGGCCCGCCTCCCCCTTCAGGGGAGGAATGAAAACATTTTAGTAGCAGTAGCAGTTGGTCTGCCAGTGCTAAGCACAGTTTTGGAGGGGTGTGCTAATCCAACTGAAGAGCCCAAATAGCACGTCTGGGAAAAACTCTGCAAACGCACACGGCCTGACCACCCAAGCGTTGGTTTCTTCTCCTGTGATTTTTGGATCTGCGGCTGAGAAAACCTGGTTTTTTTTTTGTATGTGTGTGGAATATTTCAGTTCATTCTCTGCAGTTCAGCTTCATGAATCTTCAAAACGTCCGTGCGAATTGCATTTAAAAATCTACAAAACCAAACCAAACCCCATGGCACTACAGCCCTTGAAGGGCCTTGGCCTACCAAGCGACCGCTGCTCATCCCGAAGGCCTGCAGATTGCGAGGTGTCCTGTGGTCAGCACGACGAATCCTCTCGGTCGTTATTCTTGGTTTTGGAGACCGGGGACGCTATCTCACCTTCAGATAGCTCCTCAATTGTAATCACGTAGGCTGAGTGGACCTCGAACCAGCCCTCAGGTCCAGATAAAAATCCCTGACCTGGCCGGGAATCGAACCCGGGGCCTCCGGGTAAGAGGTAGGCACGCTACCCCTACACCACGGTTAAAAATCTACAGCGCATGAAACTACGCTGTTCGGCACTTAACTGAGGAGCAATGAAGTACACTAAACAGATCAATGACTGCTGTATAAGAAGCAATCACGCTGTACGCTGTACGGAAGCTTATCGCAGACTAGCTGAGACAATGGCGAGCTATATGGGTCAAGCGACTACTGCATCATCCATTCGCCAAGACACGACACAGGGAATAACCAGCAACTCGACTGAGGCTCGTACGGCATACAGAAAGGAAGTGAGACAAGGTTTTAATGTGTTACCCTCATTTTAAACTATCTGTTGTACCCGAACTTGACGGCTTAGTTTTTGTGCAATAGGAATAACAATAATATGCTTTCAGCTGCAGTGTCCAGGTATTTTGATTTGACGTCATCTAAGCTACCTGCTTGCCAATTTCGACGTTCCATTTTACTCTATCAGTGCTGGTGGTGGTTTTTTTTAAAGAGGAAGTGCAACTAGGCAATCATCCTCTGTATAACACTAATCAGAGCGGAAAGAAATGGAAGGGATCCGACACTTCGAAAAATGAAGGTATCGACCAAATGAAGATAAGAGCTACAAAGGGCGTGCAAATGAAAGACTCCCTACCCCTGAACGCTTTAATACCGTCGGGGAAGAAAAAGAACAAGAGTTGAACAAGGGAGGTCGGATAGGATGGGTGAAAGTGAGGAGCCTGGCACAAGTAAGCGGAAGCAATGCCAGGACTCAGCATCGGGCCCCATGGTCGCCAACCCATGTTCCCAAGTTAACAGCCCACGAGGCCCTTTTAGTCGCATTTTACGACAGGTAGGTTATACCGCGGGCCTTATTCTACAGCCCCCACTCACAGGAGATTTTACTTTAGCAGATGGCAGAGAAACGGATCTCTATTGGGCGACTTTTAATTATTTTTGTCGGTTAAATACGAAATGTGTCACCAGAGATCTTTTACATGTCGTCATTCGATATGGAGTGTTGAATGGACTTTCTTCCACCCTTCAAAATATTCTAGCTACCTCTGCCGAGTTTCAACCCGCGAATCACTATTACTGATCCATAGAGGAAACTAATTGGAGCAGTAATGCCACCTAGTGCAGGTGAGTGGCAGCAGAAGAGACAGAGCACACGTCAATTAAAAAATAGCGTAATAGTATTATCCATTAGTTCCAGGGACTACCTCTTAGCATTGATGGTAGAGTGTCCGCCTTCAAATCCCAAGAACATAGGTACACAACCGACAATAAGTGGTGGTGGTGATGGTGGTGGTGGTGATTATTGTTTTAAGAGGAACTACAACTAGGCAACCATCCTCTAAACCGACAGTAATACCATTTACTTAGTTATTCGCAATTATGTCGCTCAGGGTTGGTTCTATAAAGAAACTATAATGACATAAAATGTCCAAAATTACATTTAAAGTGAGTTTTGTTTGACACGTTTTAAAATAAATTTGATCGTTTTCAAAATATCAGCAAAAAACCATTTCAACCCCACTTTTAGGCCCCGTTCCGCCTTTGAACATCGTAATGCCCAGCGTCTAAGTTAACACAGCTGTAAAGTACTTTCATAAAAGTATGTCCTACCATTTCCACGTGGCAAACAAACATACATACATACATACATACATACATACATACATACATACATACATACAAACATATATGCATGTATACATACAAACATGCATACAGTACGTATATACATACATACTTGTTTGTTTGTTTGTTTAAAGGTATCTAACAGCTAGGACATCGGCCCTACGTATATACTTATTTGCAAACATACAAGCATTCATAGTATAAAATTAGAAGAAATACAAATATACACACAGTACAGATAAACATAAATTTTCATACATAAATACAAACATACATTTAAAATTAAATCGCTGGTATGACATTAAGTTTTTTAGTTAAACAAAATTATCACTTCATAATGAGCGAAGACAAAATTATTTACGGAAATGCAGAACAAACGATAAATAATAAATATAACAAATTTGAAAAATAATTCACCATTTAATGTGATGAAATCTAAACTTCAATAATTTTGAAGGTATTGTTATTTTAGCTAAGTCTGCAGAAGATTTGGAGAAATTCTTGAATGTAATGGACACAGTTTTAGAGAAGAAGTGAAATCGGATGACGAAGGACATGTCAGAACAGGAATGAATTTTTAAAGAAAGTAGGTGAATATTGATACTTCGGTAATGAAATAACCAATGATAGCGGACATCAGTGAAAGGGAAGGTTCTTGGAATAAAGAGAAGAAAGCGACCAAGACTCATGATGTAAATGTAGCTCCTATGTGGAGATGAAGATGGTGGCAATGGATAGAGAAATTTGGTTTGCAGCGACAGGTAAACAATTCTGATGGTGTATTGTAACTATAAACACGGCAGAGTATACACAATACGTCTGCTGATAACATATGTCCATGTGTCACTTTGGCAAAGAGGGTCCTCCAAACTAACTAACTCACTAAACTAAACTAAACTAAACTAAACTAAACTAAACTAAACTAAACTAAACTAAACTAAACTAAACTAAACTAACTAACTAAATAAATAAATAAAAATATTTTGGGGAATGGATAGACAATAACCTGTCAGAAAGAAAGCCACTGTTATCGAGAATCAACAAGATGAACTTGGTATATAAACTAACTATAAACAGTTACAACAAGGAGAAGAATATATCTATCAATGTAAAACTCAGACACTATCAGACAGTCATCAGCTCGGAGGCTTTATATGCAGCTGAAAGTTTGAACCTGATGAAAACAGGATTGGTCAAGAAGTTGGAACTAGTGGGGAGAAAGATCCTGAGGAAGATACTGAGACCCCAAAGAACAGACGATGGATCATACAGAAAGAAAAGTAACCAAGAATTATATCTCAAGATGGAAAAGATCTCAGATACCATCCGGAAGAGGAGAACCATGTCCTTCGGACATATCTACAGAATGAACCCGGGAAGGCTGACCAGTCAGACAATAAGACTTTTTGAGATCAAAAACTATGGTGCGCTGGTATCAGGAGGTGAAGAAAGACCTGGAAGAAAAGGGAATACAAGAAATGGAAATCAGCAACAGGGATGCTTACAAGTCGAGGAGGTTTCAAGGAAAATTTAAATCTCGTACCCACGCGCCGCGGACAGAAGAAAGAAGGAGATTGCAGAGTGAAAGGATGAAGGAGAACTGGATGAGGATTAAAGCCCGGAAACAGAGGAAGTGGTCTGTAGTTGGCCAAAATGAAAGAATAAGATAAAAACAAATCTGCGCAAAGAAGTTCGTATGATCGTCTCTGTCAGTACCGGGAATCGAACCCGGACCCCTGAGGATTGTAGCTAATAACACTAGCCGGTGGACACTAGACAGCTAGTTACATTATAAGATGGAGACAGGCAGTGCTCGTGTTAATACGACACAGAGTACAGGAAAGATGGAGCAGTGATTAAGCTAGATATTTGTTGTTTTGTAAAAGAGATAATAAACCATCCATCACAGATGTCACAATAAAACACTCCTTACGTAACCGTGTAAAGCATAGCTTCCAATAATTCAAGTGAACTAAGATAACAGTTAGGTGCGGCTTTTACATCAATTGTGATTCTTCATAACACATTCACTTTCACGACATCTCAATCATTTCTTTTTAACTTGACGAAATTGGTTTTACAATATTCTGTTTTCCGTTTGTTCCAACAATCCCATACTTTTCAGTGTGTTGCCTAGTTTGAGTCAACCAGTATCAGCCTGATACAACTTTTATGTTTTTCAATCTGACAAATAATAATAATAATAATAATAATAATAATAATAATAATAATAATAATAATAATAATAATAATAATAATAATAATAACCCAAGTAAATGTCTTGGAAAGAATCGCCAGCAGAACTGGCTTAAGAATTTCTGCAGAAAAAACAAAACTTTTAACAAATATTTGGGATGCACCAACATTTCTGAAAACAGATATTGGCCAAATAGAGAGGGTAAAAAAATTCAAATATCTAGGGGAAATAATCCAAGAAAATGGTTTAGAAAAATCTGCAGTAGAGGAGAGGGTACATAAAATGGAGAGAGCTTATGGTGTCACCAGAGATATCTACAATAAAAGATGCCTATCCAAAAATGCAAAAATAAGGCATTACAACACAGTAGTGAAGCCAGAATGCCTATATGCAAGCGAATGTCTGGCATTTAACTATAATTTAGATAAACTAGAAATACTAGAAAGGCGAATCATGAGGAAAATATTAGGCCCACAAAACACAGCAGAAGGTTGGAAATTACGAAGTAATGCTGAAATATATAAAAAAAATAGAAAATATATCAGATGTAATGAGGAAAAGGAGACTTATGTTTTTTGGACATTTATATCGAATGCAAGATAGTAGATTAACCAGTAAGATTTTCAGATATTTGTGGGGTAAGAAATCAACGACAAGCTGGGTCAATGAAGTAAGAAAGGATTTAGAAAAAAAACAATATAACAACAGAAGAAATAAATAATAGAGAAGGCTTTCGGGAAAAAGTATTGAAAATAGAAGGATTCCAAGGTAGGAAAGTAAAAAAGACTGGTTCAAAGTGGTCTGAAGACAGAAAGCAGAAACATAGTGAACAGATGAAAGCGTACTGGAAGAAAAGGAAAGAACAAAGCAGAAGGAATTGAAATTGGCACGTGGTCCTCTGGTGGCCCATTCGAAAGAATAATAATAATAATAATAATAATAATATGTTTTATTTATTCTGGCAAAGTTAGGGATGTGCTCCCTTTCTTACACTTAACCAGTCTTAACCTAGAACACTTAATAATAATTAACATTATCATATTATGATCATCAGTAACAACAGAAACAGTAATAGTATTAATAAAAGTAACCATCGTACGTAGAGTACATTAAAATATATGAATAATGAGAACTATAACTACTACTTAAAAGGAAGATTAGAAAATGTATACATTTCTACAGTACACCGAAATATCGCCTTCGATGAGAAGTGAAGAGAAGGATTAGTAAGAAGAAGAAGAAGACGAAGAAGGAAAAGAAGAAGAATATCTGTGAAAGGAAGAGAGTAGCGGCAATTGGAAATTAGAAGTTGGGGGGAGAGGGGATCAAAATGTATAGACAACAAAAGGTACCTGGGTTTGTGGAGGAAAAAAAAAGCTAAAAAGTGGTAATTTTTTGATGCTCTCTGAGCGAACTTCGGCACAGAAGTAAAGATTGACATTTCACCAACTTAAGTGCGATAATAATAGTTTTTCGAGATTTTGGTTCAATACTGTACAATATAAAATACAATATACAATGAAATATTCACCAAAGAGACAATATTACACATGTAATTACAGGTGATCGAAAAACAAGAAAGGAAAATCCTCTAAAAAATGTTAGGACCAAGAATTTGGATGAAAAAGAAATCACATGAAATCTATCAAGTTACAGAAAAAATGACAGATACAATCAGGAGACGGCGATTATAATTTTAAGGATAATAACAGGCTCACAAAGAAAATTTTAAACTTAGTCTCATCAATGAAAAATCACAATAACTGTCTAAAAGAAATCAGTGAAGACCTAAATGAAATTAGCATTAATGAAGAAATCATTTAAGATAGAATAAGATTCAGAACCTTAATTCACAAACACACATTTTCTGTGAAGTCCACCCGATTAAATACAGAATGGACTGAAGAACGTAAAGAGGAGCACAGAGAGAGAGGATGAAGAGATATTTGGAAGAAAAGGAGAAAACAAAAAAAAAATGCTAATAAGTTCAAACGTGCTCCTTAGTTCGACATAACGAATCAAGAAATAATAATACAAATATCTATATCCCAAAACGCAAAATTACGACACTACAACACATTTATCAAACTAGAAGCCCTTTATGCATCAGACACTCTGATAACTGGTGGCAGATCACAAATTAAAAACATCGAAAAATAAGAGTGGAAAATTCTCAAGAAAATTCTAGGACCTAAATGCGAAAATGGTATTTGGATGGAAAGGAAATCACAGGAAACCTATCAAGTGACAGAAAAAATCACAGACGCCATTAGAAAAAGAAGATTAAAATTCTATGATCATCTGATAAGAATGGATAAAAATAGGCTAACAAAAGTACTAAATCTCGCAGTATCTCTAAAAAAATCACAACTGGCTTGCGAGGTGATTCGAGATATCGATGTCACTCTGTATTTCAGTTGCATCCAGTTTCACTACTATTTGTTGAAGAACAAAATTATTTTACAGAAAATTTTGTCTTCAGAAAAGTACGAATGGGACACGAAAAAAAAAAAACACATTAATATCAAAAGTGATAGGTGAATGGTCTGTGATAAAAGTGAAGCCGATAAAAGTGATTAAGGTGAAGTGATTTCATCAGTAGACTGCGTCCTCTTTTCTTAGGTTGGTGATATGGCATCCCTATTCACGAAGATTTGGAAGGAAACAATATAGCAGAAGAAGAAGAAGAAGCAACAAGAGGGAGAGAGATTTTAGACAGAGTTAAAATGGAAGGATTGACGCAAGTGCAATAGACTGATATAACTTGAAAACAATATCCTTTAACCCATGGGTAAATAATGCAAGTATGGATCTTGAATAATAATAATAATAATAATAATAATAATAATAATAATAATAATAATCAGCATATTATTATTATTATTATTATTATTATTATTATTATTATTATTATTATTATTATTATTATTATTATTATTATGACTTGCAAAGTAAGGCTATGAAGTGTTTACATCCATTTAGTATTATTATTTACGTAGTCGGATGATCGCATTGTTTGTGAGGCTATGTCATAAAACATGTGCTGTATATGAGTCCATTTAATGTAAGAACCCGAACATTAATAGTATATAATTTATTACTACCTGTATATATGATGTGTAATCCACTTCAGTATTGTGAAACACACTGTAACATCCAGAATGACGTATCTTTTACACTAGATGATGGTAGAATGGTCTGTATATTTTATCTATGTATTAAGCACTCTAGAATTTACGGGAAGGTATTTGTTGGCATATCCTTCTACTGTAGATGCCTGGCCAGGTAACCTATATAAAGAGACAGTCTCGATGGTGGGAGAAGTTACTTTTTAGTCGAAGTTATGGTTTAACAGGAATTGTTCATGTGACCTCGTGTTGTGTTTGGGCAGACATGCTTGTAAGCAGTCAACAGTCAACTGTTTCAAGGTAGTAATCTCCATGTGCTCCGTGATAGGCAATTTTTAAGACCGGTGGTTTCTTGATATGCTATTTTGTTGTGACGGCAGTTAATTAAACTATGTGCGTGTTTAACGCATAATGTGTAAATAAGTTCTAAATAAATGTGTGTACCAACTGACAGCATTTTGTGTGTGTCTTCGTGGCAATATCAGGATTCCAGAAGATGAAGCAGTATTGGAGGAAAAAGAAGGAACATAAAAGGATGAAGCATTAAAATTGGCATACGGTTCCTAGAAGACCTTAACGGAGAAAGAATAATATTAGTATCACCAGTAAATATGACAGTCTGTTAACATGATTCCAACCTGGCAGTGACAGATATTTTCGCACCTATTTTTTTCTTTCCTTCTCAGAAGCCGAACACTGTTATCTTGTCAAGAAAGATTACGGTATAGATTTATAGATAGCAGCTATCGGCTTATCAGTAAGTTCTCGTACGAGCGGTAAATAATGGCCGTGTTCTGGGAGAGGCGCATTGCTTAATGCTTACCACAGACTAGAGGCAGTAAACACATGCTACATCTATCTGTACCAGCGTGTTGCACCTTGGTGGTACTTCGGGTGGTAAGCAACGAGATGATTGGGGGAAAAAAGAAACACAAAGAAAATATCTAAGTATAAAAGTGGAATAGATGGACCGTTTCAAGTATTACTTCATACAAATAACTGTGTCGTTGCTGATTTGACTGGGCAAGTTCATCAGTAGAGCACGAATTTCCATGCACTATCAAATATCAAAATATGCATACATTCATGCACTATCAAATGACGGAATATGCACAATACAGTGGGAAATATGCACTATCAAAATTCAGTTCCATATTGTTATATTTTCATTTCATTTTGAAACGCTGTACAACAACAAATTTATCCGCTTTTTCTTCATTTAAGTTCATTCTTTTAACTTTCAGAACAATCCTGAACACAGAAAATCAATCAATCAATCAATCAATCAATCAATCAATCAATCAATCAATCAATCAATCAATACTGATCTGCATTTAGGGCAGTCGTCCAGGTGGTAGATTCCCTATCTGTTGTTTTCCTAACCTTTTCTTAAACGATTTCAAAGAAATTGGAAATTTACTGAACGTCTCCCTTGGTAAGTTATTCCAATCCCTAACTCCCCTACCTACAAACGAATATTTGCCCCAATTTGTCCTCCTGAATTCCGACTTCATCTTCATATTCCAAACTTTCCTACTTTTAAAGACGCCATTCAAACTTATTCGTCGACTAATGTCATTCCACGCCATCTCTCCGCTGACAGCTCGCAACATACCACTTAGTCGAGGAGCTCGTCTTCTTTCTCCCAGTTCTTCCCAGCCCAAACTTTGCAACATTCTTGTAACGCTACTCTTTTGTCGGAGATCACCCAGAACAAATCGAACTGTTTTTCTTAGGATTTTTTTTCCAGTTCTTGAATCAAGTAATCCTTGTGAGTGTCCCATATACAGGAACCATACTCTAGTTGGGGTCTTACCAGAGACTTATATGCCCTCTCCTTTACATCCTTACTGCAACCACTAAACACCCTCATAACCATGTGCAGAGATCTGTACCCTTCTTCTTCTTGTTTCCGAATTTCTCCCAGAACCTCTTCATTCTTTCACTTCTGATCTTCCTTTCTTTCTCAGATATGACCAGTTTGGGTCTACATTTTGGTGGTTTCTCCTGGAATGTTTTGATGCTGTCCACTCGACTTCTAAATTCTTTTCTGTTGTGAACCATATCCACTGTAAGTCCACTTTCTATTGCATCTCTTTTTACCTCTTCCACCCACTTCGTCGAAGCTTTCAGTCCAGTGATGTACTTGAATATTTTCTTAGCCGTTTCTCATCCATTCTTTCTAGATGCCCATAGAATTTTAGCCTTCGCTTTCGCATGGTGACAGTGATTTTTTCGGTGTATTTGTAGAGGTCATCATTTTTCCTATTCCTCCACTCCCCATCAGCATTTTTCTGTGGTCCTAAAATTTTCCTTAAGATTCTCCTCTCCTTTTTTTCGAGATCTTGAAGCTAACCCTTTTTATTCATTGTCAGGCTCTCTGAATCGTAGAGACCCTCTGGCTTTACCACTGAGCTGGTGTCTAAGTTTCGCCTTGTAAGATATTGCTCTTTTGTTGTATCTGTTCTGGGTTAACCTGTAAACCAATTCTAGTTTTCTAATTCTTGCCCTAATCGCCTCTTTATCCAATCCGTTAGGTTCTATCCATTCCCCTAGATATTTAAATTTCTCAGTTCTTTTTACAGTCCCATGCTTCACTTCTAAGTGTCTCTCCCCTTGATGTCCATATTCCATGTATTCCGTCTTCTCATATGACACTTTGAGACCCGTTTTCTCAGCTATCTCATGTAGAGTATTCAGCATAATTTGGGCATTTTCTCGGTTGTGAGCCAAGAGTGCAAGATCATCCGCGAAAGCCAAACACTTAATTTCTAAGTTCTGTCCTTTCCTCCCTAAATGTATTCCCTTTATTCCTTTCACTTCCAAGGCTTTTTCCCATGTTCTAATGATTTTTTCTAGAACAATGTTAAAGAGAATTGGTGATAGGCAGTCCCCTTGTCTGACTCCTGTTTTTATTTCAAATGGTTCAGAAATTTCACCGAAGAATTTGACTTTTGAGAAAGTTTCTGTCGGGGTTTGTTTTATTAACATTTACAATGACCTTCCTACGTCACAAGAAGTGACACTTTCATACTCAAACGATGACATTTAGGACGAAGTATATCTGAAGTTATCTCTTTTAAGAAAATAACTTAGAAATTCCTTTCCCTCAATCCAATTCAGACACGAGGTCTCTTCATAGACTTTTAACAGTTGGCGTGACACCAACACTTCACATCACAGTCCAACACTAAATTAGAGTTTGAAGCTTGTTAGCGTGCTGCTTTACAACTCCATTTTTTTCTCAATTATTTTGGCCTCAGACGTGTGAACAGTGAGAGTTCGGAGTTCGGGGTAGGAAATTCCAGGGAAACAAAACAAGATTCAGTGCAAAAGCAAGGTTTGTAAGCTTCTATCTCAGTAACGCGGCGTCACAGAAGTGTGATTCAAGTTTTGATTTTTTCGTCTAACATGGACGAAAAAAAGAAATAGCCGTCATTTAGTAGTGCAAAAATTGGATTCAGTTTTTATTGGGACACCTTATTTCTAAGGATTAGAGCGGTCGACGCGGGGTCTTCCCGCTGATGTCAATGTTTACTCAAGCAACAGATAAGAAAGTGCTTGGCTAACTGGATTATAGGGTTCTAGGACATTTCGTACCACTTGACCGGCTGATTACCTGTCAAGTGTCAGCTAATGACTTTAAAATATTTAGGAGAGGACATTCCGTACCACTTGAAAGAGTGGGAAGTATTGCGAAGTAAAAACGATATCCTAATGAATGTATTCATGTGTATATCAATTGTCCAGTACTGGCGCGTGAGTCTTCTCACGGTGTAACTACTACTCGGGCGCAACTGATCTTACTGGCACACGTGTTAATACTTATCTCGTATTCGACATTCGCTACTTCCACCTTTCAGTAGTTTCCTGTTTCCGCGTGACCTTCGAACTCATATTGGCCTGTTCATCAGAATCTTTTATTTTACTTACTTGATACTGAAATAATGCGGTAGTTTATAAATATTCAAAATAACAGTAATATTATCCATCCTTATGCTCGTCAGGCACATTGTGCCCGAACACGATGTATATTTCTTCTGTATTGTTTTGTTTCAGGATTTATACTTCAAAAAATCGACTTTCTTATGACCATATTTAGGTAATCATACGCGATAGGCATAGTTCAAGGGTCATTTATTCAAATAATATAGAAGTTTTCTTCAGCAAATGTTGTAAATTATTCTTGTTTCTGATTTCTAAAGTGTGTCTGTCAGGCTCATTATGCCCGGTGGCGTGGAAATGGAATTCCAATTTGACATTAAGTGGTACGGATTGTCCTGGCGTAAATATTTGGGGATTATGGGAAAACTGTTCGCAGCTAGATAACGACCTAGGTGGTACGAAATGTCTTCGAAAATCAAGTGGTACGGAATGTCCGGACACCGGATTATAGAACCTCTATGCATCTAACTTTGGTTGTCAAGTAGTATGCCAGGAATACAATTTCTTTCTCTCGCAATGATAGACAAATAACGTGGACGTACGGTCCCAAATTCTGCAAACCAAAGTTCAAAAAAACGCACTAACATGCAAGTTAACATAATGTATGCGTCGAAGTCAGAAGAAAAGTAATATAATCCAATATAAATGTCCAATCATTAGCTATTAAATCAAAAATGTTCAAAATATGCATTATGCATGAATTTTCTCCCCAAAAGGCCAAAGCATGCAAACAGGCACGGAAAAAGTACAGTTATTTGGAACTGATTAGTCATAAAACGAATATATGCAAAGTTTCACGAGTGTAAGCAGCTTATTTATGAACATGCATTTGCATGGAAATCCGGGCTCTATTCATCAGGCATGGAACTCCATCCCACAAAATGGCACACGGCACTTCTACGACACAATGCATGCTTGCGTTCGAAATCGTGGGGACTACAGCGGTTATTAAAGTATCAACATGTCACATGTCTTCTCGTGCATACTTGAACATGTGGCCTAGAAACTTTAATCAAATGCATATGTTACTTAGACAATTGCTTAGCCTAAATTGCACTGCTCTAAACTAAAGTCTTCTTGGTGTTGGGAATTCATTTTTCTGCCAGTGTATGTACCTCGGTCTCATTCCAGACTGACTTAGCCGAACGGGAGTGAAAGCCGGGTGGGCTCAAAATATTTTATTCCAGGACCAGGACTTTTATGACCTAAACATGTTTAAAATATGATCTATAAAATGACTGCAATAATTCAATAAAAGGATCCGAAAACTTTTAAAAATAACACCAATTTTAAATGAAAATTTACAATCAATTTACTACTACTACTACTACTACTACTACTACTACTACTACTACTACTACTACTACTACTAATAATAATAATAATAATAATAAAAACCTACATCTGTTTTCCAGTCAGTGACCGGGTCAGGGATGGAATGAATGAAGCCCCCATCTTGCGGCGAGGATAGAAATTGTGCCGGCTGCCGAAGCCTGTCGCACTCCTCTGGGGCAACAATTAATGAATGACAGATGAAATGAAATGATATTGGAGAGTGTTGCAGGAATGGAGGATGACAGGAAAAACCGGAGTACCCGGAGAAAAACCTGTCCCACCTCCGCTTTGTCCACCACAAATCTCACATGGAGTGACCGGGATTTTAACCACGGAACCCAGTGGTGAGAAAACGACGCGCTGCCGCCTGAGCCACGGAGGCTAATAATAATAATAATAATAATAATAATAATAATAATAATAATGTTATTTGCTTTACGCCCCACTAACTACTTTTTCGGTTCTCGGAGACGCCGAGGTGCCGGAATTTTGTCCCGCAGGAGTTCTTTTACGTGCCAGTAAATGTACCGCACGAGGCTGACGTATTTGAGCGCCTTCAAATACCACCGGACTGAGCCAGGATCGAATCTGCTAAGTTGGGGCCAGAAAGCCAGCGCCTCAACCGTCTGAGCTACTCAGCCCTGTAATCAATTTTCTAATCGAGTTGGTATAGCCTATGTTCATGTTATAGACATGGTTTGTAAGCTTTTGTACTTCTTACACGCCAAGAAAATAAGGTGAAATTATTTACGTGACTGTCCCAGTGCCCCCCGTCTACTCGCCTTTTATAGCCATTCGATGGCGTGCGTGTAAACGAAAGGAAGCACTGGGCGAAGCCCGCGAGCCAGCGAAGGTATAAAGGCGACGGGGCAAGTGAAGCTTATTATTATACAGAGATAATTCAGAATTAAGAACGAGGCCGAAAGGCGTAAATTAACAGTATAAAATAAATTACAGTAGAAAATATAAAGAACAATATAAAACAAGCAAAGGTTACAGACGATAATGTATCCTGACTTGCATCTTCGTAGCGATGAAGTGGTGCTTCTTGGAAGATCTGGGTAGTGGTGGCTCGTTCCTCTCTGGAAGGCGGTCGGTCGTTATTGGCGGGAGACCAGTTAACGACCGGCGGAGATGTCCTGCAAGCGACGGGGACGGGTTCCTGTTGCCGCTGCGGATGTCTCTCCTCCTCCTTCGCCGAGTTATGTGGTTGCTGTGGTGGCCTTCGCCCCCCGAGCGCCGCGGCCCCGTCCTCTTGCGCGTCCGCGGCTGACCGGTGTTGAGCGAGGCACTTGCTGAAACGTAAACCCCTCGGGAACCCAAGCTAGGGTCTCTGAGGTGGCCTGGTCGAGTTGGATGGCTTGTGACCACCCTTTGCTCACAGCGACATACAACAAGTTGGCACGTGTTGCAAAGTAGGATCGCTGTGCGTTGTCCAGAGTCTCCCAGGCCATGTCTTCAGAAGAAAGCCTCGACTGTGTACGAAGAAGACTGCTCCACTTAGAGGTGTCTCTCCTGGAATGTGCACATTTCCAAGAAGTAAGTTTCTTTAGTCCCCAGACTGACAAAGCTTTGTGAAGATTCTAAAGTCTCCATATTTATCTTCACTTAAAGTTGCGATAATATCCAAAACCTAGGGACCTGCATATTTCGTTTTATTTTATTTTTTTGGTAGAAATGGGGCTTATTTTTGAAGAATTTCGCGTTATTTTTAATCATGTTATTATCATACAGCCAGTAACAATAAAGTTCGGTGAATGAAGTCAGAACGGTCGATCCAGCAACACTGGTGACCACGCAACGCTGCATCTGCTTAGCAGCAGGTTTGACCACCTGCTCCCAACGTTGTCAGTTGAGCATCGTGTGTGTGCCGTGTAAGACCTGTTTGATACAATTGCGTGTTTAGTGCGTTGGTTCTGAACAGGAATATGAACGACCAAAAGATAAATGTACAGTTTTGTTTCAAGCTTGGAAAGGCACCGAAAGAAACGCATGCGATGCTGGTGCGTGTTTATGTGGATCACGCACTGTCGTTGAATTGTGTGTACGAGTGGTTCGTCCGTTTTCGAGGAGGCCGGGAAAGTATTTCTGACAACCTCCGTAGCGGAAGACCGGCGATTAACTGTGCGCATGATGGCGGATGAACTGCAAATTAATCATGAATCCGTGCGACAAATCGTTACCCAGAAGTCAGGGAAGAGGAAAACGTGTTCTCGTCTTGTGCCACATCACTTGGCTGACGATCAGAAGCAGGCACGGTTAGAGGTTTCACAGGTCTTCTTCCTATTCCCACGACTCAAACTCGCTTTGAAAGGAAAGAGATTTGACGATATTCGTGACATCCAACGAAAAGCGACGAGATTTTTGAACACCATTCCAAAGGAAGCCTTCTTGCAAAGTTTCCAGGACATGTATTGCCGATCTCAGCGAGAACGATTCCTGGTACAAACAGTTACTCGGAATGAGGACGTAATGGGTATGTTAGGAATGAACATGAAGGCTGGAACTATGCATAAGCAGTGGCTTCGATATGAGATCCTGTGAGGCTAATGGAGGAGGGTCAGTGGCCTAGGACAATAAGAGACATATATTTCGTTAAACAAGTTCTAACATTCTTTAGTAATTTTATATAATGTTGAGATCAAAATCTTAGTTATCAAACATATGTACTGGTAACATCATATTGTGTGTCATGAATATCCCTACTACTGTCTTAGATATTACATTTCCTTTCCTGGTATTGAATGATATCTGGTTGAAGAAAAAAAACAGCTGTCTATAGCATCATTCATAAGTTCATGGATAAATGTCCCCTCAGTCATGTCCTAACAGTTCAGTTGTGTCGGTGCGACGTAAAGCATATTGAAATAAAAAAACTCATCACTAGATTTCATGCCAAAAGCCTCACTGCAGTGTTCGTCATTTCATTTACCACTGATCTGCATTTAGGGCTGTCGCCAGGTGGCAGATTCCCTCCACTGTTTACCTAGTCTCTAAAATGATTTTAAAGAAGTTGAAAATTCCGAACATCTCCATTGCTAAATTATTCCATTCCCTAATTCGTCTTCCTATGAACGAATACTCGCCCAATCAGTCCTCTTGAATTCTAAATTTATCTTCTTTTATCTGTTATCTTTTTCCAACTTTATCCCTTTTGTCTTTCGTACTTTTAAAAACTCCACTCAAGCTTATGTCAATCCATGCAATTTGTCCACTGGTCTTGTTTTTGAACTCTTGTCCTCTCCAAAACCGCTGAATGGTCAGCGTGCTGGTCTTTGGTCACAGGGATCCAGGGTTCGATTCCCGGCAGGGTCGGGAATTTTAACCATCATTGGTTAATTTCACTGGCACTGGGGCTGGGTGTATGTGTCGTCTTCGTCATCATTTCATCCTCATCACGACGCGCAGGGCGTCAAATCAAAAGACCTGCACCTGGCGAGCCGAACATGTCATCGGAAACTCCCGGCACTAAAAGCCATACGCCATTTCATTTCATTGGTTTGATGAAGCTCTCCATGCCACCCTATCCTGTGCTAAACTTTTCGTTTTTACATAACTACTACATCCTACATCTACCCTAATCTGTTTTTCATATTCATACCTTGCTGTACCCATACCGTTCTTACCACCTACACTTCCCTCAAAAACCATACGAACAAGTTTCGGGTGTCTTAAGATGTACCCTATCATTCTATCTCTTCTTCTCGCCAAATTTCGCCAAACCGATCTCTTCTCACCAATTCGGTTCAGTATCTCTTCATTCATGATTCGATCTATCCATCTCACCTTCAGCATTCTTCTGTAACACCACATTTCAAAAGCTTCTATTATTCTTCTTTTTGAGCCAGTTCATGTCCATGTTTCACTTCCATGCAATGCCACGCTCCAAACAAACGTCTTCAAAATACCTTTCTAATTCCTATATCAATGTTCGAAGAAAGGCCTTCATTGCTTGTACTAGTCTTCATTCTATGTCCTTACTTCTGCCATCGTTAGTTATCTGACTACCCAAGTACTTCCTTTACGACTGAATTTATCACCAGCTGCCACTAATTCAAAGCAGTTTTCTTTGTTGTGGGAAGCAACATTCTCTGAGAATCACAACCAAAGTATTGACGTAGTATTTCTTTCATGGTTAGACTGATCTGTATTTCACTCTAAATGTGTTCTTGGAGACGCATGTGCTATTATTCTTAGCAGCACGCAGTAAGGCTATGCCACTTCAAACCTCGTTTCCTCGTAAGTACTTTTTGTGCTGTGGCAGGAGTCCAAACTGCACCCAAAGTGACCTTCATGCTCTTAACACTTCTCAGAAGCGATGCCTGGTGTTTTCTAAAGATGTAGCCTGTGGTAAACGGTGGCACAAGCGTAACGACATATAATGTACTAGCTGATGTATCCGTGCTTCGCTACGGAATTCTACATTGTATAGACTACAGAATTGTAGGTTAGGTAGTGTACACGTTGTGAGCAAGACTGTATTAAATTGCATAGCCCTTAACGTTACCCTAGAAACGCGACGGAGAAATCATCAAACGTCTTTTCTCATATGCAGACTGCGTTAGGGAATTTTCATTGTAATGGTAGGCCCGCTTGCCTACCATCAGTCACAATCAGGTTGGGGAATTGCATTATAATGGCAGACACTCACTCTCCACCTGCCTTTTTACATCCTCAGAAAGACTCTCTTAGTTGTTTTCCCAACTGAAATGAACATAGGTTATTACAATGACGTCAGTAGGAATGGCGCGAGTAAAAGCAATGATTTCACGTGAAATACTTGATCAAATGAAAAACCACACATTTTCTCACTTTTAACGAACAGTACTACGCTGCCGATGTAACAGTCCAAAGTTCCAGAACTGGAATGACCAGGCCGCAGACAGCCATGATCCGTGAACACTTATAGACTTTTTCGGGGGGTGGGGGGTCGAATAGTGGAAAGTCCCAGGGCAAAAAATATGCCCTTTTACTAATCTGTTTCCTAGGAGTACCCGATGAGTCGAAAAATCTCAATTCACTACACTGGCGGCGGAAAAGTCTATCTCACTTGGAGGCAATTTTTTTCCTCTAAGCTAATTTTGAATAAAATGAACGTAGAATTCCATAAAAGTAAAGAGGAAAAACTTTTTTCAAGAAACGGCTACTTTTCAGGGTTGAATTTTGAGATATTTAGTGAATTGTGGTGCTATAATTTGGAATATGCCTAAATTGTAATTCTAGACCAGGTCTTATTACTACTACTACTACTACTACTAAGTGAGCCTCTGTCTTAAGAGTGCACACTGCTCATTCAAAACAGCGCGTCAGAGTAGGGATCGAATAGCTGGAATACTATGATGAACCAGTGTGTTACGTACCAGCAGTACGGTGTCAGAAAATGTATGAACCAGAGAAATGACATGCTAAAGAAGAAAGTTTTCTAACTCCCCAGCCATTTCCCGCCAATACTCAGTCAGTAATATATGTGTTACATTTTCCTCATTTTATAATGAAAGAATCCCCCCTGGGCAATTTTAGTGGGGGGAACCTTTGAGATAAAATCATCGGTGTAGGGGAAAACCCTCCCTCCCCGCGATTTTGCATTCTACGACACAATACCAAGCTTAACATCAAGAACTGCAGGATTAAAAAAAAAAGTTATTGTTGATCAATGTTATGCGCTTTCAATATTGTAGGCCTTCACATTTAGTTTCCTTCCGACTCTGAAAGACCACTCTTATCACAGTCGGTACGGTAAAATTGAATAAAACAAAAATGGTCGGAAATTGTATTCTCTATAACTTTTGTTATGTAGTACTTTTCGATAGGACCAGTAACAGAGGTATTTACAAATTAAATTTTAGGTGCCTTCCCCTAAACTACAATTTCATAGAGTACAAATAAACTTGTTTATAACGTAGACTGTAGTTTTGTATTCCCCGACTCTATATACCGACTTTCATTAAATTCTGTTAATCCATTTTCTCGTGGCTCGGCGTTGATATGGACTTGGCAACAAAAATACAAATTCATGAATATCTTTGTTATCAAAGCCGGTACGGTAACAATGTATGACATAAATGATCGGAAATTTAATTCTATATAACTTTAGTTACGTAGTATTTATCGATAGGACCATTAATAATATAAATATTTGAGAATTACATTTTAGGCCTTCCCCTAAACTTCCATTTCGCTCAGCGTGAGTAAAATTATTTATAGCCTAGATTGTAGTGGCTCATCCCCCGACTTCATATACCGATTTTCATTAAATTCTCTTCAGCCGTTTTCTCGTGATGCCTGTACAGACAGACAGACAGACAGACAGACAGACAGACAGACAGACAGACAGACAGACAGACAGACAGACAGACAGACAGACAGACAGACAGACAGACAGACAGACAGACAGACAGACAGACAGACAGACAGACAGACAGACAGACATTACGGAAAAGTAAAAAAATGCAATTCCTTGTTGCTATGGACATGACCGATACAGAAATACCATTATTTTTAAATTCTAAGCAATGTACAGACAAAACTCTTATTATATATATGTATTTACCCAGTCTTACCATAAATACTGTCCCGACTTTTGAAGGTGGCTGTACTTCCGCCCGAACGAGGGAGCGGCTACAAAACTGGTATTGTGAGGCGTGAGTCATTGTTGGTTGAGCTGCAGAAGTGTACAGTTGTCAGTATGAAGTTTTCAAGATGGAATGCGGGGAAGTATGAGAATCGTGCGGCCATGATAGTGTTACACAAGGTAGGGCAATCCCCAGGGGAGATTTTCAAAACCCTCCAGAAGTTGAAAATTAGTAAGAAATTTGTTTACCGCACTATAAATCGATTTGTTGAGGTTGGAACTGTGAGAGATCGCCCGCGGCAAGGAAAACCACGCACAGTACGAACGCCAGAACTCATCAAAGCAGTGGCGGCTCGTGTGCGACGAAATCCGGTAAGGAGACAGTCAGTGATGGCTCGTGAGTTACAGATATAAAAAATATCTATGTCTTGCACGTTAAGCATTGACCTGGGACTCCATGCTTACAAACGACGCAAAGGACATCCCCTGACAAATGAAATGAAGCGCCAGAGGCTCCTAAAATCAAAGCGCTTATTTAAGCGTTACGCAGCTAATGGTCATCGTCGAATCCTGTTTTCGGATGAAAAGATTTTCAGTGTTAGGGAGACTTTCAACGCCCAAAACGACAGGGTATATGCCCATTCCTCTAGAGAAGCTGGTGAAAAGGCTCCAAGGATCCAGAGGGGTCATCTTCCCTCCTCAGTTATGGTGTGGTGGGGTGTGAGCTTCGAGGGCACAACGGAGCTCCATTTCTGTGAAAAGGGAGTCAAAACTTCAGCCCAAGTGTACCGGGGGACAGTGCATGAGGGACTGGTCAAGAATCTCAACAACACCCTCTTCCACGGACGGAACTGAAGCTTCCAGCAGGACTCAGCCCCAGCGCACAAGACACGGGCAACCTAGCATTGGTTGGAGGCAAATGTTCCTGATTTCATTTCCACTTCAGATTGGCCGTCTGCAAGTCCAGATTAAAACCCTTTGGACTAAAAATTGTGGTCCAAGCTTCAGGAGATGGCTTGCAAGAAAAGACATTCCAATATTGAAAGCTTAAAGCAGTCTCTTCGGAAGGCAGTTGCAGAATTTCCAGTTGATGTGTTGCGTAATGCCATTGATGAGTGGCCACAAAGACTTACGGCCAGTGTGCGTGCAAATGGTGGCCATTTTGAATAATGATTTGTAGTTATGGTTCATAATGCATCTATGTCATACTTGTTATTAGGATATTAAAATATCTCTAACCATTTTGTGTCAATTTACTTAAACGTTTGGGACAGTATTTATAGTAAGACTATGTATTTATGCATGTATAATTTGGAAAAGAAGTAGCAGTTCAGAAAGGAGTGAGGCAAGGTTACAGTTTGTACCCGTTCCTTTTCAACGTTTATATAGAACAGGCAGTAAAGGAAATCAAAGAGGAATTTGGAAAGGGAATCACAAGCCAAGGAGAGGAAATTAATACACTGAGATATTGATATTGTTATTTTATCCGAGACTGCAGAAGGTCTGGAGAAATTGCTGAACGGTATGGACACAGTCTTCGGGAAGGAGTAATAAAGAAAATAAATAAGTCCAAAACAAAAGTAACGGAGTGCAATCGAACGAAGTCAGGTGATGCAGGAAATATTAGATTAGGAAATTAAGTCTTGAACGATGCAGACTAGTACAAGTAAGGAAGGTCTTTCTTGCGAAAAGAAATTTGCTCACCTCGAACTTTGAATTAGGAATTAGAAAGATGATTTTGAAGACTTTCGTCTGGAGCGTGATGATGGATAATAACTAGCTCAGATATAAACAGAATAGAAGCTTTTGAAATGTGGTGTTATGATGAAGGTGAGATGGAAATCAATTTGATCACCCGAGCTAATCGTTAGCTTGTTCTTTGCAGTACTGCTGGGCGTATACGCTTCCGGCCTTCTTGTATGTATGTTCAGTCCGTCAGCGATGCCGCTGGTGGGATCCTCAACAGCTCTGCCATCAGCTGTCATAGATGGCCTAGGCATCACTGAAGAGGCGTACTAGGGAAATGAGGAGTGAGGTAGTTTCCCGTTGCTTTCCTCACTCCGGCCCTCTTAAACTTTGACAAAACCAACTGTCAGCGAGGTCCCTTTTTTCTTCCACCTCCTGAGGCACAGTTCAACAAAAAACGCACACAGTCAGTACACCGAAACTCTAATCAAGCTATAACCAACTGCTGAATGTTTTTAACAATGTTTTTACAGTGAATGATTGAACTCTAGTTGTTCTTTTAATTGTGTATTTTAAAATATTCTTAAGAAATTTTGTAGAATGTAACCAAAACAAACTGCCGTACAGACATTTTCTAAGGGCTCCTCACAAGACAAGTTGATGTACTAAATGTATTCAATAGCGATTTTACTTATAAGTTATCTGTATATTAAAAGAGTTTGCTAAAACAGTTCAGGCAAATCTGTCTGTCTGTTCTACTGGACCGATTTGCAGTATTTTTCTTTTATTTTGTCCTGAATTACCTGCCTGTGACTCATGAGACATTGATAGATCTCCAAGTTCAGCCAACTTTGAGTAATCATAAAATCAAATCATTAAATGATCACTCCAGTAATTGCAGGCGAAGGCTTACCCTAACCCGCAATACATTCTATATTTAACAAGTTTCTAAGCGACTAACAATTTCATAATTATTCTCATATAATGTGAATTTCATCCTTAGTAATGTCATTGCATGCAGCCCTGTTTGATTAGTACCTGTCAAGCCAGAGAGTATACTCTTCCTGCGATCACGGAAGAATGCTATTCCCTGCTAGATACACTTTGATTCTCTAACCTTTCGCAGCTTCCAAATATATTTAAGAGATGGCAGAGCGTTCCCAATACATTATATGCTCCTAAGAGAAAATAAGTCTACGTACAAACAGACCTCATCATGAATTACACCTATCGAAGGATAACCTAGCTACACTAGAAAGAGTGAAGGCCATGTATCTTAAAAAAAGTGTTCTGTCTGGCAAAAAACGCCTATTAGCTCACAAGACAACCGTTCTATATAGAAGAAGTGCAATTAAAAATACCATTGCCTTCTACAACACAATGCCAAGCTTAACATCAAGAACTGCAGGATAAAAGAAGCGAATATATAGATAGATTTTTAGCAAACCGACGTCAGAAAGGATGAATTCTGACTACGAACTGAGCTTCTTATTAAATGTTCATAAAACCATTGAAAAGGGCAGGCAAAACAATATGACTGCGAAAGGTATATGAAGATGAGTTATCCGCGGAGCAGCACAGGACCTCTAGATTTTAATAAGACGCTAGTAAGAAGAAACATGTACCGTATTACGCTTGGACATTGAAATGGCATGCGTTTTCACTTGTGAAGTGATGTGTATTGATTAGGTGGATATTTTAAAATAAAACAAAGTTTTTAATCAAATTATATCAATACGGACCGTTACAATGAAATTTGTCAATATTGTAATAGTCAAGAATATGGCTGTGAACTTGGTTCGTCTTGCCTCAGCTCACGGAATGAACAGTCGTGTTCTTCTCAAGGTTCCCTGCTACATCGTCTATCGATCTCGTAGTCTAAATGCCCACACGTAAGGGCGGCGCCGTACCATAACAAAAACACACGTTCTTTACCGACCAAACTCCAACGAGGCCACTCCTTCCATCACGGTCAATGACAAGAGCTTACACAGTAAGGAACAGTTCCCATACCTTGTCAGCTAACACAGACACAGTAGTACAATACCGCCTTAGATGTGCTCGTGTATCTCAATGTCCACACAAGTTATAAGTTTACAGTTTTTTATAGTGGAAGACATTTCTTTTCCGGTTCTTCAGTCTGTCAAAACTCTATTAGATCTTTCGTTTTTAAAAGTATTTATCCACAAGTTGCTTTACGCCGCACCGACAGAGAGGTCTTATGGCAACGGTGGGATAGGGACGGGCTAGGAGTGGGAAGGAAGCGGCCGTGGCCTTAATTAAGATACATCCCCAGCATCTGCCTGGTGTGAAAATGGGAAACCAGGGAAAACCACCTTCAGGGCTGCCGACAGTGGGGTTCGAACCGACTGTATCCCGAATGCAAGGTTTTTGAAAGAACATGATCAGATTCTATCAAATGACAATTTTACTAATGATAAATCTTGAGTAGGCTACCAGAGAAGAGTAACACAGTCCGTATTTGACCATATTCAGATTAATTTCTATTTCACTTGGTTTAGGTCGTATCTTGCTGTGAGAATAGTGATATAAGTCAGGGTTGGCAGCGAAATACACGTAGGAAGTTATGATACAAGAAATTCTGTCGTGGTTTTGAATGGGGAAAAGAGGTATAACTAGGTCCTAATCGTATGTCAGCAATGACTTATGTTACTTTTCCCCGGAATTCACTAATTATTATTATTATTATTATTATTATTATTATTATTATTATTATTATCATCTATATATTAAAAAATTTATGAAAACTATAGTCAGTCAGTCAGTCCGGCCATACTATCCGGTGGATTCCCTTCATTCTTTTTTAACTGAAAGATATTCATGCACAGATTTGTCATCAGGCACTATAAATCACTTAACTTCCGCCTTCCTCAAATTATTTGATTTTTCAATTTTTTGTCTCTTTGAAGCAATCATATCTTTGGCTTTAATTGAGGTACGGGGTTAGTTTTGGCCTAAGAACACTCAGTGGATCAAGCTCTTTCATTTCAGCTCTTAACTATTCAAATCAGTTAATTCTGAGGAAAGTTATGAGCGCACATTCAATTTGACGTCTCATTTCTTCAACATATTTCGTTCTAATTGAGGTACGCAGTTCGTTTTGGTCTAAATACACTCAGTTGATCAAGCGCTTTCTTTTGAGGTAATAACTACTTAAATTGGAAGATTATGAGAAAAGTTATGAGTACATTTGTCTCCACGACGAAGATTTTTGAAGGACTTTTTAACAGTTCAGCGCGTAGTATTGTTCCAAGGAACGTTTAATTAAATTTCTTTGTGTGATATATTTTCAAGTGTTTTGTTGACATAATATTACATTCTATTACCACAGCAGATCATGTTCTTTATTTCATTAACTCGAAACTTCGCAAATACATCCGTGAGAATAGTAACGAACAACACCAAAATTTTGTACATTGCGGGCGGAGCCAGCGGGAAACTGCTAGTTATTATTATTATTATTATTATTATTATTATTATTATTATTATTATTATTAAACCTCCTTCGCTCAGGCTGCAGCGTACCGGTTTCTCATCGCTGGGTTCCGTGGTTCAAATCCCGGTCACTCCATGTGAGATTTGTGCTGGAAAAAGCGTAGGCGGGACAGGTTTTCCTTCGGACACTCCGGTTTTCCCTGTTATCTTTCATTCCATCAACACTCTCCAATATCATTTCATTTCATTTCATCTGTCAGTCATTAATCATTGCCCCATAAGAGTGCGACAGGCTTCGGCAGCCGGCACAATTCCTATCCTCGTCACTAGATGGGGGCTTGATTCCTGCTTTTTTTTTCCTGCTTCGTTCGAATGACTGGAAACAGGCTGTGGATATTCAGTCTCTGTTTTCCAGTTCATTTCAATGTTTTCCGGAAGTGCTCTTTAGCGACATTTGAAATCAAGACCAAATGGGCTGACGGCATAACTCAGGGCGGAATTCTCTGCCGCAGATAGAGCAGAGAGAACTGAACAACGACTCACGTTCTAGGTTCTTGTATCACGGCGAAGTACTGAGAAACTCACGTCACCACACGCTAAGATAACTTATCACTAAATACGAGGTAATAAATACTTCAAAGCATGTGTGGAAAGTCACAGGTTATCTAAGACTGTGGACTGACATAATCTGTATAAATAAATGTATGTCCAACCCTAGTCCCGTTCCTCTCCGGGGTGGGTATGACGTGAGATGAATATTCGTATCGAGTTTTTACGATCGCATGCCCATCCTGTGCGATCTCCCTGTCGACTGTCGAGTGGCCAACTTATATACTGTATTTACACAGTCTAATATATATACAGTCGCGAAGCTCTAATAACAGGAAGGTTCATCCACTTGATAGCTGGAGCAACACTAGCACCTCTAGCGGCGAGGTAGAGGTAACTTGCTAGCAGTCAACAGGTAACGAATTACCACTACAGTCTAAAATGGTCATAACTTCTGAACCATTCATGCAAATAATGTCCTGACAAGGTTATTGTAATCCTTATTAAATAGTGGAGGAGGTCAAGCAATTTATTTCGATGAGGAGTTCGAGGATAATATCGAAATATTTATTTAATCTATAGGAATTATTTTTCTTTACCGCGGACTATAATATAAAATCGCTTCTAGAGGGCAACCGGTTCGAAATAGGTATATACCATCGCGGACTTTTTTTTGTAGAGGTTTCTATGCTCTACAATTCTTACGCTTACACTTGGGGTCTATCGTTGACAGTTCAGGCAGCGTAAGCCAAGAAAGCAAGCGACCGACCGACATCGAACCTGCCAAGTTGGGCTAAGAAGGCCAGCGCAGCGCTCTACCATGGTCGTCATTAGCAATTGTCCTGATACCCGAGAGATTTCTTCTTGCGACAGCTACCGACATATTGGGCGGTCCTCTTTCGGAACCTTCCTTCCTTCCACTAATTGAGGGCAGGAGCCAGTTAGGTTTAGGTCAGACCCTTGAAAATCCGGCTGTGATGTAAGGTATGGATGGATGGTCAGACAATGTTACCTAGCAAATGTGCAGGCTGTGATGTAAGGTATGGATGGATGGTCAGACAATGTTACCTAGCAACCGTGCAGGCTGTGATGTAAGGTATGGATGGATGGTCAGACAATGTTACCTAGAAACCGTGCAGGCTGTGATGTAAGGTATGGATGGTCAGACAATGTTACCTAGCAACCGTGCAGGCTGTGATGTAAGGTATGGATGGATGGTCAGTCAGACAATGTTATCTACCAACCGTGCAGGCTGTGATGTAAGGTATGGATGGATGGTCAGACAATGTTACCTAGAAACCGTGCAGGCTGTGATGTAAGGTATGGATGGTCAGACAATGTCACCTAGCAACCGTGCAGGCTGTGATGTAAGGTATGGATGGATGGTCAGTCAGACAATGTTATCTACCAACCGTGCAGGCTGTGATGTAAGGTATGGATGGATGGTCAGGCAATGTTACCTAGCAACCGTACAGGCTATGATGTAAGGTATGGATGGATGGTCAGACAATGTTACCTAGCAACCATACAGGCTATGATGTAAGGTATGGATGGACGGTCAGTCAGACAATGTTACCTAGCAACCGTACAGGCTATGATGTAAGGTATGGATGGATGGTCAGACAGTGTTACCTAGCAACCGTGCAGACTGTGATGTAAGGTATGGATGGATGGTCAGTCAGACAATGTTATCTACCAACCGTGCAGGCTGTGATGTAAGGTATGGATGGATGGTCAGACAATGTTACCTAGCAACCGTGCAGGCTGTGATGTAAGGTATGGATGGATGGTCAGACAATGTTACCTAGCAACCGTGCAGGCTCTGATGTAAGGTATGGATGGTCAGTCAGACAATGTTACCTAGCAACCGTGCAGGCTGTGATGTAAGGTATGGATGGTCAGCCAGACAATGTTACCTAGCAACAGTGCAGGCTGTGACGTACGGTATGGATGGTCAAACAATGTTACCTAGCAACCGTACAGGCTATATCTTATGGCTGGTGGCCATATCAAATTAGCAGCCGTTGAAGAATGGCCATTCCCGGGAGACGTATTTATGATTATTTAATTTTCGCAAAGGGAAAAAGTATTTTTTGTATTATTCCTACGTATTTAAAATAAGATTACACTTGGCCATGGCAGGAATACTGCTTGTTTACTTCCGGTGCTGTGTCTCCGCGTATTGTGTAGTAGTGCGCTAACTGTATGACAGCTCAGTAAGTCAGTCCTTGATGGTGCAGCAGTGCACTCTGAAGTGGCTAGCCTCTGAACAATCAACACGCATTCTATTCTTATCTCGTCCTATGTTTACATACGATGCGTGTCATAATTAAAAAATGACATTTTTTTAAAAATCGTGCCACTATTCTTGCGGGTGTGCGATCTGAATCACACACAAGTCACACAGATTAACAGAGGATATAATTGGAGATTGTTTCCTCATGAAGCTGCTGGAAATCACAGTATTAAAACGAAGGCCGAAGTTATTTGAACTGACTGAGGTGGAATTTCGAGGTACCGGTACGTGGAATGTGTAAGATAAATATCAGCAGGATGGTTAAGGCAGTGATGTTTCCACGTCATCTGAAGCTGAGGTAGAGATTTAGAATCTAAATATGAAATAATCCAGCTGCTGGATTTGTGTCCTGCTACTTGGGTCTGTTCCAGAGGGCAGCGGGTTCGATTCTTCATCGGGTCGGGAATGTTAGCTGCGTTGTTGTGTCGGTCATTAGTCCACAGACTCGTTTGATGCAGCTCTCAATGCCACACTAGCCTGCTCTAAACTTTTCAATCATGCGCAACAACTACATCTACTTTAATTTGTTTGCCATATACATTGGTCTACCTCTACCGTTTTTACCGTCGCCTATACTTCCCTGAAAAACTGAGTGAACAAGTCGTGGATGTCAAACAGCGAATATTTAAGATTAACATAAATATTATATTTAAGTGGTCCACCTATTCAATACATATATAATTTATTACATTTAGTTCATGTTTCGTCCCCTGAGGGACATCATCAGCTGTGATAAACTACAATGATATATCAGAATACCAAAATTACATTATTAAATTGGAAAGACACATTAAAAACATTATTGTATGATAGGACATTTAAAATAAAATATTGGCAAACTTTGTTAAAGTTGCAAGTTATATAATCAATAAAACTGGTTGAATTGTTAATGAAACTTTTGATGATAAAGTTCGTGGGAATTTAACAGTTGTAGTCATAAAATCTTACACGTATGGGTGTATTCTTCGTCTGCATCCCCCACCCACAGCGGGTAGAGAGGGAGAGAAAAAGAAGAAAGAAGGAATCCATCACTTCGAAAAATGAAGTAACGGACGAAGAAAGACAAGGGCCAAAGACTCCACAGGCCTCGAATGCTCTAATACCATCGGGATCGGAAAAGAACAATAGTTGACCAAGGGAGGTCGGATAGGATAGATGAAAGTGAGGGGCTAGCACAAGTAAGTGGAAGTAATGCCAGGACTCAGCTAAGGGCCCCGTGGTCGCCAACCCATGCTCCCAAGTTGAGAGCCCCTGGGGGCCCTTTTTAGTCGCCTCTTACGACAGGCAGGGGATACCGTGGGTGTATTCTTCGTCTGCGTCCCCCACCCACAGGGGGTGGAAAGGAAGGTTTTTTTTTGCTAGGGGCTTTACGTCGCACCGACACAGATAGGTCTTATGGCGACGATGGGATAGGAAAGGCCTAGGAGTTGGAAGGAAGTGGCCGTGGCCTTAATTAAGGTACAGCCCCAGCATTTTCCTGGTGTGAAAATGGGAAACCACGGAAAACGATCTTCAGGGCTGGGATTCGAACCTACTATCTCCCGGATGCAAGCTCACAGCCGCGCCTCTACGCGGACGGCCAACTCGCCCGGTGGAAAGGAAGTGACAGTGGCCTTAATTTAGGTACAGCCCCAGCATTTGCCTGGTGTGAAAATGAGAAACCACGAACACCAGTATCAGTACGAAAGGTACATGGGCGTCCAAAGCTCGGTACATACTTAATATTCCATGTTATTTCAAATTTGATTTTCAAATTCCACAAATGTTGTCGAGATGGCAATGGCGCATAATGAACATCAATGTGGGCTCTGGTAAGACGACTTGTCACGCTTCCACCACAATTGAAGCATGTAAACTCGCTGTTCATTGGTATGCCACTGCAGAAACTCAACATACAACAATTCAAGCATGACATGTTAAATGACAACAACAGTTAAATGCTGACATTGAAATATGCTGTATGAAGAACTACAACATTTATTTGTATAATTAATACCAAACTACAATCAAATCTACACGAATGGTAAGGCTCCTTCTATAGGATAGTACGGTATTAAGGAGGCGAAACTGACTTTTAGAACATACTGTAGTTTTTATAATATGTGTTGTTTTGCATGTAATTCTTTTAAGTTACCGGTATAGTTATGTATTGTATGTTTTAATTTAATTTCGTTATTGTAGCCTGCTATTGTATGCAAGCATTGCAGCAGGATATATTTTAATATATTTGTTATAATAATAATAATAATAATAATAATAATAATAATAATAATAATAATAATAATAATAAAAAGCAGAATGTTTAATACTTCGAACACATAGCCTACTTGAAAAGCTGGCAATTAAGGAAAGGAGGATTATACGAAAAATTCTTGGTTCCAACCTCAGAGATGGTATTTGTAGACTTCGGAGCAACTTAGAAATATACACCCACACCGGAAGATATCAAACGTAATGCAGAAAAGAGGGATAACTTTTTACGCTCAGCTCTTCAGATTGTCAGCTGAAAGAATCTGTAAACGTTTGTTATCTTATTTCGGAAGTCTCAAAAGGATTCCTCCTTGGTTGGTGGAAAGTATGGATTCTCAGAAACAAACATTCAGCTCCGAGCACCACCCAAACATAAACTTAGACAGGTTCACCAAGAAGTAGTCCCAACTCGACTGAAGCATGTCCACTCTGATGCATAGAAGAAAGCATACTCCGGAAGGATGAAAACATAGTGGGCCCGCAAGAAGACAAACAGTTGAGATCTCACGGTCCTAACGATGAATAATAATAATAATAATAATAATAATAATAATAATAATAATAATAATAATAATAATAATAATAATATGGCAGGTTCAATTCCAGCTTTGTCCGGTTGTGTATAAAGGTGTTCACATATTTCAGCTTTGTGTCGGTAGATTTAATGGCATGTTAAGAACTCCTGCGGGATAAAATTCGATATCTACGAAAACCGTAAAAGTACTTACTGGGACGTAAAATTATTATTATTAATTATTATTATTATTATTATTATTATTATTATTAAAATAACAATGTCCGCCTGCGGAGCGTAACGATTAGCATTATCAGCAGCCATCCTTCGAAATTCGGCTTCGATTCCCGGTAGTCAGAGATTTAAGAATGACAGGAGGCCTGGTATGTGGTTAGAAAGGCACATGCAGCTCACATCCATTGCCGGTGTGCCAGAAAAAAAAAGCTGCACCACCTCGACAATAAGAGGACTCGAATTTATTGTAATAATAATAATAATAATAATAATAATAATAATAATAATAATAATAATAATAATAATAATAATAATAATAATAATAATAATAATAATAATTTGAGAACCTTTTTTCCAAAATTTCAAGTTATGAGCATCACTTGCAATCAATCAATCAATCAATCAATCAATCAATCAATCAATCAATCAATCAATCAATCAATCAATCAATCAATCAATCAATCCTGATCTGCATTGAGGGCAGTCGCCCAGGTAGCAGATTCCCTATCTGCAGTTTACATAATAATTTCTTAAATAATTGAAAAGAAATTGGGAATTCCAATCTCTAACTCCTCTTCCTATAAACGAATATTTACCCTAATTTGTCCTCTTGAATTCCAACTTTATCTTCATATTGTGATCTTTCGTACTTTCAAAAGCACCCCTCAAACTTATTCGTCTAGTAATGTCATTCCACGCTATCTCTCCTGTGATAGCTCGGAACATACCACTTAGTCGAGCAGCTCATTTCTTTTCTCCCATGTCTTCTCAGCCCTAAACTCTGCAACATTTTTGTAACGCTAGTATTTAAAAACAAAAATCCCTCAGAACAAATCGAGCTGCTTTCCTTTGGATTTTTTTTTCAATTCTCGAATCAAATAATCCTGGTGAGGGTCCCATACACTGGAACCATACTCTAGTTAGAGTCTTACCAGAGACTTATATGCCCTCTCCTTTACATCCTTACTACAACCCTTAAATGCCCTCCTAACCATGTTCAGAGATTCCCCAATCCCCATGGCACTACAGCCCTTGAAGAGCCTTGCCGTACCAAGCGATCGCTGCTCAGCCCGAAGGCCTGCAGATTACGAGGTGTCGTGTGGTCATCACGACGAATCCTCTCGGCCATTATTCTTGGCTTTCTAGACCGGGACCATAGCTCCTCAATTCTAATCACGTAGGCTGATTGAAACTCGAACCAGCCCTCAGGTCCAGGTAAAAATCTCTGGAGGCAGGCACACTACCCCTACACCACGGGGCCGGCCTACGTTCAGAGATCTGCACCCTTTATTTACAATACCGTTTATGTGATTACCCTAAAGAAGATCTGTCCTTATATTAACACCTAGGTACTTACAATGATCCCCATAAAGATCTTTCAACTCATCAACACAGTAATTAAAACTGAGAGGAATTTTCCTATTAGTGATACTCACAATCTGACTTTTAACCCCGTTTAACATCATACCATTACCTACTGTCAATCTCACAACGTTGAAGAGGTATGTTTTGCAGTTGTTCACCATCTGTTTATTAAAGGTTACTTACTTGCCGGCTTTGCACGGATCTCCATAGACGACGACATAGGATTCAGGTGGGGGATCACTTGCGGTGTCCTTTCCTAGCTGAAATTTTAGAACGTAACTCGTGTTATGGCATGCTTTGTCTGATTTAAGTACATGTCCTGCAGGACAACATTTAGGAACACACGCTTTATCGGGCGCTGAGGCACACTCGGAAGGTAAATCCGGCGAGAAACTTGTCACTGACGTTAGCAAAGCCCCCCACAACACGACACGCACGAACATGGTCACGGCTGCACGATACATCACTGCGCACTCCACACTCCGCCAGTACCAGGTGGCTACTGAATGAACTAGCCCGCGGGGAGAGGTTATACGAGACAGGCGTAGACAGTGTTACCAACAGCACGGTGAAATGAAACTCGTCGCTGAACTTCTCAAAGCCTGGAGCCTGGAGCCTGTGAAGATTAAACACCTAGAGGAAGAACCTCTACTTTCGACCGAATGGACATTCTGGGATTTCATTTATTTACTAACGGATTTGTCCGTCTCAATCGTTTAGTTTTTAGTGCGATTAGGTGCCACCCCCGGAGATCCGAGTTCGACTCCCGGCTTTGCCACGAAGTTTGAAAAAAGATACGAGGAATGCAACGGGGTCCACTCAGCCTCGGGAGGTCAACTGAATGGATGAGCGTTCGATTCCCATCTTAGCCATCCTTGAAGTGGTTCCCCGTGGTTTCCCACTTCTCCTCCGGGCCACGGCCGCTTAATTCCCTCTTCCTTGCCTATCCCTTGCAATCTTCCTATCCTCCACAAGGCCCCTGTTCAGCATAGCAGATGAGGTCGCCTGGGCGAAATACTGGTCAGACTCCCCAGTTGTATCCCGACACAATGCCTCACGCTCCAGGACCCTGCCCTTGAGGCGGTAGAGGTGGAATCCCTCGCTGAGTCCGAGGGAAAAACCAACCCTGGAGGCTAAACACATTAAGAAATTTAATTATTTATTTATTTATTTATTTATTTATTTATTTATTTATTTATTTATTTGCTAGTAGTTTTCCGTCGCATCAGCACGCTGGGCTGGGAAAGTGTTAGGATTGAGAAGAAAGCGGCTGAGGCCTTAATTAAGGTACAACCCCAGCATTTACCGGGTGTGAAAATGGGAAACCACGGAAAACTATCTTCAGGCCTACTGACGGTGGGATTCGAACACACATCTCCCGAATGCAAACCGTACGGCCACCACACGCGGTCACTCCAAACCGGGTCAGCATCTCAAAATTCTTCATATTGAAATCAAGGGCTCCACATTAAATTCTTTAGAAATAATAGAGATTCTAAAGTATGTTAGAAATAACCAGGAAACATGTATAAACAAACTTCTTTTCTTGACCACTTAGTGGTTAATAAATTTGACAATTCCACCCCTTAGTTTATTTAAGCAGGCCGATTTTCTGAGGAAGAGACTTGCAAGGTTTTACGTGTTGAGTGTAGCTCTATATGGCGCTGAAACATGGACATTAAGGAAGAACAGAGGAGAATAGAGGCATTTGAGATGTGGATTTGGAGAAGAATTGAAGGAGTATGCTGGGAAGATAGAATATCAAACGAGGAAGTTCTCAAGAGAGTGGAAGAAGTGACGAGCATGCTAACCATAATCCAAAAAAGGAAGAAAAATTGGATATGGCATAATCTAAGACATAATACTTTATTACGAGTAGCAATGAAGGGATGATAAAAGGAAAACGAGGAAATGAAAAGAAATGGCGTATTACTTTTAGTGCCGGGAGTGTCCGAGAACAAGTTCGGCTCGTCAGGTGCAGGTCTTTTGATTTGACACCCGTAGGCGACCTGCGCGTCGTGGTGAGGATGAAATGATGGTGAAGACGACACATACACCCAGCCCCCGTGCCAGCGAAATTAACCAATGATGATTAAAATTCCCTACCCTGCCGGAAATCGAACCTCGGGACCCCTGTGACCAAAGGCCAGCACGCTAACCATTTAGCCATGGAAGGAGATGATATTAGTTATTGGACAACATTAGAAAAAAAGAAAGAAAGATTGTGCAGAAGTGAAGAAAAGGGCATAAGATCGAGAGATATGGAGGCCACAGCCATGATTGAACCTGCCGGATGGCAGAACAACCTATGATGATGATGATTTTCCTTTGCAACTCAAGCCTTTACATTGCCAGAAGCGTAGCCAGGAGAGAGGGTGGGTGTTACTGGTTGTTAGAACACCCCACCCATGGAAGTTTTGCAGAAATAAAATAAACAATAAACTAAATAAACATTCAGAGACCAACAGATCTGTTGAAACTATTTTCTAAGAAGCCTCGAAAGTTGGATTTCAGACTGTAAACTGAACATAACATTCACTGTAAAACTATTGATCTTGTTCTGTATTTTAATGTTCTTGGCTTTAGTCTGTCTAGGTGAACTTATTATTAGGTTTCATTTCGAGCTACATGTTTCTGTTTCTGTTTTTATTATTATTATTATTATTATTATTATTATTATTATTATTATTATTATTATTATTATTATTATTATTATTATTGTTATTGTCGTTTGGGCCTACTGAGGACCACGGGGCTCGTTTCGACTCCTTGTATGGAAATTCTGTTTTTTCTTCGCCCACAAAGCTTTCACCTTCTGGCTGTGTGCTTGTTTCCTTTCCTCGGTCCACTTCGGTCGGGTGGTGCCTGTACTCTGTTTGCTGGTGAGAGACTCTGAGAAGACACCTTGAAAGGTCAACTGCCGGAATAATACACGATCCTGTATGGTTTGTTCTGAAATCGCCAGCTGTTCTAAGTCGGACTTCACTGTGGTGATTCATTTATTTTTGGACGCTTTCCCTCTGCCTGTAGTGGTAAATATTTTGCTGGTAAGTCTGTAAGTAGGCCTACTCATACGAGTCAAATGCCCATAGAAAGTCAATCGCCTCTTCCTCATGGATGTAACTATGTCTTCTTGATGATCATAGATCTCACTGTTGTGCCTTATCCTTTAGGTACCATCCCCTTCTCTTATTGGTCCTAAAATCCTCCTTAGTATTTTTCGTTCCTTGAGCTATAGCTTCCTCAGTGGACCTTTTCTGTTCATCAGAAGACACTCAGAGGCGTACAGTACGGACGGTCTTACTACTGAATTGTAATGTAGAATAACACCCACGGTATCCCCTGCCTGTCGTAAGAAGCGACTAAAAGGGGCCCCAGGGGCTCTGAAATTTGGAGCGTGGATTGGCGACCACGGGGCCCTTAGCTGAGTCCTGGCATTGCTTCCACTTACTTGTGCCAGGCTCCTCACTTTCATCTGTCCTATCCGACCTTCCTTGGTCAACTTGTTCTTTTCCGACCCCGACGCTATTAGGTTTCCGAGGGCTACGGAGTCTTTCATTTTCATGCCCTTCGTGGCCCTTGTCTTCCTTTGGCAGATACCTTAATTTTTCGAAAAATGAAGGGCTAACAACCTTGAGTAGACAAACCGTCACCCACTAGGGTGGCCTCACCTACATACTCGTTGGACTCAACATGAAAGGAAACATGTTTCTGTTTATATAACATTTTAAACACACATTTGTATCCTTGAAAAATGTGTATTTTAGATTTAAAATATTATAAAATTTTATCAGCTCTGTATTATCTATGATTCAGTTTGTCCTTAATATTATAACTGTGCCAGCTCTTTAATGTACTGTCCCAATACGAGCATTAGCTCATAGGATCTATGAAACAATAAAATAAATAATTAAGATTTTGTAGTGTACTGCAATCTGAATATCAACATAATTCACGTGTGTCCTTATAATGCATGCGCCCACCACACACACACGCGCGCGCACAAGCTCCTATATTATGTTCTGTCATCATTTTGTAACTATAATCATTCCTTATCTATCTTAGTTCGTGTGAGGAAAGTAACGGGAAACTACCTCACTCCTCTTTTCCCTAGTATGCCTTTTCAGTGACGCTTAGGCTATCTATGACAGCTATTGGCGGAGCTGTGGAGGATCAAACCAGCCTGCGGGCTGAATACCCAACATACATACAACAACATACCCTAGTCCGTAATACAAGATATCTGGAATCTGTACTTATGATATGGAACTAACATTTCGCATGTTTTTCTTTCGTATTCCTAGGCTGGGAATGACTCCGAATAAAGTTGAAACTTAAGTACCTGAATTCGAGCAATTTGTGAAGAAAAACAAAACTACATTTCGCCAAGATACTTTATTTATTTAAATATACTACTAGCAGTTTCCCGCTGGCTCCGCCCGCAGTGTACAATGTATGATGTTCATTACTATCCTCACGGATGTATTTGCAAAGTTCCGACTTAATGAAGTAAAGCACATGATCTGCTGCGGTAATAGAATGTAATATTATGTCAAGAAAACACTTGAAAATACATTGCACGAATAAATTTAATTAAACGTTCCTTGGAACAACACTACGCGCCGAACTATTAAAAAGTCCTTCACAGATCTTCGTCATGGAGACAAATGCACTCATAACTATTCTCATAATCTACCAATGTAAGTACCCAGTACCTCAAAAGAAAGCGCTTGATCCACTGAGCGTTTTTAGACCAAAACGAACTGCGTACCTCAATTAGAACGAAAGATATGATTGGTTAAATGAGAAAAATATTGAAGAAATGAGACGTCAAATTTAATGTGCACTCATAACTTTGCTCAGAATGAACCAATTTGAATAGTTAAGAGCTGAAATGAAAGAGCGTGATCCACTGAGTGTTCTTAGGCCAAAACGAACTCCGTACCTCAATTAGAACCAAAGATATGATTGCTTCAAAGATACAAAAAATTGAAAAAATGAAATAATTTGAGGAAGGTGGAAGTTAAGTGATTTATAGTACCTGATGACAAATTTGTGCATGAACACCTTCAATTTAAAACAAAAATGAAGGAAATCGACTAGATAGAATGGCCGGACCGACTGACTTTAGTTTACATAATTTTTTTTAAATATATAGATAAGTTTGTTTAAAACCTGCAATTTAGCGTTCAAGGTAACAAGAAATTGAACGAAACTGACGGCTAATTTTGCTGTTCAAGGTTGGTGGTGGTGCTTATTGTTTTAAGAGGAAGTACAACTAGGCAATCATCCTCTATATAACACTAATCAGAGACAAAAAATGTAAGGGGTCCGACACTTCGAAAAATGAAGGTATCGGCCAAAGAAAGGCAAGGGCCACGAAGGGCATGAAAATGACTCCCTAGCCCTCGCAAACCTAATAGCGTCGGGGTCGGAAAGGAACAAGAGTTGACCAAGGGAGGTCGGATAGGATAGATGAAAGTGAGGAGCCTGGCACAAGTAAGTGGAAGCAATGCCAGAACTCAGCTGAGGGCCCCGTGGTCGCCAACCCACGCTCCAAAGTTCAGAGCCCCTGGGGCTGTGCAAGGTTGGCAGCCCTACATGAAAAAAAAAAGACCATCCGTCACACTTCTGTTGTGTCACGTAGTTAAGGAATTGTTACCTATTCTACTGTCCACGACATAATGGACAAGTTGAGCGCGAGAAAATTACTACTCTTGAGGGTTAATGTAAGAACTCACTGTCAGCTTCTTCATGTTATTAAGAATTTGTGGCTTAAAAATGACTCGTACTTCTTCTTCTTCTTCTTCTTCTTATTATTATTATTATTTCCGGTTCCGGGGCTAAATGGTTAGCGTGCCGGACTCTTAACTTCGGAGCATGGGTTGACGACCACGGGGCCCTAGCTGAGTCCTGGCATTGCTTCCGCTTAGGCCTACTTGTACCAGGCTACTCACCTTCATCTATCCTATCCGACCTTGGTTGGTCCACTCTTGTTCTTTTCCGACCCCGACGGTATTAGGTTTGCGAATCCTAGGGAGATTTTCATTTTCACGCCCTTCCTGGCCCTTGTCTTTCTTTGACCGATGCCTTCATTTTTCGAAGTGTCCGATTCCTTGCATTTTTCTTTTTGATTAGTGTTAAAAGAGGTTCGTTACTTAGTCGTAGTTCCTCTTAAAGCAATAAACGCCACCACCATCTCCTGTATTCGATTCCCGGCCAGGTCCTGGATTTTAACCTTCATTGATTAATACCGATGGCTCGGGGACTGTGTACGTGTGCCGTCTTTAGCATTGGAATTCATCCTAGGTAGAGGCCCATTCTCACAGTCGCGCAGGTAGCGTATACGACGTCAACTCCACGCGCCATTATTATTATTATTATTATTATTATTATTATTATTATTATTATTACAGTAAAGCGTGCTCAAGGCGAAACTTGAATAAAGCGGAAACTGCTCAACGCTGAAACGGAAAATGAAAGAACTCTTTTTCTTTTTTGCCATTTGCTTTACGTCGCACCGACCCAGACAGGTCTTATGGCGACGATGGGATAGGAAAGGCTTAGGAATGGGAAGGAAGCGGTCGTGGCCTTAATTAAGGTACAGCCCCAGCATTCGCCTGGTGTGAAAATGGGAAACCATGGAAAACCATCTTCAGGGCTGCCGACAGTGGGGTTTGAACCCGCTATCTCCCGGATGCAAGCTCACAGCTGCTCGCCCCTAATCGCACGGCCAACTCGCCCGGTAAAAAGATTTCTTTAAAATCTACTTGTACAATGAGGATAGTATTAGGAACTGATGTAGGTGTATTCTGGTGCTGGTTGATCAATGTCATTGCTGAACGCACGTGTTTTGAGAGAGCGATAGTACGGATGGTGGAACGAATGAGAAGTACTTGAAAACGCCTCCACAATATCCAACTTGTGTCAAGCAAGAAACGTTCCTGCGAAACAGAGAACTGCATTCGAAGTGATAAACAACTTACGACACACCACATATTCGAATCAGCTACAGCACTTCTAGCAGTGAGGAAGGTCGAGAAAGAGGAAGAGACGGAAGCAGAATAAAAAGAAGAAGAATACGAACAAGAAGGCGATGTTCAAAACAAGATTCGAACCTATGAACAGGCCCACAGTGCTTTTCCGAAAATATTTGAAAATTCAATAAGCAGTCTTCGCATTATCATTAGGAATTAATACTTAGTCATTCATTGACTGCCTTTTAGGAAGCCTACTTGGGCAGTTTGGAATATCTAAATCTCCAAGACTAGAATACCTACGGCACTCTATGATTTACCAATGATTTTGGTTTCTATTTCAGTTTGAAGAACCTGTGGAGGAATGGCTGAATGTTATGGACAGAGACTTCCAGAAGGAACAATAAATAAACCTGAGAATGGTTTCCCATTTTTACACCAGATAAATGCTGGGCTTGTACCTTAATTAAGGCCACGGCAATTCCTTCCCACTCCTAGCCCTTTCCTACCCCATCGTCGACATAAGATCTCTCTATGTCGGTGCGACGTAAAGCAACTCTAAAAAATAAAAAATAAACGTGATGGCGATAAAGCCCTAATGAACCAGCGACCGCTGCTCAACCTGAAGACCTGCAGATTACGACGTAGCTTTCTAGCAATTGAAATGCCGTATTTCAGAATTAGCTGCAATTAGCCGAGTTGACATCACTCGCTGAACTCAATCTTCATGGACAGAGACGAGTACATTTCCTCCGTTCCACGATAAAAATTTCTCTACTTGCCGCAACATTCCCTGAAATACATCTAGGCAGCACTACACATGGCCTTCTTACATCAAATAATTGGTTGGGGTTTTGCCGTCTTCTTTCCGCCAAACGTAGCCAAGCCACCTGACCTACTCTGAACTAACGAAGCGTACCCACAGCCATTACGCAACAAGTCGGAGGAGACTTCTAAGAAAGAAATCTCTGCTACGAATGGATGATTCATAAGACATTGTGCCATACATTTATGGCCTGAAACATGCGCACTGCGTGCCAGACTTATAAATTAAAACGCATCCTGACATTAAATGAGTTATTTGTTTTCATAAATATTTGAACAAGCGTAATTTAAATTATAATCTATGTTTATTTGTACTTGATTTATTTATACGTCAGCAACAAAGCGTAGATATAATTACAATAGATGGGCGAATTTTATTTTAACACATTTCCTAAACACACTACCATCCATAATAATAATAATAATAATAATCATAAATAATACGTCTCCTGGTCATGGCCTTCCATCACCGCCAGCACGGTTGCTAGGGTTACATTTGCCTCACGCAAACTTCCGTAACGCAAATTCGCAGGTGAATCTCAGCCATACGATATACTGGAAGTTAAAATAAACAGAAACTTTGAAAGTGAACTTATTAACCCCTCAAATGGTGAGATGGGGTCGTTTATGACATCAGTTGGACTGAATACCTCTATCACGGTCCTCGCTTTACTCCGTAAAGGTCTTTTGCTAGTTGCTTTACGTCGCACCGACACAAATAGGTCTTATGGCGACGATGGAACAAGAAAGGGCTAGGATTGGGAAGGAAGCGGCCGTGGCCTTAATTAAGGTACAGCCCTGAAGATGGTTTTCCGTGGTTTCCCATTTTCACACCAGGCAAATGCTGGGGCTGTACCTTAATTAAAGCCACGGCCGCTTCCTTCCCAATCCTAGCCCTTTCTTGTTCCATCGTCGCCATAAGACATATCTGTGTCGGTGCGACGTAAAGCTGCCGACAGTGGGGTTCGAACCTACTTTCTCCCGAATACTGGATACTGGCCGCACTTAAGCGACTGCAACTATCGAGCTCGGTGACATGTGTAAGTAACTGCGTGTAACTGTAGTGGAGGATAGTGTTATATGTGGTGTGTGAGTTGCAGGGATGTTTGGGGACAGCACAAACACCCAGCCCCCGGGCCAATGGAATTAACCAATTAAGGTTAAAATCCCCGACCCGGCTGGGAATCGAACCCGGGACTCTCTGAACCGAAGGCCAGTACGCTGACCATTCAGCCAGAGAGTCGGACAGCATTTGAGGGTTAAATGAAACTACACAAGAAACTCGTTTATCCGGATTAGGTGGGACCGGGAGTGATCCGGATTAAGGAAAATCCGGATAATCCAGAAAAACGAAAACAGTACATGGTATATAATCTGTTAACATAAGTTGTATAGTAATACCCTTTTTAAATTGTACAATTAATATAAGAACACTTTTCTTACATTTACGACTTTGTTTTATGCACTAACATAATCTGTGAGCTTTTTTTTTTGTTTTACATATGTATAGTCCACCTCTGTGGTGTAGTGGTTAGCGTGATTAGCTGCCACCCCCGGAGGCCCGGGTTCGATTCCCGGCTCTGCCACGAAATTTGAAAAGTGGTACGAGGGCTGGAACGGGGTCCACTCAGCCTCGGGAGGTCAACTGAGTAGAGGTGGGTTCGATTCCCACCTCAGCCATCCTGGAAGTGGTTTTCCGTGGTTTCCCACTTCTCCTCCAGGCGAATGCCGGGATGGTACCTAACTTAAGGCCACGGCCGCTTCCTTCCCTCTTCCTTGCTTATCCCCTCCAATCTTCCCATCCCTTCACAAGGCCTCTGTTCAGCATAGCAGGTGAGGCCGCCTGGGCGAGGTACTGGTCATACTCCCCAGTTGTATCCCAAGACCAAGAGTCTGAAGCTCCAGGACACTGCCCTTGAGGCGGTAGAGGTGGGATCCCTCGCTATGTCCGAGGGAAAAACCGAACCTGGAGGGTAAACAGATGATGATGATGATGACATATGTATAGCGTTTGCGCGCAGCACGATCACGAAGACGTTTTACTAACTACAGTTCTGCCGGTCTGGGATTCTAAACAGGCCATCAGTTTGTCCAGCTGCATTGTTGCCTCTCCATGAGTCATTGTTTCTTCTGATGGAGCGCCAGTTTCATGTTAGAATTCACCATCCGTGAATTAGTAGTGCGTTTCATTCAGAAAAGCGTGGGTTCTAATCCCATCTCGGCCGTTCTGGGAATGGTTTTCCACGGTTTCCTATTCTCAATTCCAGCCGAATGCCGGGACGGTACCTTTGATAGACCGTGGCCGAATTGCTTCCAGTTCCTGTCCTTAACTATACTTAGCGGTAATGACATTCAAGAAGAGTCGATCCCGTAAAAGAAATACAGTACAAGTAAAAAATACATGTTCATTCTTTTCGATCCGGATGAACGAGGTTCTAGTGTATTATATCGTTAAACTTCGACGTGTAAATTAGCTACGGGGAGAGTCCTACAGTACCGGCCATTGCTGGTACTCGTTTTAGGTGCTATATGGCAGTAGCTTACAGGCGGCATATGAAGGATGCTACATTCCCACGTGCCATACTTTCGGGGTTTCGTTTAGCCTTAAGTCTTGTGTGAGATATGAGTAGTGTACATTGGCCGCCTTACGATCGCGCGCGAAAAGTTATTTTCAAGCCTCAGGTACTCCATTTCCAGCTAAGCTGTTGATTTTGTTTTTACTTATACATTATATACATTCTTTGAGGATTCTACAGCTGGTAAAAGTTTCACGACATCGTCTGTTAAACAATGTCCAGTTGGGGAAGTTCCTTCATGTGAGTTTCGTACATTACCAGCCAACCATATGTCTTCCAGTACCGGCCAATAGGACTTTTAAAGAAATAAAATTATATCCATTTCTTATCACTTTCCAGAGTAAAATGACTGAGAAAAGGGGTAAAATAAAATGAAAGTGGACCGAGGACGGGATGAAGATGGCACTAAAGTAAATTATTTCTAACAAAATGACTGCAAGGCAGGCTGCTGTGGCATTTTGTGCGCCAAGAAGTACGTTAGGAGATCGTCTGAGAGCACTTAGAGCTGGTGTGGCTGTGGATCCAACTCCTCATATGGGAAGAATTAAACAATCCTTTGATTATGATATGTAAAATCAGTTGGTTACTTATATGAAGGATCTAGACAATATTCATGTTCGTGAACATGGTTTTTTTTTACAATTAGCATTCGCTTTGGCCGAGCATTCAAAAGTACCTCACCAGTTCAACAAGGAAAACAAAACTGCCGGAAAGCAGTTTTATTATGATTATTATGTAAATACCAAGGAAATGGAAGAAAACACATTATGCATTATTTGTTGTGAGTCATTGGATGAAGAATGGGTGCAGTGTACCAGATGCAAAGATCAAATGCATTTTGGACATATAGACCAAGGGAATATTTTGTATTTTATATTTAATTATTGCCAAAATTAAACCAAAGTTGAAGTTAGTGGATGTCAATTCCAATAATCATGTGTTGTCGGGTTCATTCTGCATTTTATTGATGTTAATATTTTATTAGACGTACATATCTTAGAAAATTGTAACTGGCCGGTACTGGAAGAAGATTTTTGTGTTCCTTGGAAATTAAGCTTTGTTGTGTTTTTAAATATTATAAACTTTTGGTAAGATTTTATGGAAATCACACCCTGACATTGCAAAAGCATTTAATAAATTACAAGGTTATTGTATTAAAATCTCATACTGTACAACATTGTATATTTTATAAGGGAAAAAGTTAAGGTGGCCGGTACTGTAGGACTCTCCCCTATAGACATTCCAATTATATTATTAAACAATATACCAGAACATTTAACAGCCTCAAACTAACCGTTGTTAGTAGTATCCACACTTTGGTGGAATTGTGTTCCATACGTGGACTTAGCGTAGGTTTTCGCCTGATGACCGCCTGGTGGCCAAGAGCGTTAAGGCGTGAAGTCTCTACTGTCTTACACCGTGGTTAACCAGTTCGAATTCCGCTGGTGAATGAAAAAAAATCACCATCGGAATGTTGACCAGCAGTATAGGCGAGGTGGTGGTATACAATTTCTAATCACTAGATTCCATAGACTGAGTTTCACCGGGCGAGTTGGCCGTGCGGCCTGGAGCACGCGGCTGTGAACTTGCATCCGGGAGATAGTGGGTTCGAATTCCACTGTCGGCAGCCCTGAAGATGGTTTTCCGTGGTTTCCCATTTTCAGACCAGACAAATGCTGGGGCTGTACCTTAACTAAGGCCACGACCGCTTCGTTCCAACTCCTAGGCCTTTCCTATCCCATCGTCGCCATAAGACCTATCTGTGTCGGTTTTCGGAGGTGCCGGAATTTAATCCCGCAGGAGTTCTTTTACGTGTCACTAAATGTACCGACGAGGCTGACCTATTTCAGCACTTTAAAGTACAATCGGGCTGAGCCTGGATCGAACCTGCCAAGCTGGATCAGAAGGCCAGCGCCCTAACCGTCTGAGCTACTCAGCCCGGTATTATTATTATTATTATTATTATTATTATTATTATTATTATTATTATTATTATTATTATTATTATTATTAGGGAATAAGCTCAGTAAAACTCCGCAAAGTACTTAGAGGCGTGATTTTGCCTTCCTTTGTGCCCATATTTCTTTCATTATTTTATTATGGGCTTCCTTTTTCTGTCTTCAGACCAGGTTGTTCCAGTCTTCTTCTTTGGTCTTTCCTCTAGGTCAACTTGCCATTTGTGAATTTTAGATCTGAAGATTAGCCTGTTTTGGACATCTGTCTGTATAATTCCTGCTTTTTCCAAATTGATTTTGATTTCGCCACCCCATTTTGGGCTTTATTCCTGTTTTCGTAGAATTCAATCATTTGTTCTGTAAGTCTGTCTGGATGCATTCTTTCGATATGTCCATGGAATTTTGACCTGCTTTTACTAATATCGCTGTGAATAGTTGTGTATTATTTGATTTTTGTCTGCCTCTGAGTCGGTATTATTCTTCTTCTTATTATTATTAGTAGTAGTAGTAGTAGTACCATCTGTATTTGGAGTAGGCCTAACTCTGTCGGCTATAAATAAACCAGTCAAACTTCGGAGATATCAAAGAACCGTTGTTTCACTATGGCTTTTCTATTGGTATATTTAAATTATTGGTAAATTAATGTTGGTTATTTGTTCTGAAAAAAAACATTTCCTTGTCTACCCACAATGAATGTGCCATTCCACTTTTAAAACTGATAGCAATATTCTCGTAAGCGAGGCATTTAACGTATGAATCAACTTAGTCTGAATTAGGAAACACGCAACTTATTTAGCAGAGAGTTCCGATGTTCTGGCACTCTACGGAAAGCAATTCCAACAACTGCCTTGCTGTGTGTTATAATGGTAAGATATTTATAGACCCCGTGGTCGAACGCTTATCTCACACGAGACGTCACGAACAGCGGACGTTCCGACTCGACTGCTACCAGAATTTCCTCCTGGTTACCTCAAGGTCAAGGTCGTTACGTCACGTAACACGGCCGACTGCTGCTGCAAGTTAAAGCAGGAGAGTGCCACATGCTTCCTCAAGTATACCCCACTTTTCTCGGAAGAGATTTAACTAACGCAGACAAAATAATAAATTAAATGGATAATAATAAGGAAATACATTCCACAGTTGGTCATTTTTAAGCATACAATCAATCAATCAATCAATCAATCAATCAATCAATCAATCAATCAATCAATCAATCAATCAATCAATCAATCAATCAATCAATCAATCAATCAATCACCACTGATAATTTTTTTTAAGAATTTGCGTTACGTCTTGCTTAAAATATCAGTAGGTAATAAATTCAACAGAATTGAATGTCACATTGGGGATACAAAGCTAGAGCAGGTCGATAATTTCAAGTATTTAGGTTGTGTGTTCTCCCGGGATGATAATATAGTAAGTGAGATTGAATCAAGGTGTAGCAAAGCTAATGCAGTGAGCTCGCAGTTGCGATCAACAGTATTCTGTAAGAAGGAAGTGAGCTCCCAGACGAAACTATCGTTACATCGGTCTGTTTTCGGAACAACTTTGCTTTACGGGAGCGAAAGCTGGGTGGACTAAGGATATCTTATTCATAAGTTAGAAGTAACAGACATGAAAGTAGCAAGAATGATTGCAGGTACAAACAGGTGGGAACAATGGCAGGAGGGAACTCGGAATGAGGAGATAAAGGCTAATTTAGGAATGAACTCGATGGATGAAGCTGTACGCATAAACCGGCTTCGGTGGTCGGGTCATGTGAGGTGAATGGAGGAGGGTAGGTTACCTAGGAGAATAATGGACTCTGTTATGGAGGGTAAGAGAAGTAGAGGAAGACCAAGACGACGATGGTTAGATTCAGTTTCTAACGACTTTAAGACAAGAGGTAGCCTACAGAGCTAAATGTGGCCACAGCACTAGTTGCAAATAGAGGATTGTGGCAACGTACAGTAAATTCACAGAGGCTTGCAGACTGGACGCTGAAAGGCATAGCAGTCTATAATGATAATGTATGCACACTTTACGTCACACCGACACAGACAGGTCTTATGGTGACGATGTGATAGAAAAGGCTAGGAGTAGGAAGGAAGCAGCCGTGGCCTTGATTAAGATACAGGCTGGTGTGAAAATGGGAGACCACGGAAAACCATCTTCATGGTTGCCGACAGTGGGGTTCGAACCCATTATCTCCCGGATGCAAGCTCACAACTGCGCGCCCCTCAGATCTGCATTTAGGGCAGACGCCCAGAAGGCAGATTCCCTATCTATTTTCCTAGTATTAAATAACTGCAAAGAATTTGGAAATTTATTGAACATCTCCCTTGGTAGCGCGCCTGGTAGCCATGATCGTTAAAGCGACAAGGCTATTTGGTCTGACACTGTGGTTAGCCGGTTCGAGACCCGTTGGTCGAAAAAAATGTTCACCATCAGAATGTTGGCGAACGGGGTAGGCGAGGTGGTGGTATAAAATTCCTAATCACTAGATTGCGTGCCAAAAGCCTGGATTCAATTCCAAACTTTTATTTCTTCTCAAGGAAGATTGGAGAACAAAAAGAGAAAACATACAGGATGGTCTTAAAATTGTCCTTCCTCTTCCTCCTCCTCCTCTTCTTCTTTTTATTCTTTCCTCCTAATTCTTCGTTAACTTCTTTTTTCTTCTCCTAATGGAAGACTGAAGAACAAGAAGAGAATGCTATACAGTAGGGTCCTGAAATCTCCTTCCTCCTCCTCTTCTTCTTCTTCCTTATCTACACCTACTTCTTAAGGAAGATTAAAGAATAAGAAGAATATAGCGGGTCTTGAAATTCCTTTGACTTGACTTGATTTGATTTGATTTGATTTATCATCGACAGAGTTATTATTTCTCCAATTACAGATGATATAATACATTCAAATAATAACAATATTAACAACACTTACTGTTAATACTAATTATAACTAAGCAATATATAATATACCGTATACATATTTACAAAACACGTAACGAAGAAATGTAAACAGAAAAGTGTTTATACATTTGAAATGACCGAAGAAAGTAAGTAAGTATAACTTTCAGTTACCAAATGCACAGAACAAGATACAAGGAACACACTGCAGTTTCCGTATTGTAGAGATAGTAATTAGAGTGTTGATAACAATTCGCACGGTGATGATGATAATGACAATAATGCTCTATTTTGTTGTTCGTTACTGGTTACGTTATTGAGTAGAGAGAGAAAATATAACATTCTCAAATTGTAATAAATTTACTTGATCCTTATAATTCGGTTCTTCTCCGCAGTGCTCACATGGAGTGATGGCAAATGAAACTGTTGATGGTGCTTCGTCCGTCGGGTGGAAACGTTAAGCCTTCAGTAGACCTTTTTCCTAAGTCTTTCCAGCCCAAGCTTTGTAACATTTTCGTAACGCTACTCTTTTGTCGGAAATCACCCAGAACAAATCGAACTGCTTTTCTTTGGATTTTTCTAGTTCTCGAATCAAGTAATCCTGGTGAGGGTCCCATACACGGGAACCGTACTCTAGTTGGGGTCTTACCAGAGACTTATACGCCCTCTCCTTTACATCCTTACTAGAACCCCTAAATACCCTTATAATCACGTGCAGAGATCTGTTCCCATTATTTACAATTCCAATAAAAATATTTCCTTATATGAGCACCTAGATAGTTACAACGATCCCCAAAAGGAACTTTCACCCCATCAATGCAGTAATTAAAACTATTAGTGAAACTCACAACCTGACTTTTAACCCCATTTATCATCATACCATTAGCCTGCTTTCCATCTCACAACATTGTTGAGGTCTTTTTGCAGTTGCTCACAATATTGTAACTTAGGTATTACTGTATACAGAATAACATCATCCGCAAAAAGCCTTATCTCTGATTCCAGTTCTATACTCTTATCATATATATGTATAAGAGAACACAAAGGTCCAAAAATACTGCCTTGAGCAATTTCCCTCTTAATGATTACAGGATCAGATAATGCTTCACCTTGTCTAATAATCGGAGTTCTATTTTCTAAAAATATACACCCACCCATTCAGTCACTATTTTGTCTAGTTCAACTGCATTCAGTTTTTACACTAGTCTCCAATGATCCACCCAATAATGTTTATTGAGTTAGCTAATTTGAACAGGCATATCCTCCTTCTGCTTTGTAAGAATCCAAAGCATAGCTGATAAAGAGATCATGGATATTTAGGACTAAAAATGGCATTTTATGCGCCTAAAGTATGTTCTTTCGGTATCTCATTTAGGCTTTATACACTGGCGTAAAAATATCCAAACACCATTAAATAAGGAATGTATAATACGGAAATTTTGGCAATATATTTGCCGAGATAACATATTTAATTGATTAAAGGTACAAGACAACGCGCGAGAAAATCCATCGCAAATGTGCCATGCTGGTCTAGTAATAACCGGTGTAATCGCCTGACTGTTGAATGCAGGCATGTAAACGAACGGGCATTGTACCGTACAGGTGCCGGATGTTAGCTTGTGGGATGGAGTTCCATGCCTGTTGCACTTGGTTGGTCTACAGGAACGGTTAATGTTGGTTGTGGATGACGCTGGAGTTGTCGTCCAATGAAATCCCGTACGTGCTCGATTGGGGACAAATCGGGGATCTAGCAGGCGAAGGCAACCTGTTGACACTCTGTAGAGCACGTGGAGTTACAACAGCGGCATGGGGACGTGCATTATCCTGTTGGAAAACAACTCCGGTAATGCTGTTGATGAATGGCAGCACAACAGGTCGAACCGCCAGACGGACGTAAACATCTGGAGTCAGGGTGCGTTGCATAACCACGAGAGTGATCCTGCTGTCATGGGAAATTACTTTCCAGACCAGAACTCCCGGTTTAATTCCAGTGTGTCGACACCGCAGACGGGTGGAATGTAGGCGCTCACCTGGCCTCCTCTTAACCAACACACGCCCATCACTGGTACCAAGGCAGAACCGGCTTTGATAGGAAAACACAACGGATCTCCACTCCATCCTCCAATGAGCTCTCGTTTGACAGCACTGAAGTCGCAGACGGCGGTGGTTTGGGCTGGGCGTCTGGCTCATCGCTGTCCTTCAAGCAACCGATTTCGAACAGTTCGTTGCGTCGCTATGATGCCAATTGCCGCTCGAATTGCTACTGCAGACGGAGTCTGCTGCGTCAGTCATACGCTGAATACGGCGGTCCTCCCTCTCAGTGGTACCACGGGGACGTTCGGAGCTCGGTCTTCTTCCAAGTGTACTTCTCGTGACCAATGCTGCCAGCACACATGCACAGTGGAGATATTCCTGCTGAGTCGTTCTGCAATAGCGCGAAAGGAAAATCTACCTTCACGAAGTCCTATTATACGGTCTCATTCAACCGCAGTGAGCTGTTGATACTGGCTTCTTCGTCGTCGTAAAGACATTCTTGACCCACTCACAGTCACTCCGTCTAGTCTCACAGGTAACTAACGCTCTCGCACAGTACGGTCCGTATTTAAAGCAAAACTGATGTGCAACATCATGGGGCCGCTACTAGCGCCACTTTAATGCGATTTGCGGGAGATTTGAATAACGCCATCTTTCATATGTGTAAACACGCCTACCAACGTTCGTTAATCTAGCACAACCCATTCTTGGTGTTTGAATATCTTTTTCCGCCAAATTAAAACATTAAATACACTCTAAACATATGAGACAGGAAAATTCTATAGACTTCAAGAAATGTACAAATTAGCAAAATTTATTAGCAAAGGCCAGTGCTTGCGTAACTCAGGCGACAGCGTGCCGGTATCTCACCACTGGGTTCCATGGTTCAAATCCCGGTCACTCCACGTGAGATTTGTGCTGGACAAAGTGGAGACGGGGAAGGTTTTTCTCCGGGTACTCCGGTTTTCCCTGTCGTCTTTCATTCCACCAACACTCTCCAGTATCATTTCATTTCATCTGCCTGGCATTAATTATTGCCACTACAGGCTTCGGAAAGCGGCACAATTCCTATCCTCGCCACCAGATTGCGGCTTCATTCATTCCATTTATGATCCGGTTTAAACTAGAATCAGGCCGTGGATCTGTCATTAGCGAAGGCAAATAACCAACTTTAACGTATACCGCAGAGCGAGAGAGTACAGAAACGTTCTAGATTAGCTTTTCACAAAATCCACGGAGACACGTGACTAAAACATAGGCCGTCATATGCCCTCAGGCCTCCCATGAACTCCACAGTCTGACTCGTTCATCGCTTTCCAGTAAATAACAGGCGCTAACACTCGCATGACCACGTAACAATATTTTTTCCCTTCTTGTGTTAAATTTGAATTTTATCCTTAACTGATTCTGATTTTTCTGACTGGTGAACTGTGCCGCACACGTGCTTTTGGTCTTGTTTTACGGCCAGATGCCCTTCCTGACGCCAACCCTATGTGGAGGGATGTGTTCACTGTTGCGTCTTTCTGTGATGGTTATTAGTGTGTTGTCTGAACATGAAGATTAGAGTGCTCGGGCAAGCACAAACAACCGGTCCCCGAGCCAGAAGAATGAATCTGATGCTATTAAAATCCCCGACCGGTCGGGAATCGAACCCGGGACTCTCTGAACTGCAAATCATTCAGCCAAAGAGTCGGACTCTTATTAATCCCCGTAATAATATATGGACAATGAGTCATGGACATTAAGAAAAAAGGTGGCGAATAAGATCTTGTAAGCGAAATTGTATTATATTGTAGTATTAGTCATGTAATGGGGCATGCTGTGATGCATATACACGTCAGTAAGTTGGGTGGCATAAGTAAGAGGCGACTCAGAGAATAGATTTTTTAGTCGAATTTTCGGTATGTCGGCAAACTCTCCGCTTTATATGTGCAGTGGGACGATCAATTGTACGGGAGATTACCTCGAATTTCGGACAACGTAAGCAATGCAATTTTCTTATGTATTTATTTACAAAGCAGGTTCAAAATACCTCGTACACACCATCTTATTCCGCACAAGTATTATACGCTTCGTAACGCTTTCTTGTACCCTCGACTTGCTGCTTTATTCTTTCTCACAAGATCACCCCTATTTTCAGTTAACGTTACATATATTATGTCACACATGTAGCCCGCACGAGGAAATCCGTTTCTTCGAATTTCCCCATACTTAACAATATATTCACCAATTCGTCGTTACTGTAAAACCCCTACTCCATTCAGTAACAAGTAACATGCAATCGGAACGTTTGCTACTGCTCTACTGGGAGTGAAGTCAATGTCAACAAATACCCTTCCCCCCATGCACACTGTCTTAACCCCATCTGATAATTCGTAGACAGACTCGTTTGCATTTGATATGGACCTGTACTATTCATAATAGTACAGCGGGACAGTCTACTCGTACTAAAAATGTTTTGTATGGCGGGACAGTCTACTCGTACTAAACTTTTCATTTGGTACGAGTAGGCTGTCCCGCTGTACAGGTGAAGCAGAAAAGTTGCCGATATATCGGGAGTTTGGCCTGAGGAGTACCTGTTATTGTGGGCCGCCCAACTTCTTGATCTGTATACATCTGAAGCGCGTGATACATACATACCTACATACATACATAGTTATATATATCAACTCTGAATTAACTCACCAACTTAGGTTCGAATTATATAATAGATGCTCAGACAATCAGGCTGAGCAAGTTGCGGTATTGAAGGCTCTTGAGAAGTTACAAGACAAAGATATTATACATGAAAAATCTGCTGTAATACACACTGACAGTAACATAACCTTGGATTTTTACGAAACAACCGCAAGCGCAATACATTGATAGAAGAAATACAAAGCATTTTACGATATCTTCAGCAAAAAAACTGGATCATACACCTTACATGGATCAAGGCTCATGTTGGCAATGAAGGAAACGAACTTACAGACCATCTGTCCAAACAAGCTGCAAGCAACCTGGACTTAGAAGTGGTTGACGATCGAATACCTATCTGTACAGTCGAACAAGACCAGAGGGAGGAAACTATTCGATTGTGGGAGAGTGAGTGGGAAAACACTACAAATGGAAGCATAACAAAAGCATACTTTCCTAATGTACGGAGTACGGTGAAAATTAAATTAAACCTAAGTCATAATATGACAGCTATGACAACAGGCCACAAAAATTTAGTGAATAATTCTTTAGGTTCAAAATAACACAATACCCTACATGTGTGTGCGGTGAAACAAATCATCAGACAGTTGACCATATTCTTTGGGAGTGTAAATTACTCAACTCCGAGAGAGATGAACTTTTCAGGAGTGTTATAAAGTCAGCGATCCAGTAGTCAGTTTAGAAATACGAACCCGTGGACGTTTTGACAGTTTTGACATAACAAGTCGTTCAAAAATGTTTCTGTAATTTTTCGGAGATTGGGCGTTAGATATAACGTAGTGATAAATAGAGATCTTAACGCCTTTGGTGCCCTTTGCGTTCAGGTCTTTTTTAAAATTAGCTTAGAAGGAACACCTGTACCAAACTGCATCCCTCTAACTTCGTATGAACTAAGAGAAACAGCGATAGAATTGTTAGGCTGGTCACCCCTTTAGTCACAAAACATCAGAATGAAACATCTTTACTTTTGTTTGTTTTCATCTTGTATTTATTGTACTTACTTAATTTGGAACTGTGAAAAATGTATATATTTACGCTCCTAACAGTGTAATATGTAATAGTGTTCAGCCTATGGCAATGGATTCGTAATTTCACAGTTAGAAAAGATGTACAAAATTAACGAATTGATATCGCTAATTCGGAATAAGTTCAAAAAGTTTCCAAAATGCGGAAAAAATGTAATTCATTTTATATTTGTGACGTGTTTTCAATTGTTTGTTCATATAATGTTATATTTATATTTACCTACCACAACATTTCATATCGTCATTCCGCCTGCGAAAACCGCTAATTCTGTCGAAGAAATACTGACCCGCAACGCAAGAGCGAGAATATTGTTCGAAATTTCTCTCACATTATTGAACCTCAGATGATAAAAGCTTACTGGCCAAAGTTCTAAGCTGAAATATTTCACATAGCGGTTTTTGCATGCGCAGTGCTTCTTCTTCTTCTTCTTCATTAGTCGCGAATGGGGTCACTTAGGACCAGGCGGAATCACCAGCGTTCCTTCATATGTAGTGGATGGGCGTGTTTTCGTAGCAGGGACCATACATGTCGGTTAGACTTTCTCTCATCATCCTCAAAACCCCGTGTGAGTGTGATTTTTCTGATTTCATCTCTGTACAGTAGATTTGGTGATCCTATTTTCTTAAGGTCTGTCTGTCTGTGCCAATTGATCTAGTGGTTTTGTTCTTTAAAATATGTAAATTCTCTAAGTCAGTCTATTTGAGTCCATGCTTTCTAAGTGCCCCATGAATTGTTTTCTTCGCATGCGCATTGAGTCTGTAATTTTGGAAATTCTTTTATATATTCCCGCATTTGGTTTTGGAAAATGTACTCCATCTTTGACTTTCAGTCCTAGGATTTTTCTCATTATTTTACATTTTTTACATCTACACTAATTCTTTTTTTTATTATTTTGTGTTAGAGATTGAGAGTTTCTGATGCGTAGAGAGCTTCGGGTTTGATTACTGTAGTATAGTGTCTGATTTTTCAGTTCTAGGAGATGCTTTTTTTCTGTTGTATTTCTTGTGAACCGAAATGCAGTCTCTACTTTCTTGAGTCGCGATACAATAGATTTCTTTTCATTACAATTTTCAATAATCCATTCACCTAAATATTTACGTTCTTTCACTCGAAAAATGTAACTGGAACAGTTTTGGAGTTCAGATGGGACAGTTATGATGTCTGTTATCAATTTTTTTCAAAAACAATTCTTAATCCAATTTTCGGCGATATGTATTATTTAATTTCCTCGAAATTTTGCAAGTACATCCGCGGGGTTTTAATGAACAACGTGATACATTACTAGCGGAGACCGGTTAACTGTTAATAATAATAATAATAATAATAATAATAATAATAATAATATTATTCTTTATTTTTTGCTAGTTGCATTACGTCGCTCCGACACAGATAGGTCTTATGGCGACGATGGGACGGTAAAGGGCTTGGAGTAGGAAGGAAGCGGCCGTGGCCTTAATTAAGGTGTGAAAATGGGAAACAACGGAAAACCATTTTCAGGACTGCCGACAGTGGGGTTCGAACCTACTATCTCCCGAATACTGGATACTGGCTACACTTCGAACTCGGTATTATTATTATTATTATTATTATTATTATTATATTATTATTATTATTATTATTATTATTATTATTATTATTATTATTATTATTATTAAACTGAATACCCAATCAACAACAGACAAACTGCAGAAAGTTGATAGAAGAATTCTTCGGATAATTATTGATATTTATGGCCAGTGGAGACTTTTACCAAATTCGGTACTTTACAAGGAAAGTTAATCGATCATTGACACGATGCGAAAACGGTGGATTGCATTCTTTGGACACATACACCGCTTACCAAATACTAGACTCCTGAAACAACTATGATTTCTTTTGGAATAATAAAACAAAAAACACATGGTATAAAGAAATAAAAATGGATTTAGCTGAATTGAAAATTACTAAAGATCAAGTTGAAAGTAGAGAAGAGAAACGGATTCTAAATAACAAGTACACAAGACTGTCATTAAAAATATCCCAGCGTAAGCAGTATGTTATATCCTCAGAAGAACGGGCCGCAAGATAATCCAGAATGAGGAAGTTTTGGGAAAGGAACAAGTTGTCAAGTGTAAAAGCTGAAATTATTCTTTAAAGACTTTGTTGTATAAGATTTGATTTTGGTGCTCCAATGTAGGCGTAAACAGTGTATATATATATATATATATATATATATATATATATATATATATACACTGACTGACAGAGCAAATGCAACACCAAGAAGGAGTAGTTCGAAAGGGATGAAAGTTGGGGAAAAAACAGAGACGGCACGGACGAATAATTGATGTTTATTTCAAACCGATATGCAGGTTACACAATGCGCACGGCATCGACTCAGTAGGATGTAGGACCACCGCGAGCGGCGATGCACGCAGAAACACGTCGAGGTACAGAGTCAATAAGAGTGCGGATGGTGTCCTGAGGGATGGTTCTCCATTCTCTGTCAACCATTTGCCACAGTTGGTCGTCCGTACGAGGCTGGGGCAGAGTTTGCAAACGGCGTCCAATGAGATCCCACACGTGTTCGATTGGTGAGAGATCCGGAGAGTACGCTGGCCACGGAAGCATCTGTACACCTCGTAGAGCCTGTTGGGAGATGCGAGCAGTGTGTGGGCGGGCATTATCCTGCTGAAACAGAGCATTGGGCAGCCCCTGAAGGTACGGGAGTGCCACCGGCCGCAGCACATGCTACACGTAGCGGTGGGCATTTAACGTGCCTTGAATACGCACTAGAGGTGACGTGGAATCATACGCAATAGCGCCCCAAACCATGATGCCGCGTTGTCTAGAGGTAGGGCGCTCCACAGTTACTGCCGGATTTGACCTTTCTCCACGCCGACGCCACACTCGTCTGCGGTGACTATCACTGACAGAACAGAAGCGTGACTCATCGGAGAACACGACGTTCCGCCATTCCCTCATCCAAGTCGCTCTAGCCCGGCACCATGCCAGGCGTGCACGTCTATGCTGTGGAGTCAATGGTAGTCTTCTGAGCGGACGCCGCGAGTGCAGGCCTCCTTCAACCAATCGACGGGAAATTGTTCTGGTCGATATTGGAACAGCCAGGGTGTCTTGCACATGCTGAAGTATGGCGGTTGACGTGCCGCTCGGGGCTGCCACCGCTTGGCGGCGGATGCGCCGATCCTCGCGTGCTGACATCACTCGGGCTGCGCCTGGACCCCTCGCACGTGCCACGTGTTCCTGCGCCAACCATCTTCGCCACAGGCGCTGCACCGTGGACACATCCCTATGGGTATCGGCTGCGATTTGATGAAGCGACCAACCTGCCCTTCTCAGCCCGATCACCATACCCCTCGTAAAATCGTCTGTCTGCTGGAAATGCCTCCGTTGACGGCGACCTGGCATTCTTAGCTATACACGTGTCCTGTGGCACACGACAACACGTTCTACAATGACTGTTGGCTGAGAAATCACGGTACGAAGTGGGCCATTTGCCAACGCCGTGTCCCATTTATCGTTCGCTACGTGCGCAGCACAGCGACGCATTTCACATCATGAGCATACCTCAGTGACGTCAGTCTACCCTGCAATTGGCATAAAGTTCTGACCACTCCTTCTTGGTGTTGCATTTGCTCTGTCAGTCAGTGTATATATACATATATATAATCTTCTTTGCATTTTCTCATTTATGTGGGGTCTGCCTTCTTGCAGTGATTTCTCCACTTAAACCGATCCATAACGTCCCGAGTGATGAGTTATGGTTCCCGCACGTCATCTCTCACCCAATCCAGCCGGCGTATTTGAGGTCGCCCTCGAGGTCGGCGACCTCCACTTTCACGTGAAGGGTGATATTTGAAACTGAGGTTTCAATGCTCCTCCTGTCTTGACATCAGGAATCGTACTGCAGTCCGGGATGATGCCTGACTCTAGGTATTTGAACTGTGTCACATTATTAAGTTGAACCCCACCCACAGTGATCGTGCCATCAGTTTGGTCACCGCATTCCAGGTACTCCGTCTTCTTCAGATTTAATTTGATCCCAAATTCTTCAAGACGTACCTTGTACTTGCTGTTCCAAGCCATGACGTGTCTCGTTAGCTAGCATGACATCGTCCGCATATAATAGAAGATAGATCTCAGAGAATTAGAGTAGCCGAAGCTTTATCTGACCCTGTAATAATTAAGAGGGGAATTCCTCAAGGCCGTATTATTGTACCTTTATGTTTTCTTATACAGTGAAACCTCGGAATGCGAGTAACTTGGTCTACGAGTGTTTTGCAAGACGAGCAAACATTTTAAATAAATTGTAACTTGATAAGCGAGTGAGGTTCCGCAATACGACCGTCACGTGTGCCTACGTTTTCCCCTCCGCTGTGAATTTGTTGAATGGATGAACGAGGTCTTTGGTCCTGTAGTGAAGAAATACCTTTCAGAAAATAATCTGCCGCTCAAAGTCTTGCTGGTTATGGATAATGCTCATGCTCATCCTCCAGGCTTTGAGGCCTTGAGGGCGACTTACTGAGGGGAGGAATTCAACTTCGTTAAGGGTAAGTTCCTTCCTCCCAACACTACTCCAGCCTATGGATCAGCAAGTCATTTCGAACTTCAAGATATACACCAAAGCACTATTTCAGCGATGCTTCGAAGTGACCGAAGGAATAAACCTTACCCTCCGTGAGTTTGGGAGAAATCATTTCACCATCGTGAACTGCCTGAAGATCATTGATAAAGCCGGGGATGGAGTCACCAAGAGAACTCCACTTCCGCTTGGGGAAAGCTGCGGCCTGATTGTGTTTTTGGACGTGACTTTGAGGGGATTGTTGGTGAAAATGAGCCACCGATTGTTGACAAAATTGTGTCCTTAGGGAAGACAATGGGGTTGGAGGTGAATCACGTGGACATTCAAGAGCTGGTGGTAGAACATAGCCAGGAACTGACCATCAACGAACTGATGGACCTACATCGCAAACAACAGCAGGATGCTATGGAGGAGATCCCGTCCGGGGAAGAGGAGGAGGAATAGTCAATGGAAACTCTCACTTCAGCTGAGATTCAGGAGAAGTGCAAAATGTGTGAAACGGTGCAAAATTTTGTAGAGAAACACCAACCGAATAAGGCTGTAGCAGTGCGAGCGATGAACCAGTTCAATGACAATGCCATGTCACATTTTCGTGAAATCCTCAAAAAGAGGCATTGTCATTGGAAAGGTTCCCCGTTAAAGTTGCACGAAAAGAAAACAATTCCAGTGAGCCAACACATAGCAGTGATTCCGTTCGTGAAATTCGTGCCACACAGTAACTTTTCTCATGTCATCTCTCGTCTCCCTCACACCAACAGTAATTCAGTGGTAAGGTAAAGTGCACTTTAATTTGTTTTACATTATATTTTGTTTTAGAAATGGTATGCGAATAAATATTTTTGTGTTGTGGACGAATCATCCGCGTTTCAATTGTTTCTTATGGGAAAACTTGCTTTGATATACGAGCGCTTTGGATTACAAGCATGTTGCTGGAACGAATTATGCTCGCAATTGAAGGTTCCACTGTATACACATATATGATATGAGTAAAGAAGTGGAATCATAGATAAGGCTTTTTGCTAACGATGTTATTCACTATGGAGTCATAAGTTCCAGGATTGCGAGCAACTGCAAAATGGCCTCGATAATGTTGTGAGATGAACAGCAGGCAATGAATGGTATGGTGGTAAACGGGGTTAAAATTCAGGTTGTGTGTTTCAAAAATAGGAAAAATAGTCTCAGTTTTAATTACTTGTGTTGATGGGGTGAAAGTTCCTTATGGGGATCACCGTAAGTACCAAGGTGTTAATATAAGGAAAGATCTTCATTGGAGTAATCACATAAATGGTATTGTTAATAAAGGATACAGATCTCTGCACATAGTTATGAGGGTGTTTAGGGGTTGTAGTTAAGATGTAAAGGAGAGGGCATACAACTCTCTGGTATGGTTCCACTGTATGGGACCCTCACCAGGATTACTTGGTTCAAGAACTGAGAAAATCCAAAGAAAAGCAGCTTGATTTGTTCTGGGTGATTTCCGACAAAATAGTAGCGTTACAAAAATGTTGCAAAATCTGGGCTGAGAAGACTTGGGAGAAAGAAGTCGAGCTGCTCGACTAAGTGGTATGTTCCGAGCTGTCAGTGGAGAGATGGCGTGGAATGACATTAGTAGACGAATAAGTTTAAGTGGTGTCCTTAAAAGTAGGAAAGATCACAATATGAAGCCAAGAGGACGAATTGGGGCAAGTATTCATTTTAGGAAGGGGAGTTACGGACTGGAATAACTTACCAAGGTTGATGTTCAATAAAATTCAAATTTCTTTGAAATCATTTAAGAAATGGCTAGGAAAACAACATATAGGGAATCTGCTACCTGGGAGACTGTCCTAATTCAGATCAGTATAAAATATGTATAAAAATAATTATTAATAACAATAATATTTAAGAATGTGACTATGATAATATAACAGGTAAACATGATGTTACAAAGGATATTAGCTTGGAGCGCACACACTGTTCCTCTACACGCTAGCACCAGACATAAACATTCCTCAGCTGCGGCAATGCGCTGCAGGTGTTATTACCATAACGGAAGCCAAACTATGTAAACACGTTCTGAACAAACACTCAACGCCTACGTTCATTGCATCGCTGTTGACACTGTCACGTTCTCACAGTGAATGGGCTGTCACTTGTGGAGATATATCCTGAAAGCTTCTTGGAAGCAGTCTCGATGACATGAATATTTTCTGGTATAGAAATTACTTCATGACCAAGGACGCCGGCGGAATTACTTGCAACAGGGTGCAGTTCCGAGCGATCTGGGATGTGAGGGTGTGGTACAGGGAATCCGGAGACATTTTAAAATTTTGAGTTGGAATGGCGTATGGTAAGAGACATTTTTCACTAAAATTAAATTCTGTACATTTTAGTTACTTATTTACTTCTTTATGTTAATCTAGCGGGATCCTTGGTTGAAAGGCCAGCTTTAGTAGCAATCGGTTCAGACGGCCCAGGGTTCGATTCTCAGCCGGATCGGCGACGATTTAACTTTCTGTAGTTCATTCCCCTATATCTGGGGCTCTTTGTTTGTGTTCGTCTTAATATGCATCTATTTATCTACATACAACACACCACAAACTAACACAAATATGTAATATTGAATAAATCCTTCCACATACTGTAGGGTTGGCGTCGGGAAGAGCATCTGGTTGTTAAACTGAGCTGAATGAATGAATAACGTACATACATCATTATTATAGACCGTTATGCCTTTCAGCGTTCAGTCTGCAAGCCTCTGTGAATTTACTAAACGTCGCCACAATTCTCTATTTGAAACTAGTGCTGTGGCCTCATTTAGTTCTATACCTTTTATCTTTAAATCGTTAGAAAGTATAAATAAATAAATAAATAAATAAATAAATAAATAAATAAATAAATAAATAAATAAATAAATACACACACATAGGAAGCGTCGACCCGAGGTAAATGCTAGGAAGAAGAATATATTTTTACTTTTGAAGTGAAAAATCTTTCTTTTCGGACTGACGCTGGGCGTCTACTAGCGCTGAGACGCCCGTCAGAAAACGTGACGGTATTTTGCAACGCTGACATCTCCTATCTGTTAAAGATATCACCATTGTGATTATATCGTTGCAAAAAATTCCTAAAGTATCACTTGGCATCTCCCACCAAACACACACAAAAAATTATGACGTCACCCATCAAAACAAGATGGCCGTCAAACAGAACCACATTCTGGCGGTACTGCGCTCGAGGGCAATCGCTATAACGTCAGAACCATCAGTCCGATTTCGAAAAAAAAGTGCCGTTTGGAAACCAATATAATGCCCTATAAAAAGACAAAATAATTTTAGTTGGTGAAGCGGTTAGCTACGTATGTCTCTCTGAAAAAGCATTTTGTGAAATGTTCAACAAATTTTCATGGTGTCCAACTTTAAACCACAACAAAACAAACGAAAATGTCCTATTACTGCACAGTTGATAAGGTAACTATTTTTCAAAGGAAATGACACCAAAAACAGCTTTTCAGGACCAAAATCAAGAACGCAGCGATCAAAATACCGTCAGCGGAAGAAGAAGAAGAAGAAGAAGAAGAAGGTTTCACAACTAAATTAATTCATTCTTTGTCAGTTTTATCTTCTATTTACTCCGCATGGTGTATTCTTAATAAATCGAACTGGGTTTGAAAATAAGTTTACAATTAAAAGAAATGACGAAATAAAAATATTCTAGACGTTTCCACACCTTTAACCTTTTCCATCCCGTGCCCGAGTTAACTCGGATGTCAACATTTCTACCGTTGTCCCAAACACGAGTTAATTCGGATTTAAAGCAATGCGCTCTTGTTCACTTCCGAGTTCAGTCCAACGCTATTGGCATGCTTTGTTTAGACGACGGACGATTCATAAATCGCCTTACCGTTTTTTGACGATGATTATGTGCCTTGTGTTTTTCTTTCACAGCTGTCTTCTGACATGGGTGCACGGGAGTGTAAAGAAAGCATAACGGAAGATTATATTTTAGAAATTTTAGGCAGTGATGATGAGTCTGATTTTTTATGAATATAGTGGAGATAAGTTTTAGTGAAACAAGCTGTCGACATTTATGACTCCAAGTTCTTTCAAGTTTTGGGAAAGTGTTAGCAGAAAACTATTGCTAATATTGTCGTTCCATGACTTTTCAGTAGCTGGGTAAATACAAAGTATTTATGGCCTAATACAACCACTGTCGAAACGTCCATGAAAATCTGGTATGGGGCATGCATATGGCTGAAAGAAAATTGGGAGTGAAAAGGTTAAAGTTAAATGTGTTTTTTTTCTGGGTGAAAAGTTTTCGGTACTCACAATGTAGATGCATGTTATAGCAACTTCCATACTTCAGACACACATTCCGATATACTGTCGTCACCATCCACTTTTCTCTCTCTCTCTCACAAGCCTTTTTTCTTTTTCTTGCCAGTGATCTGGCCAGTCATTATCAAAGTACAGTGGAACCTCGATATCTCGAATCACATCGGAAGCTAAATGTTATATCGAGTTATCGATATTTCGAGATACAGAGAATACCATTTTTGATCATGTGTAGCGCATAATTCAATCATATGTATCTACGGGCTTGTACTCAATACAGTATACTTTACAGTATTTAAAAGTATACAAACAAACCTGTATTTTACAGCATTGCTTTAATTATGACCCTCATTAAAGTAGCCAACGGTCGTAGCCGTGTTGAAACACCGGATCCCGTGAGATCTCCGAAGTTAAGTTGGGCGTGGTCAGGAGTTGGATGGGTTGCCATGCGCTGTTGGTGGAGGGTAAGGGAATGGAGGAGCGGAAAGGAACTGGCCACCCTACCGCACGTAAACTCCGGCTCAGGTGCACTTCTGCGGAGGTTCGGACCTGCCTTCGGGCAGAATAAACCTTACCTTATTTAAGTAACTTTTTTAGAAGATAGAATGCAGTACAGAACATACAGTAGTGAAACAAGAAATATACCTCTGTTAACACCTTTGGAAATAAATCGTTAGTCTCTTCTGTTTTTTACTCATAACCTTCTTTTCTTCCACATACTTTTTAACAATATTCATTTCTGTAAGGTACACTTTCATTTATATTTGACTTACTGTGTATGTAGGTTCGAAACCACACAGCCAAGATTCATAAATGCAGCTTGTCATCCGCGACTTCGAGGGTTGCTTTTAGTACGTGACCGGTAATGAATTCACACCCGAAAAACAACGAGGCTTCACCGATTTTTCGATCACTAGACGTTTGTTTTTCGGTTTCCGTCACATTAGCTCCCAGCATCACTGTAACATTTTCTTTAGTCTTAACTGTTCCTCACAAAGCAAACCCCTGTGGGTGGGGGCGGTAGAATAACACCCACGGTATCCCCTGCCTGTCGTAAGAGGCGACTAAAAGGGGCCTCAAGGGCTCTGAATTTTGGAGCGTGGACTGGCGACCACGAGGCCCTCAGCTAAGTCCCAGCATTACTTCCACTTACTTGTGCCAGGCTCCTCACTATCATCTACCCTATCTGACCTCTCTTGGTCAACTCTTGTTCTTTTCCGACCCCGACGCTATTAGGTTTGCGAGGGCTAGGGAGTCCTTCATTTTTACGCCCTTCGTGGCCCTTGTCTTTCTTTGACCGATATCTTCATTTTTCGAAGTGTCGGATCCCTTCAATTTTTCCCTCTGATTAGTGTTATATAGAGAATGGTTGCCTAGTTGTACTTCCTCTTAAAACAATAATCACCACCACCACTACCTCAAAAACCAGAAATGCCGTATTGCACAGTTAGTGTTGTACAAAATTCGAGTTACAGAGTATTTTTTTTTCTTCTTCAAGGGAGGAAATATTCGCTCCGAGAAATCGAAAAATTCGTTTAACTGAATTTCGATTAATAGAGAAATAAATGCACGCGAAGAATACGACAAACGGCCGGGAAATTTAAGTTATTTCTAATAAAGGATGTTCGAGGTATCAAGGTTTGACTGTATTTCCTTTAGACCTCGTCAATCTTGAGTCTTTGTTCTGTGATCCTCTTCACCACGTGTATTTTCGGTACTAGTTTTGTGCTTTAAAGGATCACAAGTAGATCTGACAATTCTCACTTCTTCAGCCTTTCTTATTTTGTCCTTTGAATGAAAGTAGTCCGCCTTTGTGGTGTAGTGGTTAGCGTGATTAGCTACCACCCCCGGAGGTCCGGGTTCGATTCCCGGCTCTGCCACGAAATTTGAAAAGTGGTATGAGGGCTGGAACGGGGTCCACTCAGCCTCGGGATGTCAACTGAGTAGAGGTGGGTTCGATTCCCACCTCAGCCATCCTCGAAGTGGTTTTCCGTGGTTTCCCACTTCTCCTCCAGGCGAATGCCGGGATGGTACCTAACTTAAGGCCACGGCCGCTTCCTTCCTTCCTTCCTTCCTTCCTTCCTTCCTTCCTTGCCTATCCCATCCGATCTTCCCATCCCTCCACAAGGCCCCTGTTCAGCATAGCAGGTGAGGCCGCCTGGGCGAGGTACTGGTCATTCTCCCCAGTTGTATCCCACGACCAAGAGTCTGAAGCTCCAGGACACTACCCTTGAGGCGGTAGAGGTGGGATCCCTCGCTGAGTCCGAGGGAAAAACCGAACCTGGAGGGTAAACAGATGATGATGATGATGATGATGATGATGATGATGATGATGATGATGATGATGACTGAAAGTAATCACTTACTAATTTTTAACAATGATTGAACTGATTTAAATTTCAGTAGATTTATTCAAAACTCACGTGAACGCCTGTAGAAGGTGCCAATTCATGGTGTATGCATAAGTATTTTCGGGTTTCGCTAAGAGATGGCGCCAGCGAACAGTACGCAGCGTATGAATTTGACACATAAGTTACGTCTGACATTAACCTACCAACACAGACAAGACGAGTCCAGCAAACACTAGCCTCTGCGTTGTATCGTTCAGTGATCATGTTGACTTTTGTGTGCCTGAAAAAGAACATGTACAGCACGTGTTGCTTTTCTTATACAGTCAAAAGAAAAGGCTGTGGAAAGTCATCGTTTGCTGGCAGAAACATTTGGTGAACACGCCCCATCGATTAGAATCATGGTTTCGACAATTTAAACATGATGATTTCAATATGAAAGTCAGTGCGCGCTCTCGTAGACCACAAAAGTGCGAAGACGAGCAATTGCAGGCGTTACTGGATGATGACCCAACTCAAACTCAACGGTATCGCCAACAAATGATTAATTTAAATCACGCATTGTTGGTTGGTTGTAGGTTTTCATTATTATTATTATTATTATTATTATTAGTAGTAGTAGTAGTAGTAGTAGTAGTAGTAGTAGTAAGTTAGAAGTAACAGTCATGAAAGTAGCGAGAATGGTTGCTGGTACAAGCAGGTTGGAAGAATTGCAGGAGGGCATTCGGAATGATGAGACAAAGGATTCTTTAGGAATTAACTCGATGATGATAATGAAATTGTACGCATAAACCAGCTTCGGTGGTGAGGTCGTGTGAGGCGAATGGAGGTGGATAGGTTACGTAGGAGAATAATGGACTCTGTTGCGGAGGGTAAGAGAAGTAGAGGGAGACCAAGACGACGACGACGATGGTTAGACTCACTTTCTAACGATTTAAAGATAAGAGGTACAGAATAAAACGAGGTCACATATCTATAGTTACAAATAAAGGATTGTGGCGGCGATTATTAAACAGAGGCTTGCAGACTGAACACTGAAAGGCATAACAGTCTATAATGAAGATGAATATATTTTCTTCTTTTTCTATCGATTTTGAAGGTACGATAATCTACTTTTTTTTTACTTTGCTTTGCGTTTAACTTCCTTCGTTTCCAAACTTCCTAAATTTTCTGAGAATATTGTTCCTTTTCTTTTTGAGTCCATTTTCCATTTTTCTTTCAGTTGTTAAATTTTTCTTTCTCTTCTGGAATCCTGCCTTTCGTATTACTTCTCTGAAACGTGTTCTGTTTTCTATCTATCTATTTTAATTCCAGCGTTTTTCATATCCTTTTCAATTTCAATGAACCACCTTGGCTTGGATTTGTAACTGTTCAATAAGTTAAAGATTTGTTTAGTTAGTCTATTGTTATTCATTCTATGAATGTCTCCAAAAAATCTGGAGTTTTCGTTTCCTCGTTACAGTAGTCAGTTTTTCAACTTTTAAATCTAGTTCTCTCTTTGATCGTAGTCTAAATTCGGCAATGGGATGTATATTATTGTTATTGTTGTTGCTATTATTAACCAGCCTTGTGGTGTAGAGGTAGCGTGCGTGTCTCTTATTGTAAGGCCCTGGGTTCGTTCTCCGTCGAGTTGAAAGACTGTGGAGTAGAACGAGGTTCACTTGATACGAGATTTTCTCAAGCTCTTAGTTACAGGAAGAAAGCGCACAGCGAGCAGATGACGCTACTGAGCTAGTGTATGTAGACAACACTGGTAGCAGAGCGTGGTTCACTTGATACGAGATTTTCTCAAGCTCTTACTTGCAGGAAGAAAGCGCACAGTTGAGGAGATGACGCTACCGATCTAGTGTACATAGACGGACACTCGTTGCCATGGTGTCGGGAAATCGATTACTAATTCCAGACACTTTCCAGCCCAGAAACGTATCCATGTTTAACTGATATTACAGTTGTGCAGTACTTCGATCATTAGCTTTATTTTTTATTCGTTTATTTGCTGTTTGTTCCTGTAATGCTTCTTACTGTTGTCACTTTCTGGAATCCTTTCATCCTAATATAGTCAAAACATCCGTTAGCAATATTTGCTTGCTCAAGCATGACTATTACTCTTACCCATATGACTCTGGCATCAGTGATGTATGCTGGGATCAAGACGTGGGCTACTACTAGACTTAGGTTACCCCTTTTCGAGGGTTTGTTTAGTGAAAGTCAAGCGCTAAGCGTTTTGAGCTGCAGTCGATAGCCATCGGAGTAGTGAGCTGTGTTGTCAATGCTGTTTCACAAGCTACTGCCCTGGCCTCTGCTACTGTCAATACTAAACACCTGATCAGTGGAGATGATAGCCTAACGTTTAGCAAATGAAAATCTGGCTTTGGCTGGTCTGAATGGCTCAGACGATTGAGGCGATCGCTTTCTGACCCCAGTGTGGCAGGTTCGATCCTGGCTCAGTCCAGTGGTATTTGAAGGTGCTCAAATACGTCAGCCTCGTATAGGTAGATTTACTGGCACGTAAAAGAACTCTTGCGGGACTAAATTCTGTCACCTCGGCGTCTTTGAAAACCATAAAAGTAGGTAGTATGCCATAAAGCCAAATACCATTATTAATCCAGCTTTGTGCCTAAATGGATATAATGCCAGGCTATCCTGTGCTAACGGTTTCATTTCTGCGTAACTTCTGCATCCTACATCTGCTCTAATCTGCTTGTCATACTCATAACTTGGTCTACCCCTACCGTTCTTACCCACTACACTTCCCTCAGAAACCAACTGCGCAAGTCCTGGATGTCTAAAGATGTGTCCTATCATTCTATCTCTTCTTCTGGTCAAATTTAGCCAAATCGTTCTCGTCTCACCAATTTGATTCAGAATCTCTTCATTCGTGATTCGATCTATCCATCTCACCTTCAGCATTCTTCTGTAACACCACATTTCAAATGCTTCTATTCTCTTTATTTCTGAGCTAGTTATCGTCCATGTTTCGCTTCCATACAGTGCCACGCTACAGATGCAAGTCTTCAGGTTGTGGGTTCGGATCCCACTGGTGTCTGGTTGGCCCTTTTTTGCTGTACTTAACATCTCTTCAACATGTACTAAATGTACGTAACACGACCTAATAGGTTGAAAGTCGGTTTCGATTACAATGCGGTCGTGAAAATTCAATATTCATTCTATATCAATGTTTGAAGTGAGCAAATTTCTTTTCTTAAGTAAGGCCTTTCTTGCTTGTGTCAGTCTGCATTTTATGTCTTCCTTACTTCTGCCATCCTTAAAAGAAATGAAATGACGTACGGTTTTTAGTGCTGGGAGTGTCCAAGGACATGTTCGGCTCGCCAGGTGCAGGTCTTTTGATTTCACTCCCGTAGGCAACCTGCGCGACGTGATGAGGATGTAATGATGATGGAGTAACACTATTCATCCACTTCCTTTAAGACTTCATTTCCTAATCTAATATTTCCTGCATTACCTGACTTCGTTAGACTGCACTCCATTACTTTTGTTTTGGACTTATTTTCATCTTGTACACCTTACCCAAGGCTCTGTCCATAACATTCAGCAACTTCCCGAGATCTTCTACAGTCTCAGATAAAAAACCAATATTATCGGAAAATCTCAGGGTTTTGATTTCCTCTCCTTGGATACTGATTCCCCTTCTGTATTTCTCTTTGTCTTTCTTTACTGCCTGTTCCATACAGACATTGAAATAAAGGGGGGACAAACTTCAGCCCTGCTTCACTCCTTTCTGGATTGTCGCTTCTTTTTCAAAGCACTCGATTCTTATCACTAGAGATGGGAATTATAGGCACGAATAGGTTAGAATGCAAATGTATTTGAACAAGGCGCAAGTGTATGTTACCCGCATGACGGTTCTGCGCTGAGATTAGCATAAATATTATTGATCTGAATTATCAGAACCCCTAAAATTTATGCAACTCCCCGACATATCTGTAGAGCGGCTAGATTTCACTTTGCGCCTTGTTCAAATACGTTTGCATTCTAACCTATTCGTGCCTATAATTCCCATCTCTACTTATCACTGCAGATTATTTTTATACAGATTGTAGATAATTCTTCGTTCTCGGTATCCGATCCCGATCGTCTTCAGAACCTCAAATAGCTTGGTCCAATCAACATTATCGAATACCGAGCTCGATAGCTGCAGTCGCTTAAGTGCGGTCAGTATCCAGTAATCGGGACATCGTGGGTTCGAGTCCCACTGTCGGCAGTCCTGAAGATGGTTTTCCGTGGTTTCCCATTTTCACACCAGGCAAATGCTGGGGCTGTACCTTCATTAAGGCCACGGCCGCTTCCTTCCAATTCCTAGGCCTTTCCTATCCCATCGTCGCCATAAGACATATCTGTGTCGGTGCGACATAAAGCAAATAAAAATAAAATAAATAAACATTATCGAATGCCTTTTCTGGATCTACGAACGCCATGTACGTAGGCTTGTCCTTCTTAGTTCGATCCTCTAAGATCAGACGTAAAGTCAGGATTGCTTCACGTGTTCCTACATTACTTCTGAAGCCAAATTGATCTTCTCCCAACTCAACTTCAACTTTCCTTTCCATTCTCCTGTATATAATACGTGCTAAAATTTTGCAGGCACGAGATACAAAACTAATGTTGCGGTAGTTTTTAGGCATTATAATGCTAAAATTATAATGTACTTTAGATTTCCATCGTTCTCATTTAAGGTTTGGGCTTTGCCAATAGTCTTGGTAACCCTCAGCACAAGCCCCTGTCTGGCACACCTAATATAGGCCTAGCTGAATATGACGAAGCGGGATGCATACAGCGAAGTGTTTCCAGCCCAGTATAAACTGTCAATTCAGCGGCTCAGTATTTCAAGCCGAGCTAAGCTTCAAGTTTGACACGTAATTTAAACTGGATTACTACACGATTTCATATTTCTGTTGCAAATGAAGCTTCATTACTACATTATTTCCATGTTTTATGATAATAAACTACAATATTGCTTCTTTCTCCAGTAAATAAAGCCATTTTGCAACGAAATATCATATTCTTGTAATTATTCTTTTTCTTTCTTTCTTAATCTGTTTAACCTCTAGGGTTGGCTTTTCCCTCGGACTCAGCGATGAATCCCATCTCTACCGCCTCAAGTCCTGGAACGCGAGAATTTGGATCGGGAATACAACTGGGAAGAGGACCAGTACCTCACCCCGGCGGCCTCACTGCTATACTGAACAGGGGCCTTGTGAAGGGGTGGGAAGGTTGGAAGGGATAGACACGGAAGATGGAAGGAAGCGGCCGTGGCCTTAAATTAGATATCATCCCGGCATTTGCCTGGAAGGAAAGTGGGAAACAACTTCCAGGATGGCTGAGGTGGGAATCGAACCCCCCTCTACTCAGTTGACCTCCCGAGGCTGAATGGACCCCGTTCCAGTCCTCGTACCACTTTTCAAATTTCGTGACAAAGTCGGGAATCGAACCCGGACCTCTGCGGTTGGCAGCTAACCACTACAGCACAGAGGCGGCTTGTAATTATACAATTATGATATTTCAGGTTTTTCTTGTATATTAAGCTAAGTTACCATGCTATTTTTTATTACAATTAGGCCATTTTATGATAAGATTTCAGCTTTATCTCGTAATAAAGCTTACTTCAAGTATTTCCCATTTACAATGACATTTCAGGTATTTTTTATAAATAAATATATTTTACAATGCAATTTCAAGTTTTCTTCTACTTAAATCTATTTTACAAAGCCATTTCAGGTATTTATTGTGTATAAATATGTTTTACAATGATATTTCAGAATTTATTGTAAATAGATCTATTTAATAACAACTCAAATTTTAATGCAAATAAATCCACTTTACAATGACATTTCAGTTTCTTCTTGTAAATAAAGCTATTTTAACAAAGATATTTCAGGTTTTTCTAGTAAGCAAAGTTTTTATTACGGTTATATCATGAGTTTGTCGTAAATCAACCGTTTTACTACGAAACGTCATAGCTTCAGTAACAACAAGCACACGAACTGGTTATGTAAACACTCGCCACGTGCGACGTAAAGCAAAACGGATAACATTCACTTTTGAACGGTAACAGGACGTTGACAACTGTACTATATTGTAGCAAATACATTTCCTATACACTCCTACCGGTTTTTTTTTACAACTTTCCCTTATAGGCTGTATGTTGTGCAGTTCACATGATGGATTTTGTTTTCCAACTAGGAATATACAAATTTAGTAGGTACTCCATGGTCAAATAACAAGATAAATAATAATAATAATAATAATAATAATAATAATAATAATAATAATAATAATAATAATAATAATAATAATAATAATAATAATAATAATAATAATAAAGTAGCAAAAAGGAAGACATAGTTTATGCCATATTTCTGCTTCCGTTTGACAGTTACTGCTTAATTCAGGGTGGTTTGCATTACACTTTTGGTCCAAGACAAGGGATGGAAGAATCTTCCATCAGAGGCACGTTTCCGCTTAGCACAGGGTCGGTTTAAGACAGGTTGTAATTTCATTCCCAACTCTAGTGATGTGGATGATATGTTTGTGGTCACGCCTAATGCATACATCGTTCTACTTTAGAATAACAGATAACTTATGCCATTTCCATATACGGTATGTAATACTTTTTGAACTACAGTATAATATTTTGATTTCATGAACAGCATTCTTGAAGCTGTTATTCCAATGCCAGCAACGTCTTCAACATCATATGAAACTGGATCATTTTTACCTGATATTACCTTATATTCTCTCTCATCGTTTTGGTAACCTCTTCGAGCTGCAGCCGTATGTCTTAAAAGGAACGTCGCGTTACTGATCAACTAATGCCACTATTTTACATATATGTAAATATAAAGTGACAATAAATTTGAACACGTTATTTTTCCAAAACACTGAACCCCTAGATGTTTCATCCACACGCCGCCACTGGTCGACTCTACGGCTGCATCCCACACGGCTACCATTTTTCCCACTCATTTACGAAGTCCAGACGGCTCCCGCCCTTTACAACGAAAAATACCTTCTCATTTTGATGTAGCTTCCTGTTTCGTTTCGTTCGTGTAGAATTTTGCGTGTCTCATGAGAATGTATAGAAAGTTCAGCTTCATCACCTTCCAACTATAAATGATATCTAAATGGTTAATATATGGCTAAAGACGTGGAAAACGAAAATATATTGGAAGTTAATTATAATAATTGGTGGCGTCATTGTGAGTGATGGAGCGTCAGTAATGTTGTGTCTAAACCGTAAAATTGGTATTCATCGCCTCTCCTTTTTGCTATTTGCTTTACGTCGCACCGACACAGATAGGTCTTATGGCGACGATGGGATAGAAAAGGGCTAGGAAGTGGAAGGAAGCGGCCGTGGCCTTAATTAAGGTACAGCCCCGGCATTTGATGGTATGAAAATGGGAAACCACGGAAAACCATCTTCAGGGCTGCCGACAGTGGGGCTCGAACCCACTATCTCCCGATTACTGGATACTGGCCGCACTTAAGCGACTGCAGCTATCGAGCTCGGTCATCGCCTCTCCTTGGCGATAAACTAATCAGTCTCAATTTAATGTCCTATGGAGTTATAACAGTGTCTCCTATCACCTGATATTCTGGACCAAGCGTGTGCTGACAATCTTAGCATTTGGGACAATTTTTCTTTATACATGAGTAAATTAACCTTACACTAATGCTAACATTTAATATACCGTGCGTTAACTTCAAAACTTCCCATCTAGAATACATTAATAGCTGCTAATTGTTATTGTTTATATTGAGGGTAAACACGTCAATTTAGTTTTCGAGGGGGAAGTTTTTATGTGCCACCCTTAAATTAATGTGCTTTTCCCCAACAAGAACAAAATACATCGAAATAATAACCAATTAAATTAAAGGAAAAGCGCATCAATTTGGTTTCAGATAACGATATTCAAAATCACTGCTAATTGAAAGCTGCGGTTTTCCTCGATAAGAATCATAAAGTCAAAATAATAACCATGAAATTTATTGCAGGTGAGAATTTTTGAAATGAACGCCCGGAATATCAGAGACATTTAAAATTAACTGATTGCAAAGGATTGGAAAGGATATCATTTCAATATCAACCAAATTAATTATTTTGCAGCTCCTCTTATACTAGATACATTTTAAAAACTTATTCATCAATTTTATAAATAAATAAATAAATAAATAAATAAATAAATAAATAAATAAATAAATAAATAAATAAATAAATAAATATTTTGATAATTAATAATTCAACATCCTTACCTCTTAATAAACTTTATAATTAAACAACTCCAATATATATCTGTGAAACTCACTATTTAATTTCAGAATAAGAAACTAGGCTGAAATTTGTTTGTTGGAACGGAAGGGAACGGTGGTTTTTAAGGGGCATGTTTTGGTTTTCCCTGCAATACGGGAAAACGCCGGCACAAAAATTGTGAAACTCAGTATTTAATTTCAAGATTAAAGGGGGAAGAAACTGGGCTGGAAATTATTTTTATGAAATCTAAGGTACATGTGTTTCAGAGGGGGGTTATATATTTTTTTTTACTGGCATAAGAGTAAACTACTAATAATACAAAAGCTCATTATGGAATTGAATGGAATTCAATGTTCAGTGAAATAGAGGAAGACATAATTTTTGCCGTAAATATGGCAGTCCCAACGAATGGTTTACCTACTTCAGACTCTTTGTTTCTAAACTCTCTAACTAAACCTACTAGCTTAATCCTCCTTCACCATTTCTGGTAGAAAGAGAACTCCCCGAACGGCGGAGTGTATCGACTCTTTCAAATAAGCAAACGCGATCTGAGACATCATGTTGTCAAACAGGGCTAGAAAAGTATCCACATTAATGACCAGCGCATCTGTCGTCTTGAGCTTTACTGATCAGGAGCTGTTCGGGAAGTAGGGAATAAGAAAAACGGGAGCCGTCTGGAATGTTACAAATATACCGTGTATTTCATCAGCCCATTAACTTTTTTCGGAGGTAGGCAACCCAACTAACGCGTATATCACAGTCATCCGAAAAACATTAGTACCTACTCCTTTATGGCCTTTGTATATCTGTACTGTTTATATAAAGCTCGCGATTATGGTAGAAATCATTAGCGCCAGTGTTATTTCTATTATTTAAACCATAACGAACGTGTACAATGATCACAGCTGCGAATAACACTATATTACGTTTGGACAGGAAGTGTCTATAGGGACTTCACCTATGCATCGCGAATCCCGGTAGCATCACTGCTATTGTATCAGCCAAACTGTCTGGTAATAGGTTCGATTCACAGGCTAGTACACCGTTTTTTCGATTAACGCCGTTTACAGTTACTGTAATATGGCCACGAGCCATCCTGTTCCAAACTGTGAATTTTTACTTTGTCCTGAAAAGGACTGTTTTTATCCGATGTTATGTAGCCAGGTTGGACTACGACATGATGGTCTGTAGATAGGAAGTACGGTACCGTGCATATTCAATGTACCAAGTTTTCGAAATGTTGACCACCTTGGTTTATGCACGACGTTTCAAGGGCATTCTTGAACGTTGTAACATGTCAAGTGTAACAGCTTGGCATGTCTCAGTGATCAGTTGGCGAAGGTGACCAGGATCTTGAGACTCCTTTTGCATACACTACCTACTTTAAATAACTCCACAGGAAGAATATAAGAGGCGTTAGATCGGGTGATCTGGCGGGCCAGAGAACGGGTCTCCCCCTTTCTATCCATTTATTTGGATGTGAAGCATGAAGATGGATCTGGACGACTACTGGTCCGTGAGGTGAAGCTCCGTCCTGTTGAAATCACATTTGTAGTCGCTCGCGCAGTGGCACGTTCTCCAGCAAGTGTGGGAGTTCATTTTGAAGAAAATGAAGGTAGCGTGCTCCCCAGTTAGATATCCGTCGAAGAAATATGGTCCGATGGGATAGTCACCCTAGATCCCACACCAGACATTTACTCCCCACTGCACTTGAAATGGGCCCTGGGTGTTCTCCGCGCTCGAATAGTCCATATTGTGCCGATTCACGACGCGTTGTTGTGAAATCGTGATTCGTCTGAAAACAGAACTCTTGACCAGAAAGGCTGCATTATTGGTCATCCTGCGTAATTCTCATTGACAAAATGTTTCTCTAGCATCGAAATCATGTTCACGGAGCTCCTGGTGTAACTGCAGATGGTATGCGTGAAATTTATTGTTATGCAATATATGCATGACTGATGATCAGCTGATGTTAGTCTGTTGTACAAGTGTCCGAGTACTAATCATCATCATCATCATCATCTGCAGTTTCCAACTGTTGGCCGGGTCTGCTTGCAACATAAGCCTCTCGATCTCCTCTTGTCTTCCCACCACTTCTCCCTCGTCATTCTTGCCCAGTCCTCTGCTCTTCTCTGTACACAGTCTTCCACTCCTTTTATCCACTTGTCTCTTGATCTTCCTCTTGGTCGTTTACCTGTTATCTCCATTTCGTGCACCCTCCTCGATATCCTTTCTTCTGTCTTTCTCTTCATGTGTCCATACCATCTAAGTCTAGGTGCCTCTATCCTATTCTGTAGTGACTCTTCTTTTACTAGTATATCTCGAACCTTCTTATTTCTCATCTTATCCAATCTTGTCACTCCTATCCTTTCATTTCACTTGCCTGCATTCTATGCACAGCTCTCTGCCTCACTACCCAAGTCCCAGCTGCATACGTCAGAACAGGTATATAGTACATCCTGTATATCACCCTTTTGCTTCTCTGAGGGACATCCTTGTCCCAAACCAGGCTTCTGACTCTTTTCAGGACTGCTCCTGCTTGTCTTCCACGCTCGATTATTTCCTTCTCATTTCTTCCACTTTCTTCTATGATACTTCCTAAGTACTTAAAACTCTCTACCTTCCTAAGCTGTTCCCCTCCAAGCATTATCCCTCTCGTAGGTCTCTCCTATCTAGCACTTTTGGGCATTAAATTTCATTCCATATTGTTCCACCTCCTCTACCCAAGCATCCAACTGTTCCTGGATATCCTCTTCCTTTTCTCCCCAGACTAGCAGGCTATCTGCAAACATTATCACTTTCATTTTCCCTTCCCCAATTTCCCTTGCCATTTTTTGTCATTATCTCGTCCATTGTTACTACGAAGAGCAATTATGGACAGCGTCCAAAACAGCTTCTTCATTTGGACCAGACGTTATACGAGCATGTCGGATGGAAGTTACCCTTCCAAGCGTCTCCGTTGACCGCAATCTTTGTTCAAAGTTTCGGGGGGCCGATGACCTTCGATGTTAGGCCCCTTAAAACAACAAGCATCATCAGCAGCAAGCAGCAACGTTTCGGAACGTACTGGTAGTCTGTAATCTTCTCTTAGTAAAACGCTCGTGATACAGACGTTGTGACTGGACTGCGTTCTGCCTTGTTTCCGCATAAATGAGCAACATATCAGCGTACTCGCCACTGGACTACATCGTGAGTGAATGAATACGTGCTGTGATGTGACCTGTTAAGTGTGCATAAACAGTGTGCGCCCGTTATAATGGGGCACGATCTGTCGTTCAAAAATGAAAACACATGCATAAAGTTGGAATCTAACCACTGCATTACCGGCAATCAGACACATTGTGTCATCGGCCCTTAACCGACCCAGCCACAAATACAAAATACAAGAGGATCGCTAAAGGATTATTACTTAAGTATGGCCGTTCGAAATCGAAAGTTAATATCCATGTCAAAGCCTTCAATGATGTTGTACAGTGTTCATTTAACTCCTTTACATTACAGAACATGTGGCATAACCTCTTAATTCGCTCGTAGTACGGGTACCTGTTTTATTTCAAGGCACAATAAATCACATGTTTACTGAATGGTCCTTAGTATTTGATGCGGAATTGTGCATAGTAGTTTTTCCTTCGCTAGGTCCATGGATCAATTTGCAGCGATGACAAGCAGGTAGTGGAGAGCCTTATCGACCATGAGGAGAACTTTCAAGTTATTTGGTGTTCATAAAACTAAATTATAAGGATCTTTTGTTATACACGCCATGTGGGTTGCCTATCTCCGAAAAATAAGGGGCTGGTGAACCACCCTGTATATGTAAATTTCTCCGCTACGTGTAAAAGCATAGAATCATGGATATGTTTTTTTGGCTTAGAAGACGAGAAAGCGAGTACAGAATCTTTGGTAGTTCCCCTCTTAGTAGCCTCTTACGACATGCAGAGGGGTAATGAAATTTTTCACGCCACCCACAGGGGAGATAAAACGAGTTCCGATAAATTGAAAGAAATATACAGCATCAAGATCTACGTCCAACAATATGGCAGCCGATCCAGCACACAACATTCCCCTGCCATGTCACAAGGTAGCACCACCTATCCAGCAATATGACAGGTGATCCAGCATACAACATTCCCCTGCCATGTCACAAGATAGCACCACCTATCAAGATCTACGCCCAACAATATGGCAGTTGATCCAGCACACAACATTCCCATGCCATGTCACAAGATAGCACCACCTATCAAGATCTACGTCCAACGAAATGGCAACCGATCCAGCACACAACATTCCCATGCCATGTCACAAGACAGCACCACCTACCAAGATCTACGCTCAACAATATGGCAATTGATCCAGCACACAACATTCCCATGCCATGTCACAAGATAGCACCACCTATCAAGATCTACGTCCAACGAAATGGCAACCGATCCAGCACACAACATTCCCATGCCATGTCACAAAATAGCACCACCTATCAAGATCTACGCCCAACAATATGGCAATTGATCCAGCACACAACATTCCCATGCCATGTCACAAGATAGCACCACCTATCAAGATCTACGTCCAACGAAATGGCAACCGATCCAGCACACAACATTCCCATGCCATGTCACAAGACATCACCACCTACCAAGATCTACGCTCAACAATATGGCAGTTGATCCAGCACACAACATTCCCATGCCATGTCACAAGATCTACGTCCAAGAAAATGGCAGGTGATCCAGCACACAACATTCCCAAGCCATGTCCCAAGATCTACGTCCAACAAAATTGTCGCAAACAATTTTACGGCCATAAAAGTTCCCAGGATACATATTATGAGAAAAATCCTGCTGCCTCCGGTGATGTTATCATGTGTGAGGGGCTTTGCTGTTATCTAGACGAAACAGCAGTCAAAGACAGTAGAAACTCGTTTAAAACACGACGCCTTTGTACCTATTGTATATGGAAGGCAGAGCTCTGGCACACGGCAATAGCGAGAGGAAGAAGATGACGAAGGCTTAGTATAGACAAAGGACGAACACTTGTTGCCTGGTTACAACGGGGTCGGTTTTCTGTCCACCACGCAACATTTTTAACGCTAATTGATGACTCATTTTACATAGACTCCCAGTATAAGAACATATAGATATAAAATAATGACGGAGGACTGAGAAGGTAACTGTGGACTTCACGTGTAAGTTCAACTTCACAAGTCGTCCTCATTAGACAAATGACTCTCCGACTTTGTTTTGCGAGGTTTAAAACTGAGCAGGCTATGACCGAAGCCTGTTCACTTGCTCACTTCAGCATTTCTTACTTCGAACGAGGCTTCTATGTTGGTGAGTATCGTGCCTTCGTCGGGCAGAGGAAACTCGACCGAAAGTGGCCTCTGGCGGCAGCAGTGACTGCTGACGATCAAGGACAAGGCGTCACATAGCGTTGACCGCACTATGTTCCACACTCGAGGTTCTACGACGTAAATTATGGAGATGATGATTCCTTGGGAGACATTGATAGTATCCGGCAGTGCCCACGCGAAGTCCGAACCTCCAACTACCCAGGAGACGATCTGGAAGATGGAACTGAATCCCGCGAGGAGGAACACAAGCAGAGCCATGCGAGCCCTGAAAATGAACAAGAAAAAAAAGTTAATGAGTACAAAAAATAAGGTCTACACAAGGAGTGTCCATACTGTTGGACCATGCAAGCCACATATCGGGCTTTGAGTCTCAATGGGAGCCGGATCATGACATTTTGTTAGAAACAAGCAGAAAATCCCGTTGTAAACTTTACTACGGTTCAGCTTAATACAATGGTTCCGCTAATTGTGTTCAAACCTGAAATCAGTTACAGTATACGGAAGCGTTCCAATTCCTTTTGAATCACATGTGAAGAATCTCGGCGTTATCATGGACTTCGTCTGCACATTAAATATACGAGGGTAGCCCACAAACTAATGCATCACATTTCTATCTTCAACAATTATTTACTGAAGACAATGAAACATATACACAAGAAAGAATTATGTTTCTTCTACACTCCCTATTTTTCCACGTAATCTCCTTCCCATTATATGGCCTTCCTCCACCGAGACACAAGGTCGTGAATGCCCTGTCGGTACCAGTTCTTGTTCTGTTCATGAAGCCATTTCTTCACTGTGCGAATCACTTCTTCGTTATTATGACCTTACCAGCCTTTTCGCCATCACGACCTTACCAGCGGAAGCAGCTGCTTTGAATTTTTCTTCTGTGGAGAGTCAGGATGGTGCCAATCCATCGATTCCAGTTTTGTTTCGAGATCAAAATGATGAACCGAGGTTTCACCCATCACAATCTGGGACAAAAAGACTTCTTCCTCAGCTTTAAAACGTTGCAGCAACTGAGAAGAAATGCTTTTCTAAGAGTTTTGTGTTCCTCCATAAGATGGCGCAGAACCCATCGTGAACACTTTTTCTGTGTAATCAAGAGCACTGATGATTACACCTGCACTTCCTTTGCTGATTGACAACTCCCGTGCCAAATACCGAATTATTCTTCGTCGGTCCTCGTGAATGAGCACATCACGCTGCGTCTTGTTAGGTGTGACAGCAATGAGTGGCCTCCCCGACCGCTGCAAATCTTGGAGCTCTGCTGAACCGCTTTCAGATGATCTCAACCTCAGTGCCCAGTGACGAACTGTACTTCTGTCGACTCCTGATGCTCATAAATTCCACATAAACGTTTGTGAATGTTTCCAACCGTTTCTTGCTCCTCAGTGAGACATTCAATGACGATACGCTGCTTGTAACATACATCACTTGCAGGCGCCATGTTGAACCATTGATGCAAGTACGCTATCTGTCGGAAGAAGCAGAAACTTTGCATGCGCACTCCGAACACTTCTAAGAATTCACATCTTAAATTTCGCATTCGAAACCATTGTTGGGGGCTGAGAAAAAAATTGTGGTGCATTATTTTCTGGGCAGCTTTTCTCACTTCTACATTCATTACATAAATAAAACATATCTTTCCAATAAAATTTAAAAGCTCTTGCAATGCCACATTTTCATTAATGTGATATTTTCAATGATATTAGGCCAGAATTTTAAGCAAGGCCACAACACGCTCAAAATGCATGTTTGAGATATGCATAAAATTTAAGAAAATATCACCATGTGTCAGAGCCTCCGTGGCTCAGGCGGCAATGCGCCGGCCTCTCAACGCTGGGTTCCGTGGTTCAAATTCCGGGCAATCGGATAGTCCCGTTTTCCCCCATCACCTTTTATTCCAGCAATACTCTCCAATATCATTTTATTTCAACTGTCAGTCATTAATAACAACCCTAGAGGAGTGCAACAGTCTTCGGGAGCTGGCACAATTCCTATCCTTGCCACCAGATGGTGGTGAGTCATTCATTTTATTCCTGACCCGGTTGAATGACTGCAAATAGGCTGTGGATATTCATCTTTCCAAGAATTAGAGTTTTCGCGACCCCATGTTCGTCGTAACCAGGATGGGAAATCAGAAAGAAGTGGTAGGGGGAGAAGGAACATAGGGCTTTACTACTAGTGTTTTTATGAGGCAGTATCCGGCGGGGGAAGGGGGTATAATATTCCCCTGTAATGTAATTACCCTCTTCCCCCAGAAAAATGTAAATTTTAAATCTTTTTGTTTGAATTTCGTGGTTATAACGAGAATGATCAACATTACAACGTTATTCCAATCAGGAGAGAAGTTTATGAGAGTGTGTCCCTTTTTAAGACAGGCCAGACGAGCTGCGATTTGTCGTGATTTATTGATTTATTAGTAGAACCTTCCTCTGGCAGAAACATATTTTGTAGGCCCAGATCCTGTATGCGGAAGCCCGACACTACATAGAAAAATGGGTACAAAAGAAACAAATGGAGAGCTGGAAAAATACTCCAGGATGCAGACTTGGAAAGGAACTGATAAAAGGACCAAACAAGAAGCATACTAAAGAACTGTTGAAACTCTGCAGAGAAAATATAAGATGGGTAGTAGGACTGTTGACAGGACACTGCCATCTGAAAAAACACCTACACAGAATTGGAGTAATAAGAGACAATATATGTAGGAAATGCAATGAAGCAGAGGAATCAGCTAAACACATATTTTTCAAATGTGAGGCGCTGGGTAGAATCAGACTTTCCACTCTAGGACTACCAGGTGAAGAAAGAGAAAAATACAAGAAGACCCAATAAGAACACCCTGCAGCTTTGTGAAGGGAAGGTAGGAATGAAGGAAAAACATGGTAGCAAAAGATCTTAGAGATCGACGCTAATTAGGAACTAATATTTAGAGGCCGCATGAAAAGAAAAAAGAAGAAGAAGAGACTTCCTCTACCAGGGCTAAGTGTTGACTGAACAAATTTGTAGGTTTGTACACACCTTAAGTGAATATTGTCCTATTCGCTACCTATCGGAGACATACCCTCTCCAAGAAGTACAGGAGTGGTGTAAGCTAGATCTACTTAGAGCAATGGCAAGGGAGGAGAGCTTCTAATAATTTACAATTTTTCCCGGGTTTCAGATGGACTTGTCATGAATAATAGGCTGCAGGTGCGGATTGCCACTGCTACGTGGTTTTATCGCTCAAGGTCTGGCAGTCATTTGAATTATTGCTGATGTTTTTATGTAAACATGCACAGTAAAATTATTAATTTCATATGTGTTCTACATTTTCCTCATTATTTTATAATGAAAGAATCTCTCCAGCACCCCCCCCCCCCCGCGGGCAATTTTAGTGGCTGGGAAACTTTGATAAATAATCGTCGGTAGGGGGGAGGGAATCCCTCCCTTCCCTCATGCGATTTTGCACCCTGGTTGTAATTTGTTCTCTTCTCCACCGAGTTCTTACTACATCTTCCCCATCTTCACGTGTCCATTACTTTTCGAATGTACATAACAGAGATACAAGGGCTCAAACATTGAACTTGCTCGTCGTTTGTCACCATCGAACTGCCGCATGTAACAGTTCATATTGTGGGTCCGACGCACGAAAATGAAAATGGAACCGTTCACCGGATGACATCAGAGGAATGCTAAAAACAAGAGCGTTAAGAGATACAACAGGATGCGAGTGAACGCTGCATTTTTTTTTTCATTTCCAATCACTACTGATCTGCATTTAGGGCAGTCGCCCAGGTGGCAGATTCCCTATCTGTTGTTTACCTAGCCCTTTCTTAAATGATTACAAAGAAATTGGAAAATTATTGAACATCTCTCTTGGTAAGTTATTCCAATCCCTAACTCTCCTTCCTATAAATGAATATTTGCCCCAATTTAGCCCCTTGAATTCCAACTTTATCTTCATATTGTGATCTTTCCTACTTTTAAACTTATTCGTGTACTAATGTCGTTCGACGCCGTCCCTCCACTAACAACTCAGAACATACCACTTAGACGAGCAGCTCGTCTCCTTTTTCCCAAGTCTTCCCAGCCCAAACTTAGCAACATTTTTGTAACGCTAGTCTTTTGTCAGAAATCTCCCAAAACAAATCGAGTTGTTCTTTGGATTTTTGCCAGTTCTTGAATCAAGTAATCCTGGTGATGTCCCATACACTGGAACCATACTCTAGTTGGGGTCTTACCAGAGACTTATATGCCCTCGTCTTTACATCCTTACTACAAAGTGCAGTTCCACTATTTCGCCGATTGTGTTATTACAATATTGTTACTAGCTATTACTTTTAATTAAAGAGTTTGGCCAATTAGAAACCACTTAGAACCTAAGACTGCGATACAGTATTTTTCTTTTTCTTAGCTTCCCAGAACGTCTTCATACGTCAACTGTTCGCCTGTCTCCGTTTCAACGATAGCACACTCCTAGACTGACGTCGAATTTGCAAAAGCGAAAAATGCAAACAAGTGATCTGTCGCCGGAAGTCCACCTTCTTATTTATTATGTCATCTGCGATCTTCAGTGTTTGTAGGTTCCACCGTACCTCTTCCAGCCAACCGGTGGTGTGTTTTGATTTGGAGATATCGTTGCTTGCCTGTCTTTGTTCAATCTGCGAAGTGACGATAATATTGTAATCTACGTCTCTTTTGCTGTGTGTGTAATTTTCTCTATAATGCGGTAGTCTTCATTTTTCTTTTCATCTTCTTTTGGGGTCCCAAGAATTTCCTGAGTATTTTCCTTTCTTCCTCTCCCTGTTCCTCATGTTCACCTCTTTTGTTCAACCTTTAAACATTCTGATCCATAATAATAACTCTGGATTAATTACAATTGTGTAGTGCCCGATTTAAGCCTGGAACGATATCGCTCTGTTAGGAATAAAACTCCATCTCTTTCACTACTCTGATGACCCAATGAATGCACACACACACATATATATATATGTACACACACAATACTAATCAGCTATGAATGGCCACACTTACTAATTGCTGTCTATTTACAAGTTCCTCTTCCTTACGGCATAGCAGGCGGTCCAGCGCATTGCTGTACCTGCGAACGGTTAATCCTTACTTTCACTTTCCCAAGTCCAGTCACCTCATACATGAGGTTCGTTGGTTCGACTCCACAGACAGTCCAGTAATCCACACAGTCACATGCAGTAAACCTCTAAGCAGTTCAGCAGTATTCAAGAGCAGGACGATACTCACAACAGCGAACATTAACACAGGTTCATTTACCCTCGCATTCCCCATAGTGGCTTCCCTCGCAGACTCCCGCCGAGCTTCAGTCCATAGAAATACACGAACACACAGTACGGTCTTCCGTTCCGTCGTCTCCAGCCCACCCATTCACTGGTCTCTCCGAAACCACAACAACAGTTCGTCGTTCAGACCTTGGTGGGACACTAGCTAGAGTCAACACCTTTGTCGCCCTCAGCCTAGCCACCCCAAAACACCAAGTTTCACTGGCAATCCAGTCCATTGCTATACCTGCTATACCCACTCCACCACGGTGCCCAACTCTGACCCCGAGTCCTGCACCAACACTGACTTCACCACGAAGCCCAACACTGTGAATATCACACCACGGCTAGCCTCCCTTTTTATAGTTCGGGTGATTTGAGCCAGAATTTTTGCGAGGTGGCAGTACTGAAATGGGCTAGCACGGGGCTGGGACATAACATTGCCCATCCTTCGAGAGCTGATCGTCCCGATCAGTTACTTTCTCAGCCGGTCTAGATGTACCACCTCTACCTCGCACCTTGGCCTCCATCATACTCGGTAGCCGACATCATGTATTCCTCTCAGAACGTGGCAAAGGCTTTTCCACGTCCTCTGGAGCTTGAAAGACAAGCATTCCTTCCTTACGAGATTATATAGCCATCCTCGGTCGTCCTCGTGATTTCCCGAGGTGCCCGCTTGTTAGTCGTGCGACAACTTCACCCGGTCGCTCTCTGTGTTTGGACTTTTCTTGATCGCGGCGCCCACATGCTTCGGTCTCGCTGTCAGATCCACGCAGTACCCTTCGGTCGGAGTAGGGTGGTTTTCAGGATGGCTGAACTCTAAATCAACCGTAAGGCGTAGCTCACTTTCAGGTGGGGTCCTCGCTGGAATAGATCCCGTCGTGTCATGTACTACAGACTGGTAAGCCTGGGGGACCAGGGGAAGGTGACGATCGCCGTCTCTGTGCGTTTCCATTCAGGCGTCACGGCTTCAGTTTCCTTCGAACCCCACGGTGATTAGTCGGCAGGAAACTTCGTGCTCGGCCTCCCTCCTGGAACAAAACTCGCAGTCTTCTGGGCAACGTCTACAGAACAGAGCGTCGACTTACGAAACATGCTTTATTTCTTGTAGACCCTCGTCGACATTTCTCTGTCCGTTACCCATCTTCTTCTGGTCGTCGTCCGTATTCTTCTAGCCATATTCCGTCTCATCATGGCGGTCTTCCGACTTCTTTTGGCCATCCTCCATCTTCTTCTGGTCGTCTTCATTCTTCTTTCGGTCGTCTTTCAGCATCTTCTGCCGTCTTCCGCATCCTTCTGACCATCTCCTATCTCCTTTATCAGCCTCTGCTTACTTTCCGCTATCCTCTTCTGGCTTTCTTCCATCTTCTTTTGGCCTTCTACCAGCGTCTCCATCGTCATTTTCTGGCCTTCTTCTCTCTTCTTTTGACTATCATTCATCTCCTTTCGATTTTCTTCCATCTTCTCCTCCATCTTCTTTTGATTGTCTTCCATCATCTTTATTACAACGAACGGTTAATCTTTACTTTCACTTCCACAAGTCCTGTCACCTCATGCAGCAACTGTGTGTAGACCGCCGGATCTGAACAGAGGCCTACGGACCACTCGACACACGATGACTATTCACTGGTTCGACTCCACAGACAGTCCAGTAATTCACAAAGTCACATGCAGTGAACAACTAAACAGCTCTTCAGTATTCAACAGCAGAACGATACTCACAACAGCGACCATTAACAAAGGTCCATTTACCCTCGCACTCACGATAGCGATGTACATTGCTGACTCACGCCGAGCCTCAGTCTATAGAAATACACGAACTGACAACACAGTCTTCCGTTCCGTCGTCTCCAGCCCACCCACTCACTGGTCTCTCCGACACCACAACAACAGCTCCTGGTTCAGACCTCGGTAGGCCACTAGTGGCAGCCAAAACCTCTGTTACCCTGAGCCAAGCCACCGAACACCAACACACTGAGTCTCACACTGACTCCATCACGGAGCCCAACTGTGACTGACTGCCGCGCCTAGCCTCCCTTTTTATGGCTTGGGTGATCTGAGTCAGAACTTTCGCGAGGTGGCGAGAAGCGGAACATTCACGCTGAATCTCCAAGAAACTCACAGGTACGTCGGCCGACGAGAACAATACACGGGAAGGCCGGCCTCACCCCACAAGCCTGCTGGGAGATCACAGGTCGTCTGAGCCACCAGCCCCTTCCTGGAACTACTGAAAGGAACTACCATGGGACTGGAACGTAACAGCTCGTTTGTTGTAACGGTGTTGAGTGAGTTTATAAGCCATGTCGGTAGCAGTTCCTCACCAGGGGTGATGTCGCGGCCAGACAGATTTAGGATAGATTTAGTATATATTCATGTAGTAAAGTAGTGAGTTTAGTTAGGTGGTGTGTTGCATGTGGAGCTGGCGATCCGCCCATGTGCAAGATGCTACAAAGTAGATTTAGAAGTAGTTAAGTAGTATATTTATGTAGTAAAGTAGTTAGTTTAGTTAGGTGGTGTGTTGCATGTGGAGCTGGCGATCCGCCCATGTGCAAGATGCTACAAAGTAGATTTAGAAGTAGTTAAGTAGTATATTTATGTAGTAAAGTAGTTAGTTTAGTTAGGTGGTGTGTTGCATGTGGAGCTGGCGATCCGCCCATGTGCAAGATGCTACAAAGTAGATTTAGAAGTAGTTAAGTAGTATATTTATGTAGTAAAGTAGTTAGTTTAGTTAGGTGGTGTGTTGCATGTGGAGCTGGCGATCCGCCCATGTGCAAGATGCTACAAAGTAGATTTAGAAGTAGTTAAGTAGTAAGTAGTTAGTGTCTAGCTATAGTTTGTGAGTGTTTATTTTATTGGAACATTGTAACTGGGCGAAAGCCTGTTATGTTCAGTTCAATAAATTCATTCATTCATTCTATAAGCCATGTCCGTCTGCTTCAATCTCTCTTTGCAGGTTGTGTTATCGGAGTCCATTTGACCGGATCCATTTTCCCAGATATTTGAATTGATCAACTATTTAAATGTGTCCATATTGTGGTGTTAGGTTCTTTTCTCCGTTATGTCGATGTTCCATATATTTAGTTTTTTCATATGAAATCTGAAGACCAGTTTTAATGACTGTCATGTAGAGTTTCCACCATTATTTGTGCCTGTGATTTGTTTTCTGAAATTACTGCTAGGACGCACGTCCTATACAAGAAAAAGGCAATCTAAGAAAAGCTAAATTCAGGCACTATAACACCGTGATCAAACCCGAGTGACTGTATGCAAGTGAATGGCTCAGAATGACAGGAAATGTTGGACTAAGAGAATTATGAGCGGAAGATCCTTCGCAAAATAATGGATACTAAGATAACAGATGGACAGTATAGACTCCGAGGAAGAGAAGAGCTATACAGGTATAGTGAACGTCTGATGGAGTCAATAAGGAAACGACGACTGAAATTCTACGGCCATCTGTTCAGGATTGATGCTATCCCACTAACGAAGCAGATTCTGAATGTGTTGGACAACAAACCTAACGTCTCAGATAAATGGTTCAAGGAAGTAAGGAAGGACCTCAAGAGCATGGAAGTGAATCAGGAGGACATCTCTAACCGATCAAAATACAGATCAGTGATGAACAACTTTAAGGGTTTCCACGATGAGCAAAAGCAGAACAGCGACTGGACAACAGAGACAATAGAAAGAAAGAATGCAAGGCTTTTGAGCTGCAAAAATGGCTGTCAGAAATGCCTTACAGTACTTGACGTGGTCTCTAATGGCCCTAAACGGAAAGAAAAAAATACAATCGTGTAACTCACTGGGGTGAAATTGTAATACACTTATAACATATTTTGATTGTATTCGAATTATTGTTTATTATTAGTTACGATAGAAATTGTTTATCAAAACATTCATTTGGAGTGTGCTGATGTATGGCTATGAAGGATGGACTCTCTTGAAGGAGGACGTGAAACGACTAGAGGCAGTGGAAATGTGGCTATGGAGGAAGATGCCAAGAACTAGCTGGATTGAGAAGAAAACTAATGAAGCAGGAGAAAAGCATCACATTCTCCGGCATAATGACTTCATAAAGAACTTGTTCGAAGGCAAGGTGATGGGAAAGAAAGACAGAGGGAAACCACAGAAGAAGAGCATTGAAGAGGTGTTGAGATGACGGGATGCTAAGGTTCTGGAAAGATGAAAAGGATCGCAGAGAGAAGAGATCAATGGTTGCAGCGACAAGGCAAAGCCTTTAGATAATGTTAATGATGACCATAGCATTAATCATGATTCTAATGTACAATAATTTGCTTAGTGTTAGAGAAGGTCTAATGGCCTTAACTATGCTAATAAAGACATTTACATATTTATTTATCTATCTATACTTGACGGACCGATTGCATTGGCCAGATTGAAAATAAAATCCTCAAAGAACTTACTTGTGTTTAGGAATACGGTGGTCTCCAGTCCTGTTCCAGTTGAAGCGCACCACTCTTAACGTGGTGAACCCAAATAACAGCAAGCTCATCAGCATGAGGATGATGATCGGCACATAGAAGTAATGCAGCACTGTCTCCTCAGCTGAAATGATGAACAGAAATTGAATGCAGAGTCAGCAGCGGGCGGTCAGAATTCGGGGCAGTCACCACCACAAATACAACAAAAGTACTCACAAAATAAGCACTCCCACACAAATCCAGGGTCACCTGAAAACAAGACGACTCGCACAACACATAAAAACAGGGTGTATCAGAACTATGCCGATAAAATATCAGGGATGTTTTTCGTCTTATCTTAAGAACGATGATACAATCGGATTGGCGGAGAAAATTTTTATTTTCTAGAAAATGAGGCGCGCGATTGAAATTGCTAAAATCGTCGTATTTGCTATGAAAGAGCGCAAGCTGCTGCTGTGCTTCAGGCAAGAGAAGGGGAGGACGGGAAGGGAAGTGGGGTGTATGATGGCGTATGCACAAGTTTCCTCGTTCGACTCGCACAGGATTGTCTCGTACAGATATTATCCACAGTTCGTTTATTAAACAGCCGTAACTACACACACACAGTACAAGAACACACTTGTCAGTCAAGGAATGCACCAGATCGTGTATCCTCTCATCTGTTGGTCGCAGTAACGTTCCTTATTAATTAACATGCTCGGATATGCAACGCTGCCGCCGCGCGATGGTCTATTCCTTCACTCACAACATTGTAAATACAACCTGTGACAATAAAGTTCGGTGAATAGTCCTGTACTATCAACATAGATAAACAATGCACGACAGTGACCTTACTGTCCTTCGAAACAGTCCCCTCCCATAACTATGCACTGCTGAGATCGGCGATACATGTCCTGGAAAGGCTTCCTTTGCGGGTGGTGTTCAAAAGCCTTGTCACGTTTCGTTGGATGTCAAGACTATCGTCAAATCTCTTTCCTTTTAAAGCGAGTTTGATGCGTGACTTTTCGGCTCTGACATTTTTCCGACGAAGGGATCCCGGAGAACACCATTCCATGCCTTGTCGTTTCGTTTTAGGGTCGCACCTGAGACACCAGGTTTCATCCTCAGTGACAAAACAGTTCAAGAAATTTGGTGTCGCATCCGCCGTTTCGACAAAATCCTGTAAAGCCTCTAAACGTGCCTGCTTCTGATCGCCAGTCAAGTGATGTGGCACAAGTCGAGAACACGTTTTCCTCTTCCCTAAATTCTGGGTGATGATTTTCCGTACCGATTCATGGTTAATTTGCAGTTCATGCGCTATCATGCGCACAGTTAATCACCGATCGTTCGTGATTAATGTCCTCACCTTCTCAATGTTTTCGTCACTGACGGCGGTCGCCGGCCTTCAGCTATTGGGGTTGTTAGAAACACTTTCCCGGCTTCCTCGAAAACGGGCGAACCACTCGTACACACACTTCAAGGACAGTTCATAAACATGTACCAGCATTGCATGCGTTTCTTTCGGTGTCTTGCCAAGCTTAAAACAAAACTGTACACTGATCTTTTGGTCGTTCATGTTCCTGATCGCAGTTCAGAACCAACGCACTGTGTCAAACAGGTCTTATACGGCACACACACGATGCTCAACTGAACAACGTTGGGGGCAGGTGGTCAAAACCTGCTGCTACACAGGTGCAGCGTTGTGTGTTAATAGTGTTGCCGGATCGACCATTCTGACTTCATTCGCCCAACGTTATTGTCACAGGTTGTAGAATGAAATACTGAACGAAGGAAATAATATCCCAATGGTTGATTACATTTCATGTTCAATATGCCCCCCTCCTACATCGATGCACAGTTCACAACGGTGTAGATGTGACTCTGTTCAGGTTGTGTGGTGTGTCGCGAAGGACCTGGAAAGCTACCTGTATTCTTGGTACAAGTTCATCGTCTTTTTCTACGGGGTTCGCATAGTAGTCAATTTGTGCAGAATAACCTTTTACACTGCATTCTGGGGCTGGGAAGCGACTATGAAAAACGAACGGGAAACTTATGTATTCGCACCGAGCATTACGTCTGTCTCCCACTTCCCACTTCTCCTCCCTTCCCTTCTCACCTCTGACATAGCAAGTACGGCGAGTTCGTCAATTTGAATCAGGTACACGGAAGTAACAAAGTACCAATCCCATTTCACCATCGTTCTTAACATAACACGAGGAGTATCCCTGATATTTTTGTCGGTATAGCTCTGATACATGCTGTATACGGAACAGAACACACGCACATTAACAAAACACATGTAATCCCGAAGAATCGTGAAGTAAAGGCATGCGGTATATGTTGCGTATTAAGAGAGTTATTTCACACACACGGAACAAAATTTTATTAAAGGAGAATTACATTGATACAGTATCGCGAAATATGTGCCACTGGCACATTAAACTCAAAGTCCAGTTTTTGCCGAAGAAAAAGTCTTTTCATAGAACGGACGGTTTTGTCACATAAACGTATTACTACAACACTTGAAATATATACAATATTTACACATTGCCAGTACATTAACTCGCTGAGGGAGAAATGTTGCATAGCAACTGACTTGCAAAGTCGAAGTGCTCAGTCAAGAGCTGAACGTTTGAGAATGTAAAGTTTGGAGAGATGTCAGCGAGTCCAGAGATAGAAACCTCACGAGCTAGCTTCAGTCCACTTGTTCAGTAAGCTGTTTATACAGAACATCTTCTGCCCTTCTGAAGTAATGTGTAACTAGCCGTTGGACTATGTCTGCATTCCCACTCGCTTATATAGGGTCTCGAGCAGTGACGTGGAGTGTCAGCTGGTCGCCTGGCCAGCTCTGCCGGTGAGAACTGGACACTAGCCGCGTTGCGCGCGCGATTCGAATACCGGCACTACAACAGTATACAGCAAAATCGAAGCTTCTCCATAGAGAGGTGGATGGAAGCACCCTTCAGAAATGCGCTGACTATGCGTGGGTACCTGAAAATCCCTCACTGATGACATGGATCTCACCAAGGGTAGCTTTACTAACTGACTTGCCATAAGACCTATCCGTGTCGGTGCGACGTAAAGGCACTAGCATTGAAAAAAATCTGATTTTCAAATCGAGTAATTGAACAATTACTTGTACTTCTTAATTGGCTTTCTTTCGAAGACACTGTGGCTTATTATGAAAAGGACGCCCGCTCACCCCCTCTGGACTGTTTATGAAATCGGGTGGGTACACGCCTTCGTTGCTTAGACCTACATTCTCTCTATGCTTAGGCGGACAACCTTCACTTTACCTGTTTCACTGCCATCAGAAATAAAACTCATCATGTCGACGATGCTGGCCAAGTTTTAACATCTTCAAAATGCCCTTTAATATCTCATTGCAGAATCGTAACTGTCTTTTCATATTTACGTAACTTATAAACAGACCTCGGATTTTAGCTAAAAACCTCATTTGATCCAGAAGAGAGAACTTAAAATGAAGTTGTATTTACACGATTCATGTATTTATAAAAATTGACGTTAGAACCTATGTTTGCGCACATTCCTATAACGCATATTCTTTTAATCCCTAAATCGATTTAAAATACGTTTTAATTTATTCCAAAAAAACTAAAATAATTGTTGTCTCGTTTTCTGTATCTTGAACAGTATATTCTTGAAATAACTTTAGAAAGAGAAAGACAATCTTAAAATAGGGAAGGTTTGAACCACAGTTCTCGGAAGTCCTTAAGAACCTCCCGCAGTCTGTGTCACGAGTAAAACTCTTTCATTTCACTCTGTGAGAACATTTCAGTGTGTGAATTCCAAGTCGTCTTTAATTAAATAGTGATTACAGGAGTTTCCGTCATTTCACATCAGATGGTAAAATTATATCCCGTGACGTTTGCAGTAAAGATGTGAGTGAAATTTGATTGATATTTCCTACTAACGACTTATTTATCAATTTAGCAAAATAAAAAAATGGCATTTTAACGGATAAATTAATATTAATATATACTATTGAGGCTCACTAAAATACGTTTTAGAACCTATTTTTTCATATTTGAATGTCTATTTCAGGCACTTAAAACAACATTTTTAGCACCTAAAATCCCTGATCTTCTTATAACTCAGGTCATTATTCTCTCTCTGTCCATTCATCCTTACAGGGGTAACTGTCGGCTTACGTCGTCTGTGTCACTTCCTCCTGATCTATTACACATTCACCAACTGAAAATTTCTTGTAAATCCCTGAAGTAATGTAACACAAACAAACAAACAAACAAACAAACAAACAAACAAACAAACAAACAAACAAACAAACAAACAAACAAACAAAATATGTCTATAGATAATGCTCATGAAGAGCTACGACAACTGGATAAGCAACATACCAGGTGTATGCATAAGTTTTTGCCGGTTTTTTGTGGTAAAGAAAACACGTCATGTTCACGGGAAACTCATTTTTTGTTTATTCACAATATTAGGCATCGCCTTCTATACACACTACCCCCATCTTTCAGGTAAGTTATTAATACCATGCCGGAAAATCTGCTTGTCTTTTGCGGCAAACCATTCGTCGAGCCATTTTCCACCTTCCTCGCAACTGCTGAAGTGCTGCTCTGCGAGCGCGTGCCCCATTGATGCGAAGAAGTGATAGTCAGCTGGCGCCAGGTCCGGGCAGTACGGCGGGTGTGGAAGGATGTCCCATCCAAGCGATTTCAAGTCGCCTTTCACTAGTTTTGCTGTGCGAGACGGCCCATTTTCGTGTAACAAAATCACTTTGCCATGTCTTCTGGCCCATTTCTGTTGTCTTCCGATCCACTTTTGTGGTCTGCCAGAGCAAACTGTCTTTCACATCGAAATCGCCACGTTTAAATTGTCGAAACCATGTCTCGCATGTTCTAATCGATGGAACGTGTTCAGTATATGTTTCTACCAGCAAACGATGACTTTCCACAGCTTTTTCTTTTGATTAAATAAGAAAAGCAATGCGTGCCGCAAATATTCTTTTTCAGGCTCAAATGTTGACATGATCATTGAACGATACAACACAGTCGCTAGTGTTTGGCGGACTCAACTTGTGTTAATGTTAATGCCAGACGAACAAATTGACGTATGTGTCAAATGCATACACTGCGTACTGTTCGCTGGCGCCATTCCTTCGTGAAACCGGTAAAGACTTACGCATACACCTGGTACACGATGTAGAGCAAGATAGTGGAGACTGTTAGAGAAGTGTGGCATAGTGCTTTGAGACACGGCTGCAAGTTTTTACTTTAACGTGAACACGTCATTTGAATAGAGAGAGTTCCAATAAAAGTGCATGGTCAACGATCAAGCTCTCTCATTTCAACTCTTAATTATTCAAATTGGTTGATTCTGAGGAAAGTTATGAGTGCACATTCAATTTCACGTCTCATTTCTTCAACATTTTTTCTCATTGAAGCAATCATATTTTTCGTTCTAATTGAGGTACGCAGTTCGTTTTGGTCTGAAAAAACTCAGTGGATCAAGCGTTTTCTTTTGAGGTAATAACTACTTAAATTGGTATATTCTGAGAAATGTTATGAGTACATTTGTCTTCATGACGAAGATCTTTGAAGGACTTTTTAACAGTTCGGCGCGTAGTGTTGTTCCAAGGAACGTTTAATTCAGTTTCTTTGTGTGATGTATTTTCAAGTGTTTTGTTGACATATTATTACATTCTATTACCGCAGCAGATCATGTGCTTTATTTCATTAACTCGAAACTTTGCAAATACATCCATGAGGAACGTAACGAACAACACCATACTTTGTACATTGCGGGCGGAGCCAGCGGGAAACTACTAGTATTAATTAAAGTGTCAGTTGCTTAGCAACCTGCTAAGTACAAAATGTATTGCGGGTTAGGGTAAGCCTGCTATTACTGGAGTGATCATTTAATGATTTGATTTTATGATTACACAAAGTTGGCTGAACTATCAACGTCTTGTGATTCACAGGCAGGTAATTCCGGAAAGAATAGAACAACAACGAAGCAAATCGGACCGGTAGATCGGACGGAAAGATTTGCCAAAGCTGTTTTTAGTAAACATGTTGTTGTAGCCCTGTTCTACGGCCGGATGCCCTTCCTGACGCTAACCCTATATGGAGGGATGTAATCACTATTGCGTGTTTCTGTGGTGGTTGGTAGTGTAGTGTGTTGTCTGAATATGAAGAGGAAAGTGTTGGGACAAACACAAACACCCAGATTCCGAGCCAGAACAATTAATCAGACACGATTAAAATCCCCAACCCGGTCGGGAATCGAACCCGGAACCCTCTGAACCGAAGGTCTCAACGCTGACCATTCAGACAATGAGTCGGACTTTTAGTAAACTCTTAATATATAGATTATTATTATTATTATTATTATTATTATTATTATTATTAAGGAGAAAGTACAACTTAAGTTACGTTTTTTATGAAACTATAATGCATCATAACGAAGAATTTAGGAGAATCATATAATAATAATAATAATAATAATAATAATAATAATAATAATAATAATAATAATAATAATAATAATAATACATGTCCGCCTCTGTGGTGTAGTGGTTAGTGTGATTAGCTGCCACTCCCGGAGGCCCGGGTTCGATTCCCGGCTCTGCCACAAAATTTGAAAAATGGTACGAGGGCTGGAACGGGGTCCATTCAGCCTCGGGAGGTCAACTGAGTAGAGGTGTGTTCGATTCCCACCTCTGCCATCCTGGAAGTGGTTTTCCGTGGTTTCCCACTTCTCCTCCAGGCAAATGTCTGGATGGTACCTAACTTAAGGCCAGAGCCGCTTCCTTCCCTCTTCCTTGTCTATCCCTTCCAATCTTCCCATCCCCCACCAAAGCCCCTGTTCATCATAGCAGGTGAGGCCGCCTGGGCGAGGTACTGGTCATTCTCTCCAGTTGTATCCCCGACCCAATGTCTCACGCTCCAGGACACTGCCCTTGAGGCGGTAGAGGTGGGATCCCTTGCTAAGTCCGAGGGAAAAACCAACCCTGGGGGGTAAGCAGATTAATAATAATAATAATAATAATAATAATAATAATAATAATAATAATCATAATAATAATAATAGCTATATCTATAACTACGCATGGTCCAATGGAAAAGTTGGAGATAAAGGAAAGGAAAATACTACGAAAAATTCTAGGCCCCAAATTCCATAATAACGAACTTTCACACATCAGCAATGAAACCCTGTATAGGAAATCAGAAAGGATTTCCGACACAATAAGGAAAAGGAGAATTGACTTCTATGGCTACATCCTAAGAATGAATCCAAAAAGGATAACTAAAAGAATCTTCGACTATTTCCGTAATAAGAAAACCAAACCGAACTGGTTTAAGGAAACTGAGAAGGACCTACGAGAATTCCAAATTACAGAAGAGATGCTTGTAGATGGATCTGCAAAGAAAATAACCAAAGATAAAATAAAGAGGTTTCAGGACAGGGTGAAGCCCAAACGACTACACAGAATTTCTGAAGAAGAGAGGAAGGCAAGATCTGAAAGAATGAAAAAAGTAATGGGAGGACAGGAAAACACGACTTACTAACCATTGATAGATCTATCGTACCCCAAAGAGGGTGAAAGGACAATAATAACAATAATGTACACTGACTGACAGAGCAAATGCAACACCAAGAAGGAGTGGTCACAACTTTATGCCAATTGCAGGGTAGACGCACGTCACTGAGGTATGCTCATGATGTGAAATGCGCCGCTGTGCTGCGCACGTAGCGAACGATAAATGGGACACGGCGTTGGCGAATGGCCCACTTCGTACCGTGATTTCTCAGCCGACAGTCATTGTAGAACGTGTTGTCGTGTGCCACAGGACACGTGTATAGCTAAGAATGCCAGGCCGCCGTCAACGGAGGCATTTCCAGCAGACAGACGACTTTACGAGGGGTATGGTGATCGGGCTGAGAAGGGCAGGTTGGTCGCTTCGTCAAATCGCAGCCGATACCCATAGGGATGTGTCCACGGTGCAGCACCTGTGGCGAAGATGGTTGGCGCAGGGACATGTGGCACGTGCGAGGGGTCCAGGCGCAGCCCGAGTGACGTCAGCACGCGAGGATCGGCGCATCCGCCGCCAAGCGGTGGCAGCCCCGCACGCCACGTCAACCGCCATTCTTCAGCATGTGCAAGACACCCTGGCTGTTCCAATATCGACCAGAACAATTTCCCGTCGATTGGTTGAAGGAGGCCTGCACTCCCGGCGCCCGCTCAGAAGACTACCATTGACTCCACAGCATAGACGTGCACTCCTGGCATGGTGCCGGGCTAGAGCGACTTGGATGAGGGAATGGCGGAACGTCGTGTTCTCCGATGAGTCACGCTTCTGTTCTGTCAGTGATAGTCACCGCAGACGAGTGTGGCGTCGGCGTGGAGAAAGGTCAAATCCGGCAGTAACTGTGGAGCGCCCTACCGCTAGACAACGCGGCATCATGGTTTGGGGCGCTATTGCGTATGATTCCACGTCACCTCTAGTGCGTATTCAAGGCACGTTAAATGCCCACCGCTACGTGCAGCATGTGCTGCGGCCGGTGGCACTCCCGTACCTTCAGGGGCTGCCCAATGCTCTGTTTCAGCAGGATAATGCCCGCCCACACACTGCTCGCATCTCCCAACAGGCTCTACGAGGTGTACAAATGCTTCCGTGGCCAGCGTACTCTCCGGATCTCTCACCAATCGAACACGTGTGGGATCTCATTGGACGCCGTTTGCAAACTCTGCCCCAGCCTCGTACGGACGACCAACTGTGGCAAATGGTTGACAGAGAATGGAGAACCATCCCTCAGGACACCATCCGCACTCTTATTGACTCTGTACCTCGACGTGTTTCTGCGTGCATCGCTGCTCGCGGTGGTCCTACATCCTACTGAGTCGATGCCGTGCGCATTGTGTAACCTGCATATCGGTTTGAAATAAACATCAATTATTCATCCGTGCCGTCTCTGTTTTTTCCCCAACTTTCATCCCTTTCGAACCACTCCTCCTTGGTGTTGCATTTGCTCTGTCAGTCAGTGTATCACCAAAATGTTTTACCACCACACGCACTGATTTCGATGCCAATCTGTACAGCTTATTGCAATTCCTGCTATTTAAATGTTGTCTTTCTACAGTTATACTATCTGTTGCTGCACTAGGTAAATGTCTTATGAAGATTTTTAAGATCGGTTGACATGAATGTTAGGTGTACAACTTACAGCTGAACCAGCAGTGGGTGTTCCCCGTGGGCGACTTGATGTACGACGTAGGTATGGCCGGTTTGAGACCTAGGAGCATTACCACGGCCAGCAAGGTGAGAGGGAAGCCCCACGCATACGTAGAATAGAGGACAAACGTTGCTCGGGAGAAGATTTCTTGCCACTCATAGTCTACTTCTTCAATTTCATCCCACCGCTGTTCGGTCTCGTCCCATTTCCACCGCGGGAGTTGAGGGTACAAACGTACCAGCTTCGTGGCGGCCCTGTGGACAATAATTTTAATTTTTAATCATTGCATCTTAATTAAATTACAGCAACAATCCTTTTATTACGCCCTACAGCTGCAGTTGTAATGCGGCCTAGGAAAACCATGCCAACACTACTTGGAGAAAATTAAACCTTTTATGCACAAAAATATGGGAATCGTTTAATTGGAGATTTATTTAATAAACAGGTATGGATTTGCTGTACCAAAGTTCAAATAGCAGAACTTCAAATTCTTCAAAATAAAGCACTCAGAGCCCTTTATAATTTTCCATTCTTAATGTCCAGACAGCCAACGGCCGTAGCCGTGTTGAAACACCGGATCCCGTGAGATCTCCGAAGTTAAGCAACATTGGGCGTGGTCAGGAGTTGGATGGGTTGCCACGCGCTGTTGGTGGGGGGTAAGGGAATGAAGGAGCGGAAAGGAACTGGCCACTCTACCGCACGTAAACTCCAGCTCAGGAACACCTCTGCGGAGGTTCGGACCTCCCTTACCTTACCTAATGTCCAGACAAATACTATACTCATCAACAGGCATTCCTCCTGTTAGGTTATCTATTGTATACTCTTTGATATCACTTACCTTCAAAATTAAACATAGTTTGGCTCGGAGAAAAATTAAACTCAAATTCATCTGTAATTCATCAATTCATGATCATGCAACACAGCAGTCTGGAAACTTACATGTCCTTAGAGTGAGTACTGTGAAGTATGGAACTAATGGTGTATTAAGGGCTATAATAGTATTTCATTCCATTCCAGACTCGTTAAAAGCTTGTCAGAATTTCAATAAATTCAACAATTTCAAAGATAAATACAGGGATACGGCAAGGTGATGGTTTGTCACCACCTTCTATTCAAGTGTGTTCTAGAGAAAATTGTAAGAATTTGAAATGTAAAGCTTAAAGAACGTAACATTTTGCCGGTAACTTTGGGAAGGTAAAACAAATTCATTGAAATAAAGCCTAGCATTTGCAGACGATGTTGCTATATTATCAGGAAGCCTAACAAGTGCAACAACACAAGACAATCTCTTGGAAGAAATAGTCAACAAGACAGGTTTTAGAATCTCCGTAGGAAAAAAACAAAATGTATTACAAACATCAAGAATGCTCCAAAATTTTTGGCAACAGATATTGGTCCAGTGGAAAGAGTAACGAAATTCAAAGATCTGGGAAAAATAATTCAAGAATATTGTTTACACAAATCTGCAGTAGAAGAAAGGGTACACAAGACGGAAAGAGCATGTGGTAACACAAAGATTTTAATAATAAAAAGTGTCTATCTAAATGTCCTAAAATAAGGCACTACACTACAGTGGTGAAACCGGAATGCCTACATGCAAGTGAATGCCCGGTACTAAACTGTATATTAGATAAACTTGAAGTACTAGAAAGGAGAATCATGAGAAAAATCTTAGGCCCTGTTAAAACAACAGAAGTATGGATATTAAGGTCTAATGATGATATATACAGGAACACAGAAAGCATAACAGAAACGATAAGGAAAAAGGAGATTGCAATTTTTTGGACATATTTACAGAATGGATGATTCCAGATTAACAAAAAGGATTTTCAAGTACCTTTGCTAGAAAAAGGCAACAACTAGCTGGATTAAAGAAATCAAGAAATATTTAGAAAAAATAATATAAGATAAGAAGAAACTATGCAGAGAAAGATTTTTAGAAAGAGGGTAGTAAGTATGGAAGGATTCCAAGGAAGACTGAACAAGAAACCTGGTACGAAGTGGTCCGAGGACTAAAAGAAACAGCATAGTGAAAGATTGAAAGAATATTGGAAGGAACGGAAGAGAAAACAACAAAGTATGTAAGCCCTATAATTGAACTGAAATTGGCACGTGGTCGTTAGCAGACATCATCGGAAAGAAGAAAAAGAAATTCAAAAGGAATATTGAGAAACATTTATGGACAAAATGTTATACTCTTGGATTTAGCCTGTTTAGATGAACTTATAATCAGGTTTCATTTCGAGCTGTATGGTACTGTTTGTATAAACTTTTAAACACAATTGTATCATTAAAAATAAAATTTATATTTTAGATTTAAATTATTATACATTTTTATCATCTCTATATTATCAACAATTTAATTTGTCTTTAGCTTTATAATGTACTGTCCCAATATGTGAATTAGCTCATCGGATATTTAAAACAATAAAATAACAAATAAATAAATAAATAAACAGACACGCACACTTACCAGGTCACATTACAGCACGTATTCATTCACTCACGATGTAGTCCAGTGGCGAGTACGCTGATATGTTGCTCATTTATGGGAAAACAAGGCATACACGCTATATACCAGAAATTGCAGTTTTAACGAAAACATGAAAATGCATTCTTGTTTACCTACAAAAATAATGTGGTGTTCTCCTATTACCGCAATGGCTTCAATACCTGTTTGACTCAACACAGATCAAACTATGTACAGACAGTTTCCTGTTCATTTCTTTTATGGAGCTCTTCGAAGTAACTTATTAAACCTCTCAGGCTCAAGGTAACACCACATGCTTGACACGACTACCAGGAGCGCTGTTGTTTGGTTGTTGAACCGCAGTTGGTACAACGCTACCATGTATCCCTCACATGCATATATAGATTGCTGGTTAACCTGAGGTGTTGGGCCTCTTTGTAGCACTCATCACGTAAGGCAAATATCACCGCCCTATTCTCGTTCTTTTTTAATGGTTCATCGCTGTTGCCAACATGACTGGTCAGGTGGTGGTGATTATTGTTTTAAGAGGAAGTATAACTAGGCAACCATCCTCTATATAACATTAATCAGAGGGAAAATGGAAGGGATCCGACACTTCGAAAAATGAAGATATCAGCCAAAGGAAGACAAGGGCCACGAAGGGCGTGAAAATGAAAGACTCCCTAGGCCTCCAAACATAATACCGTCGGGGTCGGAAAAGAACAAGAGTTGACCAAGAGAGGTCGATAAGGATAGATGAAAATGAGGAGCCTGGCACAAGTAAGTGGAAGCAATGCTAGGACTCGGCTAAGGGCCCCGTGGTGATGGGAGAAAGCGAACGTGAAATGATACAAATGTTAGATAAACTCAACATGAAACTAGAAGAATATGGAATGAGAATTAATAAGAAGAAGACCAAAAGTACGATAATTGGAGGAAAAGGTAGAAATTGTCATATTAGTATGGGGGGGGGGGGTGGAAATAGAGCAAGTCAGTAACTTCAAGTATTTGGGAAGTATGATCAGAGATGATATGTATTGCACGACAGAAATTAAGAAAAGAATTGCCATAGCAAAAGAAGGCTTTAAGAAAAAATCAAAATTACTTTGTGGACCACTAAACAAAGATTTGAGGAAAAGACTTGCTAAGTGTTACATTTGGAGCATAGCGCTGTATGGTGCAGAGACTTGGACATTGAGAAAGGAAGATGAGAGAAGATTGGAGGCACTAGAGATGTTGGTATGGAGGAGAATAGAACGAGTGAAATGGGAAGACCGGGTAAGGAATGAAGAGGTATTACGAAGAGCTGGAGAAGAACGAAGTATGTTACAAATCATTAGAAGGAGAAAAATGAACTGAATCGGACATTGTTTGAGGAGGGACTGTTTACTGAAAGAAGGAATGGTGAAAGGAAAACTAGGAAGAGGAAGGAAAAAATATCAAATGTTGGACAATATCCAAGGAAATAAATATTTGGACATGAAAAACTTGGCGCAGGACAGGCAATAGTGGAAGAGGTTCATCCCATGACAAGACCTGCCAATAAGGCAGAATACCTAGATGATGATGGGGATACCGTGGGTGTTATTCTACCGCACCCACCCATAGGGGGACTTGACTGGTCACAGATTGAAATCACGAGACATAACCATCAACAAACTAACCTCATTGTAAGTATCAGTAATGGGAGGTTCTCGTACCTAAGTAAATGATCAGTCAAGATATTCATAATTAAGTCTGTTTTTGAAGTTTAATGAGGAATTAAGGAAATACACACCCTCACTTAATTTAATGTTGTATATTTCTGCTTTTATTTTGATATAGGCCTACACATTACTGTAATCGTATTCATCTGTATTTGCCTTGTGTAAATCATACAGCTACCTTCTTGAAATTTAGGTACTATTATTTGTCGGACTGAATGTTGATGATGGTGATGATGATGATGATGATGATGATGATGATGATGACGACGACGGCGACGGCGACGACGACGATGATGATGATGATGATGCTTGTTGTTTAAAGGGGCCTAACATCCAGGTCATCGGCCACTAATGGTACGAAATGAGACGAAATGCAATGACAAAATAAAAGTCCAAAATCCTCTACTGACCAGAATTCAAAACATGAGGACGAAGTATGAATGGATGGATATGAATTTAAAACAATCAGTGGAGCGTACCTGCAATGCCTCAGTCCCAGAAAGTGACGTAAAACAATAGTATTACTGACCAAGGGACTGCTTCTATAGCACAATACTGAATCGATGATGCTTGCAGTCTAAAGGGGTCAAAAATCCAGGTCATCGGCCCCTCATAATGGTACTTATCATCGCTAGTAAAGTAGAACCATGCTATGTGTCATGTTGCGGTACTAATTAAAAGTAGCGTAGACTCGCGGTATTCCACATAGTATGGTACTACTCACAGGTAATGTAATTCGCACATGGAATGCAGACCTATGGTGTTTCGCACATTGTGGCGCCATTCACAGGCAACGCGCACCCACCTTACAGCCCACCGCCTCTTTCCTTTCTAGAACTTCTCCGTCTACTTGCCACCTCCGTCACCAATATCACCACTACTCTCTATTATCTCCTCCTCCAATCTTACCCCTCTTGTCCTCTTTTCACTAATGTCCCACCGTACCCACAACCTGCCCCGCCGCACACTCTGTAACACTCTCTTTCGTAGTTCTCTGTCATTTTTGTATCACTCACTGTCTATGTAACACTTTTCCTTTTCTGTAATGCGCGCTCGAGATACTTTGCTCTGTCAATAAATTTCTCGTCCCTCTTCCCTATGGTGTTTGCAGGGGTTCGCTTGTTCGGGTGCTTTTCGGCTCCTCCCTGGGTCCCGGCTTGTTGTCACGGTCTCCCTGCGTCAATTCACTTACTATCCTCCCTTTTCGGTGTGTACGACACATGCCTTCTACATTTCACTTTTTTCTGATTATTACCTTCACATACGGCCGAAGAGCTCCTTTGCTGAGCTGATGGCCCGCCCACCCTATTGAGGTGGGAATGAAATGACCTCTTGACGACGACGACAGGCAACGCAAACCTATGGTTTTCATACATAAGGGTACTAACCACAGGAACTTGTACTATCCCGTGGTGTTCCTCATTAATAATAAAATATGTGCAGAAACTATTACGAAAATAAATTATAGTTTCAATAATTTTATAGTCATTGGGCCTCTATAGTGTATTTACAAAAAAGATACATGCAGATAACGTATACTACTTATTAGATGTATTATCAGTAGTTTAAATGGTGTAAAATTCCGTTCACAGCAGCATAAGAGCAAGGTAAGAGCACATGCAGTTCATGTGAACAATCTCTCAGGAGGCGGGAGAAACGCTGCTATTCGAATAATATCTACCTCGGTCAACAGAGAGAAGCACATACTTGTAACAGTATCCAGTAGAAGCAGAACACCTCTGTGCGGTTCATGAGAGTGCGGTATCACGACAAAAGCACTGCGAAGGAAAAGGTTAAAGAAGCTATAAAAATTTACATCGGAAAAAATGTCCGACTCGTTGGCTGAATGGTCAGCGTACTGGCCTTCGGTTCAGAGGGTCCCGGGTTCGATTCCAGGCAGGGTCGGGTATTTTAACCTTCATTGGTTAATTCCAATGGCTCGGGGGCTGGATGTTTGTGCTGTCCCCAACATCCCTGCAATCCTCCACCACAATAACACGCAGTTACCTACACATGGCAGATGACGCCCACCCTCATCGGAGGGTCTGCCTTACAAGGGCTGCACTCGGCTAGAAATAGCCACACGAAATTATTATTTATTATCGGAAAAAATAGACAACCAAACCAACCTCACTGATCACATGCATTTAACCCGCCCCCCCCCCCCACTATATGCACTATTAAATTATAAACAATATTTCACACCTTTTGCATAATCGCTTAATTAATTCCCCAGAAAGCTACTCTGACAATCGATACGTTTTAGTAGCTTATCATTTATCACTAAAAAATAATGCACAGAGGAAAAGGCAGATCATATCAAAGGACGACATCTGGCTTTTACCGCCATCTGTTTCTTAAAATAGAACATTTTAAACAAAATTAATGATTTTTTTCAGAAAGACAAAGAACAAAACTGTTTCCTTAAAACTCAGTGATGGACCAATCCAACAATAGGCAAATTCAAATATCTCGGTTGCTGCATTGCAGATAAAGTCCACCTTGATCTAAAAATCAAGACACGGATTAAAATAGCCAAAGCCATTTTAAGAAAATGGAATCACAGGTAAGGCTTTTTGCTGATGATGTTTTACTCTATGGAGTAATGAATAAGTAACAGGATCGTGAGCGATATCTAAATTTCTCCGCTACACGGAAAAACAGGGAATCGTGGATATGTGTTTGGGCGTAGAAGACGAAACAGTAAGTACAGATTCTTTGGTTATTCCCCTCTTAGTAGCCTCTTACAACATGCAGGTGTACAGATAATGCATCCTTTTTACTCCACCCACAAGGGAGATAAAGAGTTATGGTAAATCGGAAGATTAAAACTCTAGTGGTGTTCACGTGACATTGGTACCATGGTTACCACTTGCATCACCAACATCTATGCGCGGTATGACTGTCCTATGTTTATTTCTCGCCGATGACGTGATCGAGCAAAGCACAATGCTGCCAACCACTCTATTTAGGAACTAGACCATCAGTGAGCAAAGGGGGGTCTGGGGGCGTAAGCCCCAAGGTTAGAACCGCGAAGCGGCCTTAGGCCTCTTAGTTACTTGAGGAAACACCATTGGTCTGGATTGGTTAGGGTAATGAGCCCTGGACCAAAATAAACTTTTTTCTCACCTTACTACACCAGCGCTTTCTATGTGGGTTAGTGGTCAGAAAATGAAATACCTTCTTCTTGCTAGTTGTGAAAAGCTTAATTAATAATGATAGACAGTAGCAAAGCCTACAACGTTTTACTTGGCAGATAGCGCCTCCAGATCTAGACGGCAGTGCATCTGTCCATTGTTGATACAATACGTATGTAATTCTATTATTTATGCGTTTTTACTTCGCGGGTTGGCAACGGTATGTGCTTCTAACACTAATGGCAATGGCGTAACAAGGCATTTTACGACAGCCAATAGCAATGCGCGTAGCCAGTCCAGCAATGGAAAATGGCGTTAGGTTATAAAAGTAAACGTACTTCTTGGGTTGGGTTGGTGGGTCCCTGGCCATGGCAATGGACACATCTCTTCTCTAAAAGGCAGTTCACGCAAGTTGTGCATGCTTTATTCTACATCACCTCCTTATAAAACTTGCGTGAATAGCACTGGAGTTTTACCATCGAAAGAAATTGTAACATCATGATCTACAAATCATGTCAGCGTTTTCCGGGCTTGTAGGCCGTGGTCCAGGAGCGAGTGAATGTCCCGACGTTTCACCGAAGACTGCGTTCGGCATTGTCAAGGGTTCCGACTGACTTCGAAAGCAGCGAAGCTCTCAGAGTTGTCTCACAGTTGTCTTGCACTCAAACATAGGCGCCTACCATTATATGAAAAAAGTCTGTAGTATAATATCTAACAACTATAAGCAACTGGAGACTAACCTCTTTTCAGTTCCTTCAGGTACCTTCTTCATTATGGCTTTGGTAACTTAGGTATCTTCGCAGAAAACTTCCTCTTGACAACTCTAAAAGCTCTATTTTCCTTAGTATGGGGTGCCCGTTGCCTTCCTCAACTTATAGATAGTCTTCATACAGCAGTATAGCTCAGAGCTTTGCTGCTTTCGAAGTCAGTCGGAACCCTTGACAATGCCGAACGCAGTCTTCGGTGAAACGTCGGGACATTCACTCGCTCCTGGACCACGGCCTACAAGCCCGGAAAAAGTTGAAATGATTTGTAACGCCCAGGGCCGGATTAAGGTGGGGGCTAAATGGGCTGCAGCCCCGGGCCCCGCGTGCCAAGGGGCCCGGCCCTTGGCCGAACCTAAAATTGTATTAAAAAAAGGCCTGCTGCTCCACCTTCGTGCATGTATATGAGTATTTACGCTCGCAAAATATCGAACACGCACTCTTCCTTCCTTCCTATCATCTGTCCGCGTTAGTATTTCATCACTGCTAGAATCAATTACTGTCCTCGAATCCTCGCTACTTATGCACTGTAATATTATTGTAAAGGTTATTGTTGACGAAAATTTAAATCTGGCAGCTTGCGAGTACGGGCAGAGGGGGAAAGGGCGAAGAGGTCTAGGAAGTGAGTGGGAGGGAACAGGGAGAAGCTATACTATATATTTGCATCAGGAAGAGAACTTATAGTTCACCTCTGATTATTCAACCATTCGTAAGTTATAATTATAATGTTCTTGTAACATGGATAGAAAATATCCTAGTGGTGCCAAAAAACGTAAGTTCTGTTCTGTATGTCGATTTGATAGTGATGATGAGACAAATGTAAAATATGTTTTGGCATTATGAAATATTAACATGAAAAATAGAGAAAAATTGTAGTCTATTTCAACACTTCCCTATTCATTAATTTAAGTGGGAGTAGTTCTATAACGACTTCAGAATGCTAGTCTTACGTGATGTTACGAAGAAGGGGCCCCACATTTTTAAATAGCCCGGGGCCCCCAAACACCTTAATCCAGCACTGGTAACGCCGGCCGTGAAAGCCTCAATTGCTATCATGATCTACGTCCAAGAATATGGCAGCTAATCCAGCACACAACATTCCCATGCCATGTCTCAAGATATCCCCACCTGCCAAGAATTACGTCCAACAACATGGCAGCTCATCCAGCACACAATATTCCCATGCCATGTCACAAGATAGCCCCGCCTATCAAGATCTGCGTCAAACAATATGGCAGCTGATCCAGCACACAACATTCCCATGCCATGTCACAAGATAGCCCCACCTATCAAGATCTGCGTCCAACAATATGGCCGCTGATCCAGCACACAACATTCCCATGCCATGTCACAAGATAGCCCCACCTATCAAGATCTACGTCCAAATCTGTAAATATGTTTCCGGACCCATGTTGTCATAACCTTTTTTTCTTCTCTCTATGTGAGGGATCCATTCCTAAATTTTTGCCGTCGAGTTTTGGTACACTCTGTATAGTAATAAAATCGGTAGCAATTCACGCTTCGATATCTCTTATTTAGCACCCTGCATTTTATACCACTAATTAGAGTTTATTGTTTTTATTCCTTTAACTAGAACATTCTTAATCTGTTTACCCTGCAGGGTTGGTTTTCCCTCGGACTCAGCGAGGGATCCCACCTCTATCGCCACAAGAGCAGTGTCCTGGAGCAAGAGACTTTTGGTGGGGATACAAATGGGGAAGAGGACCAGTACCTCGCAAAGGCCGCCTCACCTGCTATGCTGAACAGGGGCCTTGTGAGAGTATGGGAAATTTGGAAGGGATGGACAAGGAAGAGGAAAGGAAGCGACCGTGGCCTTAAGTTAGGTACCATCCCGGCATTTACCTGGAGGAGAAGTGGGAAACGACTTCGAGAATGGCCGAGGTGGGAATCGAACTCACGTCTATTCAGTTACCTTCCCAGACCGAGTGGACCCCGTTCGAGCCCTCGTACCACTTTTCAAATTCCGTGGCACTCTTCGAGAGGCAGCAGGTTCAGGCTCGTTGGAATTGTATTTTTTTCACAAAGGTTGGCATTATTATAGGTTATGGTTAGCGGAGACAGCTAAGACGTAACATATGCAGTATAAGAGGCAACAGAATTCTTATTATAATGAATACCAGACAAACGTTATTATAGATTTAATTTGAAAGTATGCGAGTGTGCTTGAATAACAAAAGAGTGGACTGTTATATCACACAACATTCAATATTTTCCTATATGAGTGCAATCTAACACGGGGAAAACGTGATAATAAGTCTTCAATGATTTTTTGGGCATTTTTTACTGAGCGGAAAATAATTCAATGCGTTGCCAATGCTGCAATGGTAGCAGAAACATTTTGCACAGTTGTCTTGCACTCATAAACATAGTCGCCTACCATTACATGAAAAAAGTCTGTAGCATAATACCTAACAACTATAAGCAACTGGAGATTAACCTATTTTCAGTTCCTTCAGGTACCTTCTTCAGTATGGCTTTGGTAGCCTAGGTATCTTTGCAGACAAATTCCTCTTGACAACTTTAAAAACAATTTTTTCTTAGTATGGGGCGCCCGTTGCCTTCTTCAACTTATAGTCTTCATACAGCAGTAAAGCTTGCTACCATTTCGAAAAGTTAACAATTGTTAAAGAGGTTTAACACAGGGCTGGAGCCATGTTCAAGTATTAACAATCTGTTAGTGCTAACAATTAATTCTTGATGAGACGGCCATTTTGTTAAATTGTGTGTTAAGTCTACTTAACAGCTGTGTGAACACTTAACAGTCGCTGAAAAAACTGGACCTCATGCTCGGTTCATCCAACTCTGTGTTAAAGTTTACTTAACAAATGTTAACTAACAATTGTTATTAATTTAACACTTCTGTTAAAAGTCTCCTGTTTCACGAACACATTTCCAACATTTGTTACTTCGATAACACGCATCCGTCAGCGCTCGGAGTGCTATATTGAAATATATTTATATATTGAAACTCGCTGTTGCTTGTTGGGGGCTCCGCCCCCAAACCCCCGTTGCTCTGCATTGGAAGGGGTCATTACGAAAAAATACCGTGGCGAAACGGTATGTCGCATCGACAAACGGACTATGCCACCGGACCGCCCTTTTAGTGGCCTATATGTTTAGTCCTACAATGTTTTCTCGTAAATTGGCGATTAATAGTACAGATAGCAGTAAACGTTTCGATCTGGGGGAAATTTAGTACGCTTTTCACAAGTTGAAATATATTTCACCAACTTAGCAGACAGCCACAGTTTTGAAACTTCGCAGACATATCGACATTGAACCGACCGACAATTTTGGTTCTTTGACGTTTTGTCGTATCTCCATCGGCTGTACCTTAGATTGCTTTAGAAACTTAGAGTAGGCTGAAATTGCAGCACAGTTTCCGCATATTCCGTTCGTTTTCCCATACATGTGTGGCAGCTAAAATAATATTTAGTTTGCATATGACCAACAGTCATGCCAAGGAGCTTGCTGAATTTCGTGCTTCTATCTACCTTATTAGGGTATGAATCAGTAAAATAATATATGGAAAATGAACAAAATTGACCAAAACTGGGAAAATGAAGCTTAATCTAAGATAGAAGGGGTCGGGATATGACAAAAAGTGATAGGACCAAAGTTGTAGACCTCTTAATTTTACAAGCAGGAAGTGCAATCCGTTTGTTGATAGCAATTACCGCTTAGCCACAAAGAGCCTCGAAACGAAGGTCTGCACCGTCATTAAATTTGGCTGAATATTTCGATATTTTTCAAGGGTAAAATATTAAATATTTGAACATCTTGAATTTTTTCCATCGGCTACAGGCTATGGGCTAGAAATTTCGCAAATTTTAATTTTCTAGCTACCACCATTTTGGTTTGGAGAAGGAGGTGGAGCAAAAATTAAAAATTTGAACTTTTTGAATTTTTCCTTAGTTTACATGCTAATAGCTATCACTCTGCCAAACTTCAAGTTTCTAGCTCATGCGGAAGTGGGTAAACATTTATGTCAGTGAGTCAGCCAAGGCGCTTTATATATATAAGATTGTAATTTCTCACATATGTTTATGGTTAGAGGATACCGCTAAGTGTTATTATAATGAATACGAGACAAACTCTATTATAGATTTAATTTGAAAGTATGCGTATGTGCCTGAAAAATAAATGGACGGGTGGTTATATCACAAAATTCAACATATTCTTATATGAGTGCAATTTGATGTAAGTCTTGAATGATTTTGCAGGCATTCTTTTACTGCGGGGGAAATAATGTAATGCGTTGCCAATGCCGCAGAAACTCTCTGCACAATTCTATACACTCTTATCTTGTACTCACGAACATACTGTAATCTCCTACAGTTACTACATTTACATAAAGAATCTGAAGCATATGGATACACTGGTAAGTTTCAATCCGTGGGGAACAAACTATTTCCAATTTTTTCTATCACCTTGTTTCGTAATTACGCATCTTTGTAGACAACTTTCTTGTTACGAGTGTAAAAAGTATTTTCTTAGTATGGGTCCTCCGTTGCCTTCTTCAGTTTATAGATAGTCTTTATACAGCAATACAGCTTACGGCTTCTAGGTGCCACTATTTTGAAATTTTTTGCGCTGTTAAGAGGTTTAACACCGAGCTGTTATGTTCATTTAGCACAAGTATTAAGAGTTTGTTAGTGTTAACAGTACTTGGTGAGGCGGCCATTTTGTTCAATTGTATGTTAAGTCTACTTAACAGCTGTGTTAACACTTAACATTCTTGAAGAAACTAGACCACAGTGTCGTAAAATTTAGCTTACATACCACTACGTAGATGCTTTAACACTTTCAACACTACCATATCTTAACATGGACTCTGGCAGTGAACTGGGTCCTTTTCTTGAATTTTAATAAATTATTGCACAACAGAAAAACATAGTACATACCTGATTTTGTATCATATGAAGGTGTCAGCCATCCAAAACGAAGATGTTAATCAGGAAGTACATATCTAAAGTACTGTATTTTAATTACACTAGTCTTATGAAAAACATAAAAGCAATACGAGAAAAAACTTTACATTAAAGTTTCACCAAAAATCCTGCTCAAAAAATAAAAACGAATCATTTAATGTGGCTACTTAAGCCACAAATAAACACAATTACATTTGAAATACAAGATCTACCTACTTAGGAATAGTTTGCTTTGGTACAGCAGCCTGAAAGCATTGGGCTATACACATTCCAACCTTGCTCAACCATTTACAGTACTTTCTTTTCGCAGTACAATTGAATCATCAGCCTGTGCCTCTTCGTCTTAACGATAAAATAAGCCCATATTTCTGGAGAGGTGAAGTATTTCTACCGTTTGTATTCGGAGTAAAATAACGCAGATAAAGAAAATTGCATTCGAAAGGGACGTAACAAATACAAATCTTTCCCGAATTATCTCTTGATATGTTATCTGGATCGTAAGCAGAGTATTCATCACTGCCATCTATATCTGAACGCGCTTCTCCCTATGAAATATCCAAGATATCACTATCATTGAGCCGGCGTGAGGACAATCATATTTGTACAGTAACAGCTGACAATGCGACAGATTTGGCGTACTCAGTACTCGGCACATCGAGTGCTTCGGTAGAGGACACGGCAAGGAGAAACTACTCCCGGTGAGACGGCGGTGGTTTGAACTTTCCGATAACTGCTGCATTCTAGTGGACACTAGATAAACTGCTACCTCCAAGCACGGCCGACTGGATCCTTCGCTGCGCTCCCAAGGAGCTAGCCAGAGCGACGCATCAAATCGGCCGTGCTCCAAGCAAGGGAGGGGAATCGTATGGCATACGTGCAGCTGCCTATAAACACGAGCGAAAATCACGCCCGTATGGCATAAGGGTACCGTCCACAAATAGGAACGCAGTGTGCCTATATCCTGTACAGGTATAGTGTTGAAAGTGTTCAAAGTGAATGTCAGCTTATCCATGACGAAAATCCATGCTTCGCCTCTGAAGACGATTCACAAAGACTTCGTAGTTAATTTTAGTTGTCTGTGGAGACTGATTACCTCGGATCAAGTAGAGGTGTATCAGTAGCCTTAATAATAGAGAGTACTTCACTTTGAGATTTGAAACTGTAACATAATGACTAGATAAGTCGCTGCTGCTGTGATGATCGAGTGAAACAGATTCCCGTTGACGCTGAAGAATCCACAGGCACTGAAATCCAGTTTAGCCTGGACCAGCTGCGTAGAGAACTCGCGTAGTTCTTGCACAGACTCCTCGTCCAATGAGCGCAGCAGAAGGCACTTGCGTACCAGAGACAGGGCCAATGCTTCCTCGCGGATCACTGCTTGAGTGCCTTGAGTCAAGAGGATGATGTGTGAAATATTGAACAATCCCCAAACCAGACTAGTGGACGCACTCTCCAAGCGGGACATTTCCATGAGCAGATCCATGTTCAGCACAGAAGACATGAGGACATAAGAACAAGTAATAGTTCCTACGAATGAGGTCGCCAGGATACTCAGCAAAGGAACACCGTAGGCGGAATTTGTAACATCCACTGCGGAGTACAGAATGGAGTGCACTTCTCTGAGGAGGTGAATTCTGTTGCAGAAATGCTGGAACTCGTTGCGTCCCCTTGACAAATTCTTGGTATGGAAGTCTACGGGATCCCACTTGTTAATATTGGCTGTTGTTGGCAAACTGTTTCTAGCCAGCGCGTCAGAACGCCTGTTCTCCCAAACAGATCGGAGGTATTTCTTACTTTGAAGTGCATCAGTCTCTTGCAACAAACACGTATTTAAAGCCTGGAGTCTACCTTTTAAATGAAGTATGATTCCAAAATACTGGTTGATCTTGAGTTCTAAAAACGTATCCAAGAAGATATGCAGTATACACCTTCCTAGACCCCACTGCAATTTCAAGCCCAATAAGCTATTTGCTACCGCGTTGTAAGATAAATAAGAAAGTAATGTCACTAACTGAATCACCTGCATATTCTTGTTCGTAGTGTTCATATCAACTGGGAGAGTTTTATCAGCCAGATGTATTAACTTGTAGATATCTTCGTGGCAAATTTTGTTGACTCTCATATACCAGAGAAGGGATATCAGACCAGCTAAATATGTTAAGTAACTGTTAACGACGTCTCGTACAACATGAGTAATACGCAGAGGATAGCGGATGTTGGCAGTCTCCAGGATGGCTATCATACTCAGGATATTTACACACACCATAACAAAAGAATAGACGACTTCTACTTTGCTGCGAACAGTTCTATTGTTGTAGAAAGGCGCGAGGCCGAATATCTTGGAGATGAACAAGGTTGGGTATACCGCTTCGAACACACTGCGTGGCTTAAACAAGTGCTCCATGTTGCGTGTCTCGAAGAAACCTCTGTGAAGAGCTTTTACAGGAAGACATTTGATCGATTACGTAATAACCTAATGGAAAGCAAAATACATTACTAGGCTGTCAAACAGTCCAGCGGGGGCTCATAAAAGGAAAGACAGGAGCTGACGTAAATGCTAACAAATGATAAAAAGGTATTGAGGGGCTGTGTTGTTATTATTATTATTATTATTATTATTATTATTATTATTATTATTATTATTATTATTACCAAATACATTGCAGTGGGCTGATGTCTGCTCACAGTGGTGTAGAAACGAAACGAATGGAAATATAATTTAGGTCTACATAACAACCAATTTCCGTTAGTATTCTCAGGGACTCTCTCCAAACTGCCAATCATAATTTGTATCGCACGACAAATTACAAATGAAATGCATATTCCAGCCTGGGAACATTTTTGAAAAAGATGATTCAGTAAATAATTTCTTCTTCTTGTAGTGCCTTTTCGATTACTGAAGGTTGGACGCAATCACTCCAAAGTCTGCGCGGCTTTCGTCTGTCCTCATCAGACTACTCGAATCTAGTCCTGTCCAATCCCGTTCGCTCCTCAGCCAAGTGTTTTTCCTTCGAGCACGACCTCTATGTGCATCAGTTTTACCCTGAATGATCAATGTAATTAGGATGTTATAATAATAATTTGGGGATATCAGGTCGCGTAATGTTTATAATCGATGCTGCGTCCAGGATCGTCTTCAGAGCAATAACAAATACTGTAATATATTGGCAACTGTCATTCCATAGTAACCCAACGCAATTATAGAGACCCTGTTAGAAAAAAAATAGTTCATTCCGGGGCCTTCAGAGTCAAGGAGGAAGATTTAGACGAGTTTAACATGGAGAGTAGCATGTATGTAACAGAGTTTTCATTCACCCCCCCTCTCTCTGGCCAAGAGATGCGGGCGGATTGGGGAGATGTGATGTAAGAAGGAGATGGGTAAAAAGAGGAGGGTGGCCATGGTCTACTCAGTACATAACCTTCACTTTTGTTAAAATTATTTAGGTTTTTAGCAATTTCTACCGGCTCACGAATGGTTGTCACGTGATTCACGTCTTTTGAGCCTGGCCTTCATGACATACTTATAATCAGTCACTGATTGGTAATATTTTCAGAAGGCACAATGTCAAGACCATTTTAAAGTCTAATATCATCATAGGCAATTGCTTGCAATCTGTTAAAGATATTATTGGTTTAAACTGCGCTGAAATATACAGTATATGATTCCTTGCTCCTGTGGATCGGTTTACGTTGGCCAAACATGTAGGAATGTAGCAACAAGGGTTAAAGAACATCGCAGGTACTTACGTCTTTACCAGCCAGAGAAGTGTGCTGTGGCAGAACATGCCATACATAATGACTAGGTTTCGGAAGTTTATGACCTAAAGAAGTACAAAATATGCAAGCAAATATGCCCTAAAATTAACTAAATATGACATAAAGAAAGTAAAATATGACTTAAGCATTTTAGGAACAGATAGCAAGTATTAGATTATTACTAACATTAAACGTTCCAAACAAGTGATTAGCGCTAAAACAACAGACACAATTATGCAAACTGACCGAGCTACAATAGGTACGTCAAACCTTTATACATTTATTCAGTATCTTAGCCCTGAGGTGCAGTTCACACTCTGTTATTCTTAAAAACAATAAAAACACATACACGGAATATTAGCATGATATTTGTTATCTGTTGGCGTACGTTCGTACACCATCTCTTTCTCGGAATCATGTCTTCTAAACCTGCTGCCTATGTGTTTCGCGAAAAGAAAGAAAAATACAACTACTACAGTATTTTGAAATCCTAACGCATGTAACATGTACCTTGTTAAAAACGACGCCTCAATTTAAACAAAAATCTTTAAAAGATAACCAAATATAACCTTATATCACTAAAATGAGCAAAATTTGACCATAACAATAAAAATGGCTGAAATATGCATTTATAAGAAGCAAAAAAAATGCTTTAAACGGGGTCAAGGACCCATTATCTACAGTTATTTTTCAGATTTCGGGTGAAATGAGATCAGGAAAGAAATATGACTTTTCCTTAACATCCGAACCTTAATAATGACCATCAAATCAGTTTTGATGAAACGTCTGTCATTTATACAGAGAAACATTTGATACCCAGAATCATACGTGAGGATATAGAAATTGCTAAACACCCGAATAATTTCAACAAAGGTGACGGTTATATACTGAGCAGATCTTGGCTGCCCTCCATAGTTAACTCGTCAACATCTTTTTCCTTAACTCTGGGGGCCCTGGAATGAACTATAATTCTAACAGAGTCTCTCTATCTTGAGTCTGGTTACTATGGAGTGACAGTTGCCAATACATGATTTGTTATTGCTCTGAAGACGATCCTTTTCGCTGGATCGAAACGCGTCAGCAGATTATAAACATTGTGTGACGTAATATCCACAAATTACTATTATATTGTCATTTAGTGGTCGTGAATGTCTACGCATTAAGATAAGTAGGATGTACTTTTCATTCTTCTTAATATTCCCAAGGTAGGCTGTGTTTCTTTTCTTGGCTGTACACACCAAGATTCCTTCCCTCCTCATGCGCCTGAGTACAACAGTATTGAAAAAGTGGTCAGTCCACCAGATCCGTGACATCCTTTGGGAAAGCCGTATCTCGAAGGCATTTATTCTCTTAATGGTGTTACATTTCAGAGTCCATGTTTCATATTCATAGCATCTGACGAAGATGGGACGTGTCTCCAAGCTGAGAGTTCTGTCGTACAGTAGATTCCTCATTTTCAGAAAGCTAGCACGAACCATTTCTAGTCGTACACGGTTCTCTAAATCCAGGTCCAAGACCTCAGTAATCTACCTGCCAAGGTACATAAACTTCCGCACTTGTTCAACTTGTTCCTCTTGAATGTTCATAGGTATGTGCGTGTTACGAGTTCTTGTAATGGCCATCACCTTTGTCTTGTCGGTGTTAATTTTGAGTCCAAGTTTATCCCCTTCTGCTACGATTCTGTCTACCAGACGGTGAAGACCTCAGCACTGTCTGCCAAGATGACAATGGCATCTACGTGTCTCAGATTGTTGATCAGCCTACTGTTAACTTTTACTACATCTTCCGCTTCTTGAAGAGCAGCTCTGAAGTTCTGCTCACAGTACAGATTAAATAGCAGGGCAGATAATACACATCCTTGCCGTAGTCCCTGTTTGATCCTAGTAGCGCGAGTCTTGAAGTTTTAAATTCCCATGGAAGCTTCTTGATGATCATACGGCTTTTTGACAAATGTAAGATCTTCACTATCTATTCTATCTATTTTAGTCTCTAGTAAGACCCCAACTAGAGTATGGTTCAAGGATTACTTGATTCAAGAACTGGAAAAAGTCCAAAGAAAAACAGCTCGATTTGTTCTGGGTGATTTCCGACAAACGAGTAGCGTTATAAAAATGTTGCGAAGTTTGGGCTGGGAAGACTTAGGAGAAAGGAGACGAGCTGCTCAACTAGGTGGTATGTTCCGAGCTGTCAGTGGAGAGATGGCGTGGAATGACATTAGTAGACGAATAAGTTTGAGTGATGTTTTTACGTAAAAGTAGGAAAGATCATAATATGAAGATAAAGTTGGAATTCAGGAGGAGAGATTGGGGCAAGTATTCGTTTATAGGACGAGGAGTAAGGGATTGGAATACATTATCAAAGGAAATATTCGATACATTTCGAAGTTCTTTTAAAATATTTAATAAAAGCAATAGATAGGGAATCTGCCACCTGGGTGACAGACCTAAATGCAGATCAGTAGTGATTGATTGATGTCGCAATAAACTGTTTCGAATGTATGTTTTATGGAGATGGTTCCGGAAACACTTCCCAGGCCTCCACGCTCTCCAGACCTAATCCCATTAGAATTTTATTTGTGGGGCATTTAAAAACTCTGGTGTATCGACTGTATTCTTTATGGACATGGTTCCGGAAAGTCAATCAGTAAGTGGTAAAATGTTACATTTGGTCCGCATTGCTTTATAGGGTTGAACTCTAAAGCGGGCCACAAATCATCGACTGGAAACTCTAATCTAAGCTGTTGGTCATATTAATGCCTTGATCTACGCCTACCATTTTTGCAACCTACGCATTTCGCTTAAGTAGCAATTGAACAAGTCCTGGGTGTCTTCTTCTGATCAAATTTCACCAACTCGTTCTCGTCTTACGAATTTGATTTAGTATTTCATCGCCGTCTGTATTACCACATTTCAAAAACTTCTATTTCCTTTCTTTCGGAGCTAGTTATTGTTCATTTTTCACTTCCGTGCAATGCCACTATCCAGAAGAAAGTCTTCAACAACACCTTTGTAATTCCTTTTTTTTAATAGTGGTTTTACGTTTCACCGCCACAGATAGGTCTTATGGCGACGATGGGATAGGAAAGGCCTAGGAGTTTGGAAGGAAGCAGCCGTGGCCTAGGGGAGTACGTACCTCAATTTTTGCAAAAAAATTGCGAATTTCATTTTAATGTATTTTAGTATTCTTTGGTATGTGTAAAATAGAGCACCGTTTTTTATTTCAGCGAAATCGCGTTAAAAGTGCCCATAATTTGGATATTCCATGGCCCCTCCCATTTACAAATGCCACGCCTTCCTCTGACTGCAGGCTGATAACTTTGATAACTTTCTAGGAAATGCAAGTACATTAGTGAACCGCATAGACTATGTTGGGGCTTCTCATCAGTCGAAATCTTATGAAGAAATGTTGCCCACAGCAACAGAAATATCCAAAATAGCACAAACGGCATCAGTACCGAAACTTGCCCAAGACTAGACAGAAAAAGAGAACAAACTAACGTGAAGTTTTCAAAGACATAATTATATCGTATGATGTCCAGATAATATTAGGACCTGAGTACGTTTAATCCAACTTCATATTTTTTTTACAGATAATCTCTTTAATCCAACTTCAAGTTATAGCAATGTTAGGTCTCCTTCAAGGTTTTTATGTTAGCTTATTATTTCGGGTTACTGAGTTCCTCGGCGTGGTTCTTGGTGCACGTATAACAAAGACAAGGGAACCTTCAAACACCAGGGACTTCCTGAAGAAGTGATACTTCTCATTAAGCCCATTTATAAAGATCTTGCCCATCCCAATTTATTGAAGAAAATAATGTTTCCATGGGAAACCCCAAAATGTAAACGAGTCTTTTAACAGTGTTATTTGGAGCCGTATGCATAAAAATATTTTTTTAAATATAACCTTATATTATGTACAATATGCATATTATTCGCACAGCCACTCACGTTGTTTTATAATTGAAAATTTGTTGTTTTGAACAACAATTTAATCTGTGATTTTAATTGGACTTCATGCTTCATATCACGTTCACGCCGCACCATTTTAACATTGAAGATTGACAAGACGCCATCACGCCGCGTCACAGGATACAAAGACTTTTTATTCACTTATTTTAAGGTGTCCTCGCCTTATTTTTAATGTTTTGTATTTGTGACTGAAGATGTCCCATAAGAGGACAAACATGTTTCACGAGTATAATTTAATGTAGTCTTTTTAATAAAGACAATTACAGTATTGCAAAGGTGAAATTATAAATTCAAATTTTCACAAGTTGATACTTTGACAATTCTGGCTCTAATATGAAGTTTATGACATGCAATACTGCCCTTGTGTATTGCTGTTTCTTTTTCAAAACCCTCGATTCTTATTACTGCAGAATGATTTTTGTACAGATTGTAGATATGAGGGCCATTCAAAGAGAAACGAGTCGGAGGCTATAAAAGGAGAACCACTGAAAAGATCATAAAGCAATCGGAAGAAGGTACGGTCTCTATAAGAGCGCTGAGGTCCTTAGCTCGCCGTTGGAGGGACACGGGTGCACACCATGTGATGACAGTGTAACTTTTTTGATGAATATAACTAAATAAAATCATGAATAAAAATATATAAATAAAATTACTCAAAAACTTAATAAAATTAATAAGCATAATTAACCGAAATGTCCATAGTATGGGCGCCAGAGTTCACCAGAATGGATCCCTCGAACTTAGATAAGAGCATGATAAACTTTATATTCCAGGGCGTGTATATAATGCTGCGTACTGGTACATCTGCTGCAGGCCTTACCTAACCTCCTGAAAACGACTAATTAGGTAGGAACTGCACCTAGGTTCATCAATAACACTGATTCTAAAATAGCTAACTATATTCTGAACAAATTCCGTGCATGAGCACCTCATCAACATACAACATTATACATATAATACACAAATAAAATATTGCTGGAAGACACCATATTTACAACAACAACAACAACAACAACAACAATAATGAAAATCGTGGGAAAATGAAAGCGAGAACTAAGCTACCATTTGTAGATAGTCCGATGAACAATGTACATGTATGAAGATAAATACCCTTCACTGTCTCTATATCAATTCGACATACCGATTCTCATAATCGGCAGTTATCACATCACACAGATACTGTACCTTGTACTACTGTGTTCACATATTTTAACACTTGTTGTAAAGATATATACACACGTCTGTCGATCCTCAACATAAATTATGGAAAGTCTGAGATAGCTTTCACCAACATATAATGCTAGGCCGCCACAAGTGCTACAATACTTAATGCGCAAGCACTCTCCACAATCAGTCACTTTCCACGAACATAACAAGACTACGCTCCACGAACGTTTGAAGTCCAGTCCATTGCAGCCGTGTCACTCCAGTACCGTGTATCAGCACCACTTCCTTCCCGTACAGTGCGTCAGTTGTAGTTCTCTTATACAGTGTCACTGGTTGTAGTTATCTTCCTTCTCGTTCCTTTACAATCACCCCCGGTTGCCGCCGTATGATCAACCTTTATAGACATCAACATCCCCCTCCTCTCAGATGATACGTCTGGATTGGTCCTTGCCCACCAATCATGAGTGATCTCTAGGCAAGACCCAGCCCTGAACTCATACTTGGTCTCAAGACAATAACAAACGCTCGGGTATATCATATGAGTCATACGAACTTCTCTAATACAACAACAAGCTCATCTCATCAGGCTGGGATATACAGGGTGAAGCGTAATTCGCGCACTCGGGCGTCGCAGCGCGACTCCTCACATGCCAGCAATAAAAAAATGTCTCTTACAAAATTTCGTCTTGAGAGTATATCTGGCAGAAAAACGACGTTGAAGAGTAGCAATCTGGCAACACTGTAACCGCATGTAGGGTAACTACCTCTGTCAGCAGAAGTTAGACGTACTGTACAGTTGGTGCAGTGGATAGAGTTTTGGGTTAGCATGCAGGAGGTCGAGTGGTCGATCCTGGGTTAAGGCGTATGTTTTTTATTTCGTAAATGTAGTCCAGGTGGTATGGTATCTGGCATCTTAATCGCCAACAGCGATTGCAGTGGGTCCTCTAGAAACCATTTGCACTTACCTACTACGATCCTAGAAATGGACGAACAATCGTTTTCATTGGTCAGCTTTGAAAGGCGCCCTTTCTACGTCGTGGGCGTGAATTTATTCGCACCACTTCATCTACTAGATGTGAAACCTATTTGTTTCAGCTGTCTATTTCTTATTAGTCTAACCAGGTATTTGTTGTTTCAGCGTTACAAAATTTTGTAAATGTAGGATACATGTGACCTCAAAAACGGCGTCTTACTGTATTACAGTAGGTAATGTCAGATGGAAATTAGCAAATAAAAAACGCACCTCAACGCAGGATCGAACCATCGACCTCCTGCATGCCAACCAAAAACTCTACCCACTGCACCAACTGTACAGCACGACGAGAACGTGCTAACAGCGGTAGTTACCCTACATATGTTTACAGTGTTGCCAGATTGCCACTCTTCAACGTCCGTTTTCTACCGGATATACTCGCAAGACGAAAATTTGTAAGAGACATTTTTTTATTGCTGGCATGTGAGGAGTCGCGCTGCGACGCCCGAGTGCGCGAATTACACTTCACCCTGTATACATGACTCATTGGGTATCCCGACACAAGTAGATCACAACAAACACTGGGGTATCCACATGACTCAACCAAATTACCAGAGTTATTAAAGCAATGTTTTCCCACTCGTGCAAAACAAATTACTCATACCTACATATGTGGATATCTTCCAGCTTACCAATATAAATGGCAAAATATACAAATGAAATTCTGATAATAATAATGGTAATAATAATAATAATAATAATAATAATAATAATAATAATAATCGAATACTGACAATAATATCTCTCACTTCGGGGGTGTGATATATGTACTATCACAACAGAGCGAACACGTACAGGCGTTGTTGGTCCCCTGCACCCAGACCTCCTGACAACAGTGAAATGGGGGCTTCAAAAAAAAGAGCAAAGGGGTGTAGAGCGTTTCCTGACAACAGAAAGTGAGAGAGGGAAACGAAAATTCATCGAAGAATGGTACAAGTGTACGGAGAACACTGCATGTCCGTTGCAAGTGTCAATTAGTGTTGGGGAGCGGAGCGGTTGTTGTGACGTCATCACCCGGTAGTACCGAGTGAATGTCCTGACGTGGGACGTTTAAACACGTTATAGGTATGGCACTGCAAAGGTATTGCATCCCCCTATTAATACCCTTCTCTCACAACGTAACAACTGTAAATAACTGCATATATATTCACTAGAATTGTTATATACGTAACTGCTAGGGAGTAGGAGGTAGTATGTGGAATAAATGTTAGTAACTCGTATAGTTAACTCATTCGAATAGTAAAACAAAGTATGGCGCATACCTACCGAAAGGGTTTGTATACAAGGGGATTGGAAGTTAACAGAAAAGTAATGTATTAACAATTATTACGTAAGTTCATGTGATACTGTACACTGTTAATGGGAAGAATAACCTAAATATAAAGAATCTTATCAGAATGCAATGAAAAACACTGACATAATTTCATCTACAGGATGACAAAAGTAATTACGTAAATGAACGTTGACTGGAATGTCCCTCTTTGCAAATGTGATTACAAAACATATTTTACAACATAGTACTACACGTCCCAATGCCAAACAGCTATCAGTAGAATGCTTCTATAAATACAATTATTATATCATTATATTATATTATTATATTTTTTTATATTTGTTGTGCCACCACCCGTCGCGTATGTGCGGCCACAAAATTTGCATTTTGCGAGTTTCAGTGATGTCAAAAAACTGCCAGGCATCCGACGGTTTTCGTGGCATTTGTGGAATAACGTTCTGTAAAATTTTCTTTAAATTCCTTTAAATGTTCTAAAAATATAACTACTATCTACGAATATGTTTAAATATCACACTAACGCCACAAATATAATCTAACAGACTTTACATTATCTACAAAACATAACAAGCGTAGGAAATATATACGTACATTCGAAACACACAGATTGAATACAGGTACATGTGTTGTGCGCTACACTGTGCTCAGGTCCTCCGCGAGTACTCGCAGTTGTAAGCGGAGGGGATCGGTGGTGCGCTCTACCGCTACAACCGGATTACTCATCGGTATTACTAGCTCCGTCCCCACCTCTAGTGTCAATGCGAGGCACAAACGATTCAGGGAAGGACGGATGTCGGTTGACCTATACTGCACAGTCTGAAACGCCACACGGCATTACCGATGCCATTGTCCAGCAAGTGGATGGCCTCATTATGCGAGACCGGCGAGTTATGGTGGCAGCCATTGCCGCAGAGGTCGTAATGATCGTCGGAAGGGTTCACGCCATCATTAAGGACAGATTAAAATTTCGCTAAATGGGTGCTTCACAGTATTCAATCAATCAATCAATACTGATCTGCATTTAGGGCAGTCGCCCAGGTGGCAGATTCCATATCTGTTGCTTTCCTAGCCTTTTCCGAAATGATTTCAAAGAAATTGGAAATTTATTGAACATCTCCCTTGGTAAGTTATTCCAATCCCTAACTCCCCTTCCTATAAATGAATATTTGCCCCAGTTTATCCTCTTGAATTCCAACTTTATCTTCATATTGTGATCTTTCCTACTTTTATAAACGCGATTCAAACTTATTCGTGTACTAACGTCATTCCACGCCATCTCTCCGCTGACTGCTCGGAACATACCACTTAGTCGAGCAGCTCTTCTTCTTTCTCTCAATTCTTCCCAACCCAAACATTGCAACATTTTTGTAACGCTACTCTTTTTTTTTTTTCGGAAATCACTCAGAACAAATCGAGCTGCTTTTCTTTGGATTTTTTCCAGTTCTTGAATCAGGTAATCCTGGTGAGGGTCCCATACACTGGAACCATACTCTAGTTGGGGTCTTACCAGAGACTTATATGCCCTCTCCTTTACATCCTTACTACAACCCCTAAACACCCTCATAACCATGTGCAGAGATCGGTACCCTTTATTTACAATCCCATTTATGTGATTACCCCAACGAAGATCTTTCCTTATATTAACACCTAGATACTTACAATGATCCCCAAAAGGAACTTTCACCCCATCAACGCAGTAATTAAAACTGAGAGGCATGTCGAATGGACCTCTCTCTTGAACATCTGCAATGTTGTGCCAAAGAAACGAATGAGTTCCTGTCACGTATGGTCGCTGGAGATGGGATATTGTGTCACCACTTCGAACCAGAGTCAAAACAACAAAGTCTCCAGTGAAAGCATGCAGGGTCGCCAAATAATCTAATGTGAGCAAAAGAAGGCTCTGAGAGACAAACTATTTACCTCGGACGATGTCGTCAAGCAGTTGGTTCACAACGCAGCCCCAGGAATTTTACGAGACGGCCATTCACCGCCTTGTGTCGCAGTGGGATAAGTGCCTAAACAGTGCTGAGCAATAATTTTGAAAACTTGGTGCAGGTGTTCATTTTATAGCTACCGGTTAGTATCTTTTTGAATGGCCCTTGTAATGCTTGCGTTCGGAATCCGATCCCGATCGCCTTCAAAATCTCACTGAGCATTATCGAATGCATTGTCTAGACCTTCGAATGCGGTGTATGTAGACTTAACCCTATAAAAAAGTAGATAATTTTTGTATATTGTTAGTTGAAATCGGCCCGCTCATTTAATATTCACAGAGATTAGACTCGAATCTATATAATTTTGAGTCGGAAAATAGTTCGAACTAAACCCGAGAGATGGGAGCGGGAAGTATTGTGGTGTTCTGTGGATTGTAAATAAAGGGTACTGATCTCTGCACATGGTTATGAGGGTGTTTAGGGGTTGTAGTAAGGATGTAAAGGAGAGGACATATAAGTCTCTGGTAAGACCCCAACTAGAGTATGGTTCCAGTGTATGGAACCCTTACCAGGATTACCTGATTCAAGAACTGGAAAAAAAATCCAAAGAAAAGCAGCTCGATTTGTTCTGGGTGCTTTCCGACAAAAGAGTAGCGTTACAAAAATGTTGCAAAGTTTGGGCTGGGAAGAATTGAGAGAAAGAAGAAGAGCTGCTCGACTAAGTGGTATGTTCCGAGCTGTCAGCGGAGAGATGGCTTAGAATGACATTAGTAGACGAATAAGTTTGAATGGCGTTTATAAAAGTAGGAAAGATCACAATATGAAGATAAAGTTGGAATTCAAGAGGACAAACTGGGGCAAATATTCATTTATATGAAGGGGAGTTAGGGATTGGAATAACTTACCAAGGGAGACGTTCAATAAATTTCAAATTTCTTTGAAATATTTTAGGAAAAGGCTAGGAAAGCAACAGATAGAAAATCTGCCACCTGGGCGACTGCCCTAAATGCAGATCAGTATTTGATTGATTGATTGATTGATTGATTGATTGATTGATTGATTGATTGATTGATTGATTGATTGATTGATTGATTGATTGATTGATTGATTGATTGATTGAAATTGTTGTTACTTGAAATGTGTCACACAGGCTAAGTTACTGAAGCAAATGCACCCACACACAGCAACTTTAATTGTTGGGTCAAAGTGCATTCTGTAGTAGAAATATGTATCATTTCCAATGAAACCAGTATTATTATTTTTATCGTTCACACAATGTAATATTTTATTTATTTTATTTATTTATTAATGCCTTTTTTCCGTGGCGAAGTTAGGGCTCGAGGCCCTCTCTTCCACTTAACCACATACTAATCAAAACCATACATAAAGTTATGAGATATTTAAAATACTTAAAACCAAACAAAAAATTAATAGAATTGAGAGCAATTTTAAATACATTACTAAGTTAATAATAAAACTAATTAAAAGTAAGAACTCTTAATAATGACTTATCCTCAGGCGCGCACACATTCATACTTCAACCATTCAGTTAGCTGTCCTCAGCAGGTAGTCTCGGCAGGTGACCTTAAACCTTTGTAAAGAGCTAGTTTCTCTGACCTGAGCTGGCAGGGAATTTCATAATCTGGCGCCGGTTACTACAAACGATCTATTAATTTTATTTATGCGGTGCACTGGAATAGAAAGAGTGGATCTGGAACGTGTATTTAAGTTGTGAAATGATGATAGAAAGGTGAATTTAGAAGAAAAATACAGTGGCTGACTTTCCGCTAGTACTGTAAATACCATCGTTAAAATGTGTAGCTGCCGACGTTTATCAGGCTTCAGCCATGAGAGAGCCTTATAGTATGGAGTAATGTGAACATCGTACCCAATATTGTAAATAAATCGCAGGCAGGAATTCAGTGCTCGTTGAAGTTTAAGTGTTTCTTCTCTTGTCATATCAACTAGAACAACGTCACAATAATCAAGAATAGGGAGAACCAGTGTCTGTATTAGTTTGGCCTTAAGCTCAAATGGAAATACATCCCTTTGCCGTTTAAGAGGGTGTAGCGCTCCAAAAATCTTTTTACAGATGATTTTCGTGTGATCAGACCAATCAAGTGTTTTATTCATAATTACGCCGAGATGTTTAACTGTTTTATTGTAGGGAATAATGTTACCATTCAGTAGGATAGGCGGGATTGCAATATTGTTTGAGCAGTTCAGTAATTTTCGTGTTCCTATTATGATTGCCTGAGATTTTGTGGAGTTTAGTATAAGAGAATTTCGTTGTGCATATATACTGAGTCGTCGGAGGTCATTGTTAATATCTTTTATTGTTACATCTAAGTCTGAAGTCTTGCAGTGTCGATAAATCTGAAGATCGTCAGCATAGAGGTGGTGTGTGTTATTTCCTGTCACCGATGATATGTCATTGATATAAATACAGAAAAGTAAAGGCCCTAGAATACTGCCCTGTGGGGCACCACTAAGTTTCATTTTCCATTTAGAGACCTTTTCGTTTACTGTTACACGCTGCTGACGGTTACTCAAATAAGAACTAAAAAACTTAAGCGCAGCCAGGTCAAAATTTAGTAGTTCCATTTTCTTTATCATAGTCTGAATGTCTATAGTGTCAAAGGCGCTACTGAAGTCAAGAAGGATAAGTATAGTAAGCAGTCGTTTGTCCATAGCATTTCTAATGTCTTCAGTAACCTTCAAAAGTGCTGTCGCGGTACTGTGCCCCTTCTTAAATCCAGACTCCAAAGGGTCCAAAAGAGCATTTTTATTTAGGTACTCCAGAACCTGCTCGTATACTAAACGTTCGAAGGCTTTAGAAAGCGCAGGGAGTATGGACACCGGACGATAGTCAGAGGGTGATTGTGGGTCTAAACTCTTAGGTACCGGTATAATATTGGCTGTTTTCCAGACAGTTGGGAAAGTTCCGTTTAGTAAACAAACGTTCAGTATGTGCGTCAGTATAGGCAGGACAGCACCCATAATGTTATGTATAAAAGCAATAGGAATATCGTCTACACCTGTGGCCTTTGATTTAATCGAGTACAAAGCCTTTTTAACCTGATTTTCTGTGACACTGTGAAATGTGAATGGTGGATTGGCTGGAGGGGAGGGCGGTGAGACGGTACAGTTAATTGGGGTAGGTTGAATATTTATTCTACTAAAGTAATCGTTCAGTTCGTCAAGTGGAATGTGAGGAGTTGTCTGTCTCTGTTGATGTTTTCCTATTCCCAGAGCTCTAAGTTCGTCCCAAGCACGATTAGAATTTATGTTGTTAGCTAAATTCCGGAAATATGCACATTTTTTATTTCTGATTAATTGCTTTGTGCGATTTCTTAAGATCCGGTAAGATTCGAAGTCTGCGTCATCTAGGGTATGCTTATAATGTCGAAATAAAGAGTCACGGTGGGCCATCATTCTCTTGGTTTCATCATCTAGCCATGGACAAAAAGGGCGAGAAACCTTTATTCGACGTTTGGGGGCATGTCTGTCATATAAGTTCTTTACCATCGTATTAAACAAGTTAACTTTAGCGTCAGTATCATTTAGACTCCGTATATCGTCCCACGGTAGTTGATAAGCGTCATATTTCAAGTAATCCAAGTTTAAGTCCTTCGTATTTCTGACAGTTATGTACTTGAGTTTATATTTAGGCACTTTGAGGGAATAGGATAAAAATATAAGGTCGTGGGTCGAAAAATCATTAGGCCTCACATAAGACCTTTACAACTTTGAATCGCATTTAAGAAATAGACATCAGATTTGTAGACACATGCACATTTTGTTTGCTTATATGTAAGACTTCCATAACCGACAAGGAAGTGCGTTTGGAGGTGAAATTGGACGAATTATTAAGTTTAATACTGCTTATTAGAGGTGTGACAAACGGTTATTTTTATGCAACTGCTACATCTGCCACTGTTACAATGAAGTAACTGTTAAAAGTAACAGTTAAAAATAACGTACAACGTTACTTACTCTTTAATTGGTCACGGCTTCAAGCTTGTCTCCTTACAGCTGTGTTGCGAAGTCCCATTCATTCACTCGCACATGCGCGAACGCATCACTACATTGTTGAAAGTCGGTGCAGCAAAACACGCATTTCTGTTTGCTATAAAGTTAACGAGAGGGAGACAACGGATGAAATGAGAAGACCACATAACACCTTTTCTGAAATCTAGAGGAGTGAGTTTGACAATGCCCCGATCAAGGATAGAAGACAAGAAAATATGAAGATCTGTCTGCCAAACCTCGATACAAACCGGTACAAGAGGATCGATTAAGTAAAATGAAGTAATGTTACGTTATGTATAATATCAATATGGAAAGTTATCATACTAATTCATTTATGGTATAAGAAAAATTATACGGGTGAAACTTATAATAATATTATAACGTAGGTAGCCCTGCGCGATGTCTGAGTCAACGATTACCCCTGAGCAGTTGAATATGTCATAACAGTTTACACTTTAGTTACCAGATGACAGCAGCAACTTAAACAAATGCACTATAGAGTATATTATACACTATAGTGTATTTGACTTAAAGCAATCTCCTACGAAAGCTCTCTCACTTGGAAGACATGCGTACTATCTGAACTCTGAAGGTCACATTCTGCGTCTCTAAGCTGTTACTAGTGACAGTTCCGACTTCCCAGTTACTGTTTTCACTAGTACGTTATTCTGTTGTCGTTACTCGGTAACCTGCTACTTTTGTCTTCGTTGCATTTGTAACAGTGACAGGCATGTAACTGTGACAACGTAACTGCTACGTTATTTGTCAGCCATCTCTAGTGCTTATACAGGGTCTTTTTTTAAAATGGAAAATCTGCTAAGTTGGCAACACTGGTTATAAGCTACATCGGAATACAAATCTTTGAACTTTATGCAGAATGATTAGATGTTTCTAATATGTAATTATATTAGCATATAGTGTCCGGCTTCATGGCTAAGTGGTTATCGAGTTGGCCTTTGGTCACAGGGGTCCCGGGTTCGATTCCCGGCAGGTTAACTCTCCTGGCACTGGGACTGGGTGTATGTGCCGCCTTCATCATCATTTTATCCTCATCACGACGCCAGGTCGCCTACTGGTGTCATATCAAAAGACCTTCACCAGACCTCTCCGGAGACCACACGACATTTCATTTCAGCATATAGTAACTTAATCAGCACTCACTCCAAAATGAGTCAGGTAGTTCATAGTCATATTTTCATACATGCATAGGCTATAACATTAAAATGGAAGGAATCTTACTTTAAGTATTAATTATGCCAGTTTGTGTCAATGTGTCACTAAACTTCAGATTGACATTAAAAAGTAACAACTGCGGAGCTTCAGCAGTAAATCACAGCAATCACGGTGTTAAAATATTTGGAGATGTATACGCATGCGTCAGCAGCAGTTTCACTCACAGACTGGAACTGGAAAACCACCGAGAGAATGTGTTGTGACTGATTGACTCTCGGAGTGTACCAGCCTGTAGCACTCGTCACAGGGCCGGTCCTCGGAGTGGTGATTTCGTGAGCTCCATCACAGGTGTACACAGCTCCAACCAAATCACAGTGATAAACTCACAAGTCGTGAAATCACAACCCATTCCTTATATACGAGGGTTGGAACTTAGATAGTGGCAACACTGCTGTGGAGACGCTATGCAACGGAATCTAATATTGTCGCTGATAGCACACGTTGGTTACATACCTACCTTACCTCAGAGCAAATGGACTCGTCCGTCCCACATCACCTGCGTGCGCACAAGCGAGAGAAACACAGTCACTTGTGAGCTAGCGGTCTAACGTAACGTTGTCAGTATGTTTTCCAAACAGAAACAACGGAGTTGGATCAAGATTGAATGTGCCAGAGGTCGTACAGCACGACAGTGTCATCAAGGTCTTCAAGAGGCTTGCGGGGAATCTGCATTGCCTTACAGAACAGTGGCACGTTGGGTAAAAGCCTTCAACGATGGTCGGCTAATTGTGGCGGACATTCATCGGGCAGGTCGTCCTACGAGCGTCCCGCCGCGTTACTGGACAGTGATCGAAACCAGACGATTCGTGAGCTCGCCCAAGAAATCGAATTAGCGCATACGACTGTGCTTCACATCCTGAAGGAACGCCTGAGCATGCGAAAAATTGCATCACGATGGGTTCCACATGATTTGACGGAAATGCACAAATGGTTGCGTTACGACGCTGCTAAGACGCACTTGTGACTTCGATTTGATTCCGAAGATGATTCGCTTCAGAACTGTTGCAGAGATTTGACATGAAGTGGACCGCTCCATTCGCACCATCAAAAGACAGGCTCTGCTAAAGGTATACTACGACTTCCACATCGCTAGCAACGGGTTATACACAACGCTGGTGACTACATTGAAGGACAGTAAAGGTTGCTAACATGTAACTCTTTTGTATCTGTTGTAAATAAATAGTTGTCACTATTTAAGTTCCAACCTTCGTACTTATGCATATTTTCATATACTTGAAATTACTGCATATATTTTAAATTTCGGATTTATTTTGCATGTTTTCGACTTTTATTATGCATATTTTAAATACGTTTTATAAGCATTCTTCAAGAAAATGTCGACTAATTAATGCCGTGAACACTTTCATCAATGAAATGGTTCAAAGGGTACTGGCAATTACCAAGACACACTTCTAAATCATACCAGAATCAATCAAGAAGCTAGAAACACGTGGGTCGCATCTTTATAATTCGCTGGACATTATGGAAGACGTGAAGCGTGAATTGGGAAGTATCCCACGAAAACTCGGATACGTCCTTTTAAAAAAACCGGAATACGAAATCATGGTAACTATATACAAATACACTCTATAACAAACAAACAAAAAAAAGACGCACCGGGAAGGCGTTGTTCGATTGTAAGGAAATTACGTATGCAAAGACAGTCGGACCGAACATGCAAATGATTAAAGTTTCGTGTCCAATGAATGAATAGCGGGAGCACCCGCACATCCGAAATGTGCATGTATCAGGTGTATATAAGGCGCGATTCTGAAGCGTAAGCTCAAAGTAGCTGTTGCATGCGACTGCGCTATCTTAACGTCGGCTGTAAGAATGCCACGCCGAAGGATTCGTGCTCATTACGAGCAGAGATCAGAGTTTGAAAGAGGTCGTGCGATCGGATTGAAAGAAGCTGGTTGGTCGAATCGAGCTGTCGCTGGACATTTGGGTCGAAGTGATGCGGCGATCAGACGATACTGGCAAGCGTGGGTCAGCAATGGCAGGCATCAGCGTCAGGACGGCAGTGGTCGACCGAGGGCCTCAACAGCACGGGCAGGCAGAGCGATTGTCAGAACAGCTGTCACAGCACCGGAGTCGTCGTTATCAACAATCCAGCGTGTGACCCGCACACATATGTCCACCATGACCATCAACATACGCCTGAGCGAGAAGAATTTGCGTTCACGCCGCCCGTTACGCCGCTTACCACTCACGCCTGTTCACCGTCAAGACAGATTACAGTGGTGCCGCGCTCGAACAACGTGGAACTGCGCTGACTGGGGACGTATAGTCTTTAGTGACGAGTCCCGTTTCCAACGGTGCCCTGACGACAACCGCAGAAGTGTTTGAAGACGTCCAGGCCAGCGTGGGGATCTTGCCTTGACTATCGCGCGCCACACAGCCCCACAACAGGGGGTGATAGTGTGGGGGTGCCATCTCCTTTGATAGCCGGACCCCTCTGGTAGTCATTCCTGGCACACTGACAGCACAGCGGTATACTGATGACATTCTACGGCCGGTTGTGTTACCGTTCCTTCAGCGTCATCCAGGCCTTACTTTCCAACAGGATAATGCCCAACCGCACACGGCACGTGTTGCTATGAACCGTCTTCAAGCTTGCCCTATCCTTCCTTGGCCAGCTTGGTCGCCGGATCTCTCTCCCATAGAGCACATTTGGGACGTCATGGGAAGGCGATTGCGAACAACCCGGAATGTCGCCGATTTAGCCCATCAGTTGGAGACCATTTGGCACGAAATTCCGCAGGGCGCCATCCGGGAACTTTATCAGTCTGTGCCACGTCGAGTGACAGCTTGCATCCAGGCCAGGGGTGGACCGACACCTTATTGACGCCCTCACCTTGTAAGGCTCCAACTCTGCAACAAATCATTCGATTGATCGTTGATCGTTTGTTTTCTATGTCTGTTCCTCACATCCACCGATTTTTATCACCATCGGACAATTCCTTCCTGCTGCGTCGCTTTTATTTTATACAGTGTATTTGGCTGATATCGATAATGTGGATCTACCAGAATGTCTAACCCATACACTCGCTCCCGAATTCAAATACTGCCCTGTCACATCCGTAGATGACCGAGCTTGATAGCTGCAGTCGCTTATGTGAAGCCAGTATCCAGTATTCGGGAGATAGTGGGTTCGAACCCCACTGTCGGCAGCCCTGAAGATGGTTTTCCGTGGTTTCCCATCTTCACACCAGGAAAATGCTGGGGCTGTACCTTAATTAAGGCCACGGCCGCTTCTTCCCAGTCCTAGCCCTTTCCTGTCCCATTATCGCCATAAGGCCTATCTGTGTCGGTGCGACGTAAAGCCAATAGCCAAAAAAAAAAAAGCAAAAGAACATCCGTAAATGTAGAGAGATCATTCTGCGCATTGGAGCTAGTTTTAACAGACAAATGCCATAGATTTATACTAGAAAAATTGGAGAGGGCTCTTGTAGTGTGCTGTAAAACAAATTATGGACGGGAAAAGTACAGTAGTGTGTACAAGGTAAAATGAAAGAGGAATGTGTATCTGAATTTATTCACGTTTGAGTTTTTTCACTGTTCTTTTACAACCTTGCTAATTGATTTATCATGTGTATTAGCTAACACATTGCGTGCGCATATTGTTTTAGCAGTGAATGCTAAAGGGGCCCATAGACGTATAATATTATTGGGCAATATCGGGGTTTGTGCAATATAATTGATAGTGTGTATTTAATATTGAAGTGCTGTGCAATGCATTGTACGAAATTTAAAAAAGTTTGAAATATATTGTGCAAATCGCAAAATACTGTGCCGTGTGTTGGCAATATTGTGCATTATCCCGTCCTCCCGCAAGCTGGCATCAACAAGTGGGGGAGAACGTGTCGTGAGGGCAGACAAACAGGTGTTGAAAAAGTTTATTTTAGAGTTTATCGGAGTGTACCATGGCCTTCCGGCTTTATGGGACGTTAAGAGCGAAGATTACAGTAATCGCCTTAAAAAAGGTGAACAGAACGAGGTGCTTATTGAGAAATATCGTAAAAGATACCCGAACGCCGACAAGCAAAGAAGTTATTTTAAAAACTCAGTTCTCTGCGTACAAACTTCCGGAGAAAAGTGAAGCGGATTTTGATACAGAAAAGAGTCTTCACCGAACAAAATACTGGCATGGACTGACTATAATATATTGCCACGCATATTGTACGTCTATGGCAGCTTTGCACAATATATTGCACAACCAACAATATTATCTCCACACGATTCTATTTATTGCACAAACCCGATTGTTGTGCAATAATATTGCACGTCTATGGGCCCCTTAATAGATTCAGTAGAGGCGAATGGGAATTGGACAAAACAATATACAGACAACAAACAGTGCCTGGGTTTGTGGGATATAGCGGACGGGTGGTTTCTATACATTAAAACTGAAAAAAGCAAAGCTACAACATGGTAAGGCTTTTTATGCTCTCCCAGCGAATTTTGACAGAGAGGTAAAGGTTGGCAGTGTACCAATTTAAGTGCGGTAATAATAGTTTCTTGAGATTCTGATTCAGTGTTTGTTTGTTCAACCCTTGTCCCGTTTCTCTACGGGGTCGGGTATGAGGTGAGGTAAGATGAATCTGTCGTGGCGGGTTTTTATGACCGGATGCCTTTCCTGACGTCAATCTCATCAGAGGAGTTAATGAGATGAAATGGATGACGTGATGTACGATAGTAGGACGGGAGAGGGTGAAATCCGGTGCCGGCACATAGCCTACTCCTGTTGAATAGCACCAAGGGGTCTGCTGAAGGCTTGACGTCCCCATCTGACGGACGAATCACCATCAACAGCGTCATATACCCTCACTCCATATGAGTACTGCGGAGAGGTTTTTATGACCGGATGCCTTTCCTGACGTCAATCTCATCAGAGGAGTTGGCACGCAATCTAGTGATTAGAAATGATATACCACCACCTCCCCTACCCTACCGGCCAACATTCTGATGGTGAAAAGATTTCTGACCAATGGGACTCGAACCGGCTAACCGCGGTGTCAGACCGTTTAGACTTCATGGCCACCAAGCTGGCTTGAAATTCTGATTCAGTACTGTACAGTAACATTTTCAACAAAGACATTTATTAAAATTAAAAATATTTACGGAATGTATTCCATTAAAATCATTTAGTATTTGACTACACACTGCAAAAACTAAGACACTAAAGACACTGCCGGACTGACGAATGCCCACGGCAAGCAGGCGAACCATACCTCAGTGTCCATGACGTTGGCAAAAACTTGTAACCCCTGCTACCTTTCCTCACAGCGAATGCAAAATCTCCACTACTTGCTGTGGCGCTATAGAAATCGATTGGCCGCGAAGAAGAAGGGCATTTTGTGTGTATTTCCGGTGATAATATTGTTAATCTTTATTTCTTCATCTGTTTACCCTCCAGGGTTGGCTTTTCCCTCGGACTCAGCGAGGGATCCCACCTCTACCGCCTCAAGGGCAGTGTCCTTGGAGCGTCCGACATTGGGTCGGGGGATACAACTGGGGAGAATGGCCAGTATCTCGCCCAAGCGGCCGCACCTGCTATGCTCAACAGCGGCGTTGGTGGAGGGATGGGAAGATTGAAAGGGATAGACAAGGAAGAGGGAAGGAAGTGGCCGTCGCCTTAAGTTAGGTACCATCCCGGCATTTGTCTGGAGGAGAAGTGGGAAACCACGGAAACCACTTCCAGGATGGTTGAGGTGGGAATCGAACCCATCTCTACTCAGTTGACCTCCCGAGGCTGAGTGAACCCCGTTCCAGCCCTCGTACCACTTTTCAAATTTCGCGGCAGAGTCGGCAATCGAACCCGGGCCTACGGGGGTGGCAGCTAATCACACTAGACACTACACCACAGAGGCGGACAATAATAATATTGTTAATAATTAAAAGAATTAAGAAAAGATTCACCTGATAACAGGCCTTGTACAGTTTGCTTTTTTTTTAAAATCTATACAAATAAATAAAATTCAAATGTCTGTTTGTAATGTCAAAGTCGGGCTGAGTGGCTCAGACGGTTAAGGCGCTGGCCTTCTGACCCCAACTTGGCAGGTTCGATCCTGGCTCAGTCCGGTGGTATTTGAAGGTGCTCAAATACGTCAGCCTCGTGTCGGTAGATTTACTGGCACGTAAAAGAACTCCTGCGGGGCTAAATTCCGGCACCTCGGCGTCTCCGAAAACCGTAAAAGAGTAGTTAGAGGGACGTAAAACAAATACCATATTTTAAAAAAATTGTAATGTCAAAATAACAGCATTTTACTAAGTTTATATTAAAGTATATAGGGTACATATAACTAAAGTTCGCCTACGTAGCGTAACGGTTAGTGTTATTAGCTGCCGTCCTCGGGGGCCCGGGTTCGATTCCCGGTACTGCCAGAAATTTAAGAATGGCAGGAGGGCTGGTATGTGGTTGAAATGGCACATGCAGCTCACCTCCAATGGGGGTGTGCCTGAAAAGAGCTGCATCACCTCGGGATGAGGACACGAGTTTACTTTTATATAACTAAAAACAAATTTTTACATTTTTTGTCTGTCTGTCAGTTCCGACTAATCTCCGAAACGGTTGGACCGATTCTGACGGGATTTTCACTGGCAGATAGCTGAAGGTATAAGGAGTAAATGAGGCTACTACTAAATTTTCAAAACAATTAGAGGGGGGAGACGACGGCAGGAATTATAAAAATAATACGCGAAATATCGAATTTGTTGTGCATGGACGAGACAAAGCTAATTTTAAGCCCCTTAACGCAAAGAACGAAACTCGGTAAGCCCTACGAGCCCGAAGACCATGTTTTAAGGCCCTGAAACCAACCATTATAGAGATATTGTCACCACACTACCCCTGCTCTAGGAATCCGATAAAGAAACGACCAGCCGTAACCATGGCAACGTCAGCTCAAGGATTCTACAGGAGCGAGATTTGCCACCCAAAATTGGTACATATTTGTAATAGTTACGAAATGTCGGATCAAACAAATATATTCAGTAATATTTATATTTGTGGTTGTATCTAGCGGTAGTATCCTTAAACTATAATTTCAAATGTGAAAAATGATTTCTACGTACTTAAGTACACCAGTGATATAAATATCTAATGAAGTCACTCACACCAGTAGTATGAGTAACTAAAGCGAGTTTCTGATAACCCGTACGAAGAACGGGTATTTCAGCTAGCAATTCCTATAATTCCTAGTTTCAGCTGGCTAAAATGGAATAAAATGTAATATTTTCTCCAGAAAACTCCCAACTCATCGCTACTCAATAGATTGATATGTCTCACAGACTATGCACGGATTGTTTGTTCTAGTAGAACAGCCACAGCTGTAAGTGGCTTTACGTCGCACCGACACAGATAGGTCTTACGGCGACGATGGGATAGGAAAGGCCTAGGAGTTGGAAGGAAGCGACCGTGGCCGTAATTAAGATACAGCCCCAACATTTGCCTGGTGTGAAGACGGGAAACCACGGAAAACCATCTTCAGGGCTGCCGACAGTGGGAGTCAAACCCACTATCTCCCGGATGCAAGCTCACAGCCGCGCGCTCCTAACCGCACGACCAACTCGCTCGGTAACACCAAACACTAATCTTCCTATGATTATGAGCGACTTCATAAACACCATTAGGATTTTCTGCACACCAATAGAGAGAGTTATAACTGTTCATACGACCATTAAGATGAAACCAGAACGGTGTTGCAATGATAACTGCCCTACCCTAACCCATCACCGATCAAACCCGCCGAATCTCCTGGCCAGAGAGAAGGCGTTACCTTCTACGTGGCCCGCCCCTCCCCACTAGGGAGGGGAATGAAAACTTTTTGATGACGATGATGATTTAAGTATGATACATGTGTCACAAATCTGTTGAACCCCGGTGACGAAATTCACGAGCCGCCACTGCAAACTAAAGACCGTTTTCAATGCACTCACATGAGTCAATAACGTACTGGCCTCCCAAGAACTCTGAGGCATTCTTGAATGCGATGAGGCAGGCTCAGTTCTAAGATACTGCGTATTTCTTGAGGCAAACAGTCCCACTCCTCGATGGCAGAATCTATTAGGGCAGGGCCTCTCAAACGCCCAAAATCTCACGCGTGCAATTCGAGGCGCAAGAGCTCCATGCGCTGTGCATCAGTTCCACTCGGCTCGGCTCGTCTCGTCTCGCACCAACGTTTCGTCTCTGGGCTACTCGGCTAAGCTCGGCTCAACTCGACTCAACTCGGCTCGGATTTGGAGCGCAACGGTGCAAGTGAGCAAGAGGGAGATAGGCGTGGAGAAAGAGAGAGACAGTGCTTTTGCTCCAAAACGAGGAGTGGGGGTCTGCACTCTGGGCAACCAAGCGAAGTCGTCTTTTGCACCGTGCACAGTGCATGCACCCTGAGAGGCCCTGTATTAGGGTCTGGATCGTCAGTGGTGAATGTTGACGGTTGGAAATTGCTCGATTTTAACTGCATGCTCTATGCGGACGCTGGCCAGTCCATTCTCCGGATCCCATGCCCTTTCCCCACCACCCAGAGTAACCATTCACACCTGCTGCACGATATGGAAGAGTGTTATCGTCCTGTAGAGCAGTGGTATTCAAATGTTTTGGTTGAGGTACCCCCGACGTAGGATTATATTACGATTATACCAGAAATGCAAATAATATTACACTATAATCATCATCATCATCATCATCCATAGCTTACCCCGCTCGCTTGGGGTCCTTGCACGCGCTGAGATATGAAAGAGACGCGGCCGAGGATTTAAGGTTGCATGTCCTTCCTGACACCACGGAATTTTCAACCGAAAATTCCATCCGAACAAAACCAGGAATCAAACCATGGTCGCTGGCCACAGAAAACCTCGTCATTCCTTCGGAGTAAAGTTTATAGAAGCAGTCCAAAACTGAGCAGTCAGCAATGGCCGAAAATCTGTTCCTTGCATTTTCATTACCAATTATTCGACGATTGGAGCCTTCTGTTTCCTGCTCAGCCAACGCGGCAAGCCTTCACAAGACAGATGGAGAAACTTGGTTTTCTCGGGAGTGAAATCACGAGGTTTTCATTGCCTAGCAACGATATATGTACACGAGTATAATTATTAACGCAACAGTTATTGTACTATATACAGAACACTACTATTGGAAAAAATAGAAGTGAATGAGTGGATTTGGAAACAAAAATTTAAAAAGAACAATGTAGCAGAAGTAAGCACAGGGGCGGCCCTACCTTATGTGCTGAAGTGCTGCAGCACATTGCCTATTTGAAAAATAAATTACTTTAAAAACATTATGTGCAATCAAATACAGTGCATTGAAAAAGAAGTCAGCCAAAGAATAGGAAATTATTCAACTCCCCTCACAACCAGGTAAATAGTCGTGCGCTCCACGCCGGGTGGCTGTGCTCAGGGAGAATTTCTAAGCTTTTTGCCAGAAAGCAGGAACTCTGCCTTTTGCGCATGCGTGCCCAACTTTTCGGATAGGCTGTAGAAACAACAGCCAAGACCGCCAAGACATCACTTCGCAGCGATTCTTCGTTCGACCACAGAGAGGCAGCACTGGTCACACTTGCATTACGACCGAAATGAGAACATGGCAAGTGGCACCCTCTTGACTCAGCGGTAGTATTTAAGAGAGGATCGCTCAAAGCAAACGGGAAAACAAAATACTGTAGAACTGTTCCCGCCAGGTCTTTTAATACCAAAGAGGATAGAATACTCCCAACTTGCCTATTCCATAGCCACCTTTTGAAATAGATGAACTGTAAAAATTGTACGTTTTATGTTGTCAAAATAAGGACACGATATTGTGATTTTCTTTAATAAAAACGTCTAGTTTATGAATGAGAGTATGAAAATACAACATGTAATTTTGCATTACGACGTTGCTGGTTTTATTTCAATGATTTGGGTAACATTGGGAAGTTTTGTTTTTGCGCGCTCACACTCAGTGTTTGAGTTCGTGAATATTTTGCCATTGCAGGTGTTATTGTGTGTTTAACTAAATAGTTTTATTACGAGGAATGTGTATATGTGTTGAGTTATTTGCGTGTTTGTTCAGTGTGAAATACTCAGTGGAGAGCCTCTTGAAAACCGCGTGCCGGTATGTTTCTCAATATTTTTATTTTTTGGAGGGGGAATGACTTACAGCACACAACTGATTTTCTGCACCAGCCGCCACTGAGTAAGCATTTTACATTCCTAGTGAATGGGAGGTACAAACCGACACATATTTTAGAACGAATAGTTCAGAAAGGAGACTCTGTGTAGTGTGAGACGAAAACACTAAATCGAAACAAGATTTTATTGAAAATGAACAGGCTTGTGAATTGCTTACTGGAAACAGTTAGAAGCCACGATAAATTTGCGTATCACTAGTGGCAAGCGGACCACACTTTGAATACCATTGCTACAGAGAAAACCTCTGTCCCCTACATACGTTATACGAGGGCTGATCAACAAAGACCGAGACTGATTTTTTTCACAGATGTTTATTACTCCATTTCAATATTTACATGATATTTTTCAAAGTGGTCCCCTCCTACTTAAATGCACGTTTTATAGCGTCTCTGCCAGTCCTTGAACACATGCTGCAGACCATTTTTATCAGGTCCTTGAGAATCACCTCACTTCTCTTCAGCACTGCTTCAGAGTTCTCAAATCGAATACCCGTAAGCTTTGCCTTTAGTGATGGGAACAAAAAAATCACAGGGTGCAAGATCAGGGCTATAAGGAGGATACGGTACACAGGTAATGTTGAATCGAGCCAGAAACTGCATGACTTGATTTGCGACGTGAGGCCGTGGATTGTCATGATGAAGTCGCCACCCAGTCCGAGAAAACTCTGGTCGTTTCTTTGCAATGTGCTTCCTCAGTGTAGCCAATACTGACATGTAGTAACGGTAGTGTGAGGGGGAACTGCATGCTAGTAAATTATTCCATTACAGTAAAAAATGTGATCACCATCACTTTCCCTGCTGATGGAATAACTTTTGCCTTTTTTGGCGATTTCCACACTGTGCTGGCTTGTTTTCCTTCAGGACCATAATGATGCTTCAGCTTTTCGTAAGTTTCAGTGGCTGTATGGTTTAAACGGAAACAGAATTTGATTACGCTGTATTGTTCTTTTCGCGTCACCTCCAGTGTCTGGTATCCGAAATGCACGTTGTCTCAAAAAAATAGAGCATTACAACCAACCTACTGATACGAGAGTGCTGCCGCCTACGGACATTACACATAAAAACTCGCTCTTTTCAAATATTTATGTTACAGATCGGAAACTATCATGGAAGCTACAGTAAAAAACCAGTCTGTCTTTGTTCATCAGCCTTCGTATAACATCTTCAAACAACACTACATTAAAGAAATACAACGTTAAGTAAAATTATTTAACTTAACCAAGCACTCCGATAAAGTCTGTAGAGGTTTAAGTAGAGAAGCATACTTACAGGATACACCAGAACGTGTCAACAGACAGGATGCTCAGCCAGAAGAAACTAGCCGTGAGGAAATACTGGAGCATATATCCTGGAAAGAAAGAGAGAAATAATCAGCCGTTAGTTCATTGATTTACGGAATAGAATGGTTTCAAGAATCATGATTACCGGGCGAGTTGGCCGTGCGCGTAGAGGCGTGCGGCTGGGAGCTTGCATCCGGGAGATAGTAGGTTCGAATCCCACTATCGGCAGCCCTGAAGATTGTTTTCCGTGGTTTCCCATTTTCACACCAGGCAAATGCTGGGGCTGTACCTTAATTAAGGCCACGGCCGCTTCCTTCCAACTCCTAGACATTTCCTCTCCCATCGTCGCCATAAGACCTATCTGTGTCGGTGCGACGTAAAGCCCCTAGCAAAAAAAAAAAAAAAAAAAAAAGAATCATGATCGTGTTTATTAGCGATGGGCTGTCCGACTCGTTGGCTGAACGGTCAGCGTACTGGCCTTCGGTTCCGAGGGTCCCGGGTTCGATTCCCGGCCGGGTCGGGGATTTTAACCTTAATTGGTTAATTCCAATGACACGGGGGCTGAGTGTATGTGTCGTCTTCATCATCATTTCATCCTCATCACGACGCGCAGGTCGCCTATGGGAGTCAAATAGAAAGACCTGCACCTGGCGAGCCGAACTCTTCCTGGGATATCCCGGCACTAAAAGCCATACGACATTTCATCTCATTTCAGCGATGGTCTTCCCTTGCGAGAGTCTAAGATTTAGTATAATAGAATATATTGGGTGATCAGACGTGCTGTACACCGGCGCGTGGTGCTTTATCTATGGGCGAGGGTGCGCTCGTTTCTGGCGAGCGGGTCGATGTCCAGTAGCGGGAATGTGAAGTAACACAAACAATTTAAAGTTCCTTACTTACCGAATTAATAATAATGGTGGCATGTGGCCTTGGAGGAGGCCTGCTGCAGGTCTTTCCAGTTGACACCTGAAGACGGCACACTACCCCAGCCCCGAACCATCAGAATTAACAAATGAAGGTTAAAGTTCCCGAACCGACCGGGAATCAAACCCGGTGCCACTTGGACTATAGGATAGCACGCTAATCATTTAGCCATGGAGCCGAACACCGAATTAATGAAAGGCGGTGTTGAAACTGCCCGCCTTCATTCTACACACATTGTTGGCACCTCGTTAGGAAATTATTCATCACATTCTGTATTTCACGTTGAATAATTCCGGCAATTTCCTGACGAATACTACTACTACTACTACTACTACTACTACTACTACTTTTTTCATTCCTCCCCTGAAGTGGGAGGCGGGTTTCCTAGACGGTGACGTTGTCTCTCAGGCCGGCAGATTTATATGGGAGAAGGTGAGAGGGTTGCGGGCTGTGGCCTTTACTAGGAACTGCTACGGCATTCGCATTAGTGCAGAAGAATGGAAAACCATTCTCAGTTCAGCCGACGGTCAGGACCAGCCTCTCTCCGTCTCCCGAATACAGAGGCCGAGAGCCACGGTAGAGCGGTGACCACTTGTGGACCGAGACCCACTCTACATCCATCGACGTCCTGACGGATATTACGTTTCAGTTCATGTATGGTGTCCGAGTTGTTCTTGTACACGCCTTTTTTTCTTTATTTACCCAAGAGATAATCATCACAGGCAGGTAAATCGGGGAACCGAGGGGGCCACAAATCCTTGCAAATAACTGTTCTGTGGAAACACTTAGTGAACTTTCTTCATAGAATTATTCGCAGTGTGTGCAGTGGTAGAGACCAATTCAAAAAAATGCAAAATCACGCTCCCTGCCGGTAAATTCTATGAAGTTGGAGGTTAGTGTGGTATTTATATGTAACAGAAACAACCGTATTCTAATATATATCTATCAATCTTTCACTGCCTATGGCACACCATACACCGAGTTTTGCGTCATGGAAGGGCACTGCGCGTACGAATTCAGGTTTAACAGCACTCCAGTAAGGATTGTTTTGTGTACAAACATAACCTTGGAGGTGGAGCCAGGTCCCATCTGAAGAGAATTATAAATATTGGTCTATTTGTCCATACTGTACATTTTCCAGTATCTACGCTAGATGACATATTCATATCGCCTACCTGGTTGAAGAGCATGTAACACAGTTGTTTGATACGGTTTTGAATATAATAATTTAGTAGCCTGTTCGTGTCAGTGGTGTAGTGGTTAGTATGAAATGTGCTACGAAGACTGGAACGGGGTCCACTCAGCCTCGGGAGGTCAAATGAGTAGAGGGTTGTTCGATTCCCTCCTCAGCCATCCTCGAAGTAGCTTTCCGCGGTTTCCTAACTTAAGGTCACGGCCGTTTCATTCCCTCTTCCTTGCCTATCCCTTCCAATCATCCTATCTTCCACAAGGCCCCTGTTGTGCATAGCAGATGAGACCGCCTGGACGAGTTACTGGTTCTTCTTCCCAGTTGTATCCCCGACCAAATACCTCACGCTCCAGGTCAGTTTCCTTGAGGTGGTAGAGGTGGGACCCCTCGCTGAGTCTGCGGGAAAAAACCAACCCTGGACGGTAAACAGTTGATGAAATAAAAAGTAAATTTAGTAACCTTTTACAAGGACCCATTTGTCCAACTCGTGTGTAAAACAACGAAGTGATGGTGGTGGTGGTGGTGGTGATTATTGTTTTAAGAGGAAATACAACTAGGCAACCATCCTCTATATAACACTAATCAGAAGGAAAAATGGAAGGGATCCGACACTTCGAAAAATGAAGATATCGGCCAAAGGAAGACAAGGGCCACGAAGGGCGTGAAAATGAAAGACTCCCTAGCCCTCGCAAACCTAATAGCGTCGGGGTCGGAAAAGAACAAGAGTTGACCAAGGTAAGTCGGACAGGATAGATGAAAGTGAGGAGCCTGCCACACGTAAGTGGAAGCAATGCCAGGACTCAGCTGAGGGCGCCGTGGTCGCCAACACACGCTTCAAATTTCGGAGCCCCTGGGGCCCCTTTGAGTCGCCTCTTACGACAGACAGGGGATACCGTGGGTGTTATTGTACCGCCCCCACCCACAGGGGGACAACGAAGTGATTTTAGGAAAATTTTCCAAACGATGACCAGTGACTTCTAACTTTTCTCCAGCGAGAACGCTACGCCGCTTGTTAGCTTTCTCAGGCTAGATACTTCTATTTTCTAAAATGTATTATAAAGTTTATGGACTGTTTTACAACTTGGAAGTCCGACTCGTTGGCTGACCGGTCAGCGTACTGGCCTTCAGTTCAGAGGGTCTGGGTTCGATTCCCGGCCGGGTCGGGGATTTTAACCTTAATTGGTTAATTTCAATGGCACGGGGGCCGGGTGTGTGTGTTGTCTTCATCATCATTTCATCGTCATCATGACGCGCAGGTCGCCTATGGGAGTCAAATAGAAAGACCTGCGCCTGGCGAGCCGAACCCGTTGTGGGATATCCCGGCACTAAAAGCCATACGACATTTCATTTCATTACAACTGGGAATATTCGTTGAAACAGTCTTTGAACTTCACGAGCTGTGTTGACGTATGAATCGTACATAAAGGCACGCTATGCCGTTGAAGCGTACCCTTGAAATTAAATGGCGTATGGCTTTTAGTGCCGGGAGTGTCCGAGGACAAATTCGGCTCGCCAGGTAAAGGTCTTTTGATTCGACTCCCGTAGGCGACCTGCGCGTCGTGATGAGGATAAAATGATGATGAAGACGACACATACACCCAGCCCCCATGCCAGAGAAATTAACCAATGATGGTTAAAATTCCCGACCCTACGGGAATCGAACTCGGGACCCCTGTAACCAACGGCCAGCATGCTAACCAATTAGCCATGGAGCCGGACAGCGTACCCTTTATGACCCATTACAAAAAACACACACACACAGAGGAATTGCGATATTGGACACGTGTACAAGGTCAGCTACCGGGGATACGCACGTACACACACACACAAAGGTCGTGATCAGGGAACAAACATGTAATGACATACTCCGCCATCCCCTTTCCGCTTCGTGGCGGACGAGCGGGGAGATCGCCCACAGCAAAAACACCGCGCGCATCGGAGAAAGGCATATCTGATCAACCGATCACTCTGTATCATAAATAGTAAGATTGGCGATTGGAAATGCAATTCTTTTATATTATGAGATATCGCGTAACTTTATGCCGCATTAATAATCAGAAGAAGAAGTAGAAGCAGGAGAAGAAGAAGACCATTACTCATCGTCTTCTCCATCGAAGCCGGCCAGGAACAAAACAACGCAAGAGTAATTTCGCCTGGAAGATCACTGCGTTAGCTTTGTAGAACATTCATTCGATACCACTTTCTGAATGAATATAACTTAACTATAGGAGTGGAGACGAAGATATAAATATAACAATGGTAGATGAAATGTAGATATGAACATGGCAGTGATAGGGGAGGCAAGATATGGATATATATCGTATGGCTTTACAAGTACACAAACTATCTAATATCAAATGGAAATGTCCAAATTTGACCAGTCCAGAGCACTTGGAGTCACCTGGTATAGAAGCCTCAGATCACCGTTAAATGCTCCAAGTGGGCACTCCTTAACAATGTGTTACATTGTCTGCTCCTCCACTCCGTAGTCGCAGTCAGCAGATGGACGGAAACTCCATTTCTTCAACATGTAACCACACCTACCTTAACCCGTTCTAATTCGGTTCAGCTTCGACCAGTTTTTACGCAGCAGTTGGAATCCTTCAACCTTCTTTGTTGGATCTTAAACCAAGTGAGCGTTGTTGGATGGATGTTCATGCCAACGTTGTCGCCACTCGGAGGTCATGTCGAAAGAACTGACGCTTTTAAAATCAGTCCAGAGTGGTTTGCGTGATTTCGGACGAGTTGGTGATGGGTCTTGTAGGGCATATGGATATGATTATGGCAGAGAGGCCATGATATGAACATGACAATGACAGAGGGGGCCACGATATGGATACGATAATGGTAGTGGAGGCGAAAATATGAATATGAGAATGGTAGAGGAGACCAAGATATGAATATGACAGTGGTAGAGGATGCCAAGATATGAATATGACAATGGTAGTGGAGACCAAGATATGAATATAACAGTGGTAGAGGAGGACAAGATATGAATATGACAGTGGTAGAGTATGCTAAGATATGAATATGACAATGGTAGTGGAGACCAAGATATGAATATAACAGTGGTAGAGGAGGACAAGATATGAATATGACAGTAGTAGAGGAGGACAAGATATGAATATGACAGTGTTAGAGGAGGCCAAGATATGAATATGACAGTGGTAGAGGAGGCCAAGACATGAATATGACAATGGTAGAGGAGACCAAGATATGAATATGACAGTGGTAGAGGATGCTAAGATATGAATATGACAATGGTAGTGGAGACCAAGATATGAATATAACAGTGGTAGAGGAGGACAAGATATGAATATGACAGTGGTAGAGGATGCTAAGATATGAATATGACAATGGTAGTGGAGACCAAGATATGAATATAACAGTGGTAGAGGAGGACAAGATATGAATATGACAGTGGTAGAGGATGCTAAGATATGAATATGGCAATGGTAGTGGAGACCAAGATATGAATATAACAGTGGTAGAGGAGGACAAGATATGAATATGACAATAGTAGAGGAGACCAAGATATGAATATAACAGTGGTAGAGGATGCTAAGATATGAATATGGCAATGGTAGTGGAGACCAAGATATGAATATAACAGTGGTAGAGGAGGACAAGATATGAATATGACAGTGGTAGAGGATGCTAAGATATGAATATGGCAATGGTAGTGGAGACCAAGATATGAATATAACAGTGGTAGAGGAGGACAAGATATGAATATGACAGTGGTAGAGGAGGACAAGATATGAATATGACAGTGGTAGAGGATGCTAAGATATGAATATGGCAATGGTAGTGGAGACCAAGATATGAATATAACAGTGGTAGTGGAGACCAAGATATGAATATAACAGTGGTAGAGGAGGACAAGATATGAATATGACAGTGGTAGAGGATGCTAAGATATGAATATGGCAATGGTAGTGGAGACCAAGATATGAATATAACAGTGGTAGAGGAGGACAAGATATGAATATGACAGTGGTAGAGGATGCTAAGATATGAATATGACAATGGTAGAGGAGACCAAGATATGAATATAACAGTGGTAGAGGAGGCCAAGATATGAATATGAGAATGATAAAGAAGACCAAGTAATGAATATGACAGTGGTAGAGGAGACCAAGATATGAATATGAGAATGGTAAAGAAGACCAAGAAATGAATATGACAGTGGTAGAGTAGACCAAGATATGAATATGAGGAACCACTAAGGGTGGCTAAAGACGTCCAGTTATATAGAAAAAAAAATGTCAAAAACTAAGTAGATGATGTGGCGTAGGAGGGAGGTGAATAATTGGCTCTGGAAAGTTTAAATGATCGCGCTATGACCTTATCACGTCATCAATTGACTCTACCAAGAATCTGCCAGCGAGTTAAAGAGATTCTGGTCAGACGTTGTATCCATTGTATACAGTTCTTTAACTGTCACTTATTGGTTGACGAGATGTCACGGCCACACATTACGTCATTTCACGCTTCCCATAGTGCTTCATCTGCATACGAAAAGAAGTTGTTCCCAGAAGATGGTTAGATATCTGCCTTACTGCTAAAGAAGATGATGCAGCAGGAGAATTTTTGGTATCACCCACACTTCTCTTATTAACTGAACGGGGAAGGCGACAGCGGCAATGGAAAGCGGGACCGATGAATATTCAATGAATGTGAATGAGTAAAATAATTGTCTCTCGATCACGGGAAGAGGGAATTAATTTATTTTAATCATAATTAACCGTTAATTGCCTACTATTCTTCAGAAAGTCGGGCTGAGTGGCTCAGACGGTTAAGGCGCTGGCCTTCTGACCCCAACTAGGCAGATTCTATCCTGGCTCACTCCTGTGGTATTTGAAGTTGCTCAGATACGTCAGTCTCATGTCGGTAGATTTATTGGCACGTGAAAGAACTCCTGCGGGACTAAGTTCCGGCACCTCAGTGTCTCCGAAAACCGAAAAAGTAGTTAGTGGGGCGTAAAGCCAACAACATTATTATTATTATTATTATTATTATTATTATTATTATTATTATTATTATTATTTATGAATTGACCACTTAATTTCACGGTACAATTTCTTCTTTGAAGTTTCTCCTTTCTCCATTACTCCTTCATAAGGGCGCTATGCTGTTGCTTCTGTTCATCCATCCGGTCCCTTCCACTCTTTGCAGTTCTTTCGACTTGAAACCCTTCCAAATTTTGAATCATGGTCCGAAATGTTTTCTGTCTAACATATGAACTTCCTGGATGTTGGACTTTTCTAGATCTTTACGAACTTCATAAATTCATACAGTTGTTGTCTTCTTGTTCCACAGATACCGGTAGTCGAATAACTTTTGGTTAGTCTAGTTTGGTCCATACTGTACAGGTTATTATTATTATCATTATTATTATTATTATTATTATTATTATTATTTCTTTGCGTTTTGGCCATCTGCGGACCACGGTGCTTGTGTTCTAGCTGTGTTTTTTGTCGTCGTCTGCTCCTTTTGGCGTACTGGATTGTGTTCTTAGTGGCCTCTTGAGCCTTCCTATTGGCCCAGTATTCCTTCATTTTCTCGCTGAATTATTTCCTGCGCTCCTCCGACCAATTCCCGGCTCTTTTGTGGCTAGCTGATGTAAGGGATGTTAGTTCCTGTCAGTTATGGCGGCTTGATTAATATTAAGCTCTGCAAGATCTTTGTCCACTTGCTTGGTCCAGGGGAATCCAGGAGCTTTGCCTTTGTTAGCAACCTTGAAGATCTTATGGGATAATCTATTAGGATCCATTCTGTGTCCATAGAAAGTCAGACGTTTTCTTCTGATGGCATCTATGAGGTTTTCTTAATGCTGGTAGAGCTCATTGTTGGGTTTGTACCATCGCGTTCCATCTGGTAGGATCCTTGGCCCTATTATTCTTCTAAGGAATTATTATTATTATTATTATTATTATTATTATCATCCTGTACTAACCTTTTCATTTCTATGTAACTACAGCATCCTACACTACTCTAGTTTGCTTTCATACTCATACCTTAATAATATAATAATTTTATTTGCTTTACGTCCCACTAAGTACTTTTACGACTTTCGGAGACACCGAGGTGCTGGAATTTAGTCCCGCAGGAGTTCTTTTACGTGCCAGTAAATCTACTGACACGAGGCTGACGTATTTGAGCACCTTCAAATACCACCGGGCTGAGCCAGCATCGAACCTGCCAAGTTGGGGTCAGTAGGCCAGCGCCTCAACCGTCTGAGCCACTCAGCCCGGCTATTCATACCTTGGTCCACCCCTACCGATCTCACCACATACACTTCCCTATATATATATAAAGCACAAGTCCTGGGTGTCTTAAGATGTGTCCTATCATTCTATCTCTTCTTCTCGTCAAATTTAGTCAAATCGATCTCCTCTCACCAATTCGATGCAGTATCTCTTCATTCGTGATTCGATCTATCATCTCACCTTCAGCATTCTTCTGTAACAGCACATTTTTAAAGCTTCTATTCTATTTCTTTCTGAGCGAATTATCGTCCATGTTTCACTTCCATACAATGCCACATTCCAGACGAAAGTCTTCAAAAAGAGTTTTTCTAATTCCTATATCAATGTTCGAGGTGAACACATTTATTTTCTTAAGAAAGGCCTTTATTGCGTTTGCTAGTCTGCTTTTTATGTCCTCCTTACTTCTGCCATCGTTAGTTATTTTACTCCCCAAGTAACAATATTCATCTACTTCCTTTAAGACTTCATTTCCTAATCTAATATTTCCTGCATCAGCTGACTTCGTTCGACCGCACTCTATTACTTTTGTTTTGGACTTATTTATTTTCATCTTGTACTCCTTACCCAAGACTCTGTTATAACATTCAACAATTTCCTCAGATCTTCTGCAATACCATCAGCAAATCTTCGTGTTTTGATTTTCTCTCCTTGAATTGTGATCCCTTTCCCAAATTCCTCTTTGATCTCGTTTACTGCCTGTTCTATATAAACAGTGAAAAGGAGGGCGACAAACTGCAACCTTGCCCCACTCCTTTCTGGATTGTTGCTTCTTTTTCAAATCCCTCAATTCTTATCACTGCAGACTGATTTGTATACAGATTGTAGATCCCGATCGTCTTCAGAACCTCAAATAGCTTAGTCCTATCAACATTATCAAATGCATTATATTTTCCTATTTTACATTAATTTTTCCTTATCTACGAAGCCTAATCACTAGTGACAGGTGGTGGTGGTTATTGTTTTAAGAGTACAACTAGGCAACCATCCTCTATATAACACTAATCAGAAGGTAAAATGGAAGGGATCCGACACTTCGAAAAATGAAGATATCGACCAAAGGAAGACAAAGGCCACGAAGGGCGTGAAAACGAAAGACTCCCTAGCCCTCGCAAACCTAATAGCGTCGGGGTCGGAAAAGAACTAGAGTTGACCAAGGGAGGTCGGATAGGATAGATGAAAGTGAGGAGCCTCGCACAAGTAAGTGGAAGCAATGCCAGGACTCACCTAAGGTCCCCGTGGTCGCCAACCCACGCTCCAAAGTTCAGAGTCCCTGGGACCCCTTTTAGTCGCCTCTTATGACAGGCAGGAGATACCGTGGGTGTTATTCTACCTGCGGGGGTGGCAGCTAATCCCACTATCCACTACACCACACAGGGGGGCTTATACATATTATAGGCCTAAAATCTGTGAAAAGGCCGATCCCTGCTATGTACAATTAACTCGATTTCTCAAAAGGTTTGTGTAATTTTGTTCTAGTCTTGTACAGCCCTGAAGATATTCGTATGTCTCATGGGATGCATTGGCAACATGGTCTGTAATTTCTTTCAGTGAGACCGCAACACTTACGGCTTGTTAAATCCCATCTCAAATCCAATTATAGCCTAGCGTGGGTACTGGGCTACTGAATGTGTTACGTGAGTCATTACATGTGATGTCGGGGGAGAACAATTCGTTTTAAACGTTGGTGGGTGATTAAGTTTCCTGAAGGAACGCAGAATTGCTGAAGCAATGCTCAGTCATGAATGACCAAGTGCTAAAAGAGTGGGTGCAAGCAGGCTTTGGTTTGAACGGGTGGGCGAGTGGCTTCCTAAATAAGAGCTCTGTCTCATGGCTACAGATGGAGGTATTGTCGTTGCATATGCCAGAATGGTGAAGATTCATTCACTTCGCGGATAGAAGGTACTTTTCACTAAACAGTTCAAATATGATGGACATAATTTAGTAGTCCGCCTGTTAGCTACTGTCTTCGAGGGACCCGGGTTCGATTCCCGAAACTGTCAGAAATTTAAGGTTAGCAGGAGGGCATAAAGGGCTGCATCATCTCGGGACGAGGGCACGAATATACCCTCGAAGCATAACTGTTAAATGCCGTCCTCAAGGGCGTGGGTTCGACACCCAGTACTGCCATTGGGGGTGTGCCTGAAAAGAACTGCACCACCTCGGAATGAGGACAAGACTTTACTTTTATCATTTAGTATTCTAACATGGATATGTTTGTTTCTCCTTCAAGTGTCATGGCTGCCAGTGGTTCAAGTAATTTCAAAGATGGCCATCACATTAGCACTCTATATTTTTCATGTTGTTGTATATGCCATTTTATTTACTTGCAATAATACAATACAATGTAAGGAAAATATAAATAATGGTAGAAAAACCAACTCTTGAGTCCTGGTGTAGCACATATGAAGTCATTAAAACTACTATGTTGTTGGGTATTCAGCCTGAAGGCTGGTTGGATCCTCATCAGGTCTAGCATTAGCTGTCACAGATGGCCAAGGTGTCACTAAAGAGACGTACTAGGGAAATGAGGAGTGAGGTATTTTCCCGTTGAGCAAAAGATAATTTTCTTTGGTGAACATTTTAAAGTTGTTTTAGCAAAATGAAACATATTGAATGCAAAAACAGATTCGGGACTGAAGAGGTTATGGCTGGCTCGAACACATCACTGCCTTCTGAATACTACCTTGAATTACTTCCGAGGGGAATAACAGCGAGAAAACCGAGAAAAGCGTCAAGAAACCGCGGTTTCGAAGTCAAGGATTAAACAATGGTGCAACAGCTTAATGCGTTGCGTACGTTATACACTCACAAGGCCGTTTTGAAAAGCGGCTCGGTGTTGTTTGAAAATGCACCGCTAGATCGCATTGTTTAGACCTGTTCAACCGTACGGTTTTATTAGGCGGCGATACGTAATAAATCAAATTTGACCGGGCGAGTTGGCCGTGCGCGTAGAGGCGCGCGGCTGTGAGCTTGCATCCAGGAGATAGTAGGTTCGAATCCCACTATCGGCAGCCCTGAAAATGGTTTTCCGTGGTTTCCCATTTTCACACCAGGCAAATGCTGGGGCTGTACCTTAATTAAGGCCACGGCCGCTTCCTTCCAACTCCTAAGCCTTTCCTATCCCATCGTCGCCGTAAGACCTATCTGTGTCGGTGCGACGTAAAGCCCCTAGCAAAAAAATAAAATCAAATTTGAATTGAATTAATGCATATGACACATTTATGGGAATACAACAAACATTAACTTCATCTTTTAATAAATAACTGTCTTAATTGTTAATACTCTGCTGCATAATGGGAATCATAATTTTAGCAGTTTACGACTTTTTCATGAAATTCTTCGCGAAATCAGTGTCATTTGTAATCTTTCTTGCATAATTTTAAAGTTTTGGTTTGAGGAACTTCGTTACAATAATGTCAGGGAGTGGCTGCGCATTACATTTATCACATAGAAATATTTGTATGAATTTGAGAACAACAAACACTTTGAGTTTTTAAAGCACATTTGCATTTTGTACATATTTTATGGCATACGAAGTGAATTTAAGAACATTTCTTAAGAAGAAAACAAACTTTCTCGATGGGTAAGGTAATGCGCCTCGGTCTTGTGCCTTAATTAGACACATCAAAGGGCTGTTGGTATTGATTCCAGGAAGTTGCTCTAGACAGAACGAACACTGCAATTCGAACCAAGTATCTACGTGTCATATCCAATGATGTCAGTTCTATTGAGTTTGGGTAATCTGCAATAGACAACTTATGGATTGTTTACTTTCGAGGTCTTATACAAAGAAAAGAAAATTCTAGCTGACAGATAAACAACACATCATATAGTGATAAGTCAAGTAACTCTAAAATAGCCTTGGGCAGACAATTTGAGTTCATTTTATGCATCTCTACCCCGGCACATTGCTGTTTGATGGCATCTAATGTCTTGAACGTATTCCTTTCTTCATTGCTTGTATCCAACGTATTTATCATGCCGATTTTTAATGTTGTTTCCATTGCATTCAAGTATGTTCTCATGTCCATCATGTCATTAAATCAACTTTTCCTTCGCAAATGACTGAAGAACAGTTCAATGTCATCATTACTCAGGTTGCCAAACCAGGCCTTGTTTCGGGTATCTTTTCCTGTAGTTGGTCTAGGAGGTTTGCATAGTATTGCCCCGTAACTGTTTGACCAGTAGGAAGATAATCTATCAGCAAAATGCCTTTTGCATCCCAGAAAACTGAGGCCATGACCTTTCCGGCCGAACGCACTGCCTTTGCTTTCTTTGGTGGTGGTGAATCAGCATGTTTCCACTGCTTTGACTGCTGTTTTGTCTCTGGGGTATAGTAGTGGGCCCAAGTTTCATCTGTAGTCGCAAACCGGCGCAAAAAATCTTGTTGGTTGCACTGAAAACGGGCCAGACTTTGTTCGGACACTTCCAATCTGGTGCGTTTATTGTCCAATGTCAAGAGCCGCGGCACCCATCTTGCGGATAATTTTTTCATACCCAATTCTTCGGTTAAAATATAATATACCCATTCAGAAGACATCCCTACAGCTTCAGCAATCTCCCGCACTTTCAGTCGACGATCCTCCATGACTATTTTATGCACTTTTGCGATAAATTCTGCGGTCGTAACATTTTTGGCCGTCCACTACGCGGATCATCATCCAAGCTCTCCCGACCAAATTTAAACTCCCTGGTTCACTTGGCAACAGTTGAAAATAAAGGAGCAGAGTCTCCCAGTGTGTTATGAAAGTCGGCATGAATTTCCTTTGCGTTCATACCTTTCTTTATAAAGTATTTAATCACTGCTCGAATCTCAGTTTTTTCCATTGTCACAAATCACTACGCGGGAACAACAACAACAACAGAGTCGTCACTACCACACTCCTGCAGCTAGAGCACTGACGCGCCACGTGTTCACTCACAAAGGATGTGTGATTATTGCGCGGGAACCTCGTTGCTCTAGCACAGACATCTAGCGGTGATTCCGAGAACTTTTCACAAACCGTCCTCGTACGTCGAATTTGTTGTCAGTTGGATACCTTGGTGTGTTTCTTAGCTTTTTCTTGAACGTTTGGTCTGCATTGGTTTGAATCTTTTCAATAAACGGCAGAAAGGTCTCCGTTAACCACATTGCCTTGTCATCGTCTACTGCGGAGAATATTACTTTGTCAGAATTTCGTGAAATGTACGACTGTTTTATGGCATAGACTTCGTGTATGTCATGCCACTTGCGGACCATGTCCAAAAAATGTAATTGTTTTCTGGAGATCGGGTAAGGATTGCTTTTCCCAAATAATTTCGATACCAAAGGTAGCAACACGGTTGATTGCAGCATGATATAGTGTTACTGCTGCTCTTACAGACAGTTTATGGAGGTTTTTATTTTCTATATTGCTCTGATGGATGTTGCTGCTTTCTCCCTTATGTGTATCCCGAGGTAACTGAAGAAATTAGTTAATTCTAGATCTTTACATTTTACAAGACATGAAGGACCCCACTAATGCTTTGGAGAACTATCTCCACAATGTGAATTGTCGACAAGGACAGGACTAAAACCTGCCACCTAGCGGCAGAAAGGCGTAATAGCTGTGCCCGCTTTTTTGGCTTGAAAAGACCTGCATTTTACGGCCTTGTGAGATATAACGTAGGCAACGGTTAATGACAACGCCACGGTAAGAATTTTACCACGGCTTCGCAACACCTGATATTTACCGAGAATAGTGCACCCGGGCATAAGAGCACGGCCATAAATATTCGCAAGATATCATGAAAAAAAAATTCAACATGGGTGGTTTAATAATGATTTTCTCCTTACCAGAATCACTGTAGTCCTTTTAATTGTATCTTCTATTACAGCCCCTTATTTCTAGGATTAATTAATTTAGTTTCGTTAGGTTAGCTTATCAGCCGATACGGAAAGTAAAGGGTTCGTACGAGTAGGGAACTGGAGTCAGTCACCTATTATTAATTGTAATAAGTACGCCACAATCTACTTCTCCAGCCAAAATACGGTTTGAAACGAGGTGTCTGTTCAATCTTCAAACGGACTGCCCCCTGTCCCTTTCTCTCTGATCATCAACCTCAAGATACTGCAGATATACGAGATGTAGTACCAAATCCATTTCAAGGATAAAATCAGTGCTCATTGATGCACGCAATACAGGGTAAAGCGAAATTCGCGCACTCGGGCGTCGCAGCGCGACGACTCATATGCCAGCAATAAAAAAAAGGTCTCTCACAAAAGTTCCTCCTGCTAGTATATCCGGGAGAAAAAGTACGTTGAAGGGTGGCAATCTGGCAACACTGTAACCACATGTAGAGTAACTACCTCTGTCAGCACACAATAGTCGTACTGTACAGTTGGTGCAGTGGATAGAGTTTTGAGTTAGCATGCAGGAGGTCGAGGGGGTCGATCCTGGTTTGAGGCGTATGTTCCTTATTTCGTAAATGTAGTCCAGGTGGTATGGTATCTGGCATCTTAATCGTCAACAGCGATTGCAGCGCGTCCTATAGAAACCATTTGCACTTACATACTACGATCCTAGAAATGGACGAACATTCGTTTTCACTGGTCAGCTTTGAAAGACGCCCTTTCCACGTCGTGGGCGTGAATTTGTTCGCACCTCTTCATCTACTAGATGCGTTACAACGTGTTCAGCTTTACTAAATTTTGGAAATGTAGGATACATGTGACCTAAGAAACCTTGTCTTACTTATTACTAGGGCCCGGATTTTTAGGTTCTTAAAAACCACGTTTTAGTTTTTTAATACCTCAAAATAGTTTTTTTAGTTTTTTATCCTCCTGAAATAGTTTTTAATGATCATTTCAATCATTTCTAAAGTTATACTATTCATTCAAACTTTTTTTTTTGCAGTCGCTTAAGTGCGGCTAGTATCCAGTAATCGGGAGATGGTGGGTTCGAATCCCACTGTCGGCAGCCCTGAAGATAGTTTTCTGTGGTTTCCCATTTTAACATTAGGCAAATGCTGGAGCTGTACCTTAATTAAGGCCACGGCCGCTTCCTTCCCATTCCTAGGCCTTTCCTATCCCAACGTCGCCATAAGACCTATCTGCGTCGGTGCGACGTAAAGCAAATGATTACTTGCCTTTAGGCATCGCCACATCTGAGATGCGTAAGCTTCTTAAACTGCCTTCAATAATAATTTGATTTATAGGGAAAATTAATTTTTTCCGTCACAAAATAATGTGTATAGAGCTAAACAGTCGTAGCTGGCGGTAGTCGACCGTACACAATGAGAAGCTGGCAAGTTAGGCGGGCTTGTACCTGCTAGATACAGGTCAGTGAACGCTCTTGATTTGTGCTGTACCCTAGTGGAATAGTATCGTATCATGTTGTTTCGCTCTCACTAGTTATACTTACAAACCACTTCCAGTTCCAAACCATGAAGTCACTTCAAAAAGTCGTGCATAATGTTTATTTATAAAAAAATCATTCAATTTCATTAATATTTGGTACTTCTATTTCAAAATAACGTAATACTGTCTTGAATAGCCCATTTAGTTTTTTTTTTTTTAGGTTTTAACGTCTTATTTAGTTATTTTTAGGTTTTATAAGATTCGAGTAATTTACTCCAATGATAATGAAATGGATAAGTAAGTTAAAATACTGCAGTTAGCTAGCAAGGAATAAACTAGTTTAAAACCTAAAAATCCGGGCCCTACTTATTACAATATGTAGTGTCCGATGGAAATTAGCAAATAAAAAAGTGCGCCTCAACCCAGGATCGAACCCTCGAGCTCCTGCATGATAACTCAAAACTCTACCCACTGCACCAACTGTACAGCACGTCTAGTTTATGCTGACAGAGGTAGTTACTCTACATGTGGTTACAGTGTTGCCAGATTGCCACTCTTCAACGTTCTTTTTCTGTCGGATATACTCGCAGGACGAACTTTCGTGAGAGACATTTTTTTATTGCTGGCATGTGAGGAGTCGCGCTGCGACGCCCGAGTTCGGGAATTTCGCTTCATCCTGTATGCAACGACCTCGTGAGGTTATGCAGAGTACGAAGGCCTTAAAACTTTGGTTAGCTGCTTAACTGCTCGCTTGAAATTCAACTTAACCATGGTAAGCTAATCATTTTACTCTAGTTAGTTCTTTAAAAGGTTCAAAAATCGTGAGACGTTCATTATTTTTTTCTTGCAACGGGGTTTGAACATTCTCGTTTTCTCAGTATCTTTGTGAAAGACAAACAGAAATATGGATTATAATAAAATAATAGAAGATACGGTCATCCATTGAAATATTAGTGATATAATATATAATATAATTCATTTACACTTTTGTCAGTTTAACGTCTAGGGTTGGTTTTTCCCTCGGACTCAGCGAGAGATCCCACCTCTACCGCCTCAAAGACAGTGTCCTAGAGCGTGAGATATTTGGCTCTGTATACAACACGGGAGGAGGACCAATAGCTCGTCCACGCGGCCTTATCTGCTATGCTGAAACAGGGGCGTTGTGGACAATGAGAAGGTTGGAAGCAGTGCTATTTTCCGCTAAATATGGCGGGATGAGAAGACTGTCGGCGGAGAAATATATCATTCAGCGGACTTTTTGGCGGAATTCTAGATTTATTATAGCGAAATTCAGTGTTTTATCCATTTTACGTGTTTTTTAATTTGTACTTCAGTCTTTCTCCGAGCTATTCCGTTTTTCTTGTCAGGAGCTAGCAGTCACATGAGGAAAACACGTTATTTGGATTTGATGTTATGAGATCGTGGTATCATAAATTTGTAATACGTGGGGAAAGGGTACTTATCTCTTCGTTGACGAATGAGGACAGATAATGAATCTGAGAGAGTAGCGTTTATATTTATGCTATGAAGGGAGACCGTTTAATGAACTCGCCTGTTCTTGGAGTAGGGGATTCACCTAGTTTGCACCCGGCACTAAAACGCCTACAAGTTTTAGCTCGTCGGCTTTAATCCCAGTGAAACTCACAGATCAGGTGAGTGCAGAAATTTACTTATTATTATTATTGCTCATTATTTGAGATCGGATTTCTTGACGGAATTTTAGCGGATTTTTAGTACTAATTAGCGGATCTTGAAAATATAAGTTGGCAACACTGGTTGGAAGGGATAAACAAGGAAGACGGAAGGAAGCGGCCGTGTACCATCCCGATATTTGCCTGGAGGAGAGTTGGGAAACCACGGAAAATCACTTCGAGGATGTCTGAGATGGGAATTGAACCCCTCTCTAGTCATTTGACCTCCCGAGGCTGAGTGGAAGTGGATCACGTTCCAGTCCTCGTAACGCTTTTTAAATTTCGTGGCAGAACCGGAATTCGAAACCGGACCTCCGGGGGGTGGGAGCTAATCACACTAACCACTACACCACAGAAGCGGACTTAGTTCTACAAAAAAAAGTGCAAACAATAACAATTAAGATTTTTTCTTGCATTCTTTAATGTCTTGTTACAGAAAAGAGATTCAGAAGATATAAGCACATTTACGTAGCCATCGTTGAGTTGGAAAAGGCATTTGACAATTTTCACTGGGGTAAAATGTTCTATATCCTGAAAGAGTTCTCACAAGCGAACTGTTTAAGAACCAGCTGGTTATTGTTAAGACAGGCAATGAAACAAGAGAAGCAAAGATCAGGAAAGGTGTTAGAGTCGTTTGCTGTCTGTCGGTGATATTCAATGCATACAAAGCACCACTGAATGAGCTTCGGGAGAAAGTCAGTGTAGGAGATAAGATCCAAGGTGAAAAATTGGATATGCCGGCAGTATGTCGATGACATAACGATAACAGAAAATGATGATCTCAAGTTAGTAGGAAAAAATAGCCGGAGCTGGCGCAGGGGCTAATGTGCAAGATGGCGGCTATACACGGGCTCTTATGGGACTAACTCTGGGGAGCTGGCTCAAGAGTTATTGTCTACGATGGCGACTATACATAAGCCCTTATGGAGAAAGCTGGCTCAGGGGCGACACAGGACTTAAGGAGACGGCCTAGGGGCGATTGCGCAAGATGGCGGCTATACACGGGCTCTTACGGAAGCTGGCTCAGGGGAGACATAGGACTTAAGGAGATTGCCTAGGGGCGATTGCGCAAGATGGTGGCTATACACAGGCTCTTATGGGACTAACTCTAGGGAGCTGGCATAGGGCCACATGCGCAAGATAGCGGCTATGCATAGGCTTTTATGGAGAAAGCTGGCTCAGGGGAGACATAGGACTTAAGGAGACGGCCTAGGGGTGATTGCGCAAGATGGTGGCTATACACAGGCTCTTATGGGACTAACTCTAGGGAGCTGGCACAAGGCCACATGCGCAAGATAGCGGCTATGCATAGGCTTTTATGGAGAAAGCTGACTCAGGGGAGACATAGGACTTAAGGAGACGGCCTAGGGGCGATTACGCAAGATGGTGGCTATACACAGGCTCTTATGGGACTAACTCTAGGGAGCTGGCATAGGGCCACATGCGCAAGATATCGGCTATGCATAGCCTCTTATGGAGAAAGCTGACTCAGGGGAGACATAGGACTTAAGGAGACGGCCTAGGGGAGATTGCGCAATATGGCGGCTATACACGGGCTCTTACGGAAGCTGGCTCAGGGGAGACATAGGACTTAAGGAGATTGCCTAGGGGCGATTACGCAAGATGGTGGCTATACACAGGCTCTTACGGGACTAACTCTAGGGAGCTGGCACAAGGCCACATGCGCAAGATAGCGGCTATGCATAGCCTCTTATGGAGAAAGCTGACTCAGGGGAGACATAGGACTTTGAACTTTGGAGCGTGGATTGGCGACCACGGGGCCCTCAGCTGAGACCTGGCATTGCTTCCACTTACTTGTGCCAGGCTCCTCACTTTCATCTATCCTATAGGACCTTCCTTGGTCAACTCTTGTTCTTTTCCGACCCCGACGCTATTAGGTTTGCGAGGGCTAGGGAGTCTTTCATTTTCACGCCCTTCGTGGCCCTTGTCTTCCTCTGGCCGATATCTTCATTTTTCGAAGTGTCGGACCCCTTCCATATTTTCCCTCTGATTAGTGTTATATAGAGGATGGTTGCCTAGTTGTACTTCCTCTTAAAACAATAATCACCACCACCACCACCACCACCAGACATAGGACTTAAGGAGACGGCCTAGGGGCGATTACGCAAGATGGTGGCTATACACAGGCTCTTATGGGACTAACTCTAGGGAGCTGGCATAGGGCCACATGCGCAAGATAGCGGCTATGCATAGGCTTTTATGGAGAAAGCTGGCTCAGGGGAGACATAGGATTTAAGGAGATGGCCTAGGGGTGATTGTGCAAGATGGCGGCCTCGTACAACTTCCTAGTGCTAGGGACCTCGAGGCAAGATGGTTGCTATACATTGGTTATATGAGACTAACATTAAGGAGATGGATCAGGAGTTAATGGTGATACACTGTAGGCCTAACTCTACAGAGCTGCCTCAGGGGCTCACAACTTTTAACTTATGACCTGTTAGTTTGATCAGCCTGACATTCGAGAACTAAGGCAAGGGATGCTATGCAAGATAGCTCATATACTCTATTCGTATAGACCTAACTGGAGAGATACCTCAGGGGCTCACAACTTTTAACTTATGACCTGTTAGTTTGATCAGCCTGACATTCGACAACTGAGGCAAGGGCTACTATGCAAGATAACTGCTATGCTCTATTCGTATAGACCTAACTGGAGAGATACCTCAGGGGCTCACAACTTCTAACTTATTACTTTTATCAACCTAACTTTCGGGGGACTGAAGCAAGGGCTACTACGCAAGATAGCTCCTATACTCTATTCGTTTAGACTAAACTAGAGGACTCCCTCAGGGGCTCACAACTTTTAACTTATGCCCTATTAGTTTTATCAGCCATGCTAAATCCGCTGCGAAGCCGGTCCCAACCCCGGTTCAAAAAGGATGAAGGGCTGTATGATTAGCATACTGACCTTAGGTTTACAAGGCCTTGGGTTCGATTCCTGGCGGGTCGTGATTTTAACTGCGTATGATTAAGTTTTCTGGCTTGAGAACTAAGTTTTTTAGTCGTAATAAACTTCTCTTCATCTATATAAAAAAGGGCTTGGGTTCAATTTTCGCCTAGGTCATGAATTTAACTGTGCATGATCACGTTTTCTGGCTTGGGGACTAAGTGTTTTCGTCGTGTTGATCCAAATATATTGAGGAAAAGGTCAAGAAGGAGGAGAAGAAGAAAAATAAATAGCATGTCCTGTATTCTACGCTCCGTGTTTGAAACCATTATGATGCCTTCTCTTAATAATGATATACTTCTTTGACTGCATCGTCTACTATATTTCCACCATCTTTACTCACTGTTGTTCGCAAGCTCTCGGTAGCTGTTTCTTGATCAGCATTCCTGTATGCTACAAATGAGCTTCAAAAACAGGTAACAAGAGTTCGCATAGAGAAAATTTATTTTATAGCAGACAAATCGAGGTCCTATAAACGCTAACCTAAGCTCACAAGTTTAGCGGCTACTAGAACCCCTCTTGGTCGCTATTTGCAACTCCTGCCGCAGTTCCAAAAGTTAGACTGATAAAAACTAATACGTAATAAGTTACAAGTTGTAAGCCTTTGAGGTATGAGACTTCATTGTGTCAAACGATCGTGTAAGTAAACCCCTGTAGAAGCTCTACAGAGTTAGGCTTACGCCAAACTCAGCTAAAGACCCCGACTTGGCTAACCCATGCTCTTCCAAGTCGGGCGCCCCTTTTAGTAGCCTCTTTCGGCAGTATTCCATAAGATGACGACATCCTATTGTCTTAGGGTGTCATATAGTGCCCCTCATCCTTTTTGAACCGGGGTTGGTATCGGCTTGGCAGCAGATTTAGCATGTCTGATAAAACTAATAGGTCATAAGTTACAAGTTGTGAGCCCCTGAGGGAGTCCTCTAGTTAAGTCTGAATGAAGAGAGTATAGCAGTTATCTTGCATAGTAGCCTTTGCTTAAGTCCCCCGAAAGTTAAGTTGATAAAATTAATAAGTCGTAAGTTAGAAGTTGTGAGCCCCTGAGGTATCTCTCCAGTTAGGTCTATACGAATAGAGCACAGCAGTTATCTTGCCTTAGTTCTCGAATGTTAGGCTGATAAAACTAATAGGTCATAAGTTACAAGTTGTGAGCCTCTGAGACAGCTGTAGAGTTAGGCCTAAGAGTAACGTCATCATGGTAGTGAGAGCTGTAGTAACGTCACCGCTAACAAGTTTTGGCCTGTACCTAAAGCCCCGCAGGTCTCTCAAATCCAGGGGCGTATTCTCCTTGAATGCAAGGCATTCATTGCATGCGTTATGATAACACAAAGAACTGTCTGATGTACCATTTTAGGTTGCTTCAAGTCAAATATTAACGATTTCATCTCTCAGAAGTTCAAAAGGTCCGCGCAACTGTATTGGTTCCGTTGCTTGACTACGTGTGGTGCTGGTGTAGTCTCGCCGTCTACTCCACTCTAGGAAGGAAGAGACAGCGAATGCAGGAGTTAAGGATGAAAGGCATTCAATCTTAAAATTGCATTCAGTGGCAGACGTAGTTCTGAAACCCTCCGAACGATGTCGCTGCAATTGAAACTTGGTCAGAATTTGTCACCCCATACCCGTGCTACCGTCTGCCATCTGTTAGCAACTTGGAGAAAGTCGGCATCTTTACCCCCCCCCGGCGAGAACCCAATGTGACGAAACTGACCAATGCCACTGGGGTGACTTACCTCCAGTGCTTGAGTTGTGGCTAACTAGTGAGTTAATTCATTGTGTTTTCGGTGTTTTGTTATATTTTGCGCACATGTGGTATTAACGATGGATGAGTCTAAAACGGATATAATTGTAAATCAGTTTGAAAAGCCATTTACTGGCCGTTCGTTTGATGAAAAGATTCAAATAGTTAAAGCCGGGAGACCTCTACCTTCCCTCGTAAATTTCTTCTTCTTCTTCTTCATCTGTTTACCCTCCAGGGTTGGCTTTTCCCTCGGACTCAGCGAGGGATCCCACCTCTACCGCCTCAAGGGCAGTGTACTGGAGCTTCAGACTCTTGGTCGGGGGATACAACTGGGGAGGATGACCAGTACCTCGCCCAGGCTGCCTCACCTGCTATGCTGAACAGGGGCCTTGCGGGGGATGGGAAGATTGGAAGGGATAGACAAGGAAGAGGGAAGGAAGCGGCTGTGGCCTGAAGTTATGTACCTTCCCGGCATTTGCCTGGAGGAGAAGTGGGAAACCACGGAAAACCACTTCGAGGACGGCTGAGGTGGGAATCGAACCCACCTCTACTCAGTTGATCTCCCGAGGCTGAGTGGACCCCGTTCCAGCAGAGCCGGAAATCGAACCCGGGCCTCCGGGGGTGGCAGCTAATCACACTAACCACTACACCACGGAGGCGGACCCTCGTAAATTTAAAAACAGAAAACAAGAATTGTGTACGCACGTTCAATCCAGAAACTTACAGTAAAACTGTTTGGCTCGAGTTCACCTACATGTAATTAGGGTGAGTAGAATTGAAATTTACTTAATACATTGTGTTAACTGCATGGTTACTAGTTGCATGCCTCAGTGGAGATTCCAGGATACGCCACTGCTCAAATCAGGTGTCTTACATCATAACACATTGTCAGCATTCCTTTACCAGATGCGAAAATACTGTTTAGCTCACAAAGTCATTGTTTTTCTGCTGAAATGTACATGTCTCCACATTTACTGTAGTCAGTACACCTTCATCGTACACACATTTCAATCAGAGTGAGGATATTTCAATTGCACTTAAGCTCTTTAGTTTTTAGTTTATGTCAACTCCACACTCGAATCCTTAGGAGTGGCATTTAGTCTGCTGCACTAGGGTGGAAGTGTCCCCTACAATAGTTCGCCAAGGAGGTTAGATATACGACAGATGTAGATTGCGCGTGGCGGCCATCTTGCGCACCTGCCCTGCGCCTGCTCCCCAGATTTTAGTCCCATAAGAGCCCGTCTATAGCCACCATCTTGTACATTAGCCCCTGCGCCAGCTTCGGCTATTTTTCCCTACTCAAGGTAGTTTTGTCTAAAATGGCTAATATGGAAAGGTTATTCTCCAGCTAGCAGCATTGAGTGGCTCAGTCCGGTGGTATTTGAAGGTGCTTAAATACGTCAGCCTCGTGTCGATATATTCACCAACACGTAAAAAAATTCTGTGGGACAAACTAGCAGCTCCTATGCGTCTCCGAAATCTGTCGAAGTACGTAATGGGACGTAAAAATATTATTTTTGCTACTTTGTTTTAAGTCGCACCGACACAGATATGTCTTATGGCGACGATGGGATAGGAAAGTACTAGGAAGTGGAAGGAAGCGACCGTGGCCTTAATTAGGGTACAGCCCCGGCATTTGCCTGGTGTGAAAATGGGAAACCATGGAAAACCATCTCAGGGCTGCCGACAGTGGGACTCGAACCCACTATCTCCCGATTACTGAATACTGGCCGCACTTAAGCGACTGCAGCTATCGAGCTCGGTGTAAAAATATTATTATTATTATTATTATTATTATTATTATTATTATTATTATTGTCCGCCTCTGTGGTGTAGTGGTTAGCGTGATTAGCTGCCATCCCCGGAGGCCCGGGTTCGATTCCCGGCTCTGCCACGAAATTTGAAAAGTGGTACGAGGGCTGGAACGGGGTCCACTCAGCCTCGGGAGGTCAACTGAGTAGAGGTGGGTTCGATTCCCACCTCAGCCATCCTGGAAGTGGTTTTCCGTGGTTTCCCACTTCTCCTCCAGGCGAATGCCGGGATGGTACCTAACTTAAGGCCACGGCCGCTTCCTTCCCTCTCCCTTGCCTATCCCTTCCAATCTTCCCATCCCTCCACAAGGCCCCTGTTCAGCATAGCAGGTGAGGCCGCCTGGGCGAGGTACTGGTCATACTCCCCAGTTGTATCCCCGACCAAGAGTCTGAAGCTCCAGGACACTGCCCTTGAGGCGGTAGAGGTGGGATCCCTCGCTACGTCCGAGGGAAAACCGAACCTGGAGGGTAAACAGATGATGATGGTGATGATTATTATTATTATTATTATTATTATTATTATTATTATTATTATTATTATTATTATCCAGTTACTTCATGAAAATTAATGGCAGGAAAACTAAGGTATTTTTTTACAAGAAGTGGGAATTACAGACAATGATATCTGGGAACGTGCCGCCCCCCATAAACAGAAACTAACAAGACACCGATGTTTCCAAGAAAAACCTAAGCTTCCAACAAACAAGAAGTGAACCGAAGAAAGGAAGCAACGGCATCAAGAACTAATGAGGAAGTACTGGGTGGAGGTTAAAGCTCGACGCAGCAAGAAACAGTTGAAATGAAGAAATAATAATAATAATAATAATAATAATAATAATAATAATAATAATAATAATAATAATAATAGGGCTTCTGTGGCTCAGGCGGCAACGCGTCGGCCTCTCACCTCTGGGTTCCGTGGTTCAAATCCCGGTCACTCCATGTGAGATTTGTGCTGGACAAAGCGGAGACAGGACAGGTTTTTCTTCGGGTACTCCGGTTTTTCCTGTCTTCTTTCATTCCAGCAAACACTCTCCGCTATCATTTCATTTCCAGTCATTAATCATTGCGGGCACATTTCCTATCCTCGCCGCAAGATGGGGTCTACATTCGTCCCATCCTTGAACCGGTCACTGACAGGAAAACAGGATGTAGGTTTTCATTTTCAATATTAAGAATAATAATAGCGTGTAGAGGCGTGGTCCAGGCCTTTCAAGTTGACGCCTGATGGGCGACCCGCACGCCTGTGAGGATGGGGCCCTCCTTATGATTAATTCTAATGATGAAATGTCATATGGCTTTTAGTGCCGGGAGTGTCCGAGGACAAGTTCGGCTCGCCAAGTGCAGGTCTTTCGATTCAACGCCCGTAGGCGACCTGCGCGTCGTGATGAGGATGAAATGATGATGAAGACGACACATACACCCAGCCCCCGTGCCAGCGAAATTAACCAATGATGGTTAAAATTCCCGACCCTGCCGGGAATCGAACCCGGGACCCCTGTGACCAAAGGCCAGAACGCTAACCATTTAGCCATGGAGCCGGACAATTCTAATGATGACGACGGCACACTCACACAGCCCCCGAACCATCGCAATTAACCAATGAAATTTAAAATCCACGATCCCGGACGAGAATCGAAACCGGGACCTCGTGGGTCAGAGGCCAGCACGCTAACCATTTAGCCATGAAGCCGGATAATTTAGCAACAGTTTACAAATATCAGTTGAACTATACCAACGGACAACAAAAAACATTGAAATAAATTGGCCTCCAGCTGTTTTAAAGATCACCAACTCACAGTTTATAAATTTCATCGTGCTTTTTAAGAAAACGTTTTATCTGACATTTTATTTTGTTTGTCTGATGTTTTTAATGCGTTATGTATGTCTTACTGAGGACGTTCCTCTGTCGGGTCGAAACATGCCTATGTAAAGTGTAATTGGATGTAAAATATTCTAGTATGATGAGGATGATGATGATGATTATGTTTGTTGATGAATATTGAATTTTCACGACCGCATTGTAATCGGTTCGGATCCCAATGGTATCCGGCTGGCCATTTTTGTTCTGTACTTAACATCTCTTCAACACGTACTACATGTACGTAACACGACCTAATACGTTGAAAGTCTGTTTCGATTACAATGCGGTCGTGAAAATTCAATATTCATTGACATGCCCCACAACGGGCGACTTAAACGCACTCTACAGTGTGCTAGCAGCAGTGCCAGACCTGTAGCTCAGATCCTTTCAGAGAGAACAAAGATGGTCTAGGCCACCATAGCTCAATTGGTAGAGCAACCGACGCGAAATGCAACCGTGAAAATTCAATATTCATTGATATGCCCCACAACGGGCGACTTAAACGCACTCTACAGTGTGCTAGCAGCAGTGCCAGACCTGTAGCTCAGATCCTTTCAGACAGAACAGAGATGGCCTAGGCCACCATAGCTCAATTGGTAGAGCAACCGACGCGAAATCGGGAGGTTGTGGGTTCGGATCCCACTGGTGTCCGGCTGGCCATTTTTGTTCTGTACTTAACATCTCTTCAACACGTACTACATGTACGTAACACGACCTAATACGTTGAAAGTCTGTTTCGATGATGTTTGTTGTTTAAAGGGGCCTAACATCTAGGTCATCGGCCCCTAATGGTACGAAATGAGACGAAATATAATGACAAATTAAAAGCCAAAATCCGCCACTGACCACAATTAAAACGTGAGGACGAAGAATGAATGGATGGTTATGAATTTAAAACAATCAGTGGATCCGACCCGCAATACCTCTCATTCACAGAAACTGACGTGAAACAATAGTATTACTGACCAAGGGATTGCTGCTATAGCACAATACTGAATCGATGATGCTTGTAGTCTAAAGGAGTCCAAAATCCAGGTCATCGGCCCCTCATAATGGTACTTATCGCCAGGAAAGTAGAACCATGGTATTTGTCATGTTGCAGTACTAATCAAAAGTAGCGTAGACTCGCGGTATTCCGCACATTATGGTACTACTCACAGGTAGTGGTGGTGGTGGTGGTGATTATTGTTTAAAGAGGAAGTACAACTAGGCAACCATCCTCTATATAACACTAATCAGAGGGGAAATATGGAAGGGATCCGACACTTCGAAAAATGAAGGTATCGGCCAAAGGAAGACAAGGGTCACGAAGGGCGTGAAAATGAAAGACTCCCTAGGCCTCGCAAACCTAATAGCTTCGGAGTAAAAAAAAAAAAGAGTTGGCCAAGGGAGGTCGAATAGGATAGATGAAAGTGAGGAGCCTGGCACAAGTAAGTGGAAAAATGCCAGGACTCAGCTAACGGCCCCGTGGTCGCCACCCCACGCTCCAAAGTTCAGAGATTCTGGGGCCCTTTTAGTCGCCTCTTACGACCGGCAGGGGTTACCGTGGGTGTTATTCTACCACCGCTACCCACACGTAACGAAATTCGGACATGTAATACAGACCTATGGTGTTTCGCATTGCGGCGCCACTGACAAGCAACGCAAACCTATGGTGTTCATCAGATACGCGTACTAACCACAGGGACCCGCACTATCCCGTGGTGTTTCTCATATAGTGGGTACTAATCATAGGCAAGCCAGAACCATGGTGTCGCTCATATAGTGCTACTAATTACAGGTACTGCAAAAGCAGGCAACGCACTCTTTTGCTATTGATCACAAACCTATTGTGTACCTAACATAGTGGCACTACGCGCGAGTAAAAGCGACCCATGGTGTTCTCCGCGTTGTGGTACTAATCACAAGTAGTTTCATGGTTCTAATACAATCATCCCTTGGTGGCCCCTTTTAGTCGCCTCTTACGACCGGCAGGGAATACCGTGGGTGTATTCTTCGTCTGCGTCCCCCACCCACAGGGAGTTGTGTGTTTGGTTCGCGAGAGGTATTTTATTTCCCTCAAGTCCGCCGGCAGGCCGGTTAGGAACCCCCTAACCGCCACCTAGGACGCGCTACCTGGGAGAATCACTTCTCTCCCTGCTACGCCAGCGTAGTAGGTTCGTGGTATTATAGTTATTGACTAGGGAGGATATCAGCATAACTGTGTACAATTCTGTAAAACATTCAACCGTCTATACGGATCTAACATGAGATGCATAGTCGGTAAAAATGGAATAGCGTATGGCTTTTAGTGCCGTGTTCGGCTCGCCAGGTGCAGGTCTTTTGATTTGACTCCCATAGGCGACCTGCGCGTCGTGATGAGGATGAAATGATGATAAAAAAGACACATGCACCCAGCCCCCGTGTCAGCGAATTTAACCAATTATGGTTAACCCGCGAGTGGTCGCTAGCCGAAATGTAACGTGTGTGGTCGCGCGTGAGACTTTCTCTCACATTAAAATAAATATGATATTTTTCACAGTTTTGTTTGGCGTAAAGGGGCTCATAGACGTACAATATTATCGCACAAAAATTGAGTTTGTGCAATAAATAGAATCGTGTGGAGATAATATTGATAGTTGTGCAATATATTGTGCAAAGCGGTCATAGACGTACAATATGCGTTGCAATATATAGTCAGTCCATGCCGGTATTTTATTTGGTGATTATATTGAGTGACACTGATCTTTGCTGCGTTTTGATCGCCGTGGGCGTAAGTGCCAAAAAGAAGCAGAAACGGAAAAGAAGCACAAGGGCCAAACAGTGGTTTCTAGACAGAGAAAAGTACACTCATGAAAATTTACTCAATGAACTGAGAAAATGGGAACCAAATGATTTTCGAAACTCCCTGCGCATGAATGGTGAATTGTATGATGAACTCCTCGCTTTGCTCTTAACGTCCCACAGAGCCAGAAGGCCATGGTACACTTCGATAAACTCGAAAATAAACTTTTACTCCTTTTTGCCCGCCATCACGATACCTTCTCCAACGCTTGTTGATACCAACTGGCGGGAGGACGGGATATTGCACAATATTGCCAACACACAGCACAGTATATTGCGATTTGCACAATATATTTCAAACTTTTTTGATTTCGTACACTATATTGCGCAACCCTTCAATATTAAATACACACTATCAATGTTATTGCACAAACCCCGATATTGCGCATTAATATTGCACGTCTATGGGCCCCTTAAGGCTGAAATTTACTACTGAAATGTTCTACCTTATGTATTTTAGATACATGAAACGAAATGGCGTATGCCTTTTAGTGCCGGGAGTGTCCGAGACATGTTCGGCTCGTCATATGCGGGTTTTCGATTTGACACCCGTGGGCGACCTGCGCGTCGTGATGAGGATGAAATGATGGCGAAGACGACAACATACACCCAGTCTCCGCGCCGGCGAAATCAACCAATTCCAATTAAGGTTAAAATTCCCGACCCTGCCGGGAATCGAACCCGGGACCCCTGTGACCAAAGGCCAGCACACTAATCAATTAGCCATGGAGCTGGACTTATTTTAGATAAAAATGAAATAATTAGCTGTTTATTAAAGACACAAATTACTACTTAAAACAACATATGCAATGTACAAAAAAAAATATCTTCCGTCCTGAAGTTGTAAAAAATAAAATCTCACACATGTATTATATCTAGTAATACTTACGTACAAAGCAAGGATTCTGAACACAATAACAGTTTCAAAAACAAGAAGTGCTCATAATACAAATGAATCGTTTGTTTCAGAAACGACACTTCTCCAACGTACCAAATTGTTCAGAGAACAGGAAATACTGTCTGTAGTGTGTAATGTCATATCTATCTTTCCGATATTTATTATGCTTATTCTACTGTTGAAATGACTATGACAGATAGGTTGTTTGTATGAATTAGTCCAATACGTTCCTTTACAGACTTTGTTGAAAATGGTGGAGACGTGCTGTTTCTGCAACAAACGCCATTATTGAGAATATAAGGAAGTGTAACATTGATTTTAACGTCATTTCAATTTCAAAAGGAACTTTGTTAAATAAAGTACAAATTTTGTACTGAGGAAATACAGTGTTTAAACCCATTATTTAATAGTTATTTGTAACACTTACTTATTTGCACATATTATGATTAGACCACCTTGTATAGAAAAATAAACAGAAGAATACTTCTTTTATGTGCCTCTCCAAAGTTCGTAAAACAAAACAACACAATATAATACAAGTAACATGCAAGTCTCTTATCTTTTAACAATGCTTCTCACTTCTATTGCGCTGATGTTGTCCATGCAAACAGTTCATTACAAAACTCATGGTGTTCTTTTGGTATGTAAGATTCCAACTTCTTTATGTCTGCTAATTTCTTTTCATTCAGTGGAATACAGCCTTGTGGATAAGCAAGTCTAGTTGGTAACACAGGGAGACGGGTTGCAGAAATAAGCAACTTGAAAGTATGAACGCACAGTCCATTAATGCAGTATTTTCCTAAGACATAATTTGCCTCATACTGAAACTCCATAAATTGATTTAAATGAAACGCGACTTTTGCATCTCTTTTCACACCTCTTCCTAGCGACTCAAGTGAAATTAAAACCATACCTCTCCAGGATAAGTGTTCTTTCTGCACAAAACGGAAACTTTCATTCGCGACTGACAGGCAGGGATATATGGTAGAAGTGTTTTTTCTGCACAAAATGGTAGCGCTTCGTGCATTAATCATGGCAGTATTAATAACTCATATAGTGTCAAAAAGTGGAGAAGTGCTGTTTCTGCAACAAACGATTCAAATACTAACGCGTACAACAGGAGTAGGTTTCCCGCTCCACTTCAACATAACACCAACGTCATTAGTCGCGCGATGAGAGAAACTCTCACGCAGCGCGCACGGACACATAGGAACCTTTGTTCTGACCAAGGGAGGGGGTGCTTACCCTTCAAATGCGAATCGCTTCACTCACGACAGTTATAAACTTAGCTAGAAGAGGGAACAGTCACCTCCCTTTCTTCACTGTGAACTGAGAATTTCCTAACTAGCTGACTTATTTTACAACATATGTATCTGCATTTAACTTGTAAAATCTGAATATCTGCATTAAAAATGGAAAATCTGAAAATTAACATTCATTAAATAAAATACACAATCGTCGAACCTGGTACTCACACTTACTAGTTACCTGCTTACTTACACATACGTTATTTGAAGGGCGCCAGCTGTCACTCAGTACAGCAATAATAGAATGAGACTCTTGACTATCTCTAGGGTGTGGGGTAATAAGCTTACTTTTGACAACATACCATATAAGTTCTGGAAAAAGGAGATTGGCGTTCGGTTTCCCCATTAATTTTGAGGTTAAGAGATTTTACTGTCAATGAAATGAAACTATGAATTCGTTTGACAGAACAATATATATTCTTTAAATAATATACCAAAAAATAGTGAGTCTTGTTGCGATAAAACAGATGAGAATATGAAATTATGACATTGCAACTGAAAGAAACTAGGCATGAATTTGAATTCTTCTTGACCGGACATTTAACAATTTATACGAAATATTTCCCTCACTGATTCACTTGACTGTACCTTCAACACTTTGAGTGTAATTACGACGTAATCCATTGCTCTGGTGTTTACTGTAAATGTGTCACGCCTAACGTGGTGATACATCCTTGCGACTGCGTCTTCTCCATATCATCTGACTTCTTTGTAAGTCAATATGGTATGACCTCTTGGCAGGTCTAGGGTTGCCCTCTCTGACTCCATGGTAAGTGTAGAATTATGTCGTAAATACACATTATTTTTGTATCAACTAATTCAGTTTTCAACATTCATAAACAACTTTTATTTATAATCAAAACATGTTAACGCCCGACCACAGAATACACAAAACCCAAAGAGTAAAGGAATAAACATAGCCAACTTTAACATCTTCAAATATCTCGACATACTCCCACCTAATTTACAATTTTCTCAAAATTGGAAATTATCAAAACATTGAGGGTAACTGAACAATGGATGCCAAGTGGATTCTCTCTCCCCGGCCTCATGAAATCAAAGATTTAGTCTTTTAGGAGGAACCACATTTCTTCCTGCTCTTGTTCTTATTTCTTCAGGGGATTTAGAAAAAACCTCTTCCTTGAGCTGGGCTTTGTTTGGCAACTCTCGATGCTAGAGTGAACCTTTAAGGGGTACACTCTCTGTAGAGGACGCACAACGGTACCACTGCTAGTCTTCAGTTGAACCACCCGGACTCTTCCATCTCGCCCTGGAATGAGATGCTCAATTCTTGCCAAAGGCCAATCCATCCTCTTTCGATTGTCCTTTTGATCTTGGAATACTTGGAAATTCTTAAGTCTCTGATCGTCTGGGAATTCGAAGGACTCTGCCTGAATGAGCAGAACAAGTTTATCTTCAGCTGCAGCTACCTCACTTGTCGATAACGAACCTCTTCTTTTAATTTCAGTGCGTCGACAGTTGTTGAGAAATCTGAAGATCCATCCCACCATCCGGACAATATTTTCATATTTGCTGAACCGGTGATACAGCCACGTAGTATTGTGAGTGACTGCAATAAGATTATATTCGTTTGCCACTCCGTAGCTTATGTGAGATTCAGGCCAGTTTTCTTCTCCTTCAGCAAGCCATTTAGGCCCTTTCCACCATTCGGATTCGAGCAGTTGCGCGACAGTACATCCTCTTGAGGGCAGATCTGCGGGGTTCAACTCACCTGGTATGTGTCTCCAGCTTCGTACATCAGTGAGTTCCCTTATCTCCTTCACTCGATTCCTAACAAACACAGTCTTGTCTTCATTGCCAAGAATCCAGGCCAGCACAGTGCTTGAATCGGTCCAACAATGAACAGGGACTTCTTTCCAATCTAGACTTTCTCGAACTGATTTCAGTAGACGAGCTCCAATAAGAGTTCCTAATAATTCCACTTGAGGAATGGTCAGGCGCTTAAGCGGTGTTACTCTTGCTTTGGCTACCGCTAACCGAATGTGTACCTCTCCCTGGTAACCACTCCTGATAAAGACAACAGCTGCATATGCATTCTGACTTCCATCACAGAATACATGCAGTGAGATATCCTCCTCGCTGCCGAGGTGGCGCATCATTCCGATTTCTCTTAGGTGAGGCAGGTCCTTCAACCACCTCTCAAATTGTCGTCGAGTATCTTTGTCAATAGGGTCGTCCCATCCTAACTTTCTGGTCCATAACTCTTGAATTAACATTTTCAACCTTATCGTTTCTGGAACGGTTAGTCCAATCGGATCAAAAATGCGGTGAACTATTGAAAGAACAGTCCTTTTTGTCAGATTTTCCATTTCCCACGATTTCTCCCACCAATCCATATTGATCTTCAAAGTGTCATCTCGATGATTCCACCTAATGCCAAGCAGTGTAGACTCCTGGGGAGAGTTGTCTCCAGTCCACTCCCACCCTCGAAGGTCGAACCCGGCCCTCGCCATAATGGTCTTCGAAAGATAAACGAATTCCTCTACTTCTTCTGCTCGGTCGAGGCTTGTCACTAGATTATCAACATAAAAATTATTCTTCAACGATGCCGCGATTTTTGCCTCCTTTGGATCAGTTGATTCCACACATTTTTCTAGGTGGTATCCAATAACTGCTCCAAGAAGAAACCGACTAATGGTAACACCGAATACCACTCTGGCATGACGAAGGACTCGTAGGTCTTTCTCATTATCTTCATACCACAAGAACTTCAAGTAGTCTCTCTCGTCTGGGTGTATTCTTATCTGCAAAAATGCCTTTTTTGTATCAGCTGTGATACCTATCCTCCGTTGTCGAAACCTCAAGAGCAATTCTGGTATGATTTCAACGAGGTTCGGTCCTTCTTCAAGGCAGTCGTTCAGTGACGGGATACCCCTCTCTTTCGCCGACGCATCGAATACTGGACGCACTTTCGTAGTTGCACTAGTTTCCTTCAATACCGGGCGGTGAGGAAGGTAGTGTCCTGTAGATAGATCCATTGCACCTTCGACAATGCCTTCTTTCACCCAGTCTTGTAAGATGGTATCATATTCTTCGTAGACCCCACGCTTTGCCTTTAATTTTCGGGTCATTCGAACTAATCTGCCTTCTGCAATCTCTCTATTGGTTGGAAGGTCTGGAGCATCTCTCCTCCATGGAAGACGTACCTCATACCTGCCATCTACAAAATTAACCGTATTTTTGAAATATCTGAGTGCTGACATCCTCTTCTCCTCCTTTGTTGCATTCTCTACTGGATCGGTGATCCCAATGGTCTCCATTTTCCATAGATCAGATACAGGTAGTTGAGTAATACTGAGTGCAGTGACTGTATTCGCAATACTTGCATGCTGAGCTAGATCGTTTTTTCCTATGGTGCATACTTTCTTCTTCTTCCCCGTTACCGTCCATCCTAAACGGGTTTCAATGGCAACCAGGCCAGAAGGTAGAGTCTTTATTTTGCCCGTCCACAACTTTCCCGCGATGTCAGAACCTATCAAGATGTCAATCGGAGCCCTAGAATCTCTGTACATTGGAATGTGTTCTCTCAGCAACTCTTCCCTCACTTCCTCCCTGACTTCTACTGATGGAACCGCAGCTGTAATTGTTCTCTGGTCTAGCGCCATGAAGTTGCATGCAAAGTCATTACATAAGCTGAGTAAGTGCACTTTATAGCATCTGTGCTTGACTACCCCTGTTGGCTTACCACCAAAAAGAGAGTGTATAATGTTTTCTTCCCCAATTGGAAAGTAGTTCATTTCTTCGACCAAACTACTAGAAATGTACGAACGTTGGGATCCACTGTCTATCAGTACCCTGGCCTTCTTGATTTTGTCACCATTCTTTACATAAACTAGCAGAGTCTGTAGATAGACCTCCGTTTGGGAGCTAACTGTCAAATTGTTATCAACAGATGAAGTATTGAACAAGGAAACCTCTTCTCGTTTGCTCTCAGGATGGCTACCCTCAATACATTCTTTCTCTTCCACTTGGTACTTCTCAACAGAGGGGCATAATAATGGCACATGCCGCCCACGACAAACAACACACCGTGCTCGACATTGCTGCGCAGAATGGCCTGCTTTGGTACAAGAAAAACAGCGCTTAACTTTAAACAGAACCCCTTTCCTATCTTCAAGTGACATTTTTTGTGCATGGAGGCATTCTGTCGAATAATGATTCACTCCTTTACAAAATACACACTTCTGAGAGTCAGATTCAATTCCGAGAGTAGCAAGATCGATTGCAGAGGCAAAATTAACCTTGTCCTTATCATGTGATTTCCCCGGATTCTTAGCCTGGCTATAGGAAAGGGACTGATTATTTGCCATTGCGACTCTCTCCTCCCCTTCTACTTCTCTTTTCAAAAACAACATTAAGTTATCCATTTGCTCCTGCAGTGTCCTATTGGGTTCATTGGAACGTTGCCACACCTTCAATATGTCTGTGGGCAGACACGATTCTATTAGCGGAAACAATAATGCGGCATAATTATCCGAGAAGACATTTAATGCCTCCAGTGCCCGTAACTGGGTTTCTAGTTTGTCATATAAAATACTGATCTTGACTGTCTTCTTTTCCAAAACCAAACTTAGTAGCTCCCGAACATAATACTCGATAAGGAGGTCATTACGCCCAAATCTGCCTTTAAGTGCTTGAATGGCCCTCCCGTAATTTTCACCTGAGGGAGGAAAACTCATAACAACCGCGCGTGCTCGTGAATTTTCTTTCGTAGCTTGAATCAAATACTGAAACTTTTCCTCCCTACTTAACGACTTACTCTCGTCAATTTGTGAGAACTGTGACCAGAATGATATCCAACCGGCTATTTCCCCGTCGTACTTATTTAATTCCAATTTCGGTAGACGAAGAGATATTTCGTTTCCCGAACGATCACCAACACAACTAGATGAAGCATGGGCAGCACTATTCATTGTGATCAAATCAGAGGCCTTACCTTTAATGCTGTGGTAACGTAAGGTATACTCCTCTGCTTTCTCCATTTCTGCCATCAGCACCTCTTCAATCTCCTCTTCCTTTGTTTCAGCACAGATGTTTTCACAAATCTGACTGTCCAGTTCCGATAACTCGTTTCTTCTCTCTTCGAGCACTAGTAAACGCGCGCTTATTAATTGTAAATCTGCATCCGTATGCGTCACTAGTTCGTCTATAGCATTGCAATTTTTCGTGAACAATGTGCGGATAACAGCTCTTTTCTTAGTTGCTTGTGTAGACGTCATGATTACGATGTACCGGTACGAATGTAAACAACAGGATACGGTATACTGGATATACAGACACAGTTATACTCGTTATCAAATTAAAACTCAACGAAGTCTACGCTACGTCCTGTCACGGTCGCCATATGTAGAATTATGTCGTAAATACACATTATTTTTGTATCAACTAATTCAGTTTTCAACATTCATAAACAACTTTTATTTATAATCAAAACATGTTAACGCCCGACCACAGAATACACAAAACCCAAAGAGTAAAGGAATAAACATAGCCAACTTTAACATCTTCAAATATCTCGACAGTAAGCCTTGCGTCCGTGTCTTCAACTGAGTGAGCGACCAACCAACATTTGGCCTCACTCTCTCAATGACCAATGATTAATGGCTCACTGAGTCTTCTCCATCTCTCGTTCACACTGGTTGACTGACCACCTAAGGCCTCTTGATCTAGTAGACTACTTCACTGTACTGCATCCGTATAAGCAGCGTTCTCCCTAGGACCTTTCTAATGGGCGCACCGCCCAGCCGTTTTCACTGACCGCCCAGCTATCATAACCTAGATATCTGCTAGTTACATAATATTTCTAGTTGCTTTACGTCGCACCGACAAAGATAAGTCTTATGGCGACGATGGAATAGGGAAGGGCTAGGAGTGGGAAGAAAGCGTCCGTGGCCTTAATCAAGGTACAACCCCAGCATTTACCTGGCGTGAAAATGGGAAAACACGTAAAACCATCTTCAGTGCTGTCGACAGTGGGGGTCGAACCTTCTATTTCCCGACTGCAAGCTCACAGCTGTGCTCTCTCGGTTTACGTAATATTAATACATATTTCAGTCATTGAAAACGTACAAGCTATTTTCCAGTCCGTAACCGGATCAGGGATGGAAAGAATGAAGCCCCCTCTTGCGGGGAGGATAGGAATTGTGCCGGCTGCCAAAGCCTGTCGTAGTCCACTGGGGCAATGATTAATGACTGACAGATGAAGTGAAATGATATTGGAGAGTGTTGCTGGAATGAAAGATAAAACGGAAAACCGGAGTACCCGGAGAAAAACCTGTCCCGCCTCCGCTTTGTCCAGCACAAATCTCACATGGAGTGACCGGGATTTGAACCACGAAAGCCAGCGGTGAGAGGCAGGCGCGCTGCCGCCTGAGCTACGGAGGCTCACATATTTAAGTCATTATGTGTTCCAAATTAAAATGTAAACACTGTCAAACTGTTTATTTAAATGAAACACCTTCATTATTGTCAGCATAACTGCGCGAGTTACATCGGAGTTCAGCTTATCCCGCAGTGTCGTGCGCGAGCGATGTCTGGATTAGCGTGGAATCGCATGCGAGCACTCGATTCCGCGGGACGTAACAAACCCGTCTGGCTCTCCATAGCAACCGGATGATTATGAACGAGCAGTAGAACACTAGAACTTCAAACTACTCTCTTACATCCTCTTCGTGTTAACACTAAAATAGTTCATTTTTGCAGTTAATGTTTACCTGTCTATTGTTATTGTTAATGGCCTGAGGGGAATGAGTTGAAATTTTATTATAATTATTTTTTACGTAGTATTCCCCGCCCGGCTACTCATTCCTACCACCCAGCTAACGAAAATTTCTGGGGAGAACACTGGTATAAGTAATGACTGACGCTACAATATGCATCCACCTTATATAGACGTTGGTTGACACAACTACGTAATCTCCAGAAATAACAATGACATACTCCCACCTACGCGACAAATATTACATACAGTGGTGAAATAGCCCCGCGGCGACTAAGTCCGTGCGCGCATTGCTAAATAAATACGATGACGTAGCCATGGAGTGGCGATGACTTGGCAGAATCTCCACTGGTATAGCAATATAACAACGTCACTTCCAATCTCTGATATATACAACAATTCTCACTGTACAGGTATTGAGTGCTATTCTACACATACGTATATATGCATACATCTAAGTACAATCTTGCAAGCAACAGGCAATTGCAAAATCGAATTGAATAAAACGGATAATTACAATAATAGTAACAATATCACAGATAACATAATAATAATAATAATAATAATAATAATAATAATAATAATAATACAGATAAAATAATAAAATACAGATATCATCTTGTAACGGGATTTGAACCGTTACAATTCGCCTCCCTCATAAATAAATCGAAGAACAAAGAATCGATTGATTTATGAACAACATAATAAAAATATAACACTGACACATCTAAACACTTTAAATGAGTATACAACAATAATTTTCTTTTTCAACATCCATACATTTTATAATACATCACATATGAGAATTTTTCTCGCACATTGCCATCGTAGATAACTGTTCAGTGCCCCATTCTCTTTTTCTCTCATACAAATCACAAGAGTACAGCACTCAATTTAACACATACAAATAATTTTAAATGATTACACTACATTCTTCTTTTTTTTTACATATCAAAACTTTTTGTGAGATACCACTTATATGAGAACTGTTCTCGCATATTGTTATCGCAGGTAACTGTCCAATGTCCTGTTCTCCGTTTTTTTTGTCACACAGTACATGAAAATGTAGCACTTATTCTTCCAATACACCAATACGACACTTGGTTCACATGCCAATCGCAGATGTTAGTTTTATTTGCCAGTTTCTCACAAAATTTTAATCATCTTACTCTTATTTCAACAAATCTCACGTGAAATACTTCTTTACATATATAATACTATAAACACCGACAATATCCCCTTCCTGATCTATTAAAAAATATGCACACTTCCCGATACGGTTCACAATAGTGAAATACCCCTGATACAAAAAATAACTTCAAAATATTTTCCGCCTCTGCAGATGATGAAATGGAACTCTGAGTAGCACTCTGTCACTCAAACTGAATCAATTTTGCCCTTGTAAACTTACATATCTCAAGAAATCACATCCCACTTGGCAACAATAATTAAAAGAATCAATACTATGGCTACAAGATGGTTCAATTATTCCGTAATCCAGCATAATGTTTATCTGTTCTTCGACAGCACTAGCATATTTGAGTGGAATGGGATACTTAGGTCCCACAAATGATGAATGGTCATGTACTACAAATTTATGTTCATATACGTGTTCTTCCTCACTTACCACTAAATACCTCTCGATGCTTACCTAACATCGAACACAATTACTCCTCTTGTAATTCACTCAAATTACCTCACGTCACTGCCTCATACCGACTATCCCTCGGATACTGGTCGAAATAGACACGTAACACACATTAACATTTCCTCTCACTAGGAACAACTTCACTTACCTCTCACCTATTTTTAAAGACCACACGTCACCAACACACTTACCTCAGACCATCATAATTAATACGTACTTCTTTGCTAGTTTCCTCCCAGAACAAACACACACTACCTAAATTAAAGTCTACTCTACTTCCATGATTTGCAACCAAGTCAGCTCCTAAAACAACTGAATACACAAGTTCTGGTACAAGAAGGCATGTCTGAAACTTACAATTATCTTTACTTATGATCGGTACCGCTATCATTTTATTTACTCACTTTGACTCACCCAACGGCTGTTATAAGATCTGATAGTACCTTCACTTACCTTCCTCATATCACAATTTCCATCATCGGAGTTATTCCCTCACTACTTACATCACATTCTCGGCATTACAAGTACTTACATCACTTACCAGAACACTTCTTACGTCTAACTTACAGCTACCATTAATTACTTCATTATCTACGACTACGTCATTACTTAAATATCTCACTTAACATTACTTAAATCTACTTATACTAAATACCAGTTCATCTTCTACCTTCAGCCTGTCTACTTAACTTACCCGATTCCCTGTGAATCTGAAATACTCTGGCTCGATAACGACACCTTGATAACATTCATATTCAGACTATCATAGTCTCTTTGATAACTCAAATCCGTACGCCTCCCATCTTCCGATTCTCTCTGATTACTCCTCTGATACTCTCTCTCACAACTCAAATTCATACGCCTCCCATCTTCCAATTCTCTCTGATTACTCTTCCGACCTCTATCACCATCAACACAACTATTAATCCTCTGCGGATCATGATCACTACCTCTTCTCTGATACACGGCTAACATTTTTCCTCCTCTCTCTACTATACTCCTTTCTCCAGACATCATGCGCTCTCTCTCTCGCGCGCGCGCCCTTGCACACATTCTTCCCAACGCCTATCAATGAACACTTTAAACTCCGCTAAATTAGACATATTATTCCAGTATACTCGAAACCATATTCTACTTTCACCGATAAAAACATTCGACAAGATTTCCACCACGTATTCCCATTCATTAATATTATTCCTCGACTTACTTGCAAATCTTTTCTCAACTACTTTTACAAACTCTATAGGATTAAACTGTTTTCCAGAAAACTTGGTTAAATCACGATCCCTACTGAACAAACCACTCGCTACTATCACGTCTAAACCTGTCTTACCTCTACCTTTCTGCCGTATCACTTCCTGGCAGTTTACAACTTCTTCTTCTTCTTCTTCTTCCGCTGCTCTCTCAGAATTCTCTTCCACTATTCTCACGTCTTCCTGCAATTCTTCCTCTCTCTCTCTCACCTGTTGTGATAGCATTTCCTGTTCATTCCGTAGTTCAGTGACCTCCACAAGTTTGCTTTCAATTTGTTCAATTCTACTAATCTGTTCCCTCGTCTCTTCCCCAACTGCATTGCAAATCCTGTCCAATCCTTCCTCGACTACCTCATGAATTTCTTCCCGATTACTCGAAATTTTATTACTTAATTCTACGATATTCTCTGTACATATTTCTTTGACTTGCTCAGTCTGAATATGAAGACTGCTCCGATTCAACTTCATTTCATCTTCATTTTCAACACACTCTTCATTTGACTTACGTTCTAACATACATGTTTGCCCTGTTACCTCTAGTATCTTAGAATCTATATTACTAATGATCGCATTACAATTTTCGTTATTACTGCTAATTAATTCTTCCATCTGTTTCTTATTGTTTTCATTACTAATACTACTAAAAAATTATTTCATCTCTTTCATCTCTTTCTTATTTTCATTACTGAGCTCGGTAAATCTGGCCATCAACAAATTAAAAAAACCTTGGTTTATTCCCCCCACGATTTCCTTTTGAGTTTCAGTGTGTTTCTCAATTTCTGCACTTTCCTGAATTAATTCAGAAGCTTCCATCGTATTCACCTGCTCCCTACTCTGAATTTCACCTTGGATGTCCGCAGAAGCAATGACCTCGTCCTCACATGACTTGTTATTGTCTTCCTTGTCCATCTTTGGTTCACTAGTGATAGTACGCGATCTCAAATTAATTTCCCTCTTCAAATCCCTTGACATATCCCCAAAATACAAATATATATCACAGAATTATAGCCCTGAAATTTACCGGTAATAATTCCGTTGGCTTAAATGTGCATACTCTTCCCAAATGAACCTATGATATGCTGTCATTCAGAACAGGTTCTGAATTTATTCGAGTCCCACGTTGCGTCGACACTTTGTGAGGTTTTCCTACTAAAAACTAACAGGGTGTGGGGTAATAAGCTTACTTTTGACAACATACCATATAAGTTCTGGAAAAAGGAGATTGGCGTTCGGTTTCCCCATTAATTTTGAGGTTAAGAGATTTTACTGTCAATGAAATGAAACTATGAATTCGTTTGACAGAACAATATATATTCTTTAAATAATATACCAAAAAATAGTGAGTCTTGTTGCGATAAAACAGATGAGAATATGAAATTATGACATTGCAACTGAAAGAAACTAGGCATGAATTTGAATTCTTCTTGACCGGACATTTAACAATTTATACGAAATATTTCCCTCACTGATTCACTTGACTGTACCTTCAACACTTTGAGTGTAATTACGACGTAATCCATTGCTCTGGTGTTTACTGTAGATGTGTCACGCCTAACGTGGTGATACATCCTTGCGACTGCGTCTTCTCCATATCATCTGACTTCTTTGTAAGTCAATATGGTATGACCTCTTGGCAGGTCTAGGGTTGCCCTCTCTGACTCCATGGTAAGCCTTGCGTCCGTGTCTTCAACTGAGTGAGCGACCAACCAACATTTGGCCTCACTCTCTCAATGACCAATGATTAATGGCTCACTGAGTCTTCTCCATCTCTCGTTCACACTGGTTGACTGACCACCTAAGGCCTCTTGATCTAGTAGACTACTTCACTGTACTGCATCCGTATAAGCAGCGTTCTCCCTAGGACCTTTCTAATGGGCGCACCGCCCAGCCGTTTTCACTGACCGCCCAGCTATCATAACCTAGATATCTGCTAGTTACATAATATTTCTAGTTGCTTTACGTCGCACCGACAAAGATAAGTCTTATGGCGACGATGGAATAGGGAAGGGCTAGGAGTGGGAAGAAAGCGTCCGTGGCCTTAATCAAGGTACAACCCCAGCATTTACCTGGCGTGAAAATGGGAAAACACGTAAAACCATCTTCAGTGCTGTCGACAGTGGGGGTCGAACCTTCTATTTCCCGACTGCAAGCTCACAGCTGTGCTCTCTCGGTTTACGTAATATTAATACATATTTCAGTCATTGAAAACGTACAAGCTATTTTCCAGTCCGTAACCGGATCAGGGATGGAAAGAATGAAGCCCCCTCTTGCGGGGAGGATAGGAATTGTGCCGGCTGCCAAAGCCTGTCGTAGTCCACTGGGGCAATGATTAATGACTGACAGATGAAGTGAAATGATATTGGAGAGTGTTGCTGGAATGAAAGATAAAACGGAAAACCGGAGTACCCGGAGAAAAACCTGTCCCGCCTCCGCTTTGTCCAGCACAAATCTCACATGGAGTGACCGGGATTTGAACCACGAAAGCCAGCGGTGAGAGGCAGGCGCGCTGCCGCCTGAGCTACGGAGGCTCACATATTTAAGTCATTATGTGTTCCAAATTAAAATGTAAACACTGTCAAACTGTTTATTTAAATGAAACACCTTCATTATTGTCAGCATAACTGCGCGAGTTACATCGGAGTTCAGCTTATCCCGCAGTGTCGTGCGCGAGCGATGTCTGGATTAGCGTGGAATCGCATGCGAGCACTCGATTCCGCGGGACGTAACAAACCCGTCTGGCTCTCCATAGCAACCGGATGATTATGAACGAGCAGTAGAACACTAGAACTTCAAACTACTCTCTTACATCCTCTTCGTGTTAACACTAAAATAGTTCATTTTTGCAGTTAATGTTTACCTGTCTATTGTTATTGTTAATGGCCTGAGGGGAATGAGTTGAAATTTTATTATAATTATTTTTTACGTAGTATTCCCCGCCCGGCTACTCATTCCTACCACCCAGCTAACGAAAATTTCTGGGGAGAACACTGGTATAAGTAATGACTGACGCTACAATATGCATCCACCTTATATAGACGTTGGTTGACACAACTACGTAATCTCCAGAAATAACAATGACATACTCCCACCTACGCGACAAATATTACATACAGTGGTGAAATAGCCCCGCGGCGACTAAGTCCGTGCGCGCATTGCTAAATAAATACGATGACGTAGCCATGGAGTGGCGATGACTTGGCAGAATCTCCACTGGTATAGCAATATAACAACGTCACTTCCAATCTCTGATATATACAACAATTCTCACTGTACAGGTATTGAGTGCTATTCTACACATACGTATATATGCATACATCTAAGTACAATCTTGCAAGCAACAGGCAATTGCAAAATCGAATTGAATAAAACGGATAATTACAATAATAGTAACAATATCACAGATAACATAATAATAATAATAATAATAATAATAATAATAATAATAATAATAATACAGATAAAATAATAAAATACAGATATCATCTTGTAACGGGATTTGAACCGTTACAGAACTAATATCACAATAAAAAATAATGTGAGAGAAAATCTCATATAGCGACCATTCGCGGGTTAAAATTCCCGACCCTACCGGGAATCGAACCCGGGACCCCTGTAACCAAAGGCCAGCACGCTAACCATTTAGCCATGGCACCCCCTGATACGACCACACGTACCCCTAAAGGTACGCGTACCCCACTTTAAATACCACTGATCTAGAAGATAGGTTTGAACTTCATTTCTTGCAATTTGCTCTACGTCGCACTGACACAGATAGGTCTTATAGCGACGAAGGGATAGGAAAGGGTCAGGAGTGGGCTGGAAGCAGCCGTGGCTTTAATTAAGATACAGCCCCAGCATTAGCCGGTGTGAAAATAGGAAACCACGGAAAACCATCTTCAGTGCTGCCGACAGTAGGGTTCGAACCCACTATCTCCCGAATTCAAGCTCACAGCTGCGCGCGCCCCTAACCACACGGCCAACTCGCCCGGTTAGTTTTAAATTTGGACGGTGAGGAGATATGGAAAATGCAGGCTTGAGATTTCGAGTCCTGCTGCTACAGATGAATGCTCAAAATTAGAGGGACAAAGAAATGACAAACGTCAGAGATTACCCCGGTGCAGAGAAACCAATAGGCACGGGTGACAGCAATTTTTTTAAAAAAATGGAGTGACGCACCATCCAGGTAAGCCCTCTAGGGTTAAGTCCAAGATGTGATGGTGGTGATTATTGTTTTAAGAGGAAGTACAACTGGGCAACCATCCTCTATATAACACTAATCAGAGGGGAAAAAGGAAGGTATCCTACACTTCGAAAAATGAAGGTATGGGCAAAAGGAAAGCAAGGGCTACGAAGGGCGTGAAAATGAAAGACTGCCTAGGTCTCGAGTACTCTAATACCGTCGGAGTCGAGAAAGAACAAGAGTTGACCAAGGATAGGATAAATTAAAGTAATTGGAAGCAATGCCAGGACTCGTGGTTGTCAACACACGCTCCCTAATTAAGAGCCCCACCTTTTTAGTCAGTTTTACGTCAGGCAGCCCTATGGTTGGCAACGCCTTTTTAGAGCACCACATCTGGTAGAAGACCACAACAGCTGGAGATTTCTCAATAGCCTCCTCGTAGATTACGATCCTCAGAATTGAGAGTAATCGTTTCTAAGGAAACATACTCACTAATTATTGATATTATACAAATTGTTCTGAGGGGAGCAATACTAATCTGAAATGTTGTCAATTTTCCTGGATTAATGTAGTATTTATAACGTACTAGCAAATGTATCTGTGCTTCGCTATGATATTCTACCTTTTATACGGAGTTCTACGTAAGTTGCTGTACACGCAGTACTGCATGTCTCTTAGCGTTGTCCGAGAAACAAAACGTTGTCTCCGATGTAAGGTGCATGTTGGGGGAATTTAGATGATAATAGCAGGTCACATTTCTTACTGCCATTCCCAATCGAGTTCGGAAGTTTCCACAATAACGCCAGGCTCACTTGCCAACTGCCCTTCACAATAGAGATGGATAGTTTTCATTATAATTATAGGCCCCCTTTCCTAAAGCCAGTCACTATCGAGTTGGGGAGATTTGATTATAATCGAGAAATGCTGCGCTATATAAAGTATAAATAATCGAGATAGGACAATAATGATAGGATCAAAGTTCAAGATCTCTTAAAATTGAGCGGCGATTGTGTAATCTGCTTTGTGAAATGACTTACCGTTTAGAAACTAGGATGACGTTTACACACAATCAAATCAGTGGTGGCTGGTAACCACAAAATCTACGGTAAATTATCACGCAAGCGGGCCCATGTTTACTAAGACGGTTTTACTTCTAGTATCGTGTACTTACAGCCGTTTTTAATTTGCGCTATTAACTATGACACACCCTGTATAAAGGCTTGGTGTAGCTGTTTTTGGTGTGCTAATCAAATTCATTTGAGATTATATTTTCTGACACATGAACACCGCTAATACAATGAGTAATGTGCTATTGTTGCGCGGATAGCTGGCTTCCTGTGCGGTCCGCACTTGGCTTCCTGTGCGGTCCGTACCCTGTCTAGATATGAGCACAGCTCGAATCTTGCAGAAAAAAAAATCATTCAAGTACGCGTCCGCAAGGATTTCGGGGGCAACAAAGCGTGCTGCTATCAGGATGGTTGCCATGAGTGTTGGGCGGGGAGGAGCCCTCACTTTGAAGGAGATTCATCTTACATCTTATGGGATTGTCTCAAGAAGAAGCATCACTCAACAGCTTCGACTACAACTACATCGATTTTTTAAAAAAAAGTACGCGTCCGCAAGGATTTCGGGGGCAACAAAGCGTGCTGCTATCAGGATGGTTGCCACGAGTGTTGGGCGGGGAGGAGCCCTCACTTTGAAGGAGATTCATCATGGGATTTTCTCCAGAAGAAGCATCACTCAACAGCTTCGACTACAACTGCATCGATTATTTTAAGTACGCGTCCGCAAGGATTTCGGGGGCAACAAAGCGTGCTGCTATCAGGATGGTTGCCACGAGTGTTGGGCGGGGAGGAGCCCTCACTTTGAAGGAGATTCATCATGGGATTTTCTCCAGAAGAAGCATCACTCAACAGCTTCGACTACAACTGCATCGATTATTTAAAGTACGCGTCCGCAAGGATTTCGGGGGCAACAAAGCGTGCTGCTATCAGGATGGTTGCCACGAGTGTTGGGCGGGGAGGGGCCCTCACTTTGAAGGAAATTCATCTTATTGGATTTTCTCCAGAAGAAGCATCACTCAACAGCTTCGACTACAACTACATCGATTATTTTAAGTACGCGTCCGCAAGGATTTCGGGGGCAACAAAGCGTGCTGCTATCAGGATGGTTGCCACGAGTGTTGGGCGGGGAGGAGCCCTCACTTTGAAGGAGATTCATCATGGGATTTTCTCCAGAAGAAGCATCACTCAACAGCTTCGACTACAACTGCATCGATTATTTTAAGTACGCGTCCGCAAGGATTTCGGGGGCAACAAAGCGTGCTGCTATCAGGATGGTTGCCACGAGTGTTGGGCGGGGAGGGGCCCTCACTTTGAGGGAAATTCATCTTATTGGATTTTCTCCAGAAGAAGCATCACTCAACAGCTTCGACTACAACTACATCGATTATTTTAAGTACGCGTCCGCAAGGATTTCGGGGGCAACAAAGCGTGCTGCTATCAGGATGGTTGCCACGAGTGTTGGGCGGGGAGGGGCCCTCACTTTGAAGGAAATTCATCTTATTGGATTTTCTCCAGAAGAAGCATCACTCAACAGCTTCGACTACAACTACATCGATTATTTTAAGTACGCGTCCGCAAGGATTTCGGGGGCAACAAAGCGTGCTGACTTCCGGATGGTTGTCACGAGTGTTGGGCGGGGAGGGGCCCTCACTTTGAAGGAGATTCATCATGGGATTTTCTCCAGAAGAAGCATCACTCAACAGCTTCGACTACAACTACATCGATATTTTTAAGTACGCGTCCGCAAGGATTTCGGGGGCAACAAAGCGTACTGCTATCAGGATGGTTGCCACGAGTGTTGGGCGGGGAGGAGCCCTCACTTTGAAGGAGATTCATCTTATTGGATTTTCTCCAGAAGAAGCATCACTCAACAGCTTCGACTACAACTACATCGATTATTTTAAGTACGCGTCCGCAAGGATTTCGGGGGCAACAAAGCGTGCTGACTTCCGGATGGTTGCCACGAGTGTTGGGCGGGGAGGAGCCCTCACTTTGATAGAGATTCATCACGAGGGACTGTCTCCTACGGAAAGATCAACTTGCTGCATCACTCAACAGCGTCGACCTACTATCCACCTTCCCCTGTCTTCAGGTCTGCGAGTACCCTCCACCTCGAATTCCCTAAAACCCTCCAACACAACAAGTTTGCTTCCGTAGGCTGATGTGCCCTCGTCATCACCACACCACTTCGTCGTCGAGTAGATCGTTAGGTGTTAGAAAACATTATTGCTAATGTCATATTCTTCTCTCTTTCCAGGTTGTGCTGTCTATGTCCGAAGACGCTGACTTCTGGATGGTTTGCACGGGTATACTATAAGGTTTTTAAATTGTATTCTTATTTTACAGGTACGCATCCACTTGGGAGAGCGAATCGTCACTAGTACGGAATTCAACGACCGACTTCGCATGGGAAAACTACTGGAAACATCCAGAACAATTTCACCATCAATTCTTCATGAGAACATCAGACGTTCCTTCACCTACATTCAGCAAGAATGGCCTAAATCCCGTGAATCCAGTGTCTTCAACCAATAACTGCCGTCAAAAGCTGACACTCTCTGGCGATTACGTCATTCACCACAGCTAAAAGATTCAATCATGAGGTAGTTAGAACCAACAATTCTTCGACGACGGTTATGGTACGGTCTGCAATCTCTGCCAAACATCTGTTTCGTATGCATTACATTTCTCCACAGTACCTCTGAAGACAGTTACCTCATGTTACGAGAGTGTTGTAAGCAGACAATCTGGAATAAATGATGAAATCATATCTTGCATTTTCCTTTCGCAATCTAGAATAATAAGGGGAAACTGTATATGGAAGGAAGGAGAGGGTTGTACCAGAAATTCTGGATTATCCCCGTATTTGGAAGAACTTCCTTTTTTCTGGTAAAAAAGTTAATAGTAGTAATAACAATAATAATAAAAACTGTCTATCATTTGCAGGTGATTTCACCATACGTTCAGAGAACCTGACAAATGCAGCAAAGCCCAAGTCAATATCTTGGAAGAGAGAGCCAACAGAACAGGTTTAAGAATTTCTGTAGGAAAGAAAAATGTATTAAGAACTAGCTGATGTACCCGTGCTTCGCTACGGAATTCTAAATTTTATACAGAATTCTAGGTTAGGTAGTGTAAACGTTGTGAGCAAGGTTGTATTAAGTTGCATACCGTAGCTCTTAACGTTGCCCTAGAAACACGACGGGGAAGTCACCGACGTCTTTTCTCATATGAAGACTGGGTTAGAGAATTTTCATTGTAATGGTAGGCTTGCTTATCTACCGTCAGTCACAATCAGGTTGGGGAGTTTTCATTATAATGGCAGCCACTTACTCTCCGCCTGCCTTTATAGATTCTCAGAAAGACTCCCTTAGTGGTTTTCCCAACTGAAATGAACATGGGTCATTACAATGACGTCAGTAGGAATGGCGCGATTCAAAGTAATGCTTTCATATGAAATACTCGATCAAATGAAAAAAACACACATTTTCTCACTTTTAACGAACAGTACTATGCTGCCGAATTAACAGTCCAAAGCTACAGAGCTGAAATGACCAAAACGCAGACATCCGTGAACAATCTTCGTCTTTTTTTTTTCGACGGGGGGATTCGAATAGTCTCAGGGCAAAAACTATGCCCGTTTACTTATCTGTTTCCTGAGAGCACCCGATGAGTCGGAAAATTTCAATTCACTACACTGGCGGGGGAAAGAACTATCTGACGTGGAGGCAATTTTTCCTCCAAGCCAGAGAAGAAACCACATCTTCGCTACTAATTTAGAATAAAATGAATGTAGATTTAATAAAAGTGATGAGGAAGAAGCTTTTCTTAAGAAACGGCTCTTTTCAGGGTTGAATTTTGAGTTATTTTGTGAACTGTGGTACTTTAATTTGGGATAGGCCTAAATTGTAATTCTAGACCAATTCATACTACTACTACTACTACTACTACTACTGCTACTACTACTACTAGGTACTACTAACTGATCCTCTGACTTAAGTGCGCACACTGCTCATTCAAAACAGCGCGTCAGAGTAGGGATCGAATAACTGGCAAACTATGATGAACCAGTGTGTTACGTACCAGCAGTATCAGAAAATGTATGAACCAGAGGAATAGCGTGCTAAAGAAGAAAGTTATCTAACTCCTCAGCTATTTCCCGCCAATATTCAGTTAGGCTGTTATACTCGGTACGCAGCAGTAATCCCATCTATCGGAGTTGAATGTCAGCAGAAGAGACAAAGAACATTACAACAAACAACGGCCAGTGTAATGTTATTGTTGATCAATGTTACGCGTTTTCGATATTGTAGGCCTTCACATTATTAATTGTCTTCCGGTTCTGAAATAAATAAATGCTCCAGAATTTCTAATAACAGAAATTGGTCGAATAAGGAAGATAAAGAAATTCAGAAATTTGGGAGAAACAATCCAAGAAAACAAGTTCAAAAAAAAAAAAACGCTGTAGAAGGAAGGATACACAAGATGGAAACAGTATACGGTATGACTTTTTTTTTTTTTTTTTGCTAGTTGCTTTACGTCGCACCGACACAGATAGGTCTTATGGCGACGATGGGGCAGGGAAGGGCTAGGTGTTGGAAGGAAGCGGCCGTGGCCTTAATTAAGGTACAGCCCCAGCATTTGCCTGGTGTGAAAATGGGAAACCACGGAAAACCATTTTCAGGGCTGCCGATAGTGGGGTTCGAACCTACTATCTCCCGAATACTGGATACTGGCCTCAATTAAGCGACTGCAGCTATCGAGCTCGGTCATACGGTATGACTAGTAATATCTACAACAAAAAGTATTTATCTAAAAACCTCAAAATACAACACTTCAACTGGAATTCCTATACGCGAGTGAAGTCTAGTACTGAACTAAAAGATTAATAAATTAGAAGTGCTGGAAAGAAGAATGATACGGAAAATACTCGGTCCGCTAAAAACTACAGAACTCTGGAAACAAAGATGTAATGATGAAAGATATCGAAACATAGAAAACATAATAGAAACAATACGGAAGAGGCGAATATTTTTGGACATTTATAGAGAACGAATGACAACAGATTAACCAAACAGAACTTCAAATATCTTCGGAACAAGAAGTCACCAACAAACTGGATTCATGAAGTCGAGAAAGGTTTGGAGAGTAACATGGTCCGTTTACAATGCAACGATCCCAGCGATGACACATGGACAAGAAGAAGCTACTAGCTAGTTATTTTTTACGTCGCACCGACAGATAGGTCTTACGGCGACGATGGGACAGGAAAGGGCTAGGAGTGGGAAGGAAGCGGCCGTGACCTTAATTAAGGTACAGCCCCAGCATTTGCCTGGTGTGAAAATGGGAAACCACGGAAAACCATTTTCAGGGCTGCCGACAGTGGGATTCGAACCTACTATCTCCCGAATACTGGATACTGGCCGCACTTAAGCGACTGCATCTATCGAGCTCGGTACAACAAGAAGAAGCAGCAGCAAAAAAAAAGAGAGAGAGATGTTTAGATAGAAGGTGTTAAAAATTTAAGGATTCCCAGGTCGGAAGGAAAATAAAACAGCCTAAAAATGGTTCGAGATGAGGAAAAGAAGACATAGTGAGAACATGGAGTATTGGAGGAAGGAGAAGGAACAAGAAAGGATGAACCATCGAAACTGGTAAGTGGCCCTGGAGGACCCTAACGGAGAAATAATAATAATAATAATAATAATAACAATAATAATAATAATAATAATAATAATAATAATAATAATAATAATAATAATAATTCGTGGTGTGTGCTCCTGCACTCACGTCTTAGTTCAGCAACGGCTGAGTGGCCTAGTAAGTGGTCTTGAGAGTCGGAATACCAGTTCCTCTCGAACATATTATGAACGTCCGGCTCCATGGTCACAGCGGACCAGGGTTCAATTCCCGGCGGGGTCGGGAATTTTAACCATCATGGGTTAATTTCTTCTTTTTTTGCTAGGGGCTTTACGTCGCACCGACACAGATAGGTCTTATGGCGAAAATGGGATAGGAAAGGCCTAGGAGTTGGAAGGAAGTGGCCGTGGCCTTAATTAAGGTACAGCCCCAGCATTTGCCTGGCGTGAAAATGGGAAACCACGGAAAACCATTTTCAGGGCTGCCGATAGTGGGATTCGAACCTACTATCTCCCGGATGCAAGCTCGGTTAATTTCTCTGGCACGGGGGCTGGGTGTATATGTTGTCTTCATCATCATTTCATCCTCATCACGACGCGCAGGTCGCCTACGGGTGTTAAATCGAAAGACCTGCACCTGGCGAGCCGAACTTGTCCTCGGACACTCCCGGCACTAAAAGCCATACGCCATTTCATTTTCTGAATCCTGTCCCTCTTTATGCTCAGGAGACTATACAATCTACCGGTTGTCCCTAACCCGCTAGAAGAAAGATTCTCACTGGGACTATGAGTAAGTACTGTAGCATTCTGCTTCGCAAACATTTTACCGAGCCCGTTCAGAATGTTTTAAGCAAGCATCGGACCTCTGGAGGTAACCGAGTCCCTCTTTTATTTGATAAGCAATGGACTCCTAGGAAACAGCTTGAAGAACGAAATGGAATTCGATGGGGAGCTATCAATATTAATGGGGCTTATGTAAGTAAGTAAGTAAGTAAGTAAGTAAGTAAGTAAGTAAGTAAGTAAGTAAGTAAGTAAGTAAGTAAGTAAGTAAGTAAGTAAGTAAGTAAGAACTTCCACGGGCAGCAAAGAGGATGCGTCCGAATGTGTTAGGAGTTAATGATATTCGGATAAGGGGAGATAACGAGGAAGATAGAGATTATAAAGTGTTCTTAACAGATAGTTTCTGTTAGACACAAAAAGAGCGAATGATGTGGGTAGATTTAGCAGCTGGAGGAATTAGGACGAGAATTGTCTCAGTGTATTCACCATGTGAGGTTTCAGATGAGAATGAAGTTGACAAGTTTTATGAAGCACTGACTGACATCGTAGTGAGGATCAACAGCAAGGAGAGGAAAGTGCTAATTGGCGATTGTAATGCGAGAGTTTAAAAAATAACTGAAGGATATGAGAAACTGATGGGTAAAGCTGGGGAAGATATGGAAGCTAAAAAGAACGGGAAGCGTTTACTGGACTCATGTGCTAGCGCGAGATTAGCAGTTACGAATACATTCTTCAAGCATAAGGCTATTCACCGCTACACAAGAGAGGATAGGTCACTGCATTTATAACAGACTAAATCATAACCGAGTTTAAATTCAGGAAATCTGTTAGGAATGTGCGGGTTTTCCGGAGAGATTTCGATGATACAGACCACTATCATCTCTGCAGTGAACTAAGTATCCTCCATCTGTCTGAAGACTAATAAGGATATAGAATCTCCAGGACGAGGAATTAGCGTAAAGTTCCATACAGTAGACAGTAAGAAAGTTCAGGATATAAAAAGAGAATGGACGGTATACAGGGATGCTCTAGTGTAAACAGCAAGGTAAAGAAGCCTAAGAACAATTGTATGCAACGATAGGGAAAAAGTGAACGCATTTTGGTGGAATGATGCAGTGAGAGCAGGCTGTAAACGTAAAAGGAAGGTATAACAGAAATGGCTCCAAACAAGGACTGTTGCAGATATGGAATTTCACGTAGATGAAAGAAGCAGAGCGAAACAAATACTTATTTAATCCAAGAAGTCATGAGAAATTTTAAGTAATAACCAGGGAAGGCTGGGTCAAGCGCCAGACAAAAATTTCTGAACAGTAATAAGAAGCTTAGAAAGGGAGGGAAAGAGTTTTTTGGGGTAAATGACAAACTTGGAATCGATCCCATAAATCATTGTTATAGTGATTTAAAGATTATTAGATCCAAGGGAATCACTGGACACATGAAAGGAATATTTTGAAAATCTTCTCAACGTAAAAGTAAATCATCCTATTGACGTCGCGAACAGCAAAGCTCATAGGGAGGAGGACAATGGTGTTAGCGAAATTACGCTTGAGGAAGTTGAAAGGATGGTAATTAAACTCCATTGTCATAAGCAGCAGGAATAGATGAATTTAGATATGAAATGACGAAATATAGTGGGAACTTCACAGAGTAATAAGATTAGCATGGAATGTTAGTAAGGTATCTTCTGATTGGACGAAAGCAGTAATTGCACTTATCCATAAGTAAGAGAACAAGGAGGATTGCAACAAATATCGAGGTATTTTAATGTGTTCAATGGGTTTTTGGAAAGGAGTGGTTCAGAGTAAGCTGGATGAAAACCAGCGTGATATTAGACTGCAGAAGACCACAGAGGTGGCTGTTACGATCAGATTTTCAGTATGCGCCAGGTAATTGAAAAATGGTATGGGAGAAATAAACAGTTATGTTTATCTTTCGTAGATCTAGAGAAGGTGTATGACAAAGTACTGAGGCAAAAGGTGTTCGCCATACTAGAGGATAACGGAATTGAGGATAGGTCCTTGAAAGCAATCGAATTTCTTTTTATATTGACAATTGGGCTGCAATGAGAATAAGTGGTAGAATGAGTTCTTGGTTAAATGTAATTACAGGGGTGAGAGAAGGCTGTAATATTTCACCGTTGTTGCTCATAGTTTATATGGATCATCTACTAAAAGAGAGGGATTCAGTTAGGTGAAAATGTAGTAATTAGTGTGGCCTGTGCCGACGACTTCGTCTTAATGGAAGATTGTGCTGAGAGCCTGCAGTGAAATATCTTGGAACTTGAAAATAGATGTAATAAGTATGATATGAAATTAAGTCTTTCCGAGACTACAGTGATGTCAGAGAATTGATATATGGTCCGATCTGCATCATAGAGACCGGAAGATGACAAAAGAATGTGGGGAGGGAGCAAGGTATAAGTGTACCAGCGGTTTAAGAAAAGTGATACTGGGAGGAGGATCACCAGAAAAATATTGCAGTGGCTAGGACATGCTTTTAGATCAGAAAGTACTGTACTTACTCACCTGCCAACTGAAAGACTTCCAAGAGGTGGAAATATAGAGTACTGTTGACACGAGAACAAGTCGACCCAAGAGCCAGCAATGACGGTTCGCGAGATAGAAGTACATGGCCGTACATCTGTGACAAATAATTGCGATATGGCCCTCAGGATTTAAAGGCATATAAGTCTCTGGTAAGACCCCAACTAGATTATGGTTCCAGTGTATGGGACCCTCACCAGAATGACTTGATTCAAGAACTGGAAAAAAATCCAAAGAAAAGCAGCTCGATTTGTTCTGGGTGATTTCCGACAAAAGAGTAGCGTTAAAAAAATGTTGCAAAATTCGGGCTGGGAAGACTTGGAAGAAAGGAGACGAGCTGTTCGACTAAGTGGTATGTTCCAAGCTGTCAGTGGAGAGATGGCGTGGAATGACATCAGTAGACGAATACGTTTTTTTTGCTAGTTGCTTTACGTCGCACCGACACAGATAGGTCTTATGGCGACGAGGGGACAGGAAAGGCCTAGAAATGGGAAGGAAGCGGCCGTGGCCTTAATTAAGGTACAGCCCCAGCATATGCCTGGTGTTAAAATGGAAAACCACAGAAAACCATCTTCAGGGCTGCCGACAGTGGGGTTCGAACCCACTATCACCCAGATGCGAGCTCAGAGCCGCGCGCTCCTAACCGCACGACCAACTCGCCCGCTACGAATAAGTTTGAGTGGTGTCTTTAAAATAGGAAAGATCACAATATGAAGATAAAGTTGGAATTCAAGAGGACAAACTGGGGAAATTATTCGTTTATGGGCAAGGGAGTTAGGGATTGGAATAACTTACCAGGGGAGATATTCAATAAATTTCCAATTTCTTTGCAATCATTTAAGAAAAGCCTAGGAAAACAACATAAGGAATCTGACACCTGGGCGACTGCCCTAAATGCAGATCAGAATAGATTACATAGATTAGATAAATCGAAATAGAAATTATAATCGAAATCGAAATCGAAATTGAAATTGAAATTGAAATTGATTTGATTTGATTTGATTGACTCTAGCGCTACCTTCACAACCGAGGTAGCTCTGCTGCATATTACGTGACCTTACCATCTTAGACGAGTCTCCCGCATATCGTCATTAATTGGAGTCACTCCAGATGCCGCTGGTTCCTTACGTGGTCCAATTTACTCAGTCCCCGAGAGCTCGAAGCATCCCATGACATGGAGGTGTTGTTCGTATCTTTTTCTGACATGCCAGTACTACGTCCCGAACGACCGATCTAAAAATGTTTGGGCCGATTCCAGAAACGGTATTTAGACTATGTTTACGGTTAAACAGTCCGGCTCCATGGCTAAATGGTTAGCGTGCTGGCCTTTGGTCACAGGGGTCCTTGGTTGGATTCCCGGCGGGGTCGGGAATTTTAAGCATAATTGGTTAATTTCACTGGCACGGGGACTGGGTGTATGTGTCGTCTTCATCATCATTTCATCTTCATCATGACGCGCAGGTAGCCTACAGGCGTCAAATCAAAAGACCTGCATCTGGCGAGCCGAACTTGTCCTCGGACACTCCCGGCACTCAAAGCCATACGCCATTTCATTTCAATGTCTAAGTAGGGCTGCCGCATTGCAAAGGCGTTATTTATCACTTAGACACTATCTAAAACCAATGTTCAACCTGTCGTGTTTAAACACTGCCGAGAACACTATTTAACCTCAAATTTGAGGAGTGAGACACAATCCAGAGGTTACGTACCATGAAACATATGACACAAGGGACAGTTCGGTAACTGTCGACTTGACTACAATTCTTGGCAACCAAAATGTTTTTACCATATTTGGGATAATTTCCCTGGAATTATAGGTCACTTCGACTACATCCATATCAGAATAACGTGTCCCGATCGTCAGAGGGCCGTCACATACATCAACCGGAAGGGATTCAGTTATTATATTTACTGCCAAGTAATCACACATAATAGTGACACTAAAGTAGGTTGTGTGCGTGTGTGTGGTTCTTTTGCGGATAACCGCCGCGCTAATTCAGGTGAGATTTAGTGAACTATAGAAATAGGAAAAGGCAAGCACTGGGAAGGATGAACTGTGGAAATAATAACAGCCCAGTATTTGCCAGATGTAAAAATGGGGAACCACGGAAAACAATCTTCAGGGATGCCGATAGTATGGCCCGTACAACTCATTCAGTTACATCTTCATCTTCCCTTCGCAGAAGCTATTTAGATTACTCTCACCGTAAGAACACTATAAACAAAGCTATATGGTGGCGTGTCGCTTCAGTGTTGATAATATTATGAGATTTTATTTCCACCGAAAGCGATATTCTTACCTGTGGGCATGCTTAACCATATTTGAGTAATGTTTAGGAAGACGACAGCTGACTAACGTTTGGCGCGCGGATCGATGAATTTCATTGGTTGCGACAAGCAAAGAGTTGCATGGAAGATACTTCTATTTCCATTTTAGAACCAATATTGAAACTTTAAGCGACGTCTAGCTAAAGACCAGCTGAACATCGCTTATGCAATGGAAGATCGTGCTCGACTTAGACGTTGTTTAGGTAGACGTTGTCTGAGGCATAAAACTAGTCATCGTTTCTGCAATCTGCCCGTTGATTTTAAGTACAACGGGATCTTCCGGTAGAAAAGGACTCATAGTAACTGGGGGCTTCTTCATCCAGGCTGCATTTACTCTATTCTTTGTATCTGTCGGTGCATCATAATCTAAAACAATGAGTGATCCCAAATATTTAAACTGACTTGTGTTGAGAAGATCAACACCATCGATGTTAATGGACCCATTCCGTTGCTCTCCACACTCAGGAATTCCGTTTTCCTGACATCAAGTCGCAGTCCGTATTTATCTAAGTGAAATTTCCAGTGTTGGACTAGCTGTTGTAGTTCTTGCCGAGATGCGCAGGAGACCATGAGATCATCAGCATAAACCAGAGTCCAAGGATCTGGCGTCTGCAACTCTGCAGTGATGGTGTCCAGACACAAGATGAACAAAAGCGGAGATAAAGCCGATCCCTGGTGCACGCCGACATGGATATTACATGGTACACAGATTCCTGCAGCACATCGGCCATAGCTGGTGACACTCCGATGTAGGAGTCGGATCCATCGAACGGAAATTTCTGGTACACTGGGCAATCTGAGTGCATACCAAATTAGATCACGTGGCAAGATCTAGGGATGCCATGTGGAGTGGTTTCCGTTGCTCTTGGTGCAGACGTGAGGCATGTATGGCGTAATTACATTACTGTTGTTGTTGTTGTTGCATGTTATTTGTATTAATAATTACAAGTAGATTTATATTTTACAGTGCTTAAGTGTAAGGGAGAGCTTGAGCCCTAACTTTGCTACAAATAAAGGTTTAATCTTATTTTCTTTACGTCCCACTAACTACTTTTTAAGGTCTTCGGGGACGCCGAGGTGCCGGAATTTAGTCCCGCAGGAGTTCTTTTTACGTGCCAGTAAATCTACCGACACGGGGCTGTCGTATTTGAGCACCTTCAAATATCACCGGACTGAGCCAGGATCGAACCTGCCAAGTTGGGGTTAGAAGGCCAGCGCCTTAACCGTCTGAGCCACTCAGCCCGGCAAATAAAAGTTTAACCACTCGCGGGTTAACAACATTAAACTATGCAAAGAAAGGAATTTGAAAACATGATTAAATTTAGAAACGTTGAAATACCATCATAATATTAAAACAAGCTAAGGACACACGATGTGGGATGGGGTAGGAACCCCTAAGAGACGATGAATCAGAGATTCTCGTGGCCGAATATTTTTCACAGCCACGTTTTTCCACTGTCACAAAAGGCTTTATCCATCATATAATCATTTACGATGATAAGGTAAAGGGTGCCTAAACTCACTGGGCACATGTTGTAGCAGAACAGCTTCTAGACTAATTTTACTGATTTGAACGATTCTGGGGAAGTCAACAATTGTAGTATTCAAGCACCAAAGTCTGAATACATATTTTGATTCTTAAAAGTTCTCGAATGTATTGTACTCGGTTCTAGAAAGAATTCGATTCTCTCAATCACTACTGTAACTCACGTTATTGTTCGCCGTAACTTATAACTTAAAAAAAAAACTTTTCCCTATACGAAAATCAAATGATCATAAATCTGTGGCTTGGTTCTAAAAGGGCTAATGTCAAAAAACTTGTTTTTGAGCTATGAGCATTTGAAGTTTTGCTTATAGTTTTCCAATTATTTTTTTCAACAACTATAAATAATTTTATACTTTCTTTGTGGAAGTCACCTTATTAAACGCTAATTTTTTCTATCGTATTCTTTAAAAATTGCCAGGTCTCTAATCTTTTTGGTAATCTAACATTATTGGCAAGGGCTTATTTAATTAAACGTTAACTGTTCGTTTAGTACTTAACAGAGACATTGGCCCTTTTAACATGTTGCGAGCCAGGATAAAACGCGTTTGTATCAGTTAATATCTCAATTTTGATGTCCGGCTCCATGGCTGAATGGTTAGCGTGCTGGCCCTTGGCCACAGGAGTCCCGGGTTCGATTCCCGGCGGGGTCGGGAATTTTAACCATAATTGGTTGATTTCTCTGGCACGGGGGCTGGGTGTTAGTGTAGTCTTCATCATCATGCCATCCTCATCACGACGCGCAGGTCGCCTACGGCCTCAAATCAAAAGACCTGCATCTGGCGAGCCGAATTTGTCCTCGGACATTCCCGGCACTAAAAGCCATACGCCATTTTTTTTTCAATTTCGATTTTAAAAAAATGACATTGGCCCTTTTAGAACCAAGCCACAGAAATATATCTCCCGGTCATGACCATGCATCAACGGCTATTAAATTTCAGATGGCAATCAACCATTATATAGCCTGCACGGTTGCTAGGTTACATCGTCAGGCTATCCATCCATACCTTACACCACACCCTGCACAGTTGCTATGGTTACTCTTCCGTCACACATTTTGTCACGTTACGTTACAAAAAATTTTGGATGACCACCTACCCCCCCCCCCCTCCCGCAGCCGTAAGACATATTTAGGCCAAAATTGAAAAAGTTCTCATCCCAATGTTGAATTCGCCATTTATCTTCGCAGTGCATCATTTTCAGTGTTTAACATTATCAATCAATCAGTTAATCAATCAAACAATCACTACTGGTGTACATTTAGGGCATATATCAGAATATTAATGAAAGTGTTAGTCGCTTAGCAACCTGCTAAGTACAGAATGTATTGCAGGTTAGTGTAAGCCTTCACCTGCAATTATTGGAGTGATGATTTAATTATTTGATTGTATGATTACTCACAGTTGGCTGATCTTAGAGACCTGCCAATGTCTTATGATTCGGCGGCAGGTAATTCTGGAGAGAATAAAACAAAGAGGAAGCATATCGGTCTTGTAGAATGGACGAACGGATTTTCCAAAGCTGTTTTTAGCAAACTCTTTAATATATACAGTAGATTATCAATATTGCTTTCTCAATGTCTATTTTTTTACATAAATCATTCACAAATCTCACAAATTAAACTTTTTATGAATAACTTTAGGAAAGGATTAAAGCAATTTTTTTTTTACGCAACATCGAATATAAATTAATGCGGAAATCCATGCATCTAAGCATATCCGTAATTTTATGCTTCTACATATAGCGGAGAAAAAGTACCGTTTTGACATTTCACTGGCCTTGGTCAATTGCGGAATTTCACACTGCAGCGTGTGGGCAGTATCTGCCGGCTGGCTTTTGCGGTATGCATTGCAACAAAAAGATTTCTCCATAAATATTACTACGCAACATTTCTTATTACGCACTACTGATAGACGCACGTTTATTTTCTCGGAAACTTTTTAAAAAGTTTTTTCAATTTACTTTACTTTGCACAGTAATTCATAGGTCTTATGGTGGAGATGGGATAGCAAAGAGCTAGAAGTGGGAAGGAAGCAACCTTGGCTTTAGGTAAGATACAGCCCCATTAGAAGAGAGATTCTCACTGGGACCATGAGTAAGTAGTGTAGCATTCTGCTTCGCAAACATTTTACCGAGCCCGTTCAATTATTATTATTATTATTATTATTATTATTATTATTATTATTATTATTATTATTATTATTATTATTATTATTATTATTATTATTATTATTATTATTATTATTATTATTATTGCTATTTGCTTTACGTCGCACCGACACAGATAGGTCTTATTGCGACGATGGGATAGGAAAGGCCTAGGACTCGGAAGGAAGCGGCCGTGGTCTTAATTAAGGTACCAGCCCCAGCATTTGCCTGGTGTGAAAATGGGAAATCATGGAAGACCACCTTTAGGGCTGCCGACAGTGTGGTTCGAACCCACTATCTCCCGAATGTAAGTAGACAGCTACGTGACTCAAAACACGCACCCACTCACTCAGTATTATTATTATTATTATTATTATTATTATTATTATTATTATTATTTCTTTCTTTCTTTCTTTCTTTCTTTCTTTCTTTCTTTCTTTCTTTCTTTCTTAATCTGCTTACCCTCCAGGATTGGTTTTTCCCTCGGACTCGGCGAGGGATCCCAACTTTATCGCCTGAAGGGCAGTGTCCTGGAGCATGAGACATTGGGTAGAGAGATACAGCTGGGGAGGAGGACCAGTACCTCACCCAGGCGGCCTCACCTGCTGTACTGAATAGAGGCCCTGTGCGAGGATCGGAAGATTGGAAGGGATAGACAAGGAAGAGGGAAAGAATCGGCCGTGGCCTTAAGTACCATCCCGGCATTTGCCTGGAGGAGATGTGGTAAACCACAGAAAACCACTTCGAGGATGGCTGCGGTGGGAATCGAACCCTCATCTACTCAGTTGACTTCCCGATGCTGAGTGGACCCCGTTACAGCCATCGTGCCACTTTTCAAATTTCGTGGCAGAGCCTGGATCGAACACGGGCCTCCGGGGGGTGTGGCAGTTAACCACACTAACCAGTACACTACAAAGGCGGACATTATTATTATTATTATTATTATTATTATTATTATTATTATTATTATTATACCATTAATCCACAAAGAGAACTACTAAATCTGTAACCCACGAATTCAGTCAACAGCTGACGTAATTAGTTCGCCTGTTTCGTGGAGCTACGCCCTCTACATTACTTGTAATATCGAGCAGAAAACTTGACCCATTTTTGGACTGTGAATGACGTAGGAACCGGAGAAACCACTCTACAACGAATGGGTGTGTCATGACGTGTGATGTCCTGCCTACACTACATATTTGACACGCTGCATTGAGCAAACAAGGCCTTCTGGTATCTTCCTGGTAAACGTGATCTATCGCTTCGCAGCTTGTAGTAGGAGGCTCTCCGTCCTGACGTCACAAGAGAACCAGGTGGCCCTGGCCTTGATCAGCCGTGGAAATTCACAATGTGGCTGGCTTTTGTGGTGTGCATTGCAACAAAAAGATTTCCCCACAGACATCACAGTACTACGTAACATTACTCGCTACTGAAAGACGCGTCAGCTGACAGACGATACAGAGCAGAAGATTGCCTTAAAAGGTTGAATTACGTAGTCTTGAAATGTTATTTCATTTTTCATTATAATCCGGCTCCTTGGCTGAATTGTCCCTGGGTTCAATTCCCGACTGGGTCAGGGATTATAACAATAAATGGTTTATTCCCTTGCTTCGGGGACTGGATATTTGTACTGTCCCGAACATCCCTGCACCTCACGAAACAGTATCCTACACCGTAAAAATTAAGTTTCCTATGTATGGCAGGTGGGCAAGTGCCACCCACCCTCATCGGAGGGTCTGCCTTAAAAGGTCTACACCAGGCTAGCAATAGCTACACGTTATTATTATTATTATTATTATTATTATTATTATTATTATTATTATTATTATTATTATTATTATTGATGAAGATTCTTTCTTTCTTTCTTTCTTTCTTTCTTTCTTTCTTTCTTTCCGACGAAGAAGAAACGCGAGAGTGTGTGTGTGAGAGAGAGAGAGAGAGATAGAGAGACAGAGAGAGAGAGAGAGAGAGAGAGAGATAGAGAGACAGAGAGAGAGAGAGAGAGAGAGAGCCTTCGAAGAATGAAGATAACAGAAAAAAAATCGTTCTTGTTTTTCATGATAATGTTATTGTTTCTATGTCCCACTAGCTACGTTTTTACGGTTTTCGGAGACGCCGAGATATCGGATTTTTTCCCGCAGGAATTCTTTAACATGTCAGTAAATCTACCGGCATGAGGCTGATGTATTTGAACACTTTCAAATACCACCGGACTGAGCCAGGATCGAACGCGCGAAGTTGGGTTCGGAAGGCTAGTCCCTCAACCGTCTGAGCCACTCAGCTCGACTTTCTTCTTCTTCTTCTTTTTCTCTCCTTAAGAAGAGTAAGAAGAAGAAGATAAACACAAAGAAAAACTGAAAAAATAATATATATCTCTCTGTTTATTTTTGTACAATTGGCTTTACGTCACAGCGACACAGAAAGGTCTCATGGCGACGGCGGGACAGGAAAGGCCTAAGAGTGGGAAGCAAGCGGCCGTGGACTTAATTAAGGTACAGTTCCAGCATTTGGCTGGTGTGGAAATGGGAAACCGCGCAAAATCCTCTTCAGTGCTGCCCCGAGAGTGGGGTTCAAACTCACTATCTCCCGAATGCAAGCTCAGAGCTGCGCGCCCCTAACCGCACGGCCAACTCGTTCGGTCGATGAAGAAGAATAGCGACAGTGAGAGTCTTCGATGAATGAAGATAACAGCAAAAGAAAGGAAAAATTATTACTATCTTCTTATGTCTTTCCTCCGGAACAAAATACACGGGAAATAATAGTGAGATAATCACCCATTCCCATTTTTCTTACATATTTTTTGTTGAAGTTCCCGTTAAATGTTCTTTTTGTACCCCTAAACATCTTAGTTATATAAAGTTCTGGTCGTGATGGACTTAATTTCTTCGCAAGTAATACATTTTCGTAACTTAGAGTTTTATTTTGTAAATGTCTCACTTGATTCATTTCATTTACTATAACTGACACATCGCACAAAACAACACATACATACATACATACATACATACATACATACATACATACATACATACATACATACATAGATAATTATTAAAGACTGCTATGCCTTTCAGCGTTCAGTCTGCAAGCCTCTGTGAATTTACTAAACGTCGCCACAATCCTCTATTTGTACCTAGTGCTGTGGCCTCATTTAGTTCTATACTTCTTTAAATCGTTAGAAACTGAGTCTAACCACCGTCGTCTTGGTCTCCCTCTACTTCTCTTACCCTCCATAACAGAGTCCATTATTCTCCTAGGTAACCTATCCTCCTCCATTCGCCTCACATGATCTCACTACCGAAGCCGGTTTATGCGTACAGCTTCATCCATCGAGTTCATTACTAAATTAGCCTTTATTTCCTCATTCCGAGTACCCTCCTGCCATTGTTCCCACCTGATTGTACCAGCAATCATTCTCGCTACTTTCGTGTCTGTTACTTCAAACTTATGAATAAGATATCCTTGAGTCCACCCAGCTTCAACATTCACAAAAAACTTTTCTAAAACGTATCGAACAGATACATGTAATACAATAAATATTAAGCATGTGTTTACTTCCCGCTTATCATCTGTGTTTGGTTCAGCCTGGCCAACATAACTGCATGGAAAACCGACTTCTTCTTCGTTTTGCCTCATGACTGAGGCGTCGTGACTATCATAATATTCAGCCCTCTAGCCGATGAACCATACTTCGCCATTCTTCCCTACCTAAAGCTTTAAATGTGGTTACTCTGAGAGAACACTGTAGGGGGCCGTTCACCATGTCAATCCATCGCGTTGGTATTCGTCCTCGTTGTCTGGTTCCCTGGACTTTGCCCTCAACAATCAGCTTTTGAAGACTACCATCTCGGCGCTTTATACGTCCAAAGTAGCGTACAATCCGTTGAGAGACCTTACACGATAGACGAACTTTTATCTGAAGTTGGTTCAGGATTGATGTGTTCGTGCGATGAGCTGTCCAAGGAATCCTTAACATTTTCCTCCAGCACCACATTTCAAAGCTTTCTATCCGTTCACGATCACGTTTGAGGATGGTCCACGTCCCTGCGCCATTCAAGAAGACTGAGAAGACTAGAGATTCAACGAGCTTCTTTTTTGTCTTAATGGTGATGTTATCTTTCCAGATCTTCCGCAGACGGATCATTGCTACCTTTGCTATTTCAATTCTTCGCTTTATTTCATCTTTGGAACCACCAGAATTGGATAGTAAGGAGCCTAGGTATACATACTGATGTACAACTTCACACCGACGAGCACGAATCAAATATCCGCTAAATTTCTTCATCACAAATTAAATGGAATATTTCTGTGCCCCTAGAAGAAGTTGAAATAACCACTAAATCCCTAATAAACATTGCACTTTATTTTAAAATTCCCCCTGCTAGATACATCTCAAATCCTCTAGATCTAGTGGAAAAATTGCTAGATTGGCACCAGAAATTTGTTCCACTCTAAAACAGTAAACTGCACGAACATTTCTTTTTTCGGTTTATGTTTTTCTTCACATTATTGGTGTTCCTTATTTAATACAGCATCTATCACGAGAAACTTTCTAGACGAAGATAACTGTCCGTTTAGTTAGGGTCAGGCAGCTGTGAGCTTACATTTGGGAAAGAATGGGTTCAAACCCCACTGTCGGCAGCTCTGAAGATGGTTTCCCATTTTTACACAGCTCAATTACGGTCACGGCCGTTTCCTTCCCACTCCTAGCCCCTTCCTGTCCCATCGTCGCCATAAAGCCTATCTGTGTGATGTAAATATAATAATTTCGTGTGGCTATTTCTAGCCGAGTGCAGCCCTTGTAAGGCAGACCCTCCGATGAGGGTGGGCTGCATCTGCCATGTGTAGGTAACTGCGTGTTGTTGTGGTGGAAGATAGTGTTATGTATGGTGTGTGAGTTGCAGGGATGTTGGGGACAGCACAAACACCCAGCCACCGAGACAATGGAATTAACCAATGAAGGTTAAAATCCCCGACCCGACCGAGAATCGAACCCGGGACCCTCTGAACCGAAGGCCAGTACGCTGACCATTCAGCCAACGAGTCGGACATTTTAAAAATGTACTAAGGAAGTGAGCTCTCGATTTTCTGTTGACAATCTGAACCGAAGGTTATTTGTGACACGGACGTGATTATATCTGGGGGTTTTCCTTCTTTCTTGTTACAGTATTTAATTTCTAAAGAACTCATTTTTGTTAAGCCCCATCCTTCTTATCTTTTATTGCTTGTTTTCTCTCTCTCTCTCTCTCTCTCTCTCTCTCTCTCTCTCTCTCTCTCTCTCTGCAAGATGACATTATCACTCAAACTGTATTAAAAAAATGAACCCGTCAATAGCTAGTAAGTACTATTCTCCAACACACTCGGCATTTCTCAGGAACACTTTATGAGGAAACACACAGCATAACAAATCTGACTCCTGACGTAAAATTCCCTGAAATTTTCATTACAATTGGAGAGCAGCCACACCTGTTCGGCGGAGGTGAACGGACCCAGAGCAACGTATCTTACAGTACAGCAGTACCCACTCACTCATTGATAAACAGGTGAACAGGACGCACAAAGTGTGGCTTTGCTCACGTTACGCTTGGGATTTATAATAGTCGGGCCCAGAATCTATAACTATGCACAAAGGATATCAAAGGGAGTTTGAAGATGGAGTACTTTAGACTTAAAAATTTTCTGTCACTTTGTTTCCCTATTGGTTAACAACCGGCGCTTCAAACACCTGACTAGAAGTAAGAAGGACGGGAAAAGAACGAAGCGGGGTTGCCAGTTTTCTTTCTATAGTGCAGTGTTTATTTGTTTCAAGTTTCTTCTCACTTCATATTTATTTTATGGTTTTGATTAATCGAGTTGCATGTTGTGAGTTTTTTAGTATCTAAGTCACTTATATCGAACCGGTGAAATTTGTAATAACGATACAATATATCGCAACATAGCGTATCACCAACATTCTCATATATTCATTGAATACCGCTGGGCACTCAATGTCCGCATTAAGAAAAAGAATACCCCCGCCCCTAGTCTACTAAAGGTGTCAATGGTGCGGCTCGAGTCAAAGAATATTTCCCTCTAGTCTACTGAAGTTGTCATTAGTGGAGATTGAGTCAAAGAACATTTCCCTCTAGTCTACTGAAGTTGTCATTAGTGCAGATTGAGTTAAAGAACATTTCCCCCTAGTCTACTGAAGCTGTCACTGGTCGGCTTGAGTCAAATCATATTTCCCCCTAGCCTACTGAAGCTGTCGCTGGTGCGGCTTGAGTCAAATCATATTTCCCCCTAGTCTACTGAAGCTGTCGCTGGTGCGGCTTGAGTCAAATCATATTTCCCCCTAGTCTACTGAAGCTGTCACTGGTGCGGCTTGAGTCAAAGAATATTTCCCCCTAGTCTACTGAAGCTGTCGCTGGTGCGGTTTGAGTCAAATCATATTTCCCCCTAGTCTACTGAAGCTGTCACTGGTGCGGTTTGAGTCAAAGAACATTTCCCTCTAGTCTGCTGAAGCTGTCACTGGTGCGGCTTGAGTCAAATCATATTTCCGTCTAGTCTACTGAAGCTGTCACTGGTGCGGCTTGAGTCAAATCATATTTCCATCTAGTCTACTGAAGCTGTCACTGGTGCGGTTTGAGTCAAAGAACATTTCCCTCTAGTCTGCTGAAGCTGTCACTGGTGCGGCTTGAGTCAAAGAATATTTCCCCCTAGTCTACTGAAGCTGTCACTGGTGCGGTTTGAGTCAAATCATACTTCCGTCTAGTCTACTGAAGCTGTCACTGGTGCGGTTTGAGTCAAAGAACATTTCCCTCTAGTCTGCTGAAGCTGTCACTGGTGCGGCTTGAGTCAAATCATATTTCCGTCTAGTCTACTGAAGCTGTCACTGGTGCGGCTTGAGTCAAATAATATTTCCCCCTAGTCTACTGAAGTTGTCACTGGTGCGGTTTGAGTCAAATCATATTTCCCCCTAGTCTACTGAAGCTGTCACTGGTGCGGCTTGAGTCAAATCATATTTCCGTCTAGTCTACTGAAGCTGTCACTGGTGCGGTTTGAGTCAAAGAACATTTCCCTCTAGTCTGCTGAAGCTGTCACCGGTGCGGCTTGAGTCAAATCATATTTCCGTCTAGTCTACTGAAGCTGTCACTGGTGCGGCTTGAGTCAAAGAATATTTCCCCCTAGTCTACTGAAGCTGTCACCGGTGCGGTTTGAGTCAAATCATATTTCCGTCTAGTCTACTGAAGCTGTCACTGGTGCGGCTTGAGTCAAATCATATTTCCGTCTAGTCTACTGAAGCTGTCACTGGTGCGGCTTGAGTCAAAGAATATTTCCCTCTAGTCTACTGAAGCTGTCACTGGTGCGGTTTGAGTCAAATCATATTTCCCCCTAGTCCACTGAAGCTGTCACTGGTGCGGTTTGAGTCAAAGGACATTTCCCTCTAGTCTGCTGAAGCTGTCACTGGTGCGGCTTGAGTCAAATCATATTTCCGTCTAGTCTACTGAAGCTGTCACTGGTGCGGCTTGAGTCAAAGAATATTTCCCTCTAGTCTACTGAAGCTGTCACTGGTGCGGTTTGAGTCAAATCATATTTCCCCCTAGTCTACTGAAGCTGTCACTGGTGCGGTTTGAGTCAAAGAACATTTCCCTCTAGTCTGCTGAAGCTGTCACTGGTGCGGCTTGAGTCAAAGAATATTTCCCCCTAGTCTACTGAAGTTGTCACTGGTGCGGCTTGAGTCAAAGAATATTTCCCCCTAGTCTACTGAAGCTGTCACTGGTGCAGCTTGAGTCAAAGAATATTTCCCCCTAGTCTACTGAAGCTGTCACTGGTGCGGCTTGAGTCAAATCATATTTCCGTCTAGTCTACTGAAGCTGTCACTGGTGCGGCTTGAGTCAAAGAATATTTCCCCCTAGTCTACTGAAGCTGTCACTGGTGCGGCTTGAGTCAAATCATATTTCCGTCTAGTCTACTGAAGCTGTCACTGGTGCGGTTTGAGTCAAAGAACATTTCCCTCTAGTCTGCTGAAGCTGTCACTGGTGCGGCTTGAGTCAAATCATATTTCCGTCTAGTCTACTGAAGCTGTCACTGGTGCGGCTTGAGTCAAAGAATATTTCCCCCTAGTCTACTGAAGCTGTCACTGGTGCGGTTTGAGTCAAATCATATTTCCGTCTAGTCTACTGAAGCTGTCACTGGTGCGGCTTGAGTCAAATCATATTTCCGTCTAGTCTACTGAAGCTGTCACTGGTGCGGTTTGAGTCAAAGGACATTTCCCTCTAGTCTGCTGAAGCTGTCACTGGTGCGGCTTGAGTCAAATCATATTTCCGTCTAGTCTACTGAAGCTGTCACTGGTGCGGCTTGAGTCAAAGAATATTTCCCTCTAGTCTACTGAAGCTGTCACTGGTGCGGTTTGAGTCAAATCATATTTCCCCCTAGTCCACTGAAGCTGTCGCTGGTGCGGTTTGAGTCAAAGGACATTTCCCTCTAGTCTGCTGAAGCTGTCACTGGTGCGGCTTGAGTCAAATCATATTTCCGTCTAGTCTACTGAAGCTGTCACTGGTGCGGCTTGAGTCAAAGAATATTTCCCTCTAGTCTACTGAAGCTGTCACTGGTGCGGTTTGAGTCAAATCATATTTCCCTCTAGTCTACTGAAGCTGTCACTGGTGCGGTTTGAGTCAAAGAACATTTCCCTCTAGTCTGCTGAAGCTGTCACTGGTGCGGCTTGAGTCAAATCATATTTCCGTCTAGTCTACTGAAGCTGTCACTGGTGCGGTTTGAGTCAAAGAACATTTCCCTCTAGTCTACTGAAGTTGTCATTAGTGCAGATTGAGTTAAAGAACATTTCCCCCTAGTCTACTGAAGCTGTCACTGGTGCGGCTTGAGTCAAATCATAATTCCCCCTAGTCTACTGAAGCTGTCGCTGGTGCGGTTTGAGTCAAATCATATTTTCCCCTATTCTACTGAAGCTGTCACTGGTGCGGTTTGAGTCAAAGAACATTTCCCTCTAGTCTACTGAAGCTGTCACTGGTCGGCTTGAGTCAAAGCATATTTCCCCCTAGTCTACTGAAGCTGTCACTGGTGCGGTTTGAGTCAAATCATATTTCCCTCTAGTCTACTGAAGCTGTCACTGGTCGGCTTGAGTCAAAGCATATTTCCCCCTAGTCTACTGAAGCTGTCGCTGGTGCGGTTTGAGTCAAAGAACATTTCCCTCGAGTCTGCTGAAGCTGTCACTGGTCGGCTTGAGTCAAATCATATTTCCGTCTAGTCTACTGAAGCTGTCAGTGGTGCGGCTTGAGTCAAAGAATATTTCCCCCTAGTCTACTGAAGCTGTCGCTGGTGCGGTTTGAGTCAAAGAATATTTTCACCTAGTCTACTGAAGCTGTCACTGGTGCGGCTTGAGTCAAAGAATATTTTCCCCTAGTCTACTGAAGCTGTCGCTGGTGCGGCTTGAGTCAAAGAATATTTTCCCCTAGTCTACTGAAGCTGTCGCTGGTGCGGCTTGAGTCAAAGAATATTTTCCCCTAGTCTACTGAAGCTGTCACTGGTGCGGCTTGAGTCAAAGAATATTTCCCCCTAGTCTGTTGAAGCTGTCACTGGTGCAGATTGAGTCAAAGAATATTTCTCTCTAGTCTGCTGAAGCAGTCACTGGTGCGCCTTGAGTCAAAGAATACTACCCTCTAGTCTGCTGAAGCTGTCACTGGTGCGGCGTGAGTTAAAGAATATTTCCCTCTAGTCTGCTGAAGCTGTCACTGGTGCGGCGTTGAGTTAAAGAATACTACCCTCTAGTCTGCTGAAGCTGTCACTGGTGCGGCGTGAGTTAAAGAATACTACCCTCTAGTCTGCTGAAGCTGTCACTGGTGCGGCGTGAGTTAAATAATATTTCATTGTAGTCTGCTGAAACTGTTACTGGTGCGGCTTGAGTCAATCAATCAATCAATCAATCAATCAATCAATCAATCAATCAATCAATCAATCAATCAATCAATCAATCAACCAATCAATCAATCAATCAATGATCTTTTTTGCAAGTTGTTTTACGTCGCACCGACACAGATAGGTCTTATGGCGACGATGGGATAAGGAAGGGCTAGGAGTGGGAATGAAGCAGCCATGGCATTAATTAAGGTACAACTCCAGCATTTGCTTGGTGGGAAAATGGGAAACTACCGAAAACTATAATAATAATAATAATAATAATAATAATAATAATAATAATAATAATAATAATAATATCTAGGGGTTGGATTTCCATGACATATCTGTTTTTCCAGGACTGTTTCTACAAAATTAAGTTAAACTAGCGGCCCGTGCGAGAAATCTCGCATGCTCATAAAGTATGCGGTGGAGTAGCCCCCTGGTGAACTAAGGAATACACAAATTAGTACAATATTGGACAGTCTTACTTACCACTTCATGTAATCTTTGATTTTTTAAAAATACATTTATGATATCTACTTGAACGGAAGCAAATGCAAGTGCATTATTATACTGACGGATGTTTCGGAAGTATTTTTTGGTTTTACTATCATTCTTTTCTTAACTGATAATTACAGCATATTATAATGACATAAAACAGGCGTCCAATCGGCCATAATGTGAAGTGGACAGCAATGATGGCGCGTATTTTCCTACAGCAAATTTGCAAATCGCACACTTCGTACAATTTTTAAACTCATTTTTTAAAAAGAAATTATTGATATTTATGAAACGAGAGTGCAATTCATCACTGCTAACGTATATTCTCTTTCTTTTGAATGCTCATTTGTCATGATCGGTTACTTGTGAGGGCCGCAAAAGGGATCTATACTACTTTTGTGAATACATTCACATGGTTTATATTGTTTTCATTAATGTATGTTTACTATACTCTAACATAAATTCATATCAGACGCCAAAATGTTGTAAACGCCTATTTTCGGACATATAATTATTTCGCCAAAACAAAAAAAGAGAGAATACTGATGGAATGGAACAAAAGTGTTAATACACACTAATGTACTGTACAATCAGAGGCGTGGATACATTAGTTGTTCTCAGTAATGAAGTGATACGAATGCAGAAAGTACTGAGCAGATCACACGAACCAAACAGTACAACTTTCAAAGAGAAAGTGACCGTGGAATAACTGAAGTGGTCCATTGTGGCCAATAAAGTTAATAATATTCTTCTTCTACCGCTTCCCCCCCCCCAAAAACAGTTTTACGACCCTGTTTTACGGCCGGGTGCCCTTCCGGACGCCGACCCTCTATGGAGGGATTTAATCACTATTTAGTGTTTCTGTGGTGGTTGGTAGTGTAGTGTGTTGTCTGAATATGAAAAGGAGAGTGCTGGGACAAACACAAACACCCAGTCTCCGTGTCAAAGGAATTAAACAGACTCGATTAAAATCCCCGACGCGGCCAGGAATCGAACTCTGGACCCTCTGAAGCGCTGACCATTCAGACAAGGATTCAGACAATAATAATAATAATAATAATAATAATAATAATAATAATAATAATAATAATAATAATAATAATAATAATAATACAGAATGGATGACAATAAACTAAACGAATCTTCAAGTACCTTTGGGAAAAGAAATTAACTACCACCTGGGATCAAGAAGTCAAGAAAGACCTGGAAAGGAACAACATACGAGAAGAAGAATTATTGGAAAGAAAGACTTTTAGGAAGAAAGTCTTACAAATGGAAGGATTCCAAGGGAGGAAGGAAAAGAAAACAGGCACAATGTGGACTGAAGACAGGAAAAAGAAGCACAGTGAAACAATGAAGGAATATTGGAAGAATAGGAAAGAACAACTAAGGAGGAAGAATTGGAATTGTAACGTGGTCCTTAGAAGGCCGGAACGCAAGAAGAAGAAGAAGAAGAAGACAGATTTCACAGGGAACAATTTATTCAATTTTTATAACAGCCCGCCTGGTGTCCATGATCTTTAAGGCGCTGAAATCTAACCGGTCTGACACCGAGGTTGACCATGAGAATGTTGGCCGGCAGGGTAGGGGAGGTGGTGGTATACAATTTCTAATCACTAGATTGCGTGCCAAAAACCTGGATTAAATTCCAAACCTCTCCGCAGTACTCATATGGAGTGAAGGCATATGACGCTGTTGATGGTGATTCGTCCGTCGGATGGAGACGTTAAGCCTCGAGCAGACCCCTTGGTGCTATTCGACAGGAGTAGGCTATGTGCCGGCACTGGGTTTCACCCCCCTCTCTCTGCTACCATATATCACGTCATTCATTTCATTTCATTAACTCCTCTGATAAGGTTGACGCCAGGAAGGGCATCCAGTCATAAAAACCCGCCACGACAGATTCATCTCACCTCAAACCCGACCCCGTAGGGAAACGGAACAAGGGTTGGACAAACAACAACATTCAATTTTTATAACAAGGAAATTTTATTGGTAGAATGTCGAGTTATTATTATTATTATTATTATTATTATTATTATTATTATTATTATTATTATTATTATTATTATTTATTGTTGTTGTAACGAGCCGGGGTGAATGGGCGCACAGAGAAAAGATCGAAACATAAGTTAAAACACTAAAATGTAAAATTTTATTTCTTTCCTTTCTTTTTTCCTTTCTCTGATTTTAAACTCGTTAAACCAATAACAGTGGATGAAAAAATGGTGATCTCCTCAGCTCTTATAACAACAGTGGTTTGAAAAACCTAAAACAATCAGGTACTATAGACATAATGATTTCGAAGTGATAAGTTTGTAGCTCAAATATTACACTGTAACCAAGAGCACTATTGTTCCAATCAATTAGAATCTAGGAGACCGAGCTCCAAAATTTACAATATTCCAGCCTCTCAAAAACACAAGTTTCCAATCCAAATTTTACATTAGATCATTACGAAAATAGTCTTTACTGTCTTACCCGCTTGACAGCCTGATGCACACTTAATTATGAATATTTAGAAATTAAACCGGGGCAATAAGTGCCCATACTAAATGGCCTTAGTGGTCAAAAGAAGAGGTTTAAAATATCGGCCATAAACAAAATGCTAGGAGCCGAAGACTTGCACTCCCTTGGAAATACACTTTGAAACTCTTAAGATCCTAATGGGCTTATGGCTAAGCCAATACTACAGAGGGTGACTAGTTGGACACAAATACTAAGTTCCAAAAGAAGAGTTACAAAATCACAGTCACCTCAATACAAAGTTGAATGGGAATTAAAAGACGGTGAACACTCTTTATTCCGTAAGTTAGAATAAAGTCCTTAGGTTTGTTTGAGAATTTACACTGAAAAGATGATGTTGAACTTCAGGAATTTACATTAAGAATGTATTTAAAAACCTTCCCCTCAAGACAGCTTTCTGAAACTATCACATAATTAAAAGATGTCTTCCATTACCTTGAGCTGGTAGGCCTTGCAACGGCGAGCAAGGTTTTCTCCTACTTCCACTACATATGCTCTCCAAACCTCTTAACTGGAGCGATGAATAAGACAACATGGCCCAAAAGCTCCCAGCTTTTATGCAGAGGACAAGGTTCCAGAACTCTCTACTCCGAAGGCCTGTACACACCCTCAAATTTCATTGGCTAATTGAATAAATATCCAAAATTCCTGACTGGTTAATAATTTCATGAAGATTAAGAGAACACACAAAAAAAAATCTACCAACATTTCAGTTTAGAAAACCTCGAAATTAAAAATTATTTTGAAAATGAATTGTCCGTCCTCCCACCAGAGGGGGTACATAAGTCGACAGCAGAGACATCTGAAGATTAAAGTTCAAACTTCTTCCAATACACAGTTCAAAGTTCGCATTACAGATGTCCTAACAGGCGCTCAGTTTAAATGTACGGAGCAGGTATACCTCCGGTACAATTATTATTATTATTATTATTATTATTATTATTATTATTATTATTATTATTATTATTACTATTATTACTATTATTACTATTATTATTATTATTATTATTATTATTATTATTATTATTATTATTATTATTATTATTATTATTATTATTATTATTATTATTATTATTATTATTATAAAAGCCTCACAGTTGTTCTGTGAATTCTTAGAAACAACTTCTGACGTCAATGAGATGCTTTCCCATTCAATTACAAGAAGCCTTATCTTTGATTAACCTTGTAAAGTTTATCTTGCTCCTTCATTCACCTTCGATCTGCCAACATTTACCGCGAAATGCTGTGTTAAAACATTTGCTATATTTCAATTAATCTCTCTCAACCACGTATCAGGAGGCTATATATTTTGATACGCTGGGGAAGATTCCATTCCATTGCTGTGTCATGTAGGAACTTTATTCTCTGACTATATACACTTATGAGTAAATGATGATGATGATGATGATGATGACTGTTGTTGTTTAAAGGTGCCTAACACCTAGGTCATCGTCTCCTAATGGTACGAGGGGCAACAAAATGAAAATTAAAACTTCAAAAAGTATCCACTGAGCAGAATATGAAACGAATGGTGATGAAAAACTGTTCGTGAAGCAAAAACAATCAGTGGATCCAATTCACAATGCTTAATTACTGGGATGGTACTTATTATCTAAAGGGATCGAAAATCCAGGTCACGGCCGCTCATAATAACAATCCCTGGTAAAGCAGAACCACGGTGTTCCTCCTATAGTGGTACTAATCACAGGTAATGTAGACTGAATTGAGGACATAATATGCAAAACCCGCCAAGTCCAATTTCTGACATTTTGAAGTTGTATACGCCATTATGTGCGCAATGCAGAATTCTTTGCTTATATTTTATCTCATAAGCAAAACCCGCCATGTTATGTTATAAAATGCATGCAGAAATTCGCAGTTTCAAGCAATAAGCGCCAAGTCCACAGGAGCCAATGAAACTGCTCATCCATCTCACGTGACATAAGTTCACAGGTTCCATTTCACAGAGGTTTATCAGCTCGTAAGATCACATATATTTGTTTAAGTTACCGAGAAATATATTAATAACATGGCAGATTGTTCTGTTAAAATAATTCCATGTCAGATCAATAGAATAATACTGACAAGGGGGCATTTCCTACTCGTCACCACCGATTTCGCTCAAATTTATAGAACATGCAGGGCTGGGCTAGACATGAAAGTGCCCGAAGTGGGAACTCTAGATGGCCAAGCGTATAGAAAATAAAAATAAAAATGTTGACGCGGCTCTCGCACCGTATAAGGCTGATGACACACGGAGCGGTTTTCGCCGAGTCGGCAGCCGAGTCGGCCGCCGCGTCGGCGCATGTTTCTATTGTATCAGATGGGATGAAACAGACACAGCGGTGCTCGCCGACAGGCGGCAGATTTGCCGACTCGGCCTGTCGTGTAGCTGGCGGTGCAGCGAGCGTTTTGAAGACTTTGTGCGCGCTCTAGCGCCATAGATTTATTACATTCAGCTGAATCACGGCTGACTTGATGTTTCGCTCTAGTCGGGCGTGGCTGAATTTACGCGGCGATTGCATCATTGGTAGATATCATGAAGTATCTTTGAAATTCAATAATATACACGTAAAAGGACATATAGAGTAAGTAGTCTTTTGGAATAAGAACAATCCTTTATTTTTCGGTAATTTTAGCTAGCTTCCTCACCTAACGTCACGCTCACTAATGTGTTTTGTCCACTGCCTGCTCGATACGCACCCGATGACTGCTTATAAGCAGTCATTTTAGATGCAGTTCGAGCGGGCAGTGGTTTCGTCACAGTCGGCAAAAACCGCTCTGTGTATCAATCACAGGCGGCGGCCGACGCGGCTGCCGACTCGGCAAAAACCGCTCCGTGTGTCATCAGCCTAAGCCATTTACGTCAGTGTGCACGCCGAGCAGTAGTTGGCGTAGCGGTAAGAGCTCGGACTGGTAGTTCCATAGTAGTGGGTTCGACTCCCCGTGTGGAGACTGTTTCTTCTGTCAAATTTTATATTATTCATTTTATTTATTTATACGCAAAAGGCACAGAAAAGGTAAAAAAAAAAAGGGATTTCATTGTCATGGTCTACCTGCGCCAAGAATCTATTGTTTGTGTACAGCCGCCAGGAGCAACCTTCACTTGTCAGGTGAAAACGAATCTTACAGCGAAACGACTATTCACGTTTATGGCCTATTCCCCAAGCAGGGGAGGTAGCCAATAAAGGAGAAAAAAGAAGAATTTCTGTTTGGACACGTCGGGAAAGTTCGCAACTCCAAATTTTCTACAATTGTGCGCTGATTAAAAAAATGACGTCCTATCTGTCATTTGCATAAGTAAAATAAATTAAAATAAATGAATAATATAAAAATTGAGAAAAATATTCTCCACAGGGCGTGTCGAACCCACGACCATCGAATTACTAGTCCAAGCTCTTACCGCTACGGCAACTACTGCTCGGCGTACGCACTAACGTAAGTGCCTTATACGGTGCGTGAGCCGCGTCAACATTTTTATTTTTATTTTTTGTACGCTTGGTCATCTGGAGTTCCCACTTTGGGTACTTTCATTTCTCGATGATGATGATGATTTTTTTTTTTGCTAGGGGATTTACGTCGCACCGACACAGACAGGTCTTATGGCGACGATGGGATAGGAAAGGCCTAGGAGTTGAAAGGAAGCGGCCGTGGCCTTAATTAAGGTACAGCCCCAGAATTTGCCTGGTGTGAAAATGGGAAACCACGGAAAACCATCTTCAGGGCTGCCGATAGTGGGATTCGAACCTACTATCTCCCGGATGCAAGCTCACAGCCGCACGCCTCTACGCGCACGGCCAACTCGCCCGGTATATGATGATGATGATGATGATGATGCTTGTTGTTTTAAGGGGCCTAACATCTAGGTCATCGGCCCCTGATGGTACGAAATGAGACGAAATGCAATGACAAAATAAAAATCCAAAATCCTCCGCTGACCAGAATTCAAAGCGTGAGGACGAAAAATGAATGGATGGATATGAAGTTAAAACAATCAGTGGAGACGACCCGCAATGCCTCAGTCACAGAACATGACGGAAAACAATAGTAATACTGACCAAGGGACTGCTTCTATAGCTCAATACTCAATCGATGATGCTTGCAAGCTAAAGGGGTCCAAAATATAGGTCATCGACCTCTCATAATGGTACTTATCGCTTGGAAAGTAGAACCATGGTATTTGACATGGTGCGGTACTAATCAAAAGTATCGTAGACTCGCGGTATTCCTCATATTATGGCACTACTCACATGTAATGAAATTCGCACATGTAATACACACCTATGGTGTTTCACACTTAGCGGCGCCATTTACAGGCAACGCAAACCTATAGTTTTCATTACGTAAGTGTACTAACCACAGGGACTCGTACTATCCCGTGGTGTTCCTCATATAGTGGGCACTGATCATAGGCAAGCCAGAACCCTGGTGTCGCTCATATAGTGCTACTAATCACAGGTACCGTAAAAGCCTGACCGCACAGTGCTCCTGATTACTACTAATCAAAAACCTATTTGGTACCTAACATAGTGGTACTACGCGCAAGTAATAGCGACCCATAGTGTTCCCCGCGTGGTGGTACTAATCACAAGTAGTTTCATGGCTCTAATCCAATCATCCCTTGGTCACCCCTTTTAGTCGTCTCTTACGACAGGCAGGGGATGCCGTGGGTGTATTCTGCGTCTGCGTCCCCCTACCCGCAGGGGTTATGTGTTTGGTCCGCGAGAGGTATTTTATTTCCCTCAAGTCCGCCGGCAAGCCGGTTAGGACCCCCCTATCCGCCACCTGGGACGCGCCACGTGAGAGTATCACCTCTCCCCCTGCTACGCCAGGGTAGTAGGTTCGTGGACTTTCATTTCTAGCCTAGCCCTGCATGTTCTATAAATTTGAGCGAAATCGGTGGTGACGAATAGGGAATGTCCCCTTGTGAGAAAAACAAGCAGTGGAGTTACAGTTCAGGGTGAAGCACATTACCGCACGGATCTATATATCCCTAAAATTATTCTCAAGAAGGGAAAGAGATTAGGAAACAATATTCTTCCAAACTGTGTCCAAGTGAAAAAAAAGAAAAACTCATAGACATCGAAAACCTACTAAAAAAGCAACAGAATGGAATAGCAAGAAATAGAGAGCCTCAAATTCTACAAGGACCTCATCGATGCTTCCAATGAAAATCTACCTGAATTAGTGGAAGAAGAGCCTGGCTGTGAAGAGAACGGGAGTGAATGTGTGCTTGATCTGAGAGTTTGAAACAATGCCAATGTTTTTCGATTGTGAAGATCTATTTGGTGAACCATCATCATCATCATCATCATCATCATCATCATCATCTGTTTACCCTCCAGGTTTGGTTTTTCCCTCGGACTCAGCGAGGGATCTCACCTCTACCGCCCCAAGGGCAGTGTCCTGGAGCTTCAGACTCTTGGTCGGGGGATACAACTGGGGAGTATGACCAGTACCTCGCCCAGGCGGCCTCACCTGCTATGCTGAACAGGGGCCTTGTGGAGGGATGGGAAGATTGGAAGGGACAGGCAAGGATGAGGGAAGGAAGCGGCCGTGGCCTTAAGTTAGGTACCATCCCGGCATTCGCCTGGAGGAGAAGTGGGAAACCACGGAAAACCACTTCCAGGATGGCTGAGGTGGGAATCGAACCCATCTCTACTCAGTTGACCTCCCGAGGCTAAGTGGACCCCGTTCCAGCCCTCGTACCACTTTTCAAATTTCGTGGCAGAGCCGGGAATCGAACCCGGGCCTCCGGGGGTGGCAGCTAATCACGCTAACCACTACACCACAGAGGCGGCTTTGGTGAACCATAACTAATTCAATTAAAACATTATTCTTGAATGTACACTTCTAAAAAACCTTTTTAATATTCAAATATTTCATTGTTAACGCAAAATACTTTATTGCAGAGACTTAGCGTCTCATTCATCTACATAACAGAATTTTGAATTGATGATTACTGTCATGTTCCAACCAAAACCCTCCAGGTCAAAAATAAAATCCACATTAACAACAAAAATAATAGGTATATGTTTACTTTCCTTTGCTCATATTATTCCCAAACCCCTTACGTATCTCTTGTCCAATACACACACAGTAAGAACAAATTGTAAAGCTGAGAGGGGCCCGTTTTTCTCAATTTCTGAAAATTTTGTCAACGTGGACATGGCGGCTTTTGCATCTTATGTCCTGATGGTGTGTCTCGCATGGGGGTATTAATCTCAGGTAATATAGGCCCATGGAGTGTCACACACAATGGCACGACTCACAGGTAATACAGACCTATGGTGTTTCGCACTTGAGGGTACTACTCACAACCAACGCAGACCCATGCTATTCCTCATATAGTGGGATTAATCACGGGCGCCGAAATTCCCGTGGTGTTCCTCACTTGGCTGAATTAATCACAGGCCACGTATATATGTGCTGTTGCTCACGCGTGCAAACTGCGGCGCAGAGTTCCTGTGCACAGTGCATCGGCCCCATTCGGCTCGGCTCGGACCAATGCTTCGTCTCTGGACTACTCGTATAATCTCAGCTGAACTCGGCTCGGATTTGGAGCGCTACAGAGCAAGTGAGGAAGAGGGAGACAGGCGGAGCGAGCGAGACAGGCGTGGGGAAAGAGAGAGCCAGCGCTATTGCTCCAAATCGATGAGTGGGGGTCTGCACTCTGGGCAACCAAGCGAAGTCGTCTTTTGCACCGTGCACAGTGCATGCACCCTGAGAGGCCCTGATCTAGAGTCTCAATTAGCCCGGATTAATGAGGTTCTACTGTATGTCTATGTCGGTTGTACACACCACGACTCCGTCCAAAGCCATGGTCGTAAATCTTGGCGTTCTTTTTTTTTTTTCACTACCGCACCATTTAGAGCATTGTATTCTGCAAAACTTCAACTGTTATACCAAAATTACGACACGGTAGTACCATGCTTCCACCCTGTAATGGTATTTTGCCGCTGTTTCTCTCGCCTTGGCTTCTTGTCAAGTGCTTATCATAATAGTGCAAATGAATAGAGATGAATTCGATAGTTGGCGACCACGAACATCACAAAGGCCGTTAGAGGAGAAAATAGAAATTAAGTCTTGGAAAACCAACATTGGTTAATAAACCTCTACAAACAATTGTAATTTTAATGGAATGTTTACAGTAAGATACAAAAGTTGAAAACTAGAAAAGCAGCTGGAATTGATAAGGTTTCGGGGGATATACTAAAGACAATGGGTTGGGATATAGTACCATACCTGAAGTACTTGTTTGATTATTGTTTGCATGAAGGAACTTTACCAAATGAATGCAGAGTTGCTATAATAGCTCCTGTGTATAAAGGAAAGGGTGATAGACATAAAGCTGAAAATTACAGGCCAGTAAGTTTGACATGCATTGTATGTAAGCTTTGGGAAAGCATTCTTTCTGATTATATAAGACATGTTTGAGAAATTAATAACTGGTTTGATAGAAGGCAGTTTGTGTTTAGGAAAGGTTATTCCACTGAAGCTCAACTTGTAGGATTTCAGTAAGATATAGCAGATATCCTGGATTCAGGATGTCAATTGGACTGTATCACGATTCATCTGTCTAAGGCATTTGATAGGGTAGATCATGGGGGACTACTGGCAAATATGAGTGCAATTGGACTTGACAAAATAGTGACTGAATGGGTGGCTCTGTTTCTAGAGCAACAGATAGGGAATCTGCCACCTGGGCGACTGCCCTAAATGCAGATCAGTAGTGATTGATTGATTTAATGTTGGTTTTTTTTTAAGAACAAGACTGATTGTGCAGTTGTGATGGAAGGAATACTCTGTTTTGTTTACCGTGTGTTTTGATAAATGTGCTGTCAGCAACGACAGGAGATTTTTCAGTTAATGAGCAATATATTTCAGTTTGGCACCGTCTTTAAATATTTGGCACCTCAAAAGGCTTGACTACCATTTAGCATAATAGTAATTTCTGTGCATTCTTGCGAAAGTGAGGGAAGTTCCTAATGTTAATCACTGTAATTGAATATTATGCAATCCCGTACACATCAAGTCTTCGACTGCCACTGAAAAGCAGGAAAAACGCACGCGCACCCAGAATATTGTCTTCCTAGCTAGTATGACCACAACACTATCTCATGTTATCACAGGAATTATGTAAAGCTGATTACTCTGTGTTACTGCCACTTCAATGGTGTCTATATTTACTCTACCCGGAATGTTATCTACAGTAGGTATGAACTCGACATTCCTGAGGTACGCAGCTATCGCCTTCCAAAATACTCTGATGATTAGTCTAGAGCTGAGATTTTACGATTCACTGTAAGCGTTTCCAAGTATGATGAGATCATCGTCCTTAAGAAGTTATGCACGGGGAAACTGAGACTCTGTATAAAATAGACTTGCCAGATTTTCTGAAGGGCAGTAAGGGACACTTGCCATTTTTTTGCGCTGTTGTAAGGATTAACCACCTAATTGAGAAAATAAGGAAAACTATAGCAACACTTAAAATAAATAATTGGAGCATACAATTGAAATGGGTGATAAACTAGCAAAGGAAGCAATACAATTACGACAAGTTGCTACCGCTTTTTCCCCCACACCTGTGGGGTCGCGAGTGCGAACTGCGTCACACATGTGGATTTGGTCCTGTTTTACGGCCGGATGCCCTTCCTGACGCCAACCCTACATGGAGGGATGTAATAACTATTGCGTCGTGTTTCTGTGGTGTGTTGTCTGAATATGATGAGGAGAGAGTTGGGACAGACAAATAGACACAGTCCCCGAGCCAGAAGAATTAATCAGAAGCTATTAAAAATCCCCGACCCGGACGGGAATCGAACCCGGGACTCTCTGAACCGAAGGCCTGCACGCTGACCATTCAGACAACGAGTCGAACTACGACATATTATCCATCAACACAGTTAAAAGTAACCTCAGGAAAGTGTCTATTTACGAATGGCAGCGAAAATGGGAAGAGACTTCAAAAGGTACAATCACAAAGCAATCCTTTCCTGCAGTTGAAGGTAGACTAACAAACAAAATCAACCTAACGTCAAACGTGTCAACAATAGTAGCCGGCCATGGACACATCGCATCGTATCTGCACAGGCTTAGCATTGTACACAGTCCCGAGTGTTCCTGCAACAGAAGACTCCAAAGAGTAGACCACTAATATTCGAGTGTAGTGAAATAAAAAGTGAGAGAGAAATGTTAATAAACAGTGTCATTATGGCAGGCAACTGGCCAATGCAAAAGTCTGTCCTAATCAAAAAGTGTTCAAAACCATACGCAAAATTTGTGAACTATATAAACTTTCAAGCATTGAGAAAAAGTCAAGACCAATAGCCATGACCAAATAAGTAAGATTAGTTAAGTGCATGTAGTGGAGCATGCAGAGAGTGTATAGAATAATAATAATAATAATAATAATAATAATAATAATAATAATAATAATAATAATAATAATAATAAACTGACTTGGAAAGAAACTGTGTTGAATAGATTAATGTTACTATGTGTTAAAAAGTAAAAAAAATAATTAAATTCAAAATCATTATTGATCTATATTTAACGCAGTCGCCCAATTGGCAGATTCCCTATCAGTTTTCTCTTCGATGATTTCAAAGAAATTGGAAATTTCTCAATAAATTATTTCAACCCCTAATTCCTTTTCCTATTATAAAAATATTTACCCCAGCCTGTCCTCTTGAATTCCAGCCCTATCTTCATGTTATGATCGTTCCTACCTTTAAAAGCTCCACTCAAACTTATTAGTCTACTAATTTCATTCCACGCCAACTCACCACTGACAGCTCGGAACATACCACTCACTCGGGCATCTCGTCTCCTTACTCCCAAGTCTTTCCAATTCTAAGTTTATAACATTTTCGTAACATTACTCTTCACTCTGAAATCACCAAGAACAAATCTGCTGCTTTCCGTTGTATCTTTTCCAGTTCCCATATCAAGTAGTCCTGATGTGAGTCCCATACACTGGAACAAGACTAACTGCGGTCTCTCCAGCCCTCTCCTTTACATCCTTACTACAACCCCTAAATACACTCATAACCATGTGCAGAGATCTGTAACCTTTATTTACAGCCTCCTTAATGCGATTGTCCCAATGAAGATCTGTCCTTAAATTATCACCTAAGTACTTACATTGATCCCCGTAAGGTTCTATCACCCCATCAATTAAAACTAAGAGGACTTTGCCTTTGGGTGAAACTTACAACCTGACTTTGCTCCCTTTTACCATCATTCAACTTGTGAAAGTTGTCGAGGTCTTTTTGCAGTCGCTAACAATCCTGTAACTTACTTTTTACTCTTTACAGTACAACTTGATCAGAAAAAAGCCTTATCTGTGATTCCAGTTCTTCGCTCATATAATTTGTATACATAAGAAATTAAAGGTCCAATAATAATGCCTTGCGGGACCCCAACCCCTCACCTGTCTTATTCGTTACAGGATCAAATACTACTTTACCTACTCTAATTCTCTGAGTTCTACTTTTTAGAAATTTTGGCCGTGCTGTTAGGGGCGCGCAACTGTGAGTTTGCATCCGGGAGATAAAGGGTTCGAACTCAATATCGGTAGCCCTGAAGATGGATTTCTGTTTGTTTCCCATTTTCACACCTGGCAAATGCTGGGGCTGAACCTTAATTAAGGCCACGGGCGCTTCCTTCCCACTCCTAGGCCTTTCCTATCCCATCGTAGCCTTAAGACCTGTCTGTGTCGGTGCTACATAAAGCAATTATTTAAAAAAAGTAATTATAACTCATCCACTAGGGCCTTGAAATAGGTGTGCTAGCTCAGGTAGTAAAGGTGTACGTGGAAGGATGTTGGTTCGATTCCTAGTCAGTTAGTTAGAATTTATGAATGATACTACGACTTCCTTCTTTTCTGATATTTGTTTTACGAGTTCGACACTTATTTGTCTGCATGTTTCTGTGAAATTCTTATAGGCCTATAATAAAATAGTAATAGGTATTGAAAACCTAATATTCTGCTGCTGGTTCTTGGTTATTAACAACAAAATCTAACATAGTAGCGCTTAACTTGTTGTAGCATACCTACATGTTCGGTAGCCCTGAGTATCAACAAGTTATCTTCTGAATAATCGCATTACGCGCTCCACACTACGTAACTGAACCAAATTTATTTATTTATTTATTTATTTATTTATTTATTTATTTATTTATTTATTTATTTATTTATTTATTTATTTATTTATTTATTTATTTATTTATTTATTTACCTTCTAAGATGGTTTTAAATTTGAAAAACTTCGGGCACGTTTTGCTCGAAACTCTACTTACTGTACTTTTGACAAAATTTATCGTCACACACATTTCCATAATACGAGAACGTTATTTTACGCAATAACTCTGTTGAAGATATACTATCAAGCTTACGCTCGTAGTTGGTCGGACGTCGCACAGACCGCAGCACAGCAGAATCGGTCTCGAGAATCTCGAAATCTGTGACTTCAGTCTCGCGAGTCTCGAGCGAGAGATTACTCTAGTCCTGTTCACGCAACAGTAGTAGAATGATTCAATGGTTCACCACTTACATTGCGGATATCTTCGCGCGGTGTGACTGCTGTATGTTAATTTCTCGCGGGTGCCGTGATACCGCGGTGCACAAGACTGCCAACCTGTCTACTTAGGAATTAAGATGAATTGCAATGACCTTTTCTTTCCTGCCGGCCTCTCGAAAGGAATGTGTTCTAACGACAGTCTACCAATCATAGAGATTGGCCTGGACCGCTTTTATTACCGTGCGATAGCAGCGCATTCTATGTGACCTAGTGGTGAAAAGGTGAACTGATTCATATTAGCACCTTTTTCTTTCTGGCTGGTGGGCCCTGGACCAAGATGACTTTTTTCTTGCTATACGATAGCAGTGGTGGTGCGGTGGGCCTGTGGTGAAAAGATGAAATACCTTTTTTTCGGTGAAAAGCTTAATTAAGAATGCCGGATACGAACTAAGCCTACTAAATTGTTCTTGGTAGATAACGCCCCGAGATAGAAACAGAAGTGCATCTGTCCATTGTTGATTCAAACCATCAACAAGCTAGCGGCTCTGAAGTAGAATGATGACGACCTCTATAACTGGACGGGACACCCTTCCATAATTCCCATACCCACCTAGCGTAGTGGTCACCCAACATAACTCAAATACTGTGGCAAAATCTGTACCTTGGGTACATAATTCCTACCTACAGGAAACATTTTTATATCAGGTTACATGACAACATTGTCGTGTTCACATCTTGTATATAGCAATGAACATTCAGTCCACCTTCACACTCCTCCCTTAGATACTTAATTATATACTGGTGTCAACTTAGGCGAAGGATCTCCCGCATGGTTCTAAGAAATCCACAGCTGTGTAAATATGTGTCTTCGCTTATATAGATGCTAGCAACTCCAGGAAATTCAAATGAATAACTTATCAAAATCTATGCTTACATTGTACATAATCATGTCACCCTTGTAAATTTTATATATTATATAAAGTCATCACAAAAAAGGTATGAAAGTAACATACAAACAGCAAAAACACTTAAAAAATAAAAATTAAAAGTTAAAAATTAAGGGGGGAGACCTAGCTTAACACGGGGAAAATAGGCCAATATTCATTCGATTGCTATATATGCTACAAACGTTGTTGAAAAAGGCTGCAAAATCCCAGTATTTGCATGCTTCAGAGCAATCAGAAGCAACTTCAATAATGTCAAAATTCTAATTATAACATTTTCAAATTAAATGTTCAAAATTTCCCGCCTTTTTAACAATATATCAAGGTTTCCTTCACAACCCTCTTACTGATTCACGGATAATTATGAATTTTTCAGAGTTTTCTTCCCATAGTGTTGTACTACAATCTTTACCTCGTTCAGATCAATAGGATTTAAATTAGATTTTATATAACATTTTTATTTTTTTAAACTATAAATATTTTCTGGTGCTCGGAATAAAAACGCGACAAAAAATCCAAATCGCAGTCTATGCTAATGATTGAGGTTCATATTGTAGCTGGAGTTTTGATACACACTTTTAAAAAAGGAAAAGTACAAAAATTCTTATAAACTTGGAATTTATAAGGGAAACTGATATATTAAAAAAAAGTCGGGAAATTTTGAATATTTTATTTTAAAATACTAAAATTATTAAAATTCTGACATTATTGAAGTTGCTTCTGGTTGCCAGGAAGCATGCCAATACCGGCAATTGGACTTGACAAAAGAGTGACTGAATGGGTGGCTCTGTTTCTAGAAAACAGAACTCAGAGAATTAGAGTAGGTGAAGCTTTATTTGTCCTGTAAAAATTAAGAAGGGAATTCTTCAGGGCAGTATTATTGGACCTTTATGTTTTCTTATATATATCAATGATATGTGTAAAGAAGTGGAATCAGAGATAAGGCTTTTTGCAGATGATGTTATTCTGTACAGAGTAACAAATAAGTTACAAGATTGTGAGCAACTGCAAAATGACCTCGATAATGTTGTGAGTTGGACAGTAGGCAAGGGTATGATGATAAATGGGGATAAAAGTCAGGTTGTGAGTTTCACAAATAGGAAAAGTCCTCTCAGTTTTAATTACTGAATTGATGGGGGTGAAAGTTCCCTTTGGGGATCACTGTAAATACCTAGGTATAAATATAAGGAAAGATCTTCATTGGGGTAATCACATAAATATGATTGTAAATAAAGGGTACAGATCTCTGCACATGGTTATGAGAGTATTTAGGGGTTGTAGTAAGGATGTAAAGGAGAGAGCATATTTGTCTCTGGTGAGACCCCAACTAGAGCATGGCTCCAGTGTATGGGACCCTTACCAGGATTACTTGATTCAGGAACTGGAAAAAATCCAAAGAAAAGCAGCTCGATTTGTTCTGGGCGATTTCCGACAAAAGAGTAGCGTTACAAAAAAGTTGCAAAGTTTGGGCTGGGAAGACTTGGTAGAAAGGAGACGAGCTGCTCGATTAAGTGGTATGTTCCGAGCTGTCAGTGGAGAGATGGCGTGGGAGGACATCAGTAGACGAATAAGTTCGGATGGTGTCTTTAAAAGTAGGAAAGATCACAATATGAAGATAAAGTTGGAATTCAAGAGGACAAATTGAGGTAAATATTCGTTTATAGGAAGGGGAGTTAGGGACTGGAATAACTTACCAAGGGAGATGTTCAATAAATTTCCAATTTCTTTGCAATCATTTAAGAAAAGGCTATGAAAACAACAGATAGGGAATCTGCCACCTGGGCGACTGCCCTAATTGCAGATCAGTATTGATTGATTGATTGATTGATTGATTGATTGATTGATTGATTGATTGATTGATTGGGATATGTGCAGCAATTGTCAACAACAATTGTAGCATATTTAATAATCGAATGAATATTAACCTATTTTTTTTCCTTTGTTAAGCTGAGTCTCCTCCCTTAAAAACAACAAAAAGAAAATAACAAAATGTTAAAGTGGTCAAGAAGTTCCACTGTTGTAAATTAATTTTTCTGGTTCGAAGTAATATCAACCAAACAAAGAAAGTTCCTTTACGTTGTATAATGTAGTACTTACCCAGTGTGCTGCACACACCATCACTGAAAGAGGAACTTCCAAGTTCGACGCAGGCCAGGAGGACGTAGGCTACGGCTAGACAAGAGCAGTAGGACGAGACCGCCTTGCCGTTCAGATCTCCAAGTTCAGGTATGAGGTAGTAGACCAGCACGGTCACTAGGAGGAATGGTACAGAGATCAGACGAACTGCAACACAATAATGATAGGAACATAAAGTGGGAATTCGAGAGGACAAATTCATTCATATTCATTTACAGAAAGAGGAACTAGGGAATCGAATCATTTAGCAAGAGAAACGTCCGATAAATTTCAAAGTTCTTTCAAATCATATAAGAAAAGAGTAGGGAATCTGCCACCTGATGGACAGTCCTAAATGCAGATCATTCACAGTGTTGCCAACTTAGCGGATTTTCCGCTAAATTTGGCGGAATTAGAAGACTGTCGGGCGGAGAAATATATCATTTAGCGGACAGCGGAATTTTTGACGGAATTCTAGATTTATTATAGCGGAATTCAGTGTTTTATACATTTTACGTTCTTTGTTAATTTGTACTCCAGTCTGTCTCCGAGCTATTCCGCATTTTCCTTGTCAGGAGCTAGCAGTCACATGAGGAAAACATATTATTTAGATTTGATGTTATGAGATCATGGCATCATAAACTTCTAAAGCATGGGGGAAAGGGTAATTATCTCTTAGTTGACGAATGACGACAGATAATTAAACAGAGAGAGTAGCATTTATATTTATGCTATGAAGGAAGACCGTTTAATAAACGGGCCTGTTTTGTGTGTGGCCCTAGGGGATTCACCTAGTTTGCATCCAGCACTAAAACGCCTACAAGTTTTAGCGCGCCGACTTGCAGGTAGGGGGTTAATTCCAGTGAAACTCACAGATCAGGTGAGGGCAGACAATTACTTTTTATTATTATTATTATTATTATTATTATTATTATTATTATTATTATTATTGCTAGTTGCTTTACGTCGCTCCGACACAGATAGGTCTTATGGTGACGATTGGACAGGAAATGGCTAGGAGTGGGAAGGAAGTGGCCGTGGCCTTATTTAAGGTACAGCCCCAGCATTTGCCTGGTGTGAAAATGGGAAACCACGGAAAAGTATCTTCAGGGCTGCCGACAGTGGGGTTCGAACCCACTGTCTCCCCAATACTGGATACGGCCGCACTTAAGCAAAGCTATCGAGCTCGGTTTTATTATTTATTATTTATTATTATTATTATTATTATTATTATTATTATTATTATTATTATTATTATTATTATTATTATTATTATTATTTGATATCGCATTTCTTGGCGGAATTTTAGCGGATTTTAAGTAGTATTTAGTGGATATTGAAAATATAAGTTGGCAACACTGTTCATTCATGATGGACAGAGAACGTTAGCTGACCGTGCACCCGACAGTACGTCCGTAATGACGTACATCATTACAGACTGTTATGCTTTTCAGCATTCAGTCTGCAAGCCTCTGTGAATTTACTAATCGCCGCCAAAATCTTCTATTTGTAACTAGTTCTGGGGCCTCGTTTAGTTCCATATCTGTTATCTTTAAATCCAGTGGCGTATATTGAGGGCTACCAAGGCTACAGAATACTGTTAATCGCAACTGCGAGCTCACTGCATTAGCTTTTCTGGGAGAACACACATCCTAACTAATTGAAATTATCTACCTGTTCCAGCTTTGTAAACCCAATGTGACATTCTGTTCTGTTGGATTTCTTATTGACTGACATCAATTTAGTCTTGGACAGGCTAATTCTCATACTATACTCATTGCACCTTCTTTCAAGTTCCAAGATATTAGACTGCAGGCTTTCGGAACAATCAGCCAGTAAGACCAAGTCGTCAGCATAGGCCAGACTGTTTACATTTTCAGCTAACTGAATCCCTCCCTGCTCTAATACATCAAAAGTTTTCGGTGACGGCCTTAAGGGGGGAGGTACACCTTTACTGGTCAAAAAGTATCATTTTTCAATATTTTTTTTCTCTATAGAAAAAACTTTTCTCGTTAATATGTTGAAGGAATTTTGTAAATATCTCTAACGATATTCAAGATATGTCCCGTAATCTGCACACATGTTACGCAGCTTGTCCTTTTAAAGCAGACAATGACCACACCCACTTGCTCTACCAAGTGAAAATGAAAACCTACAACCTGTTTTCCAGTCATTGACCGGGTCAGGGATGTGATGAATGAAACATATATAGGCTGTTATTAATGAGTGATAAATGCTATGAAATGATATTGGAGAGTGTTGCTGGAATGAAAGATGACAGGGAAAACCGGAGTACCCGGAGAAAAACCTGTCCCGCCTCCGCTTTGTCCAGCACAAATCTCACATGCAGTGACCGGGATTTGAACCACGGTATCCAGCGGTGAGAGGCCGACGCGCTGCCGTCTGAGCCACGGAGGCTCTGCTCTACCAAGTAATTATTGCAAATGATTTGTTGCCGCTCAAATTTCCCGCTCCATTTCTACTTCTTCCTTGGCACGTATAATCTCTTTGACATTACAGGAACAGGAAATGTCGATAAAGCTTCTGTTTTGTTTATATTTTGGTGGGATATTACAAAGGCGAACCTCGTGTGTACATTCATTGCGAATATTAGTGCCAGTAGCAATTCTTCTCCAAGTCATCAACTACAAATATAAAATGGGCAATCAGAAACCAACTTAAAAAACGAAGAAGCGAAAATTTAATGGGAATATGTTTGTAACTAAGATTAATACTGACACTTCTAAGCCACAGACCTCTCCTAACCTAGAAAGTGCTTCTGCTAAGAAATTTGTAAATAGACCGAAATGTGACAGTGTAACAAACACTAATAATTATGTTAATATTATTTGTAATGTAAATATAATGTTCCGGGAATTACAGAAATGTAATTATTGCAAATGAGTGTGTTTGTGGTGCCAGTGTACATTTTAATGTAAATAGTGTTGTAGGCCTAGGTGGTAAAGTTGCAGTTGTCTGTGAAAAGTGCAGCGAAATCGGATCATTCAATAACTGTGACAGCCGGGCTGAGTGGCTCAGACGGTTAAGGCGCTAGCCCTCTAACCCCAACTTGGCAGGTTCGATCCTGGCTCAGTCCGGTGGTATTTGAAGGTGCTCAAATACGACAGCCTCGTGTCGGTAGATTTACTGGCACGTAAAAGAACTCTTGCGGGACTAAATTCCGGCACCTCGGCGTCTCTGAAGACCGTAAAAGTAGTTAGTGGGACGTAAAGCAAATAGCATTATTATTATTATTATTATTATTATTATTATTATTATTATTATTATTATTATATTATTATTATTATTATTATTATTATTATTATTATTATTATTATTATTATTATTATTATTATTATTATTATTATTATTATTATTATTATTATATATAATTCGCTGGGGCCATCAAGGACCACGTTAAGTCTTGTTGCATTTGGCACTGAACTTCGCCTTCTTTAGAGCCCAAATTTCCCTCATTCTTTGTGAGTGAGCCTGCTTACGCTCCTCTGTCCAAGGGGCACCGTGTCTTCTCTTCGGTTGCTCGACTCGGTTTAGTCCGTTCGTCAATATTTTCTTGCGGAAGAGATCTCTGTTAAGGGCGTATTCAGCTGAGATATGTAGCATTTGCAGGTCTTCTTTGGTATTTCTAAACCAGGGAATTGAGGTTTTGGGGTTTGAATAAAAAAAGTGAAAGATTTCTGTAGTTAACTTTCTTCCGTCCATTCTTTTCAGATGACCGTAAAATCGTGCCCGTCTTTTTCTGATTGTGTCGGTAATTTTCTCTATTTTTCTGTAGACTTCCTTGTTGGATCTCTTTTGATGGATTCCATTTCTGTACTTTGATCCCAAGATTCCTCTCACAATTTTGCGTTCTCTTTTCTCCAGTTCTTCAAGGAGTCCTTTGTTGGCATTTAGAGACAGGATTTCGGCTGCATATAGAACTACTGGCTTCAGAACTGTTTCATAGTGACGTAGCTTGGTGTTTTGGGAAAGGCATTTTTGTTATTATTATTATTATTATTATTATTATTATTATTATTATTATTATTATTATTATTATTATTATTATTATTATTATAACTGTGACAAAATTGGGAAGAATGATATTGTTTATTCTATAAACAGAAGGGCAGTGTATGCTATGAGGTGCATAGGTCAGGGTTTAGCTGCTCTCAAAGTATTTTATGGTCTTATGAACTTGGCACCACCAGTAAAAAGAAGTACCTTTACAAAAACAACAACCGCCTCAGCATTTGCCTAGTTTGAAAATGGGAAACGAGGGAAAACCACATTCAGGGCTGCCGACGGTTGGATTCGGACCCTCCATCTCCCGAATGCAAGCTCACAACTGCACGACCCTAACCACAAGGCCAACAGATTTCTATACCAATTCCGAACAAGAATGTTTAAGTGGTTGTGAGGACATATCGAAGTGATTATGGTAGAAACTCATTTTAATTTTGAAAACAATTCTTAGCAGACAAAGCAAGGGTCCCCATACTACAAAAAACGCAAAGTTAAGCAATTTCCTCAATTATGCCAAACGTTGAAAGGATAATGGACTTGGGAATGTTTCAAATTGTGAGAAAAAAAAATCGAAAATCACTTCCAACCTAAATGTAGTTTCGGAAAAACAGCCTAATAGCGCTTGTTTATTTACGCGTTTTCTTTTTTAGTCAAATCCTAGTCAAATTAACTTATTTACATAATTCTTTCTATAATGTGGTCTTTGCTTCAATACCCTGAGGCATTTTTTGATTTTTGAAAAATGTCCACACTGAAGGGATTAAGTGAAACTCTGCATTGATTCACATTAGCGCTCGTAGTGGTCGAAAAAGGCAAACTCGTAATCTAATCGACCGGATAACTATGATCAAGAAAAGGATTGTAATTTTTAGGAATTACAGAAAACTGATAGAAGAATTCTTAGAACAATTATTAATAAAAAACACCAAGTTGATGGACAGTGGAGACTGTTGCCTAAGATGTTCCGTAGTAACCTGCGTTCTCTTTTAGTAGTTGGTTGACTTGTCCTTTTCGATTCCTGCACAGGGTCTCCGAAGCATATAAGCCTTCCCCGCCTCATGTGATCTGCCACGCAAAGAATGGGAGGAAAACACATTGTCAGCTAGTTGTCGGTGGGGACAGATATCTGATCCACGAGGCGGGGCTGGGAGTGGTGTCACGGGCTGGAGGGGCAGTTTTCCTTACCAGGGGAGATACCACGACCAACCAGTTCTTTTAAATTAGTTTTAGGCAGTAAAATACCTAGTTAGGACGTTAGGGTAGATTGTAGTTAAGGTAGCATTTTACATGTGGTACTGGAGATCAGCGCATGTGTGGGATGCTACAGAGTAGATTCACAGATTGTAATTTAAACATAGAAGTTTTAGATTAAATTAGTTATAGATTTGGGGTAATAAAGAAGTAATGTAACGTAATCTGGTCTAACAACAGTGCTGTAATGTCTTACTTTGACTCCGAAACTCAGCATCTTATAGATGTTTTTAGTCGATTGGACTCTCGCTCTAATTTCTGGATGCGGATATTGGTCGCTTCTTGTTCTAGCCCATTCTCTTGGATTACTTCACTAGGGCACTTCTGAAATATTATATGATTGGATTAATTTTTGTCCACGTCGTGTCTTCAGAGCGTATGCCACAGGATTTCCAATGCAACAGTCCATCGAAGGTCTATGGTAACGAGAGCACTCACGATGTAAATCTAATCTTGAGGAATGGTTGGCCGACCTGTGCATGACCCGCATGAAATGCCTTGACCCATCATGGAACCGCCCTATACGATAATGCGTTCTCGCCGCAGGCTTCACGTAATCCTCGATAATATTTTGATGCATTTTTGCCATGGGCAACCTCGATTTTAATGCACGAACGCTGATCACCTTTTGGAAACACGCTTTTGAGCGGTGAAATCGACACTCTTCACTTCAACGCCACACAACAAAAACAACACTCCCAACTTGATGCTCGTCAAATGCACACTACACATCGACAACAGCACCACTTGACCGCTCCCATGCCCGATCTCCTGCGAGTGTCTGGACTACGTCGCCACAACTCTATTTACAGCCTTCATATATTTTTTACAACCTGCTCTACGTCGCACCGACACAATAGTCTTATGGCGCCGATGGGAGAGGAACTGGCTAGAAATGGAACGTTAAATACATTTAATCTAGATGGCGCTGGACAGCAACACGTCAGTGATGCCGCTTGAGATCCGTGTACGTTATACCGACATACAGGAATGGCACCGGTATGAACTGGCATACCGGATAGATACCGCAACGAAGGAAAAACATTTATGCAGCATATCGTCGCCATTGATGAGACGTGAGTATGAGCCTACGAGACTGAATTAAAGCATCATCGAATGATGCGTCTGCCACCTCCACAGAAATTTCGACAGGAACCCAGTCGGGTGAAGCTTATGCTGATTGTGGCATACACTACGAGGTTGTTGGTCTTACGCATGCTGTACCTGTCCGTCTGCGCAAACGTCCATGTTTATTACGAGACGATCGCCCTATCGGCATGTTGTCATGTTGCAAACAATATCAAACACTTATTGTAACACTGGCATTGGGATAGCTTGGAACGGCCTCCTCACTCACCAGACATGAGTCCTAGTGACTTCCACCTGTTTCGGAAGTTGAAGGAACCCCTCCGAGATCGCCGATTTCCTGTCGTGTAATCCACGCTATAATCAATAGACAACGCGTTGAAGGACTGTAATGCAATTCTACTCGTTAGTTCATTAAACATTGCATCTACTTTATTTATAGCCCTCGTATACATTTAAGGTTCACTATCTTTTTACCTGCTCTTCAGCCTTTCCTCAAGATAATGGTTCTTTTGAAGCCCCGTTTCATCAATAATTTAACGCGTGCTGAATTTTAAACAAAGAGAGCTGGCGACCTGGTTTTTAAGATCACGTTCTATTGATGTCAATGACAGCTTGGATTTGGTAGGATGCCCATGTTGCCACCCATAAACTCCAGACGAAGCCAAACCATCAACAAGCTAGCGGCTCTGAAGTAGAATGATGACGACCTCTACCCCTAACCCTTCCATAATTCCCATACCCACCTAGCGTAGTGGTCAGCCAAAATATCTCAAATTATGTGGCAAATCTGTACCTTGGGTACATAAATCCTACCTACAGGAAACAATTTAATATTAACTCACATGACAACATTGTGGTGTGCACGTCTTGTATATAGCAATGTAATTTCCAATGTAATTATATACTGGTGTCAATTTAGGCGAAGGATCTCCTGTATGATTCTAAGAAATCCGCAGTTCTCTAAATATGTGACTTCGCTGATATATACTCTAGCAACTCCAGGAAATTCAAATGAATGACTTAATAATTTATATATCAAAACCTATGCTTACATTGTACATAATTATGTCATCTTTGTAAATTTTGTATATCATATAGAGTCACTATAAAAAAAGTATGCAAAAAACATATAAACAGGAAAAATATTTACAAAATAAAAGGTTTAAAGTCCGCCTGTGGGGTGTAATGGTTAGTGTGATTAGCTGCCACCCCCGGAGGCCCGAGTTCGATTTCCGGCTCTGTCACGTACTTTGAAAAGTGGTACGAGGGCTGGAACGGGGTCCACTCAGCCTCGGGAGGTCAACTGAGTAGAGATGGGTTTGATTCCTACCTCAACCACCCTGGAAGTGGTTTTCCGTGGTTTCGCACTTCTCCTCCAGGCAAATGCCGGGATGGTACCCGACCTAAGGCCACGGTTGCTTCCTTCCCTCTTCCTTGTCTATCCCTTCCAATCTTTCCATTCCCCCGCAAGGCCCCTGTTCAGCATAGCAGGTGAGGCCACCTGAGCGAGGTACTGGTCATTCTCCCCAGTTGTATCCCCGACCCAATGTCTCACGATCCAGGACACTGCCCTTGAGGCGATAGAGGTGAGGTCAATCGCTGAGTTCGAGGGAAAAACCAACCCTGGAGGGTAAACAGATTAAGAAAGAAAGGTTTAAAAATTAAAAATAACGAAACGAAAATAACAAAAGATTAAAGTGGTCAAGAACTTCCACTAACGTAAAGAGCAGTCGCTAATGAGCAGTGCCTAATGAGCAGTGATTAATTATTTTTCTGGTTCGGAGTAATACCAAGCAAACAAACAAAATTCCTTTACTTTGTATAACGTAATTCTTTTTTAAAGTTGCTTTAGGTTGCACCGGTACAGAGAGGTCTTATGGCGACGATTTGACAGAAGGCTAGGAGTTGAAGAAAGAGACCGTGGCCTCAATTAAGACACAGCCCCCAGCATTTGCCTGGTGTGAAAATGGGAAACCACGGAAAACCATCTTCAGGGCTGTCGACAATGTAAATTTTAGGTTCGAAGAAAATACCAACCAGGCAATTTTTTTTCATTTTGTCCTTCTTATACTTAGGCCCTACTATTGTAAACCAACTGATGTAATAAAGCGATTCGCCCATCTTCTTACCTCACTTATTTACCCCTCTCCTCCATTCCTCACCTGCCCACATCTCTTGGCCAGAGAGAGGGCGTAACCCTCTAGGTGGCCCGCCCCATCCCTTCACGGTGGGGAATGAAAACATTTATTATTTTTATGATGATGAAGAAGAAGAAGAAGTAGAATACGTCTTATTTCGAAACGTGGTGAGCATTACAAAGACATGGAAGTTTTAAAATAGAAACAATTTGCAAACGGTCCGTGCGGAGAGAATGTTAAATAGAACGGGGGAAATAGTTCTTTTTCTGGAACAAGTGCGTTTTTCCTGTTCCGAAAAAAAAAACATGTTCCAAATAACAGTCCATGCATTAGGAGGTCTGGGAAGTAGAAAATATCAACAAACCTCGTGTATGCTAAATCGAAAATTGTGTCATCACTGCGAGTTTTATGCTTTCTTTTAATTGGATAGGGTTTAGTGTAGTTTAGCCTAAATAAGGTAAACTGGAACCTGTCGTAATCCCGAGGGAACTAGGATAAGGATCGCATGAATTCAGAGCGAATAGTCAGCTAATGACGTGATGGCTTAAAGAGAATTTCTACGCGAAGCTGAAATTTGCACTGCCTTTCCAATAATTACAATTACTACTACTACTACTACTAAATGTTTTCATCCTCCCCTGAAGGTGGAGGCGGGCCTCCTAGACGGTGACACCGTCTCTCAGGCCGGAAGATTTATAATAATAATTAAGAAATGCGTACAATGTGGATTATGTTTGTTTAGCGTAGTCACACAATTATTTTGATCTCTTTTTGCAAAACTGCAAGTGGTATCTTCCACAACTCTCACCACACAGCTCACAGACACACGAATCACACGGTTCGTGGTATCTGTTATTGGTGCAGACTGCATGATGGAAATCATCACATGCAAATCTGGTAACCACATGTCTCAACTCATAATATGACTGGGTCCAGTCCCTTTTCGTCATCGCGTGAGTGCTGTAAAATTCGCACCAAATAAAATTAGTTTTTGTTCCCGTCTTCTTAATGTTTGCTGAAAGGCGGTCGTTGATTTCTGAACTCTTGTATTAGATAGTCCTTTTGTTAGTACGTATACAAGTCCTGATCAAGTGAATTTTGATGCACTTGAGTGTTCTCTTGAGGAATGATGCCTACGTCGCTTGTTTGTAAATGGTCCCATACAAGTTCCACTCCGTATGTTAGAACCGGCATTATTTTCGCTTGAAATAGTATCATTTGCAGTGATTAAGGATATTTTTTTTTCTGGATTTTTGATGTCTTTCATGGCTCTAATCGCTGGTGTTGCTTTTTCTTCAACATGTATAGAGAAGGTGGTTCGGGCCGTTTGGAAGGTAATACCCAAATTTTTGAACTGATTTACAATTGCTAATTTGTTCCCCCCTAAGTATAGTCCACGCACCTATTTGCGATATTATTTTGTACGGGGTTGAGGAGTAAGGAGGGAGCTGTCCCGGTTTCGGTTATACTGCCAACTGAATGGAAATGAAATCATGCTCGATCGATATGAATTTTCTAAACATTTATCATCTTACGCCAACAACTGTGTCACACATACATTATTTAACATTATATAATATTTCTCGATGCGAATCTTGTTCCTAGCATGAATTCTATAGTTTGGCTTTGCTGTGTAAAAAAACATCAGTACTAGTACGTAAAGTGTACGCCAGATGTCGCACAACAATGCATAAGCGATTCATAGTTTGTGTTTCAAAGGTTGCTAATGCTAATCTCGAAGATAACCGAGGTCGATCGATTCAGCACTAGGGTGTGCATGCATCACTAAAAGGTGCGCGTACGGTATATAATTGGGCCGATGACCTTAGATGTTAAGCCCCTTTAAACAACAAGCGCAAGCTGAGTATAAATGGTTTTTTGATGCAATCTTTCCTCGTTTTCAGAATGTCATTTGAACTGTCTTCTTAGTGTTAATTGTGAATTTGTTTTCTATAGCCCATTCCGAGAGTCTATGAGGTGCATCTTGCACCTCTTGCAGGATTGTCCTCCTATGACGATGTGAGGTGTTGAATAGTGAAAGGGAGATTTTGGGGATATAGAAGTGTGAAAAGATTCATATTCCTCAGTGTTAAGAGTAAATGCAATTGGCCGCAATGTCGGACTGATATTGGAGTGACGTGTTTTCAAGTGCGAAGTTCTCATCTTCAGTGTATTTAATCTTAACTTTATGATAGGCCAGGAGATTTGTGTCGGGGAAGGAAATGTGCGGAGAAGGTGAGAGAGTGGGCGGCCATGGCCTATAGTAGAAACTGTCTGGGCATTCGCTTTAAGTGCAGGAGAATGGAAAACGTGGGGAAACCATTCTGAGATCACCCGACAGTGAGGACCAGCCCTCTCTGTGTCCCGAATACAGAGGCGTAGAGCCACGGTAGAGCCGTGCTCTCGGCTCTGCTCGGTTGGCCGGACGGAGTGCAGATCTGTCGGACCAGCCGTGGCTATTTGTGGGCCGAGACCTACCAACTCTACATACGCCTACAATTACATTTACTAATCTGAGGGTATTTACATATCCAAAATTATTGTTAGGATATATTCCAACCAGAGTTGGTAAGTAATTGAGTAAAAGAAATATAATTAGTTGTAACGAATACATTTTTAGTAATGCTTTACTTCTAAGCGCTAATAGTCACTTTTTACCAAATTTAATATTTACACATAATGTTCTCCTTAAAATAAAATTGTAATGGTTACATTTTAGCGATCAATACACATCGCATGAAAGCAGAAACAGAAGATTTAACTTCTTCACTTCTAATTCAGTTGAACCAGTAGCTTCATCGGTGTTGGATGTCCGGCTCCATGGCTAAATGGTTAGCGTGCTGACCTTTGGCCACAGGAGTCCCGGGTTCGATTCCCGGCAGGGTCGTGAATTTTAACCGTAATTGGTTAATTTCGCTGGCACGGGGACTGGGTGTATGTGTCGTCTTCATCATCATTTCATCCTCATCACGACGCCCAGGTCGCCTACGGGTGTCAATTAAAAATACCAGCATCTGGCGAGCCGAACTTGTCCTCGGACACTCCCGGCACTAAAAGCCATACGCCATTTCATTTCATCGGTGTTGGATGAGGTATTTTCTTACCTCTCCAGTACTTCCAAAGACATCAGACTTATCCTACAATATCCATCACTCTGGGGATGTTCTTAACGTTCAAGAAAGATATCCATTCAAGTGTCCCTACAACGCGTCTTATCTGTAAATGCAAAGATGGAATTTTCCCCAAGGGACCGAAGCTTAGCGATGAGAATTTTGAGAACCAATTGTATCGCAAAGTTTGCAAATAACAAATTATTTCAAATGCTTAAGCAACATAAACAGCCCTGAACCTTGGTTTAAAAAAAAAAATACTAGTACTTGACGATGCTTGTCGTTAACCGCAGTGAGAATTAAAATGAACAAAGATTAATAAAACCAGTGTCATGCATACTAACCACAGGTTCGCTGCTTGTCGAATTACTAAGACGCGCGACCCTTACAAATTCATATTTCGCGAGTTCCCTTTCCTGATCCGTTGGTGCCCACTGCTGCTTGCTGCCAACGTTGTACCCAGTGACAATTTCCGAAGAACATCGAAACCAGTACAGAGACTTACCGCTCATGTTCTTTTGGATTCGGAACAAGTAGCCAAATGGCGGAGCTTTCGGGGATCTTGGACACCTGGACCAATCCCGCTGGAATGCAGGCGATTCGGGAACAGTTATTTCGAGTGAGATGTGTCAAGTAGTTCAATGTTTGGAGTGGTCACGTGAATTGACTGTGCGAGTTATCGGCCTTGTCTGGAGTCGAGCCAAGTGAGCAACAGTCCTGTGTTGTGATGATCAACAGACGTGTGCTCGAACCTGTATGCTTGTAACTGCTATGTAGTGCGACCATGTGAAAGGTGAGAGCTGTCAATCAAGATTACGGAAGGGTCGTCCGTTCCAGGTAAATACCAGGAAGTGAAGACCTGCTGTGAGGAGTACAAGAGACTTTGCGAATAGGCACTAATTAGTGAAGTTTTGCCACTCTTTTTTAAGTATAATTGTGTGTGTGTGTGTGTGTGTGTGTGTGTGTGTGTGTGTGTGTGTGTCCGCTAATTGGGTCATCCTAGATTAAATTAGTCCCACAAAACAGTCAGTGTTTTATTTGTAAAAATATGACTTCGTAGACCTGCGATGCTCCTAATAAATAAATAAATAAATAAATAAATAAATAAATAAATAAATAAATAAATAAATAAAAACAGTACGTCCGGGAGGAGGTGTGAAATGGACTCAGGAGCGAAAAGACATCCACAGTGCAAGAATGAAGGAGTACTGGTCAAAGAAGAAAGCTGCTAGAGATAAGAACCACGTGGTCCATAGCAGGCCCAAACGGAACTAAAAAAAATAAAATAAAAATAAATTATGTTATTGGTTTTACGTCCCACTAACTCCTTCTGGTGGTTTTCGGAGACGCCGAGGTGCCGAAATTTTGTCCTGCATGAGTTTTTTGCGTGCCAGTAAATCTGCCGACATGAGTCTTACTTATTTGAGCACCTTCAATTACCACCTGATAGAACCAGGATCGAACCTGCCAATTTGATGTCAGAAGGCCAGCAACTCAACCGTCTGAGCCACTTAGCCTGGCTAATAAATAAATAAATAAATAAATAAATAGAATTATTATGATTTTATTTTTATAGATAAACTAGTAGTTGAGCCTGTCGCTGATGGGTGAGATTGTATACAATTGCAGTGGTAATGCCATCTGGTGGAGATTAATGGAAGCCATGGACAGAGAATTAATGGTAGTTTTTTTACGTCCGACTAACTACTTTTGACTGTTTTCGTAGATGCGTAAGTGCCGGAATGTTGTCCCGCAAGAGTTATTTTACGTGTTCGTGCCAAGAAATCTACTGACACGTGTCTGACTTATTTGAGTACCTTCAAATAGCATCGGACTGAGCGAGGATCGAACCTGCCAATTTGGCGTCAGACGGCCAGCGCCTCAATCAGTCACGAGAGAGAGAGAGAGAGAGAGAGAGAGAGAGAGAGAACTTCTCAGTTAACAACAGTCAGTATAATGTACTCACTCTTGATCAGTTTTGTAAACTTAGGACATTGTAGGCCAACGCATTTACCGTAGTTTCTTCTGCCTCCACTATATTAGTGCATCCGACATCAAGGGTGTCTCATTTCCACCTCCCTTCACCCCTTTTCTCGTATTATTTTTCTTGTTGCAATGGTTACCAGGAGTATGCATAAGTTTTTGCAGGTTTTTGTGGTAAAGAAAAAACGTCATTTTCAAGGGAAATTCATCTGTCACTCGAAATCGAAGTGTTCCCTAACCGCCTGCATTCCAGCGGGATTGCTCCAGGTGTCCGAGATCCTCGAAAGTTCCGCCAGTTGGCTACTTCTTCTGAATCCAGAAGAACATGATGTCATGTTCCAAGATGCTCGAGCTCTTACCCACACTAGACACTAGAGGTCCAGGATTATACGGGAAGCTGTGGAAATACTTATAAATCCCACAAATTTCAACAGGGACACTGGCTATCAATTAAATAATACCTGGTTGCGAGCCATTAAGGATTTACGTAGGTAGTTCCCTTCCCTGTCCCTTCACTACTGTCATTTCGTCTCGGTGTTTTCCAAATCCATACGTTCCTCATCGCCGGATGTTTCATTCCAGGCTTGTGTCAATGTCATGTTACATATACATGTTATGTGACGCTCTTAGGACTGATTCTGATGGTTCGGTCAGCTTCCCCTTCGAACGCTAGCACTGTGCCACGTCCGGGGAGCCATCTGGTGGTGAATGAACACACCATTTCCACTTCTATTATAACATCTAAATTTCAAAAAGTCATTGTTTAAGAAGCCTTTCTCTTGGACAGTCGAGATTTTCTTCTGATGACGCAGAGCACAGTTCTCTGCGAAACGTAAAGAATTTCACCTTATTTTCTTGACACGGCATAAGCCCAAAAGCCTATACAATATAATGTCTACAAGTACGGACCGTGACAGCATCAATGGAAAAATTCATTTTTTTGTTTATTCAAAATATTGGCCATGGGCTTCTACACACTTCATCCATGTTTCAGGTAAGTTATGAATACCATGCCAGAAAAAAGAAACTGCTTGTCTTCTGCAGCAAACCATTCGTCGAGCCATTTTCCAACTTCCTGGAAATTGTTGAAGTGCTGCTCTGCGACCGCGTGCCCCATTGATGTGAAGAGATGAGAGCGAGATGGCGCCAGATCGGGGCAGTACGGCGGGTGCGGAAGGATGCCATCCAAGCGATTTCAAGGTGTCTTTCACTGGTTTTGCTGTGATACGGCGCATTGTTGTGTAACAAAGTCACTTTGACATGTCCTCTGGCCCATTCCGGTCGTCTTTCGATCAACGCATGATTTAAATGAATTATTTGTTGATAGCGTTGTGCATTAACGGTTTCGCCGGGCTTCTTCGCACTTTTACGGTCTACCAGAGCAAAAAAATGTCGAAACCATGTCTCACATGTTCTAATCGATGGAGCGTGTTCACCATATGTTTCCACCAGCAAAGCATGACTTTCCACAACACAGTGTTTGACGGGCTCAACTTGTGTGTGTGTTGGTAGGTTAATGTCAGACGAACAAACTGACGTATGTGTCAAATTCATACGTAGCGTACTGTTCGCTGGCGCCATCTCTTAGTGAAACCGGAAATGACTTATGAATACGCTTGGTATCTTAATTATCCTGTGCGATATGGCCTCGTGACCACACTGACCTGGTTGCAGGTCTGCGCAACCACCAATTTTTATAAAAAAAATTTCTTGCTAGGGGCTTTACGTCGCACCGACACAGATAGGTCTTATGGCGACGATGGGACAGGGAAGGGCTAGGAGTGGGAAGGAAGCGGTCGTGGCCTTAATTAAGGTACAGCCTGGTGTGAAAATGGGAAACAACGGAAAACCATCTTCAGGGCTGCCGACAGTGAGGTTCGAACCTACTATCTCCCGAATACTGGACACTAACTTGAAATCTCTAATTAATTAAATGATTATAAAGAGCTTGCATCCGGGAGATAGTAGGTTCGAATCCCACTATCGGCAGCCCTGAAAATGGTTTTCCGTGGTTTCCCATTTTCACACCAGGCAAATGCTGGGGCGGTACCTTAATTAAGGCCACGACCGCTTCCTTCCCACTCCTAGCCCTTCCCTGTCCCATCGTCGCCACAAGACCTATCTGTGTCGGTGCGACGTAAAGCAACTAGCAAAAAAAAAAAAAAAAATTCTAGTTATTCTTTTTGAGCAGTTCGTTAATAATGCTCTCTGCATCAACATCCATACATGTCGGTTCAGTCCAGCGGAATGTGATTGGTGCATATTTGCTTCGCAACAGAACCACAGATTGCAATCTCCACTTATTTTTCATACGCATGTATCTCCCTAGCTTCTCCACTGTTGGTGTCGTAAAGCATTGCCCGGAGAAACTTGTTCGTAGTTGACTCGCAATCCTTGTGAGTAGCAGTTAGGACTGCGTAGTGTTGCTGCTATTTTCATTAAACTATGCCTCAAGTGATGGTAAAAAAAAAAAAACCTTCAGCTTGCATTCAACAGAAGACAAGCTAGAAATTTTAAATGTAGGTTAATCCACACCAGCACTAAAAATAGAAAATTTTGTACAAATTAAAGTCAAAACGTTTACACGTAAGTTCAGTTCATTTGTTTGTGATAAACATAATGTTGCTAGTTGCTTTACGTCGCACCGACACAGATAGGTCTTATGGCGACGATGGGACAGGAAAGGGCTAGGAGTGGGAAAGAAGCGGTCCCAGCATTTGCCTGGTGTGAAAATGGAAAACTACGGAAAACCATTTTCAGGGCTGCCGACAGTGGGGTTCGAACCTACTATCTCCCGAATACTGGATACTGGCCGCACTTCAGCGACTGCAGCTATCGAGCTCGGTAAACATAATGCTAGATTTGTGGCTGAGAAAAGAACAATTCATTGTAGTCCTACTGTTTTCTATGCTTGACCGGAACACGAATGGCAGATTTAAATCATCTAAGAGACAGAATCAATAAAAACAAAATTCGAAGGCACACATTAAAAATGCTTTAAGCCTATCATTATTTGGGAAACTGAACATTGCTAAACAGTTTGACTGTGAATACAGAAAATCAGTGTATATGCCTAATGATCACAGTCTTGGAGGAAGAGTACAAGATGAAAATAAACAAGTCCAAATCAGAAGTATCTAACGGAGTGCAGTCGAACGAAGTCAGGTGATGCAGTGTGACCGTTCACGGTACTACAGATACCATATCGTGACATCCCATATCAATAACATGCCGTTTTCCGCGTCATTCTACGACGTTTAGCCGCAAAGCTAGGAGACCCCAGCGCTGCACGGAATACGAACGATGTGCTGCTACCTCAGAGGACAAGAGGCTCTGTGCGCGTAATGACAAGGGCGAGTCATACGCTAGCCAGCAATTAGGATGTTTCTGTCTCCTGTGCGAGTGAGTTGGAAGGAGTAAATAAATGTCATGTGACAGCCCACGAGCCATACTTAATAAGTCGGGTTAACTTGGGAGAAGTAATTCCCTAAATATTTGTTGGTGATTTTAGTGATACCAACCAAAACCTTCATTTGTTTTAGAATTTTCAATATTAATAACAATAATAATAATCACGTGATTCTTGACTTACGCACCTAATATTCATGAACAAGAGCTTGTCATAATCAGGGAATTATTTAGTTAAAGAAGACAACAAAACATCTTCCAGTTATTTAACTTATCATTAATTACGTGATATGAATCGGTGCAGTAGGAAATATTAGATTAAGGAATGAAGTCTTAAAGAAAGTAGATGAATACTCCTACTTGTGTAGCAGCATAACAAACGAAGGCAGAAGTAAGGAGGACATAAAATTCAGACTAGCACAAGCAAGGAAGGTTTTTATAAGGAAAGAAATTTGCTTACTTTGAGCATTGATATAAGAATTAGAATTTTTTTTTTTTTTTAAGACTTTCGTCTGGAGCGTGGCATCGTACTGGAGTGAAACATTGACGATAACTAAGTCATAAAGGAAGCGATTAGAAGCTTTTGAAATGTGGTGTTACAGAAAAATGAAATGGCGTATGGCTTTTAGTGCCTGGAGTGTTCGAGGACAAGTTCGGCTCGCCAGATGCAGGTCTTTTGATTTGACTTCGGTAGGTGACCTGCGCGCCGTGATGAGGATGAAATGATGATGAAGACGACACATACACCCAGTCCCCGTGTCAGCGAAATTAACCAATTATGGTTAAAATTCCCGACCCTGCCGGGAATCGAACCCGCGATCCCTGTGACCAAGGGCCAGCACGCTAACCATTTAGCCATGGAGCCAAAGGGTGTTACAGAAGAATGCTGAAGGTGAGATGGATAGATCGAATCACGAATGAAGAGATACTGGATCGAATTATTGAAAGGAGATCGATTTGGCTAAATTTGACGAGAAGAAAAGATCGAATGACAGGGCACACCTTAAGACACCCAGGACTTGTTCAGATAGTTTTGAGGAAAGTGCAGGTGGTAAGAACGGTATGGGTAGGCCAACGTATTAATATAACAGGTGGATTAGAACAGATGTGGGATGTAACAATTGCGTAGAAATGAAATGATTAACACAAGATAGGATGGCGTGGAGAGCTGAATCAAACCAGTCAATGGACTGATGACTCAAAGAACAACAATAAAAAAATCCACTCATGAAATATTCTCCCGTACTTCTATTACACGTCCGCCTCTGTGGTGTAGTGGTTAGCGTGATTAGCTGCCACCCCCGGAGGCCCGGGTTCGATTCCCGGCTCTGCCACGAAATTTGAAAAGTGGTACGAGGGCTGGAACGGGGTCCACTCAGCCTCGGGAGGTCAACTGAGTAGAGGTGGGTTCGATTCCCTCCTCAGCCATCCTGGAAGTGGTTTTCCGTGGTTTCCCACTTCTCCTCCAGACGAATGCCGGGATGGTACCTAACATTAGGCCACGGCCGCTTCCTTCCCTCTTCCTTGCCTATCCCTTCCAATCTTCCCATCCCTCCACAAGGCCCCTGTTCAGCATAGCAGGTGAGGCCGCCTGGGCGAGGTACTGGTCATTCTCCCCAGTTGTATCCCCCGACCCAGAGTCTGAAGCTCCAGGACACTGTCCTCGAGGTGGTAGAGGTGGGATCCCTCGCCGAGTCCGAGGGAAAAGCCGAACCTGGAGGGTAAAGAGATGATGATGATGATGATGATGATGATGACTTCTATTACACACAGTATAGATAACATTCATTGTATAGGAATACGAACCAATGGGATAAATGATTACGTGCAGTCCGGCGGACTTCTCCCCACTACTCTCAACCACCTCACATATGAACGGTGTAACATAGGAGTCTCCATTCTCTTGTAAAGTTTCCATGCAGAAGTCCGTGGGCGCCAGAGGATCGGTGAACATATAAGGTACTACCAACGAGCCGTCAGGGAGCAAGTAGTTGTAGTCCCTGTCATCTGTGGGATCCTGTGGGTACCTGAAACAGAAATCACACCACGTCACTGAATGTGAGCTACAGTGAGAACTAGCAGAATAGAACAGAATACTGCTATCCACTCGTTCCGGACCGTCTGAAACTGCAGAGAGCACTCATATATTGCACTTCATTAAGTTCAATACATGGATTACATTTTCCTCTTATAATTATTTGACTATTATTACATCAAATAAAAAATTTCAGCTCAATCGGTCCAGTTGTTTACGAGCCTATCCGGAACAAAAAAGTAACTATACAGCACCATCTCATTTATTTATTTATTTATTTATTTATTTATTTCTTCTTTTTCTTCTTCTTCTTGCGTTTCGGCCTTCTAAGGACCACGTTACAATTTCAATTCTTCCTCCTCAGTTCTTTCCTTTTCTTCCAGTATTCTTTCATTGTCTCACTGTGCTTCTTTTACCTGTCTTCAGTCCACTTTGTGCCTGTTTTCTTTTCCTTCCTCCCTTGGAATCCTTCCACATTTGTAAGACTTTCTTCCTAAAAATCTTTCTTTCCAATAATTCTTCTTCTCGTATGTTGTTCCTTTCCAGGTCTTTCTTGACTTCTTGAATCCAGGTGGTAGTTGATTTCTTTTCCCAAAGGTACTTGAAGATTTGTTTAGTTAGTCTATTATCATCCATTCTGTAAATGTGTCCAAGAAATAGCAATCTCCTTTTTCTTATTGTTTCTGATATGTTTTATATGTTCTGGTAAATTTCATTGTTACTTCTTAATTTGCAAAACTCTGCAATTCTTAGGGGACCTAATATTTTCCTTATAATTCTTCTTTCTAATATTTCTATTTTATCGAGCTTGTAGTTCAGTGCTAGACATTCGCTGGCATAAAGGCATTCTGGTTTCACTACTGTGTTGTAGTGCTTTATTTTAAGTTTTCTTGATAAGCACTTTTTGTTATAAGTATTCTTAGTTATACCGTAAGCTCTTTCCATCTTTTGTATCCTCTCCTCTATAGCAGATTTTTCCAAACCATTTTCTTGAATTGTCTCACCCAAATATTTGAATTTATTTACCTTTTCTATTTCTATTTTATTTATTTATTTATTTATTTATTTATTTATTTATTTATTTATTTATTTATTTATTTATTTATTTATTTATTTATTTATTTATTTATTTATGACTTCCATTTGTGCCGAAGTTAGGGCTCACGGCTCTCTCTTACACTTAAGCACTTTAAACAATAACATTTAATAATGTAAATAAAAAGTCGGATACGATAATTCTGCAAAGAAATAATATTACGGACAGATAAACTAGAGATTAAGTTACAAATTAGAATGGTAATAAGTGTCCACGAACCTGCTACGCTGGCATAGCAGGGGGACAGGTGATACCCCCACGTGGCGCGTCGCAGGTGGCGGATAGGGGGGTCCTAACCGGCTTGCCGGCGGACTTGAGGGAAACAAAATACCTCTCGCGGACCAGACACACTACCCGCTGCGGGTGGGGGACGGACATGTAGAATACACCCGCGGTATCCCCTGCCTGTCGTAAGAGGCGACTACAAGGGGCAACCAAGGGATGATTGAATTAGAACCATGAAACTACTCTTGATTCGTACCACCTTGCGGGGAACACCATGGGTTGCATGTACTTGCGAGTACTATCACTAAATAGGTTTGTGATTAGTTGCAGTAAAAAGCCTGGCCTGGTGGATTCTAGTACCCGTGCGTTGTACCCATGTGAGCAACACCGCGGGTCTGGGCGTAGCCTGTGAGTTGTACCGCTATATGAGCGGCACCGTGGGTCAGCGTTGCCTGTGATTGGTACCCACTATGTGAGGAACACCACGGGAATACCGGTGCCCGTGACTAGTACACCTAGGTGAGGAACATTACCGGTTTGCGTTGGCTATGAGTGGCGCCACTGTGTGAGAAACACCATAGGTCTGCGTTCCCTGTACGAATTGCAATACTTGTGAGTAGTACCATCTTGTGTGGACCACCGTGAGTCTTCGCTACTTTTGATCAGTACCCCAAAATGAAAAATGCCATGGTTCTACTTTACTCGCGACGTGTACCATTCTGTGGGGCCTTAGACGTGAATTTAGCAGCCCTTCAGACATCAAGCATCATTGTGCTTTATAAATGGTCCCTTGGTCAGTAATACTCTAATTACCTACCTTCTTTTTGAGTCTGATCCACTGTTTTTGTTTGTTTGTTTGTTTGTTTGTTTGTTTCTTTGTTTGTTTGTTTGTAGGGTTCATGTCCATCCATTCATTCTTCATGACATTTTTTTATTTTATTTTAGTCAGTGGATGAATTTGAATTTTTTGTTATTACATTTCGTACCATTGAGGGCCGATGACCTCGCTGTTAGGCCCCTTTAAACAACAAGCATCATCATCATCAACGGTAATTAGTGTGATGATAATAATAATATAAAGAGGAAACGTAATAATAATAATAATAATAATAATAATAAAAGTGCATAATAGATAAAAATCCCATTCACACAACATACACACAATGACTCACAGAACTCAGTTATGTGATCCCAGGGGAAAAAAATCGGCAGGCAGATTTGAATTTTTGAGAGGAACTAACGTGCCGAATGTACATTGGGAGTCTCGATGCAGTAACTAAAAAGGAATGATTGTAGAAATTCGTTCGATTTAGTGGAATTTCAAGTAGGGAACGAGAACGGGTACTAATTTCATTGAATGAGGAAAGGGAACGATAGGTAAGTAGGAGTGTTCGTCGAGAGTACTTGGTAAAAAAGCGTCATTAGGTGAAAATTCCTTCGTTCATTTATGCGTAGCCATCCCAATGTTTTGAAATGTCCGACTCGTTGGCTGAATGGTCAGCGTACTGGCCTTCGGTTCAGAGGGTCCCGGGTTCGATTCCCGGCCGGGTCGGGGATTTTAATCGCTTCTGATTAATTCTTCTGGCTCGGGGACTGGGTGTCTATGTCCGTCCCAACACTCTCCTCATCATATTCAGACAACACACTACACTACCAACCACCACAGAAACACGCAATAGTGCTTACATCCCTCCATAGAGGGTTGGCGTCAGGAAGGGCATCCGGCCGTAAAAACAAGGCCAAATCCACATGTGCGACGCAGTTCGCACCCGCGACCCCACAGGTGTGGGAAAAAGCGGCGGGAAAAGAAGAAGAAGATCCCAATGTTTTGAAATATGGTGTAACATGAGCGTCATGTCGCAGTTGGAAGGCATATCGTAATCATGAGTTTTGTGCTCGTTGAAGTCTCAAAGCTTGTTCAGCATTTAGGTTGAATAGTGCCGTATCACAGTAGTCTAAAATTGGGAATAGTAGTGCTAGGATTAATTTTAAATTTAAGGTTTGGAGGAAAAGCATTCTTGTGACGTTACAGGGGATATAGAGCTACATGGACCTTTCTACATACACTAGTTACGTGCTCATTCCAGGTCAGATTCTCGTTGATGCAGATTCCAAGATTAGTTCCTTTTTTAAGGTACGGAACAGCAATGTCATTGATGACAACTGGAGGAGGATTGACATTTCTTATTACATGTAATAATTTAGAGTTTCCTATAACAATACTGTTTTACGAGGATTTAGGTTGTTTTTAGAATAGGCGGTAAGTCTTTCAATATCTGAATTAATACACTGAATTGTTTCATGAAAATTGTTCACAGTAATAATAATTTCGTGTGGCTATTTCTAGCCGAGTGCAGCCCTTGTACGGCAGACCCTCCGATGAGGGTGGGCGGCATCTGCCTTTTGTAGGTAACTGCGTGTTATTGTGGTGGAGGATAGTGTTGTGGTGGTGTGTGAGTTGCAGGGATGTTGGGGACAGCACAAACACCCAGCCCCCGGACCATTGGAATTAACCAATTAAGGTTAAAATCCCCGACCCGACCGGGAATCGAACCCGGGACCCTCTGAACCGAAGGCCAGTACGCTGACCATTCGGCCAACGAGTCGGACATTGTTCACAGTGATGTGTTTGTATATCTGCAGATCAGCAGCATATCAGCATTTTTATTCCTTTTATGAAAATATTATAGTTTTATTAGGGTCAGACTCGTTGGCTGCATGGTCAGCGTTGAGGCCTTTGATTCGGAGGGTCCCGGGTTTCGATTCCCGGCTAGGTCGGGGATTTTAATCGCATGTAATTAATTTTTTCCAGTGGTACATGCAGCTGTCCGCCTCTGTGGTGTAGTGGTTAGCGTGATTAGCTGCCACCCCCGGAGGCCCGGGTTCGATTCCCGGCTCTGCCACGAAATTTGAAAAGTGGTACAAGGGCTGGAACGGGGTCCACTCAGCCTCGGGAGGTCAACTGAGTAGAGGTGGGTTCGATTCCCACCTCAGCCATCCTGGAAGTGGTTTTCCGTGGTTTCCCACTTCTCCTACAGGCGAATGCCGGGATGGTACCTAACTTAAGGCCACGGCCGCTTCCTTCCCTCTTCCTTGCCTATCCCTTCCAATCTTCCCATTCCTCCACAAGGCCCCTGTTCAGCATAGCAGGTGAGGCCGCCTGGGCGAGGTACTGGTCATACTCCCCAGTTGTATCCCCGACCAAGAGTCTGAAGCTCCAGGACACTGCCCTTGAGGCGGTAGAGGTGGGATCCCTCGCTAAGTCCGAGGGAAAACCAAACCTGGAGGGTAAACAGATGATGATGATAGTACATGCAGCTCACCTCCACTGGGGGTGTGCCTGAAAAGAGCTGCATCACCTCAGGCTGAGGACACGAGTTTACTTTTAAGTCTTCTGGCTCGGAGACTGGGTGTTTGTGTTTGTCCCAACACTCTCGTCTTCAGATTCAGACAAAACACTACACTACCAACCACCACAGAAACACAATAGTGATAATAATGCTATAGGCTTTACGTCCAATGAACTACTTTTGCGGTTTTCGGATACGCCGAGGTGCCGGAATTTAGTCCCGCAGGAGATCTTTTGCGTGTCATTAAATCTGGCGCCGACCTAGCTTACCCTGTATGGAGGTCCCTCAATCGTTTGAGAGTGGCCATCCCTCGATGCAAGACCAACCTGAAGAAATGGGGGATCCTTCCAGCAAACGCAGACACCTCGAGTGTATTATTATTATTATTATTATTATTATTATTATTATTATTATTATTATTATTATTATTATTATTATTATTATTGTACCGGGCGGTACACCTCCACGCTGCTTATTTAAACTTTGCGCCAGTTGAAACTCCCCTACTGGAAGAAGTGTGAACATTCTCTTCTAGAGGACACTACTGAAGAACTACAACGGTGCACCCTAGCGCGGAGTGAAAGAACTGTTTTTGTTGAGAAAATTTAATTTCAAAAGTTTGTTCTTTGCTAAATTTCTTTCAGTCATTGTTTAAGTTGGCAATATTAACCCTTTCTTTCCCCTTGTTTTGAAATTAGCCAATCCCGAATTTCTCGAATTAATTTTCAACCAATAATATGTTTCTTCCCCGTATTGTGTAGGGGGTTTCTTGGTGAACCAATAAAAACCTTGTGGGAGGGTGTTCTCATTCCAAAAACGCCTCGAACTTTCCGCGAGAGTATATAAACTGCTGATTTTCGGGTCTCGGGGCCACTTCAGTACCATCTTTCAGTGTGTAAAGTACATGGCAGGGGGCGGGAAGCGCCTCTTTCTTCGGGGAGCAGTTCAACACCAAGGTAATGGCCTTTTAATAACTTCTTTTCTTGCTAGCTCAGCAGTTTAACTCTCGGGGCGGGTCCGAAGCGTCTCTACCATGTAACTTTCCCTAAAATGTAAAGACTCTTAGCCTCTATTCTCTTTCAAAACTACATATTGGGATAGAGAGTGCTTAACCCTCTCGATCTCCCACTCATATTGTTCTGAGGTGAACTTATTTTTCTCAACCGATTCTTCCGTAACAGTAATGTAAATTGTTTCTTTCTTTAGTCACCTCTTTAGTATGGGATTAGCCCTTGCATTAGCGGCCTAGTGCCAGATTAGGGTTTTAAACAAGTGTATTAGGAGTGCAGATCGCCTCCTCTCAATTGTTATTTTAGAGGTCAAGTAATTAACCTTTTCTCACTTAATAGACCTCAGTAGGTTGGGTATGTTACCCCTGTGTATATGTCCTTAGAGGACAACTTGAAGGTGGAGTTTGGTGTGGCCTTTGATAGGCTTAAAGTTGAGAGCGAGTGGCTCTTTTTTGAAAACTGAGTGTTGTATGCCTCGAGGAGGCTTTACTGTGTAATTTGGAGCAAGTGCTCCTGGGCTTGATTGGGGTCTTCTGCCCCTTTGTTGAATTCTGTATATCGTAAAGTTGGGCTAATTGCTCAGAATTGTGTGTCTGGCTCTCGGAGCCCAAATCCTGTAATTGTACATTCTCGATTAGTGGTTTTGCTACTCTGTACCTGCCATTATTGTTATTTCTTGTTTTTTGCTAAGAAAATATAACCTTGTTAAATTTTACATTAACTTTAATTTCGTAGTTTGAGACCCGTTCACACCCGCACCTTCTTTCACCTCTACCTACCGGAAAACTCCGTAACAATTATTATTATTATTAAAGCTACTTTATTGTGGAGAAGTTAGGGCTCCCGGCCTCAAAAATTTATAGTATAAACAGTATAAAAACCGAAATGACCTCATTTAAACACATTCAATCTTTTTTTTTTTTTTTTGCTAGTTGCTCTACGTCGCACCGACACAGATATGTCTTATGGCGACGATGGGACAGGGAAGGGCTAGGAGTAGGAAGGAAGCGGCCATGGCCTTAATTAAGGTACAGCCCCAGCATTTGCCTGGTGTGAAAATGGGAAACCACGGAAAACCATCTTCAGAGCTGCCGACAGTGGGGTTCGAACCTACTATCTCCCGAATACTGGATACTGGTCGTACTTAAACGACTGCAGCTATCGAGCTCGGTCATTCAATCTTCACCACCTAAAGTATAAACTAGAACACGTTACAGTAAGCAACCATATTCACTCTCATTCATGCATCCCACTCACACTCAAGAAAGACTGGAAGTGCTTATAAGATGCCGCTGGCAGAGGATTTTAAACTTTGTTTTTGATTTAGCGCCCCTGATGTCATTGCGGAGTTCATTCCACGAGCTCGTGGCGGTGATCGTGAACGATCTGTTGTAGGTTGCGGTTCGATGTACAGGAATTTCTGGCGTACAGCCTGATCGGGCATTGAAGAGGTGTAGTGAACTAAGGTAGCGAAATCTGGTGTGGTGCTGAACAAGATCCAAGCATCTACGTACTTATCTGTCCCCTCCTGGACAACCCATGCACATCACAAGTTGTTTTTTAGAGGAAACAACAAGGCCATCGCAGCTGCAGATTTTTGGAAATGCTGACCGGACACGGAAACGAACGATGAACGAACGAACGAATGACATCTACCGACATGAGGCTGACGTATTTGATCACATTCAAATACCACTGGACTGAGCCAGGATCGAACCTGCCAAGTTCGCGTCAGAAGGTCACGCAATATAGGGTTCTACTCAGAAAACGCATTCGACCAGATCGATGTGTGCGACACAGTTCACACCCGCGACCCCATAGATGTTTTTTTTTTTTTTTTTTTGCTAGTTGTTTTACGTCGCACCGACACAGATAGGTCTTACGGCGACGATGGGACAGGAAAGGGCTAGGAGTGGGAAGGAAGCGGCCGTGGCCTTAATTAAGGCACAGCCCCAGCATTTTCCTGGTGTGAAAATGGGAAACCACGGAAAACCATTTTCAGGGATGCCGACAGTGGGGTTCGAACCTACTATCTCCCGAATACTGGATACTGGCCACACTTAAGCGACTGCAGCTATCGAGCTCGGTCCCATAGATGTTGGAAAAGCAGAAGTAGTAATTTATAGTTCTAACAGAGTAATGTTTACTTCGAATTAAACAATGTAATAGGCTATTCGAATAAAACGCGGATATTTAACATTGTATTGGTTAGAAATATGAAGAGGCCGTGAGAAACATTCGAATTATTGACACGTTCAACTTAAAAACGTACCAGTTAACCAAATATTACTGTACCTTCATTGCTGAGACCCTGTAGCTCTGCACATGGCTCACATTTGCAGTAACTTTAGCGCCTGTTCGTTGTCCGTGCTGCGCGTCTGTTATAAGTGTTGCATGAAACAGGCGGGCATTTCACTGCATCACTGACACAGTGACTGGTAAAATTATGAGTTCTCTGACCTTATAAATATCTTGCATACGATAACTAGTTCAGCTTTCTGAGGACAGGTTTAAGGAAAACCCTGAGGGCGGTTTGCTAAATGGTGAACACTCTTTACACTTATTGTAAACTGCAACGTATAAAGAAAGAATTTCGCTTTAGAAACGACCTAGTGTCTGTGTAAGTTTGAACTCAAACAGCAATAATTAAGGCGTTGACGTGTAAATTATTAACACTGCACAGTAGAAGTATTTTTTTGCTAGTTGCTTTACGTCGCACCGACACAGATAGGTCTTATGGCGACGATGGGACAGGAGAGGGCTAGGGGCTAGGAGTGGGAAGGAAGCGATCGTGGCCTTAATTAAGGTACAGCCCCAGCATTTGCCTGGTGTGAAAATGGGAAACCACGGAAAACCATCTTCAGGGCCGCCGACAGTGGGGTTCGAACCCACTATCTCCCGAATACTGGATACTGGCCGCACTTAAGCGACTGCAGCTATCGAGCTCGGTCTACCGATTATTACAACTACTATATCTATTTTGCTCGAACAGACAAGTAGAATCTGCCCTAACACCGTTTGAAATGCACAAAGGCAATAAACTCATGATAATAGGCACTTAAAATAACAAAACTGGGCACTAAAATAGGAAACATGTCATGTATTTCTCAGAATACCGATTCTGTTTCCTAGTCAATCTGTTTTATCGAACACATAATTATGAAACTCTTAACATTCAAATTCCTTACAAAGTAATTTTACTTAACTAATAGCAAACATTTCACTGATTCAGTGTTTTACTGATTTTTAACATCTGATTATTGAGGGGTCATCGAAGTAAAATATTCTCTCCTTACTGGTGTTATGTCCAGACACTGAAAAGAAGTATTCAGTTATCTGTAGAAATAATAATTAGGGGCTGCCTGGTCGAGGCGGTAAAGGCGTGGACGGACGTGGGTTCGAATCCCCGTCAGGAAGTTCTAAAATTTAAGAAACGAGATTTCCACTTCCGGAGGTACACATGGCCCTGAGGTTTACTCAGCTTACACCAAAAATGAGTACCAGGTTAATTTCTGGAGGGTAAAGGCGGCCGGGCGTAGAGCTAACCACTCTACCCCATCAAGAGCTGAGGTTACGGACAGTGGAAGCCTTTACCTTCCACACCTCCAGGGGCCTTCATCGCCTGTACGGAGATGACTTTGCTTTGCTTTAGAAATTGTACCGGGCGGTACACCTCCACGCCGCTAGTTCAAATATTGCGCCAGTTGAAACTCCTCTACAGGAGACAGCCTGGACTTTAACAAACTGAATTAACTCAACGGTTTCTCGGAAGATGTCACCACTGTAAATTTGGTAATTTTGAAGTGTTCTGAACTGTGTCTATTTCGATTTGTGTTTGTTTGATCCGTATCAAGAAGTTGGGACATTCTCTAACAGATGTCTCTACCAAAAACTATGATAACGCACTCTGGTATAAAGGAATGTAGTCTCCTGAAGAAATATTGTATTCCTAAGTTTTGTTTTTACTAAATTTTGTTCTGTAGTTTGTGGGTTGGCAATATAAATCCTTTCTTTCCGCCTGTTTTGAATTCAGCCAATCCCGAATTTTCTAAATTAAATTTTCCTCCAATCCTAGGTTTCTTGTTCATGTTGTGTGTAACTTTTGATGTTAGCCAATAAAGGGAAGGGGTGTGGCGCTTCTATTTCATGAAAGGTCTCGAAGCTTCCTTGTGGGTATGGCTCGTCGCCACTCCATCGACATCTTGCTTAGTGTGTGAATATGTAGCAGGGGGCGGAAAGCGCCTTTTTTCTTCGGGAAGCACTTCATCAACAAGGTAATAGCCGTTTAATAACTTTATTTCTTGCTAGCTCAGCAGTTTAACCCCCGGGGCAGGTTCGAAACTTTTCTCATGTAACCTACCTTTATAATGTAAAAGACATTTGGTAAAAATTCCGTCTCTTTAACTACAAATTGGGATAGAGAGTGCCTTACCCTCTCGAGCTCCCACTCATATTGTTTTGAGGTGACTACGTTTTCATTACCGATTTTCTTATTTTCTGAATGTAATAAAGTTTTCTTCTACGAGTCACCTCCTTAGTATGGGATTAGCCCTTGTGTAAGCGGCCTAGTGCCAAGTAGGTTTTAAAAGTGTATTAGGAGTGCTAGCTACGCCTCCAGTCAATTTGGTATTTTGGGCCATGTAAGTAACCTGTTCCTTTTCTGAGTAGGCCCAGTAGGTTGGGTACATGGTACCCCTGTGTAAATTTGTAAGTTGTGCCTGTAGGCATGTGATTGTAAAAGTCGAGGATGCCTTAAATAGGTGTGAGTAACTGAGAGACGGTTCGCTCGTTTCGAATTAGGTTTTGAGTGCCTCTAGAAGGCCGGAATGTGTTAGGTGAGAGCAAGTGCTCTTTGATTTCAGGGGAATTCTGCCTCAGGTAGTCTGGTTGCATATTGGTAAAGTGGAGCTTGGAGCTCATTAATTATTCACCCGGGGCTTGAACCCCAGCAAATGTAATTTCTTAACTTGTTTTCCTGCTACTTGGTACCTGTTACTCTGTTGTTGTTATTTGTTGATTTTGAAAAGAAAATATAACCTTTGTTAAAGTTTTAAATTAACTTTAATTTTGTAGTTGAGACCTATTGCAGCCCGCACCTTCTTTCACCTCTGCTGTTCCACAGATACCTCGGAACAGAAATAATTGCGTGTGGTCTCCAAAGAGTCCTGGTGCAGGTCTTTCAAATTCACGCCGTCTAAGCGACCTGCGCATCTATGAGAATGAGGTCCCAAGCCATCGGAAACAACCAATGTTTTCCGTGGTTTTCCATTTTCACACCAGGAAAATGCTGGGGCTGTACCTTAATTAAGGCCACGGCCGCTTCCTTCCAACTCCTAGGCCTTTCCTATCCCATCGTCGCCATAAGACCTATCTGTGTCGGTGCGACGTAAAGCCCCTAGCAAAAAAAAAAAAAAACCAATGAAGGTTAAAATCGCCGATCCAACCTGGACCATCTGGACCTTCAGGGCTGCGGACAGTGGGGTTCGAACCCCACTATCTCTCGGATGGAAGCTCACAGCTTCGCGCCCCACGCCCCAAGACCGCACACCCAAATCGCCCGGTGTGCTAACCATTTAGCCAAGGAGCCGGACATCTTTAGAAATTCAAAATATTTGTCTGCAAGTTGAATTTTAAAACCCATTTCTCTAGAGATGTCATGTTTGCCAACAAATTGCTATTGCTTTATACATACTTGAATATTTTAGCAATTTCAGATATTTTTTTAGACAAATTGAACTGCGAATAAAATATCCACGTAACATATTTATTTCGAGATCTCGACTTATTTTTTCAACCGTCGAGGAATTTATTTGTCCACGGGACGAACATGACACAACCAGAAATATATTTTTAAAATTTGAGATTGGGGTGGGGGGGGGGAGCGGAATAAAATCCTATGAAAAATTTGAAGTGTAGGACATTTTATACTTACTTCCGGACACAGGCCCGAAATGTAGGACGTGCGATCACTAAGTACAGCGCCAGCATTGGCTTGTTTGATAATGAGGGCAAATCTCGGGAAGTCATCTTCAAGGCTATCGATGATAAGATTCGACAGCCCTGAAGATGGTTTTAAGTGATTTCCCGCGTTCACACCAGGCAAATGCTGGGGCTGTACCTTAATTAAGGCCACGGCCGGTTCCCTCACATTTTCCTGTCAAATCGTCGCCATAAGACCTATCTGTGTCGGTGCGACGTAAAACAACTTTAAAAAAAAAGAAAAAAGGAAAAATAAGAGGATGAAGAAGAAGAAAAGTAATACTACTAGATAAGAGAAATGAAGGAAAAGGAGGACGAAGAATAAAGGAGAAAAAAAAGAACGGAAATAAAGAAAAAGTAGAAGTAACGGACAAGAACACGAAGAAGTAAAACAAGAAGAAGAATTAATAATAATGTTATTTGCTTTACGTCCTACTAACTGCTTTTACGGTTTTCGGAGACGCTCAGGTGCCGGAATTTTGTCCCGCAGGAGTTCTTTTACGTGCCACTAAATCAACCGACATGAGGCTGAAATGTTTGAGCACCTTCAAATACCACCAAACTGAACCAGGATCGAACCTGCCGAGTTGGGCTCAGAAGGCCAGCGCCTCAACCGTCCGAGCCACTCAGCCCGGCACAAGAAGAAGAAACAAGAAAGAAGAATAGAAATGAAGAAGCTAAACAGAAAGAAGAATAGAATAATGAAGAGGAAGCGGAAGAAGAGGAACAAAAATAAGGAGGAACCAGAAAACGCCAACCCTATGTTATGGGATGCATTCACTATTGCATGAAGAAGGGAATAAGGAGGAGAGAGAGAGAGAGAGGTAATGAGATAGAGAAGAGAAGGAAGAAGACTGAGAACGAGAGAGAAAGAAAGGTTGACGAGAAAGGATAAGAAAACACTGTTTTCTTTGTTGCAAACTCACAGCTGGTTATTTTTAAATCTTCATGTGTTAAGAGTTGCATTACGTCAAAGAAACCTGATACTTGTGGCTTAAAATACGCTGCTATGTCTCGTTTACATTATTAGTAGCTGTTAGCAAACAAGGCTCATCCTATTACAACCTCTATAAGAGCGCTGTAACAAGTGGTCATAGGGGGCCTTGACAGAGAGACGATATTCAGCAAGAACGACTCTCAGCTGTCACGGTCGAAAAAAAAAAGAAAGATTGTCACAGGTGAAGGTTAGCGTTCTTTAGCCAGTTACCAAAAACTCGAGCTTGGGTGTTCATAGGAGCTAGGGACAATAATAATAATAATAATAATAATAATAATAATAATAATAATAATAATAATAATAATAATAATAATAATAATAAAAGCAAATCACCTCCGTACAGGCCATGAAGGCCCTTGGAGGAGTGGAAGGTAAGGGCTTCTACCATTGTTAACTTCGGCACGTGATGGGGTAGAGTGGTTAGCTCTACGCCCGGCCGCCTTTGCCCCCAGAAATTAACCTGGTACTCATTTTTGGTGTAGGCTGAGTGAACCTCAGGGCCATATGCACCTCCGGAAGTAGAAATCTTGTTTCTTAAATTTTACGACTTCCTGACGGTGATTCGAACCCACGTCCTTCCACGCGAACCGAGCACGCCTTTACCGCCTCGGCCAGGCATCCCCTAATAATAATAATAATAATAATAATAATAATAATAATAGTAATAGTAATAATGAAGCCTTTGCTTCACGCATGAATAAAATGGAAATGGCTTACCATCTGACTAAAAATGTCTATAACAATGGATCTATATCTCTGAATGCAAAAATCAAACACTATTGCACTGTCATCCGGCCAGAGGCTCTATATGCAGCGGAATGTATCGCCATGAACAAGAAAGGCATGGTGGAGAAATTGGAGGCCAAGGAAAGAAAGATTTGAGGAAAATCTTAGGTCCAGTCTAAGACAACGGCGAGTTTAGGAGACGGCACAACCAGGAGTTGTACTCGCATGTGGAGAAAATAACCGATGTGATGCGAAAAAGGAGGATTAGGCTACTTTTTATGGACGCATGGCCCGAATGAAGTCAACACGGTTAACCAACCGCATTTTCACTTTCCTCCAAGAGAAACAGGCAAAGGGAGCATGGTTCAGTGAGGTACAGAAAGATCTGCAGGAGATTGGGATCTCATTTGAAGATATCCAGGAGCGCGACCCACTTAAGAAAAAACTCCAAGAATATCAGAGTTTCCAACCAAAGCCGAAGATGAAAACTGGAAAGGCATGGACGAAAGAGGGAAAGGAGCAACACCGTCTACGAATGAAGGAATACTGGACGAAATGAAAGCTCAAAGGAAACAGTTGAAATGACGTGGTCGTTTGTTGGCCGAAACGAAATAATAATAATAATAATAATAATAATAATAATAATAATAATAATAATAATAATAATAATAATAATAATAATAATAATAATAATAATAATAATGTTGTTGTTGTTGTTTGAGTCATCAGTCCATAGACTGGTTTGATGCAGCCCTCCATGCCACCCTATCCTGTGCTAACCTTTTCATTTCTACGTAACGATTGCATCCTACATCTGCTCTAATCTGTTTGTCATATTCATACCGTGGTCTACCCCTACCGTTCTTACCACCTACACTTCCTTCAAAAACCAACTGAACAAGTCCTGGGTATCTTAAGATGTGTCCTATCATTCTATCTCTTCTTCTCGTCAAATTTAGCCAAATCGATCTCCTCTCACCAATTCTATTCATTATCTCTTCATTCGTGATTCGATCTATCCATCTCACCTTCAGCATTCTTCTGTAACACCACATTTCAAAAGCTTCTATTCTCTTTCTTTCTGAGCTAGTTATCGTCCATGTTTCATTTCCATACAATGCCACGCTCCACACGAAAGTCTTCAAAAACATCTTTCTAATTCCGATATCAATGTTTGAAGTGAGCAAATTTCTTTTCTTAAGAAAGCTCTTCCTTGCTTGTGCTAGTCTGCATTTTATGTCCTCCTTACTTCTGCCATACGAAACGCCAGTCGAAGACAGCGGAAATTCGTTTAAAACACGGCCTTATTTGTACACACTGTATATAGAAGGCAGAGTTCCCGCACACGGTAATAACATGAGGAAGGTGATGACGAATACTGGTTGCCTGATTAACCACGGTGTTTTTTTTATGCCCACGGTAAATTGATTATGGTAATTGCAGATAGACCCCCCTCCACCTAAAAACACATCCATGTTAAAAAAAGGCCGGTTATCCCATTACAATTGACACCACCCCACACCATGACTCCTGGGGTCTGGCTGTTCAACACAATGAATGCGTGTTTGCGGGACGCCAGTACAAGCAACTGTAACGATTCACGCTACCTCATACGTGAAATGTTACTGCTTCATTCCACAGCACGTAGCGCGCTAGCCCAGAATTTTATCTTCAAGTATCGCGAGCCAGTCTCGGCAAATTGTACGCCTGTCGGTATTCTCCTTACTCAGCGCATTGACCAGGCACGGATGGCATGGTCTTCGGCTGAGTTCTTTCAGCATTATTTGCACACTTGTTCGCTAAATACCCAACCTGATAAACAAACACCTTCGTAATTTGTCCTTGCGGGGCGAGCTGGCTAATTCATTCTGCAACCGCAGTTTGCTGTCCTCATTAACCACACTTTTCGGTCTACTCGCTCTTATGGCATGTTGTACGCTTCCTGTTGAGCCAAACTTGGAGTTATGACTTCTGATCGTGTTGAGAGAAGGCCCAGGGAATTCATACTCGATAGCCATATGGCTGTTCACATACGCATAATTATTGCACACAGAATACAGCCGAACACATTTATTACGACAATTAAATGTTTCCATTCCTCCCTGAAGGGGGAGGCGGGCCTCCCAGACGGTGACGCCGTCTCTCAGGCCAGGAGATTTGTATCGGGGAAGGTGAGAGGGTTAGCGGCCGTGGCCTATGCTAGGAACTGTCCCGGCATTCGCCTTAGTGCAGGAGAATTATCATCATCATCATCATCATCATCATCATCATTCTCGTTCTTTAAAGGGGCCTAAAATCTAGGTCATCTGCCCCCAATGGTACGAAATGAGACGAAATGGAATGACAATTCGAAAGTCCAAAACTCATCCACTGACCAGAATTCAAAACGTGATGATGAATGGATGGATATTTAAAGTTAAAAATAATTCAAAAAAAAAGAGAGAGACTTGAACAATGGTTATGAACTTAAAACAATCAGTGGATTCGACACGCAATGCCCCACCTTCCCAGAAACTTTCTTAAAACAATGGTGTGTACTGACCAAGGGGCTGCTTCCAAAGCACAATCCTGAATCGATCATGCTTGTTGTCAAAAGGGGTTCAACGGGCGAGTTGGCCGTGCGGTTAGGGGCGCGCAGCTGTGATCTCGCATCCGGGAGATAGTGGGTTCGAACACCACTGTCGGCGGCTCTGAAGATAGTTTTCCGTGGTTTCCCATTTTCACACCAGGCAAATGCTGGGGCTGTACCTTAATTAAGGCCACGGCCGATTCCTTCCCGTTCCTAGGCCTTTCCAGTCCCATTGTCACCATAACACCTATCTGTGCCAGTATCCAGTAATCGGGAGATAGTGGGTTCGAGCCCTACTGTCGGCAGCCCTGAAGATGGTTTTCCATGGTTTCCCATTTTCACACCAGGCAAATGCCGGGGCTGTACCTTAATTAAGGCCACGGCCGCTTCCTTCCAATTCCCAGGCCATTCCTATCCCATCGTCGCCATAAGATATATCTGTGTCGGTGCGACGTAAAGCAAATAGCAAAAAAAAAGACCTATCTGTGACGGTGCGACGTAAAGCAAGTAGCAAAAAAAAGTGGGGGGGGGGGGGTCAAAATCCAGGTCAACGGCCCATAGTATCTCTCGTGTAGCGGTACTAATCATGAGTAACGTACACTTACGGTGTTCCACACATTATGGTACTACTCACAGGTAACGCATACTTATGGTGTTTAGGGCGCCACTCATAGGCAACGCAAACCCATGGTCTTCCTCACATAGGTGTAATAATCACAGGCAACGCAGACCCACGGTGTCGCTCATATAGTGGTTCTAATCACAGGCAACGTAAGCCCGTGGTGTTCCGCATATAGTGGTACTAATCTTGGGTACTATAAAATCCATGCTGATTCAGTCTCTGGTGCTACTAATCACAAACTTATTCTGCACTTAACATAGTGTTCCTCGCGTGACGGTATTAATTACAAGTAGTCTCATGGTTCTAATTCAATCATCGCTTGGTCGTCCCTTTTAGTCGCGTCTTACGACATGCAGGGTATACCGTCAGTGTCTGTGTCCCTCATCCATAAGGGGTGCAAGAGAATGGAGAACAACGGGAAACCATTCTCAGAACAGGTGATAGTGGGGAGCAACCCCTCCCATCTTCCGAATACGGAGGCGCACGGCCACGGTAAAGCAGTGGTCGGTCGGTCGGTCGGTCGGTCGGTCGGTCGGTCGGTCGGTCGGTCGGTCGGTCGGTCGGTCGGTCGGAGTGCAGAGCTGTCGGACCACTTGGGGGCCGAGACCCATTCTACATCCGCTGACCAAACACATTTTGACTTTCTCTAGTAAGCTTAATTGATGCGCTGCTTTTTTGTCGACCCAGCTGCGAAACTGCCATCTATTGGACATGTCCATAACTAGCCATATCTATAGTGCAGTAGCTTGATTAAAATTAAATGTCAAATATTCCCTCATTTAAATGTTTTATATATATAAATAGGGGTCGTCCTGCCTATCACTTTAAACAGTAGTTTCCAACTCCTTCAAAAATACGTACTCCATTTCCAACAATAAAAGGACTGTATATCGCCAGTTATTAAAAAATACTGCTATTATTTACGATCTTGCTCGACATTAAATGCAATAAACCTAAAAATCTATCAGCTGGACTGAACATTCCAACATGATTCAGGAGTTGAACTGAACTTCCTTGAATTATTGCATTAATGTGTCCATAAAACAATACATTTGATTCCTTTCATGATCCACAAGTTAGAGCTCGCAAGAACACATTATTAACAAATCTGACCATAACTGGTCCTATATTGGCCCGTATTGACTAAGATAATCAAATACCACAACGAGGTATTAACGGGACGCCCTGTCAATATTTATTAATTTTCACTAACACATTATTTATTAATCGTACATGTTTCGAAAAATTTATAACAAAAGCCCGGATTTTCATGCGGCAATAGGTTAGATTGCAAACTAATTTGGTTAGTAGGAAATGTCGGTCACCCGCTCTTCCATAATGTAGAAAGAGTAACATAAATTTTAGGGGTTCCGATGGGCCATACCCGTAATGTCTATGCAACCCCATAGCATAATCGTTGTGAAGGTAGACTATACTTGCTTCTCGCTTCAGTAAGTTTGCAGTCTACCCTATTAACGCATAAAATTCCGGGGCCTATTTATAACATTCTCTTCATAAGCGATATCAAAAGAATCTGCAAAACATCCTTACTTTCTAGGACCCAAGACGAAAATTACAATTATTGCACCTGTATTGATACAAATTTAAAAACTTAGTGCATTCTTCTTAATATATAATAAATTATAAGGATATAATTCTTTAAATGTTGTTGCGCCCGTTCTTGAAATTAATATTCTGAAAACATTGCGTACACCAGCAACGACAGCATCACATAAATGTTCAAGTGGATAAAGATCGGGAGATCTGGAGGGCCAATCCATGGTCGTAACTTCACTGGAGTGCTCCTTCAACCACCTGCGTGCCACCACAGTGTATATAATGTAGCACCAATATGATGATATGATTAATAATAATAGGAAATTCCTGAGAAAATACGAAGAGTCTGTTGTCAAAACAGCAATCCAACTCGATCCTGGGGGACGTCGACCCCACGGTAGACAAAGACGTAGATGGATTAACAGCAGGGATGACATGAGCAATGTGTATCTCAACCCCGAAGACGTGCACAACAAAGCTCGGTAGAAGAGACATAGTAGAACAGTAGATCCCGTGTAATGGGGTAAATGATAGTAAATAATAATAATGAAAATGAAAACTTACAACCTGTTTTCCACTCATTGACCGGGTCAGGGCTGTAATGAATGAATCATATATAGGCTATTAGTACGATGAGGTCGCCACTCTCAAAGTGAGTTATTAATGACTGATAGATGCTATGAAATGAGAATGGAGAGTGTTGCTGGAATGAAAGATGACAGGGAAAACCGGAGTACCCGGAGGAAAACCTGTCCCGCCTCCGCTTTGTCCAGCAAAAATCTCATATGGAACGACCGGAATTTGAACCACGGTATCCAGCGATGAGAGGCCGACGCGCTGCCGTCTGAGCTACGGAGGCTACAGTAAATAATAATAATAATAATAATAATAATAATAATAATAATAATAATAATAATAATAATAATAATAATAATAATAACCTATTTAAATATCTTGGAGATAGTGGGTTTGAACACTACTGTAGGCAGCCCTGGATATGGTTTTCCGTGGTTTCCCATTTTCACACCAAGCAAATGCTGGAGCTGTACATTAATTAAGGCCACGGCCGCTTCCTTCCCACTCCTAGCCCTTTCCTCTCCCGTTTTCGCCATAAGACTTATCTGTGGTCGGTGCGACGTAAAGTAACTTATTAAAAAAACCTTGGAGAAATAATTTTTCTTTTGGGATTAGACATTTTCGCCAATACAGAAAGGGCCTCAAAACTTCATAGAGGGCATTGAGACTAACATGGAATCATTACAATAAAGGAGTAATGTCACGTAATGAAACATTACAAAATACTTATCCCACCGGAAGCTGTATATGCATCAGAAACCTTAAACCAGGGCCTCTCAGGGTGCATGCGCCTGGTGCATGCACTGTGCACGATGCAAAAGACGACTTCGCTTGGTTGCCCAGAGTGCAGACCCCCACTCCTCGATTTGGAGCAATAGCGCTGTCTCTCTCTTTCCCCACGCCTGTCTCGCTCGCTCCCCCTGTCTCCCTCTTCATCACTTGCTCCATAGCTCTCCAAATCCGAGCCGAGTTGAGCCGAGCTTAGCCGAGTAGTCCAGAGACGAAGTGTTGGTCCGAGCCGAGGCGAGTGGAACCGATGCACAGTGCACGGAGCTCTTGCGCCTCGATTTGCACGCGTGAGATTTAGGGCGTTTGAGAGGCCCTGCCTTAAACTTTAGGTCATTCTAAAACTTCAGATATTGAAAAACAAGAACGTTAAATTCTTAGAACAATTTTCGGCCCCATACAAAAAAAAATGGAATTTCAAACAGAAGATGGACCGCAGATCTCTATAGTTACACAGATAGTTTCATCAATACTGTACGGAGGAGACGTTTAAAATTGTTTGGATACATTTTTAGGATGGATAATAATAGACTAACAAGAAGGTTATCCAATGTAATAAATTTCCAACACATGTAACAAATTGGATGGAGGAAACAAGAGGGGACCTGAATGAGTTGAACATCTGGGATGATATCACGAAAAATAGCAAATTCTTCAGGACCTCAATAAGTAAACACACATTTATGGTGGAAACTAGCAGCAGGACTGGTACAAAGTGGTCAGAAGAACGGAAGAGGCAACACAGTGAGTTCATGAAGAGATTTTGGAAGAATAGGAAGGCGAAAGTCATCAGGAAAACCTGTCCCGCCTCCGCTTTGTCCAGCAAAAATCTCATATGGAACGACCGGGATTTGAACCACGGTATCCAGCGATGAGAGGCCGACGCGCTGCCGTCTGAGACGCCAAGATGCCAGAATTTTGTCCCGCGGGAGTTCTTTTACGAGCCTGCAATTCTACAGGCTCAAAGCTGGCGTACACTTACACTGAGTGGCCAAAAGTCATGGGAAGACACTGAATGTGATGTTAGTCACAAGTTTCTCCTCCGCGAACCCTCAAAACGGCAGCAGTACGGCGAGGCATCGACTCTACAAGGTGTCGGAATCGTTCTGGAGGGATCTGGACCCACGCATCTTGCACTGCTACCCACAGTTGGTCTTGCGTAGTTGGTGCGAGGTTCATGGAGCGTACTCCAGCAACGGCAGCATCACATAAATGCTCAAGTGGATTAAGATCGGGAGATCTGGAGGGCCAATCCATGGTCGTAACTTCACTGGAGTGCTCCTTCAACCACCTGCGTATCACCGCAGAGCGGTGACATGGCGCATTGTCCTGTTGAAACATGGAGTCTCCATCACGGTACTCTAGGGCCAGAAAGGGATGCAGATGGTCTGAAAGAATGTCCACATAACGTGCACCTGTCAGTGCACCCTGCAGCCGGACAATGGGGCCTAATTGCGATCATGAGAACGCCGCACAGACCAGAACTGAGCCCCCTTCCGCCTGGATACAACCTTGTTGACACGCAGGATCCATAGCTTCATGGGGCATACGCCACACTCTCACGCGCCCATCAGATCAATACAACTTGAAACGGGATTCATCGGACCATACCACACTCCGCCGCTGTTCCATCGTCCATTGGCGATGTTCGTGGGCCCATGCACGTCATTGAGCTCTCTGTCGAGGTGTCAGCCAAGGGACACGAGTTGGGCGTCGGCTGGTGAAGCCTATGCGGTGCAGTTGCCTCCTTACGGTCCTGGTAGAACTAGGTTCCTGACTCCCAACGTTCAACTAGACGGTGATCTGACTCACAGTAGCCCGTCGAGCGCCCAGTATGGTTCTGCGGAGGGGACGTAATGTCATTTCGTTAAACACCTGTGACCTTTCCGTGCGGCGGTTTACGCGGGTGGTAACATTCTTGATTACAATTAATCACAAAATATTGCAACAGATAGTCAAAAAACAAATTTGCACCCCATGTTTGCTTTATATGTGCAGTGGGCATCTTGGACACATTCTCATTCACGGCCCTCAATGTGCTGAGGCGGCTAGGTCTATGCATCCACCGGTAGTCCTGTCAGAGGAGAGATCCTCTCTTGGAATATGTGTAAGTAAGGGTAGCATTCTGCTTCATTGAAGATCCACCCTCGATACTGTTGACCTCGGAGTGGTGGTGGTGGTGGTGATTTTTTTGCTATTGGCTTTACGTCGCACCGACACAGATAGGTCTTATGGCGACGATGGGACAGGGAAGGGCTGGGAGTGGGAAGGAAGCGGCCGTGGCCTTAATTAAGGTACAGCCCCGGCATTTGCCTGGTGTGAAAATGGGAAACCACGGAACATCATCTTCAAGGCAGCTGACAGTGGGGTTCAAACCCACTATCTCCCGAATACTGGATACTGGCCGCACTTAAGCGACTGCAGCTATCGAGCTCGGTGATTATTGTTTTAAGAGGAAGTACAACTAGGCAACCATCCTCAAACGCTGACCTCGGAAACGCGAATTCGCGTGTAATCTCCGCAATGCTATGATCCATACGCCGTGCGCCGATGATCATCGCACGTTCAAAGTCGGTTAACTCGCGACGTGTTGCCGTCTTCATGACGCTGGTGTCCGTGACAGACTGCTCAGCTACGCAGCAGTTCTAATGATGATGCTTGTTGTTTTAAGGGGCCTAACATCGAGGTCATCGGCCCCTGATGGTACGAAATGAGACGAAATGCAATGAAAAAATAAAAATCCAAAATACTCCACTGACCAGAATTCAAAGCGTGAGACGAAAAATGAACGGATGGATATGAAGTTAAAACAATCAGTGGAGACGACCCACAATGCCTCAGTCTCAGAAACTGACGGAGAACAATAGTAATACTGACCAAGGGACTGCTTCTATAGCTCAATACTGAATCGATGATGCTTGCAAGCTAAAGGGGTCCAAAATATAGGTTATCGGCCTCTCATAATGGTATTTATCGCTGGAAAGTAGAACCATGGTATTTGTCATGGTGCGGTACTAATCAAAAGTATCATAGACTCGCGGTATTCCACATATTATGGCACTACTCACAGGTAATGAAATTCGCACAGGTAATACAGACCTATGGTGTTTCACACACAGCGGCTCCATTTACAGGCAACGCAAACCTATGGTTTTCATCACGTAAGTGTAGCCTACTAACCACAGGAACTCGTACTATCCCGTGGTGTTCTTTATATAGTAGGTACTAATCATAGGCAAGCCAGAACCCGGGTGTCGCTCATACAGTGCTACTAATCACAGGTACCGTAAAAGCCTGACCGCACGGTGCTCCTGATTGCTGCTAATCAAAAACCTATTTGGTACCTAACATAGTGATACTACGCGCAAGTAATAGCGACCCATGGTGTTCCCCGCGTGGTGGTACAAATCACAAGTAGTTTCATGGTTCTAATCCAATCATCCCTTGGTCGACCCTTTTAGTCGCCTCTTAAGACAGGCACACGGGGATACCGTGGGTGTATTCTTCGTCTGCGTCCCCTACACACAGGGGGTTGTGTGTTTGGTCCGCGAGAGGTATTTTATTTCCCTCAAGTCCGCCGGCAAGCCGGTTAGGACCCCCTATCCGCCACCTGGGACGCGCCACGTGGGAGTATCACCTCTCCCCCTGCTACGCCAGCGTAGTAGGTTCGTGGACGCCGCAGTTCTAATGGGGCACCCCTTCCCGTGTATTTGAGCACCTTTAAATACCAGCTAGCGCTCTACGGCCTGAGCTAATCAGCCCGGCGTTGGGACAAAGGAAACACGAGTCCCCGAGTTGAAAGGAATTAACCAGACACGATTAAAATTCAGGAATCGAACACAAGACCACATGAACCGAAGTCATCGACGCTGACCATTCAGCCAATCTTCCCACTGTTGCTTGTCGTCTACGTGACTTGGAGAGAACAGTGCTCTATTCACACATTCATCTACTTTCACTTGTAATGAAGATGATTTTCCGTGGTTTCCCATTTTCACACCAGGCAAATGCTGGGGCTGTACCTTAATTAAGGCCACGGCCGTTTCCTTCCCACTCCTAGCCCCTTTCTGCCCCATCGTCGCCATAAGACCTATCTGTGTCGGTGCGACGTAAAGAAAAAAAAAATGTTAGTCTGTCTTCCTGATGTCCATATTCAGCAGCTACCCACACACACTACTGCACGTCCCACAGGCAAAACGCTCGCCTGTCCTTGGCAGAGAAGCGGGCCACGCCACTCCCAGTATTATAAGACATCGTTTGTTTGATCTGTTCGCACCATTCAACCATGAAAGGAACTGTCCGCTTGTGGGTGTACAAGGGTCTCTTATGTTCCCGAAGATATGATGATGATGATGATGCTTGTTGTTTTAAGGGGCCTAACATCGAAGGTCATCGGCCCCTAATGGTACGAAATGAAAGAACAAAAATTTCAAAGGCATCCACTGACCAAAATAAAAATAAAATATGTCATGAAGAATGAATGGATGGACAGGAACTCAACAAAACACAAAACAAACAAACAAAAACCAGTGGATCAGACTCAAAACAGATCGAAAATAACATTATTACCGACCAAGGAACCACTTATAAAGCACAATGATGCTTAGTGTCTAAAGGGGGTGCAAAATCCACGTCAAAGGCCCCACAGAACGGTACATGTCGCGAGTAAAATAGAACCATGGTATGTGTTATGTTGGGGTATTAATCAGAAGTAGCGAAGACTCACAGTGTTCCACAAAAGATGGTACTACTCACAAGTATTGCAATACGTACAAGTAACGCAGACCTATGGTGTGTCTCACACAATGGCCCAACTCATAGCCAACGCAAACCGAGAAGGTTCCCCACCTAGGTGTACTAAACACGGGCGCCGGTATCCCCGTGGTGTTCCTCACATAGTGGGTACTAATCACAGGCAACGCAGACCCACGGTGCTGCTCATATAGTGGTACAACTCACAGGCTACGCCCAGACCCGCGGTGTTGCGCACATGGGTACGACGCACGGGTACTGGAATCCACCAGGCCAGGCTTTTACTGCTACTAATCACAAACCTATTTCGTACCAAATTTAGTGGTACTACTCGCAAGTACAGGCAACGTATGGTGTTCCCCGCGTGATGGTACGATTCAAAATTAGGTTCATGGTTCTAATTCAGTCAGCCCTTGGTCGCCCCTTTTAGTCGCCTCTTACGAAAGGCAGGGGATACCGCGGGTGTATTCTACATGTGCGTCCCCCACCCGCAGGGGGTAGTGTGTTTGGTCCGCGAGAGGTATTTTATTTCCCTCAAGTCCGCCGGCAAGCCGGTTAGGACTCCCCTATTCGCCACCTGGGACGCGCCACGTGGGAGTATCACCTCTCCCCCTGCTACGCCAACGTAGCAGGTTCGTGGTTCCCGAAGATAAAGACGAAACCTGTGTTTAAGTATCTACAAAGATGGACCAGCGAAAATGAAGATGTTCAATGAAAAGGACATGGCATAGCCTATACAGTGGCGGTGAAAGTGGTCATCATCATTATCATCAGCAGCAGCAGCAGCATCATTATCACGTGTTCTAGTTATTGCCAGGTTCCTGACAGTAGCGGTGATTAGGGGGAGGGTGGAATTAAGTTTGTACTCAGTTTTAACCGCCTGTAGCTGGCAATTATAAAACAATCGATTTGTATAAACTCTGTTGTCTTTTCAGCTAATTATTTCCTTTAATGTCTTTAATTATTTAAAAAAATACTTTGCGGAAATACGCACAAAATGTAGTTCGTCGCGGCTAACCGAATTATTGTCCGGCTCCATAGCTAAATGGTTAGCATGCTGACCTTTGATCACAGGGGTACCGGATTCGATTCCCGGGAGGGTCGGGGGTTTTAACCATGATTGATTAATTCCCCTGGCACGGGGACTGGGTGTATGTGTCGTCTTCATCATCATTTCATCCTCATCACGACGCTCAGGTCGCCTGCGGGGAAATCAAACGAAGTGCGCCAGACGAGCCGAAGTCCTCAGGACACCTCCAGGCACTAAAAGCCATACGCCATTTCCATTCTATCGTAAAAACCGCCTCTACTGTTTTTACTCCATTATTATTTTATTTTATTTTTTAGCACAGTGGGCATTAAGAGGCTATCATCACTAAGTGAGACTAAAACTTTCAAAATGATCACTCCTAAGCGAAGTTTGCATGTCGCATTCATGTTTATTATTTTGATGAAGCATCGTGAGGAGTATCTGTAACTATGAACCGAAGATACAGCATACAGCTGGGGCGCATTGCCGTTATGCAGCAGGACACTTCAAAAACCAATGTGACAAAAATCAATCTTGTCAACACTCTCGTGTTCCTTGCTACGTCCTACGCATCAAAGGCATGATGATCGCCACCGCATCGAGGCCTTTGAGATGGGTTGCTGACGACGACGACGACGACGACGTATGTTTCGCATTCCGTGGACAGCACACAGAACCAATACATCCGTTCTCAAGGACATCAGACACCAACAAATAGAGATGGGGAGATTTTGAACGAGTGATTCATAATGAACGAATCATTGCACTGAACGATTGAATCATGATTCAGTGAACGAAATGAATTGACTCGTTTGTGAATCGAAAGCTGAACCGAGAGACGACAGCCGCAACTCGTTCCTTAGTTCCTCGTTCCTCGTTCGTTCTGATTCATATCGCCCAATCGGGTATCCACCATTTTTTAATCAATTACAACTTGTGAAGAACGACTCTGTTATTTTTTACTTAACCTGAACTAAAGTCCGGTTGACAAGTCAAATACTCCTAACCTAACCTTACAGGTAAAAATATTTTATTTTTTTAAATAAGAAATTATCACGTCGTTTCAAGTCACACACTTCACAGAACTGTAATATACACTCAACTTCCAGCTCAATGCGAAATGTTAGGTTAAGTTTGCTTCAAGGTTCCCGTTTCCGTTCTCGTTCTCATGAACTACTGTCAACTAATAGTGTGGAACGTGGCCACAAAAATGTTCATATCTACTATAAATTTCAAATTCGATTGTAGCATTTTTCGACTGTAACCTCTAAAAAAGGATATTACTCTTGTTAAAAAGCTAGCAGTTACCTTGAACATTTCACTTCTCGTAACTTGTAAAGCAGTAGCAGTTATAAAGAACATAACGGGATGGTTCATCTGAGTCCATGGTTTCGCTTTCGGCTCTCCGTCACGTGGTAATCGAATGAACGAATCAAATGAACGAATCATTTTGGTGAATCGTTTCAAATGAATCGGTTCTTTTGAATGAATCAGATTCCCCATCTCTACCAACAAAGATTATCGACCTTGATACATAAGATAAGAACAGCTGAAGACAGAAATGCATGGAGAAATGATGTGTGAAGACCTGCCTAAGGGCAGAACATTTGATATATTGTACTCCTCCTAAATTGTGTCCATGCCATTCGGCAGTTTCTCAACAACTTTTCTTGGCGGACACAGATAAGATAAAAATATCATCCGCAAACATCAGAGTTGTGATTTCCTTTCCTTTAACGGGCATTCATTTGCCAGTTTGCTATTTTGATTCAGTCTCTCTTAATTTCTTCGTCACTTCTTCCTCACGATCATTCAATCTCTGTTGAACTACTACTCTCCGATTTGGACAACAACCTCCCCCTCCAATATTAACAAGTTAGACACAGCAGTGTCCTCCTTTGCTTCAATTGTAAGGAACAGAAAACCCAAGCTCAGAAGTATGTCTACGCAGCAGGTATTGAGGGCAATAAATGTATCACTGCTGCACATCAAGCGACAGGTAGCTGATCAGCGTTTCCTCCGCGGGATCTTAAGTGGGGATTACCGCTCGGTACATTTTGTCTCACTCTTCACCCTCCGTGTTCCATCTCGCTCCACCAGAATCAAAGAGCTTCTCCACATTCCCCACAACCAGCACTCAATACTTCAACGATCCTTCCTAATCCATCCCCCAACCCTCTTTAACAATATTAATAGGAGACAAGAGATTGATATAGCATCAAGTAAAAATATATTCGAGAGGGGTGTAAATATTCCCTTAAAGATAAGTTTATGTTATTACACCGCCATCTTGATCCACGACGACTTGGCTGTGAACATGGACATTCTCATGGTTTTCGATTTGGACAGTTGTGCTTGATGATGATGATGATGATGCTTGTTGTTTAAAGGGGCCTAACATCGAAGGAAATCGGCCCTTGGACAGTTGTTAGGAGTAGATTGTCTTCCTGATCTTGTTATCTTTTGTTATGTTTGTTATATATAATTATGAAAGTGTGTTGACAGTACAAGTGAAATTTGCTCAGTGTAGCTGTATCTTGTGTTTCGTGAATAATTCTTCTTCTTCGTTTTGCCTCATGACTGAGGCGTCGTGACTATCATAATATTCAGCCCTCTAGCCGATGAACCATACTCCGCCATTCTTCCCTATCTAAAGCTTTCAATGTGGTTACTCTGAGAGAACACTGTAGGGGGCCGTTCACCATGTCAATCCATCGCGTTGGTATTCGTCCTCGTTGTCTGGTTCCCTGGACTTTGCCCTCAACAATCAGCTTTTGCAGACTACCATCTCGGCGCATTATATGTCCAAAGTAGCGTACAATTCGTTGAAAGACCTTACACGAACTTTTATCTGAAGTTGGTTCAGGATTGATGTGTTCGTGCGATGAGCTGTCCAAGGAATCCTTACAACTCATCATTGAATAATAAATAAATACATAATAAAACATGTGAAAGTAGGGGCACAAAATAGCCCTATCTCACTTCATTTTGAATAGCTGCCTCTCTTTCATAGTCCTCGATATTTACCACTGCCATTTGATTTCTGAACAGGTTGAAAAATAAATGTGCTGACCATATTGTGGTATTACGGGATCACAGCTAGAACACTACAGAAAATCAAATGCTTTTGTGTCACCGTGAAAATTGATGGAAGAATGAGTTCTACCCCCTGTGGGTGGGGACGCAGACGAAGAATACACCCACGGTGTCCCCCACCTGTCGTAAGAGACGACTAAAGGGGCGACCAAGGGTGATTGACTTAGAACCATGAGACTACTTGTGATTAGTACCATCATGCAGGGAACACCGTGGGTCGCCTTTACTTGCGAGTCAAAATCGACCAAAGAACATCAGAAGCGACTACAATCAGAAAAGGTGTTCGTCAGGGATGTGTGCTATCACCTCTCTTGTTCAACATTTATTCTGAAGCAATATTTAGGGAAGTGTTGCTGAAAGAAAACAGCGGGATAGTTATAAATGGACAGGCAGTTAACCAATATCAGGTAAGCAGATGATACTGTTGTCATAGCAAATGAATTACCTGCTCTCCAATGCATGATAGACAAATTACTCCAGCGCAGTGAAGAGTTTGGCCTCTTTGTCAACGCTTCCACGACCAAAGTTGTAGTCTTCTCTAAAAGAAAAATCCAAGCAACCCTGTCAATAAAAGGCAGTAAGATTGAACAAGTATCCTCCTTCAAATACTTGGGCACTGTGCTAGATGAGGAATGTGATTCCAAGAGCCAGGAGACTTTGTTTTTTAGCATGAAACAGCTATTTACAAAATCGGATCTAAGTCTGCAATTGAGAATGCGAATGATTCGGTGCTGTGTGTTCTCCATTTTTCTCTTTGGATGTGAAAGCTGGACCCTTGACCAAAATCTAGAAAAAAGAATTGATGCTTTTGAAATGTGTCTATATCGCCGCCTACTCCGAATACCTTGGGTGTTGAAAATACCAAATGACGAAATCCTTCATCGCATGAAGAAACAAGAGCTATTACTTACTGTAAATAAAAAGGAAAACCCAATATCTAGGGCACATTATCAGAGGCGAGAAGTACCAGCTATTACAACTCATCATTGAAGGTAAGATACAGGGGAAAAGATCTGTTGGCAGGAGTAGGAATTCATGGCTGAAGGACATCCGAAGATGGCACAACTGCACTTAGAAGATGCTTTCCATGCTGCAACATCACGTCCGGCTGTGTGGACCGCCAACCTCCGCTGGGAGAAGGCGCCTCAAGAAGAAGTACTATGTTAGGTACACAATAGGTTTGTGATTAATAGCAGCAGAGGGTGGTTCACTATGGGTTTACAGTACCTGTGATTAGTACCATTATATGAGCGACACCGTGGGTCTGCGTTGCCTATGATTAGTACCTACACTATGTGAGGAACACCACGGGATAGTGCGAGTCCCTCTGATTAGTACCCACTATGTGAGGAACACCATGGGTTTGCGTTGCCTATGGGTGGCACCGTAATGTGAGAAACACCATATGCCTGCGTTACCTGTTCGTATTACATTACATGTGAGTAGTACCACAGTGTGTGGATCACCGTAAGTCTACGTTACTTGTGATTAGTACCGCTACATAAGAAGTACTATGGTTCTTACTTTCCTAGCGATAAGTACCATTATGAGGGGCCGTTGACCTGGATTTTGGCCCTTTAGACAAGCATAATCGATTCAGGATTGTGCTTTGGAAACAGCGCCTTGTTCAGTATATGCCATTGTTTTAAGTTAGTTTCTGGAAACGTGGGGCATTGTGGGTCGGATCCGAATGATCGTTTTAGGTTCATAATCATTGTTAAATTTTTAACTTTCAATATTGTGAGCCGGATCCGCTAATTATTTTAGATTCATATTCATCCGTTCATTCTTCATCATCACGTTCTGAATTCTGGTCAGTGGATGAGTTTTCGACTTTTAAATTGTCATTACACTTAGTTTCATTTCGTACCAGTAGAGGCCGATGACCTAGATGTTGGGCCCCTTAAACAACAATCATCATCATCATCATCATCGATATTGTTACGTACCAACCCTCTGCCTGTAGCTCCCTTCGGTATTTCTTGGAAGCAGCTAGTGAACCAGCTGCGAGCTCCCAGGGCTTAGTGACAGCCTCACCTCTCTCTTGTTCCCTTCGTATTGTTTCTCGTGGATCTTCTGGAATATTCTCATTCCGGCCGCACTCCGAAGAGTCTGGAACTTCATTACCGCGGATATAAAAGAGGCTCGCCGGGAGCAGACAGTTTAATTTCGTATGGCTATTTCTAGCCGAGTGCAGCCCTTGTAAGGCAGACCCTCCTACGAGGGTGGGCGGCATCTGCCATGTGTAGGTAACTGCGTGTTATTGTGGTGGAGGATAGTGTTATATGTAGTGTGTGAGTTGCAGGGATGTTGTGGACAGCACAAACACCCAGCCCCCGGGCCATTGGAATTAACCAATGAAGGTTAAAATCCCCGACCCGGCCGGGGATCGAACCCGGGATCCTCTGAACCGAAGACCAGTACGCTGACCATTCAGCCAACGAGTCGGACGGGAGCAGACAGTGAGTGTAGGAGAGTTGGTAAGCAGTTGTACTGGCTGTCGTCGGAGTTGGTGTGGTGCGCTTCCACCAGAGTCAGTGTCAGAGTGTCGTCATTTTCGAGTGTCGCTTGCAGTATTGCCACACTAGCGGATTTTCCGCCAAATTTTAAGGACTTTTAAAGGGAACAGCGTACAGCGGAATTTTTGACGGATTTTCAAACTGCTATTAACGGTTTTAAGCAGATTGGTTCTCACCTTTATTCATAAGGAGAAAATTAATAATCCCTTTGTTAGTTGAAGATGGTGTTAAATTAATTTCCTTTATTAAAGAAGCTACTATATGCTATTTTGTTTCAGTTCGGAATTTAGTGGAATTTTCGCGGATTTTCAACTAAATCTTAGCTGAGAAAAGATTTTTGGGTATACTGTGTGTTTACCGGTGTGGAGTTGTGGGGAACAGTGCACGAAGAGTAATAACAATAACAGTCGTATGGTCTGAGCTACCGTGTGCAGACATTTTAATTTGACGCCATCTAGCTGTCTTCCCGTCAATTTCGACGTTCCTATTTTGCTCTAGGCCTACTAGATGGTAGAGCAAACCGAATCTTACCTGCACTTTAGTGGCTAAGTTGTATCGGATAAAGACTAAAAGTTTTGTTTTGGAAGAGACCAAGATATTGTTTTCGAGGATACCACGTTTACGAAAAGACGGCATATCGTTATTGTTATTACTCTTCGTGCACTGTTCCACATACTCACTCCACACCGGTACATACGCGGTACTCCACGGCAGTACACATACAGTACTCCACAGCAGTACACATACAGTACGATAGCGAAGGAAGTGGAGAACTCATTTGCGAAGCTTTGAAAAATTACTTTAGGCGTGGCAAACCCTCAAGGTTGTTCAGAAAAGAGCTTCTAATAAATAAATAAATAAATAAATAAATAAATAAATAAATAAATAAATAAATAAATCGTTACGTAACATGCTTTGCAATTGTTTCACAGAAGTCACGGGTTTGACCAAGAGCAATGAGTGACTACAACACAGACGTCCATGGTGCAATAAACATAGATATAAATATCGTCAGAGTAATTGAAACGAAACAAAGCAATGTTCATTGTTTTATTCATAACTTTAACTGGCGATCTGCCGATTACCAGTATTTAGTCACAGTCTAATATATACAGTCGCGAAGCTCTGATGATATTTTTCATCCGATGCGACTACAGCTCTCCAAGCGGCGAGGTAGAGGCAACTTGCTGGCAGACAACAGGGAACGAATTACCACTACAGTCTAAAATGGTCATAACTTCTGAACCATTCATGCAAATAAATTCCTGACAAGGTTATTGTAATCCTTATGAAATAGTGGATGAGGTCGAACAATTTATTTCGATGAGGAGTTCGAGGATAATATCGAAATATTTATTTAATCTATAGGAATCATTTTTCTTTACCGCGGACTATAATATGAAATCGCTTCTAGAGGGCAACCAGACCGTCCGACCGACATCGAACCTGCCAAGTTGGGCTAAGAAGGCCAGCGCTCTACCATGGTCGTCACTTGCTTTCTTGGCTTACGCTGCGTGAACTGTCAACGATAGACCCCAAGTGTAAGCGTACGAATTGTAGAGCATAGAAACCTCTACCAAAAAAAAAAAAAAAAGCCCGCGATGGTATATACCTATTTCGAACCGGTTGCCCTCTAGAAGCGATTTTATGTTATAGTCCGCGGTAAAAAAAAACATAACTCCTTAAGATTAAATACATATTTCGATATTATCCTCGAACTTCTCATCGAAATAAATTGTTTGACCTCCTCCACTATTTCATAAGGATTACAATAACCTTGTCAGGACATTATTTGCATGAATGGTTCAGAAGTTATGACCATTTTAGACTGTAGTGGTAATTCGTTCCGTGTTGTCTGCTAGCAAGTTGCCTCTACCTCGCCGCTAGAGGTGCTAGTGTCGCTCCAGCTGTCAAGTGGATGAACCTTCCTCTTATTAGAGCTTCGCGACTGTATATATTAGACTGATTTAGTTTAATCGCACAAATAAGTGTCGTAAAGGTTTTGTGATTGTCAGTAAACTGACGAGTGATGTGAAATAAATTAAAATCTTTTCCACATAATCATACTTCTTTAAGTGGCAATGGGGTCCTAGAAACTGTGAAAACTGCGGTATTTAAGTTGACTATGGCCAGCACGCTGGGCGTTATAAAGTTATTGTGAGAAGCAGCGAAGGCGTTCGGGAATTAGAAGTGGGGTGGGGTTTGGATATCAAAATTGAAAAACATTGCTACGAAATAGTAAGTTTCTGATGCTTCCTGAGTGAATTTCGACAGAGAAGTAAAGGTTGACAGTCTAACAACTTATGTGTGGTAATAACAGTTTTTTGAGATTTTGATTCAGTATTATACAATGAACCTTTCACCAAAGGAACAATTCCCCATGTATTGCAATTTAATAAGAAGTACGGCATCGTTTAGTGTTTGACTACACACTAACAAAGTAACAGACACCTAGCTAGACTGCACAGACACATTGACTGAGTGAGATTGCCAGACTGAGGAATGTGTGCGGCCGGCGGGTGAATCATACCTCAGCGACCATGACCTGGGCAAAACTATACCCTTGTTACCCTGCAGCACAAGCTTCACGTTGCTGCACGAGTGTCCACTACTTACTGAGGCGCTGTTAACCGCGACGAATTGCGCATATTTCCGTTAAGGAGGCAATGTTTTAATGAATGAAAATCCATAGCATGTTTCCAGTCATTCGACCGGGTCAGGAATGGAATGAATGAAGCTCCATCTAGCGCCAAGGATAGGAATTGTGCCGACTGCCGAAGCTTGTCGCACTCCTTTGGGAAATTGATTAATGAATGACAGATGAAATTAAATGATATTAGAGAGTGTTGCTGGAATGAAATATGACAGGGAAAACCAGAGTACCCGGAGAAAAATCTGTCCCGCCTCCGCTTTGTACAGCACACATTTCACATGGAGTGACCGGGATTTGAATCACGGAACCCAGCGGTGAGAGACCGGCGCGCTGCCGCCTGAGCCACGGAGCCGATACTATGTTTTAATAAATATTTAAATAAATTAAAGGGAAGAATTTGTATAAATTGTTTTTAAAAAATAATTCCTAGTTTCAGGTGGCTAAAATAGAATTAACGGGGCGAGTTGGCCATGCGATTAGGGGCGCGCAGCTGTGAGCTTGCATCCGGGAGATAGTGGGTTTGAGCCCCACTGTCTGCAGCTCTGAAGATGGTTTTTCGTGGTTTTTCATCTTTACACCAGACAAATACTGGGGCTGTACCTAATTAAAGCCATGGCCTCTTCCTTCCCATTCCTAGGCCTTTCCTATCCACTCGTCGCCATAAGACCTGTCTGTGTCGGTGCGACGTAAAACAAATTGTAAATAAAATGGAATAAAAAGGAATTTTTTATCCAGTTCATTTCGGAATTTAGCGGATTTTCAACTAAAATTTAGCGAGGAAAAAATTTCTGGGTTGGCAACACTGGACTTGTTGGAGTACTGTGTGTGTACTGCAGTGGACTGCTGTGTGTGCACTGTGCGCGTATAGTTTAGAGGTGGAGGGGTTTAAAGCGTGCAAGATTAATGACCGGGCGAGTTGGCCGTGCGCGTAGAGGCGCGCGGCTGTGAGCTTGCATCCGGGAGATAGTAGGTTCGAATCCCACTATCGGCAGCCCTGAAGATGGTTTTCCGTGGTTTCCCATTTTCACACCAGGCAAATGCTGGGGCTGTACCTTAATTAAGGCCACGGCCGCTTCCTTCCAACTCCTAGGCCTTGCCTTTCCCATCCCCTCGTCGCCATAAGACCTATCTGTGTCGGTGCGACGTAAAGCCCCTAGCAAGATTAATGAACCGATTTTGAACATTCTGATTCTCAAACTTCTAAGAAAACCATTGTATATTGTTCCCAGCTTTACCACAGACATTCCGAGAATGATCCCTGGTTATAACTTAGAATGTATGTTGCCATTTTAACCCCATTTAACCATGCTCTGTCCTCTGAATAATAAACTTTGTGACAAAAGATCTGGCAATGGCCCGTTTTACTAAACCGGCCGAAACATTCTGCAAACAGGTCGCATGTTTGTTTCTTCTTATCTTTCGCAAAAGTGACTCCTCGCGATTTATTCAGCTCGTGTGATTCTTAAGAAGATGCTCTGAGTGCATTTTCTTTGAGTTTCTTTGAAATATTATCTCCCGTATAACAGGCGGCCAAGACTTAAAAGCTTGCACCAGCAGTAGAAAGTTAATGTTGTTGAATATGAGCTACGACTCGATAACCTTAGAATTTGGGTTGCGACTGGTTCTTAGCTTCTGTTCTGCAGTATCTTACGTATAAAAGGAAAGCTTCTGGACAAACAGCTGTGATATCTTGTAACGTTTGCTTGTAACCATTCTCTTTGGTAACCATGTTGGTCACCATTGTAAGTGTATGGTTATTACACTTACCTCACAGTTAAGTATTTCCGTAGATTTTACTGATTCTACTTGACGTAATAATAATAATAATAATAATAATAATAATAATAATAATAATAATAATAATAATAATAATAATAATAATAATAATAAATAATAATAATAATCAGGGTTCAGAAAAAGTCGCTCAACAGCCGAACAGATCCAAAATCTCAAAACGATCATCAGATATTGTACACTAAGGTCCAAGCAGTATGTGTCTGTCTTTGTGGACTTCACGAAAGCGTACGGTATGACTACATTGACCGGGAAGTCCTGCTAAACATCTTAAATTAATTTGGAGTTGATTTGAAACGGTTGGCATTAATTAGAGCCACCCTGAACGATACAAAATCCAAGGTGAAGTTCCATGGATGTCTTTCGCATTCCTTTGACATCAAAACAGGAGTCCCCGATACTCTTCAACTGCGTTCTTGAAAAGATCATCAGAACCTGGCGGGTGAGATTACAGGAAACCAACTACAGTCCACTAAGAATAGGAACCAAATCCAAGGGGATCACAACAGACTGCTTAGCATTTGCCGATGATATTGCCGTTCTCACAAACGACGTAGAAACCGCTAGAGCTCAAGTTGAAATGTTAAAGGAAATTGCCGAACAAACTGGTCCGCAGATATGGTTTGAGAAAACAGAAGTAATGACTAACATCAAAGAGGCCCCACCAAAAATCCATACAAAATACGGGGACATCACCCGAGTAGACAAATTCAAATACCTGGGTGAGATCATCATGAAAAATGGACTGGACCAAGAAGCACTTCAGGAGCGAGTACGCAAACTGGAAATAGCCTACCAAACATCCCGCACAATCTACAACAAAAAATGCCTTTCCCAAAACACCAAGATACGTCACTATGAAACAGTCGAGGCCAACGAAAGATATTCCTTACATGAATGTTATTTTTAGTTTTTGTTCCACCAGGTATAGTAAGAGACACTATGTTTCATTTGATCTGTAGTTCAATAGTGTTCTTTTAGTAGGTTAAAATGCGCTGAAATGTATTTTATTTACCGCGCTACGATAGTCTCTCGCGTGAGCTTGGGGATGCATTCTCTACAGTAAGACCGGCCGAGTCACGTGACATTCAGTGTATGACGTGCGCGCCGCGGCCTGTCTTTCTCGTCGGCCTCGGAAACAGTTCTGAAGCCAGTAGTTCTATATTCAGCCGAAACCCTGTCTCTAAATGCCAACAAAGGACTCCTTGAAGAACTGGAGGAAAAAGGGCGCAAAATTGTGAGAGGAATCTTGGGTTTAAAGGACAGAAATGGAATCCATCAAAAGAGATCCAAAGAGGAAGTCTAAAGCAAAATAGAGAAAATTACTGACACAATCCGAAAAAGACGGGCACGATTTTATGGTCATCTGAAAATAATGGACGAAAGAAAGTTAACTAAAGAGATCTTTCACTTTTTTGATTCAAACCTCAAGAACACAATTACCTGGTTTAGAAATACCAAAGAAGACCTGCAAATGCTACATATCTCAACTGAATATGCTCTTAACAGAGATCGCTTCTGAAAGAAAATATTGACGAACGGGCTAAACCGAGACGAGCAACCGAAGAGAAGACACGGTGCCCCTTGGACAGAGGAGCGTAAGAAGGCCCACTCACAAAGAATGAGGGAGAAAGAAGGCCAAGTTCAGTGTCAAATGCAAGAAGACTTAACGTGGTCCTTGATGCCCCCAGCGAATTATATAATAATAATAATAATAATAATAATAATAATAATAATAATAATAATAATAATAATAATAATGTTCTTAGGACAGAGAACCGATCTCAGTACCGACAAGCTTTCTCTTCCCACTGTCCCTCACAAAAAAAAAAGAGTACAGGGACCACCAGACCTAAGTGGACGGATGGGAGCAAGCAGGCACACAGCCAGAAAATGCAGAAGACCATAGCTAAGATTTAAGACGAGCCCCGTGGTTCCTAGAAGGCCAAAACGAACCGAAAAATGTTATTCGGAGAAATCTCTGATCCGTTTGAAATTATGACAGGGGCCAGACAATGATACGGATTATCCCCGATCCTGTTCAAGGTCGTAAAGGAGAAAATAATGAAAACTTGGGAAGAAACTACGAAATTGGAAGGAATAAGTGGAATACACCTGGGGAAGAAAGTACAGAACCTAGAAATCAAGTGTTTAGGTTTTGCCGAAGACCTTGCCGTCTTAGACAAAACACCGAAAGGACGCACAAAAGATGTTGGGACAGCCGCGTGAAATCGCAGAAAAAGTGGGTCTTAAAGTGTCGTACGAAAGGGCTGAATATATGGAGTACCAGCACCGAAATGAACGGTAAAACATGGAAAGATTAAAAGGACAGAGAAGTTGAAATACATGGGAGACTGGATCAGACCCAACGGACTGGATGAAGAGGCAAGAGCCAGAAAATTAGATATTGCCCACCAGCCAATACAGAACAGGTATACCAAAGGGGGCAATAGCCTACAACAGGGCCTGTAAGGGTGCATGCACTGTGCACGGTGAAAAAGACGACTTCGCTTGGTTCACCAGAGTGCAGACCCCTACTCCTCGATTTGGAGCAATAGCGCTGTCTCTCTCTTTCCTCACGCCTATCTCGCTCGCTCCCCCTGTTTCCCTCTTCCTCACTTGCTCCGTAGCGCTCCAAATCCGAGCCGAGTTGAGCCGAGCTTAGCCGAGTAGCCCAGAGACGAAGCGTTGGTCCGAGCATAGCCGAGTGGGACCGATGCACTGTGCACAGGAACTCTGCGCCGCAGTTTGCACCCGTGAGATTTTGGGCGTTTGAGAGGCCCTGGCCTACAAGGCCGAAAAATCATATATTGCAACTCAGTAATAAAGCCAGAAAGATTGTACGATTTAGAATGTCTTATTTTAAATAAAAAGAGGAGCTGCAAGAACTCGAGATGAAGGAAAGGAAGATTCTGAGGAAACTTTTGGGACCACAGAATACTAAGGATAGGACTTGAAAGAAAAGGGCAAACAAGGAGCTCTACAAGTACACTGAAATGATGAGACACAATGCGTAAACGAAGGCTGGAATTCTACGGACACCTAGTAAGAATGGATGACAAACTACTGACCAAAAAGATCTTCAGATACATCATGGGGTTAAAGACCACCTGCAAGTGGGTAAAAGAGGTCAAGAAGGATGCAGAAGAAGTTGGAATTACATTATAGAGACGATCCACAATAGAAGAGAGTTCAGAAGAAGAGTCGACAGTCCAAAATCATTTGAAGAGAAACCACTAAATCGAAGACCCAAAAGAATCATTTCCGGATAGGAAAGAAAAATGAGAAGCGAAATTTTCGTAAATGGTGCCAGAGTTCACCGAAGTGGAACCCTTTAATTTAAATTTTAAAATGTCATAATGAATTTATCTTCTGTCAGGGTGTATATGATGCTGTATTTTGGTACTGTACATCCGCTTCAGGCCTTACCCAATCCCCATGAAAACGGCCAAACCCATGATTTTAAATGTAACCTGCAAGGAATATGTTTATTTTGCATATAGAGTCACTGTTTTGCTGTACTTCGCACCGACATAGATAGGTCTTGTGGCGACGATGTGATAGGAAAGGGCTAGAAGTGGGAAGGAAGCGATGATGATGATGCTTCTTGTTTAAACCGGTCTAACAGCTAGGTCATCGGCCTGTAATGGTACGAAGTGAGACGAAATGTAAAGGCAATTTAAAAGTCCAAAATTCATCCACTGACCAGAATTTAAAACGTGATGGTTAAAAAAGGAATGGCTGAATATGAATTTTTTAAAAACTAGCGGATCCAACTCACAATACTGAAAGTTAAAAATAATTCCAAAATCGATCCATTGACTAGAATTTAAAAAAAGACGTCGATGAACAATGATTGTGAACTTAAAACAATCAGTGGATCTGATCTTCCCAGAAACCATCTTAAAACAATAGTTTTACTGACCAAGGGGCTGCTTCCAAAACATAATTCTGAATTGATGATGCTTGTTGTCTAAAGGGGTCCAGAATCCACGTCGATGGCCGCTCATAATGGTACTTATCACTAATGTCATGTTGCGGTACTAATCAAAAGTAGCGTAGACTCACGGTGTTCCACACATTATGGTACTACTCACAGGTATTGTACGTCGCACAGGTATATAACACAGACCTATAGTGTTTCTCACGTATGGCGCCACTCATCGTATACCCATGATGTTCCCCACATAGGTGTACTAATCACGGCCGCCGGTATTCCCGCGGTGTTCCGCTAGTACTAGTACTTAGCGGTTCCTTTGATGTTAGTCAGGCTTCTGGTAGGTGAAAAGGCTTCCGCAACGCCAAATAGTTCCCTAGGTTTGTCACTTGTTCCTGAAGTCAGGAGCTTCCTTCAGTTTGGTTAGATATTCTGGTGAACTGACTTGACGAATTAAAAATTTTTGCCGTGTATAAATATGGAAAATATATCACAGATTGTATGTCATTCGGGCTCGTTACCAACTCTTATATTTCATACATAGATAGCTGGTAATGTTCTAAGTGGAGTATGTAGCAAAATAATAATTATTTAACTTGAGATTGATATCTTATTGCACTGTGCATTTAGTAAGCTTTGTTCGAGTTCATTCCATTGCTGATAAGTTCGCATACAATTTGCGACGTTGAAGATGGATCCAAGAAAACAGTTGGCAATACTGGCCGCAATGCAACAGTATGTTCAGTATTCATAATGGCTGCCAGCTGTGAGCAAGACGTGTGTGATGCAGTGACGCTTGAGTCCCCTGTGAAATACTTTAACGCAAATAAACGTGGAGAAAAATTAAGTAGGAAATCTAAACAAATTGTTTTAAATGTATACAGTAGCCTACGAGATGAGAATCCGCTGTGGACTGTGGAAGACATGGTGAAAAAGACCGCGCAGCTGACTAGTGTTTCTGTGTAGTGTTTACGCCGCTCGCGCGGAATTTAAACTCCACGGAAAATCCAAGTCTCCAGCGAAAGGTCGACCGGCGTCCAAAGGGAAGAAAGTTCGTGTGTCACAATATTCTGATTTTGTTTTAAGTGGCGTTCGGAGAAAAGTGCACAGTTTTTTTCTTAAGAACGAAATTCCGACTGTCAAGAAAGTGACAACTGCAGTAAATAGGGATGCCGAGTTACCTAATTTCAGTGAGAGTACAATTCGGAGGTTGATGACGGATTTAGGATTTGTCTTTAGGAGGCGGAATAGAGCTTCAGCTTTACTGGAACGAGCGGATTTAATTCAGTGGCGTCACAAGTACCTAAGGTCAATCAAGGATTATCGTAAACAGAAGCGCACGGTTTATTACCTTGACGAAACTTGGTGTAACGCTGGACATACACCATCTAAGGTATGGCAGGACAGTACTATTAAAAGCAAACGCCAGGCTTTCATTAGTGGTGTAAGTACCGGGTTGAAAGCCCCAAGTGGAAAAGGGGGTCGTGTGATCATAGTACATTGTGGGAGCGAGAACGGTTTCGTTGATGGTGCGGGACTTGTATTTAGAGCCAGAAAGTCCAGTGGCGATTATCACCAGGAAATGGACGGTCCCAGGTTCGAAGCTTGGTTTAAGGAACTACTGCCGAAACTTCAGCCGAATAGTGTGATTGTGATGGACAATGCCAGTTATCACTCTGTCAAGCGTGAAAGGATCCCTACGTCGTCTTCCAAGAAAATTGACATGCAGAAGTTCCTAAGGGAGAAGGGAGTGTACTTCGAGGATAGCTGGATAAAAGCAGAACTCATAGGTTTAATTCAAATTGTGAAACATAAGTATGAAGGTTACCGTATTGACAGCATTGCTGGACTGGCTGGACATACTGTGCTTCGTTTACCTCCATATCACTGTGAACTAAACCCGATAGAGCTAATATGGAGCCAGGTCAAGGGTTACGTTGCTCTGAACAACACCACTTTTAAACTTGATGATGTCGAAAGGTTACTACAGGAAGGAATCGCCGAAGTTACACCGAAAAGTGGGCGAACTGCGTCCGTCACATTATGGGAGAAGAGACGAAATTGTGGAACCTGGACTTCTTAATGGATGCAGAGGAAGACAGGTTTGTGATCAGCGTTGATAGTGACAATGAATCGTCGAGCGGTAGTCTCAGCGGAATAGAAGAAATGGATGGAGATTAGCTACGTCACTCGTTATACTGTTTTCAATACAAATCATATATTGTCTTAAGGGAATTCTTATGTTTTCTTGTGGTGCTATATCGTATGCTCTCCTGTGGCTGTTTATATATGTCGTGAGTGTTTCTGATGACACGTTTCCCTAAAGTCGCTGAATTTTAGTTTTAAGAAAGTGTCTCAATATGTAAACGAGCAATCAAGGTGAAGGAAAAAAAAAATGTCACTCAAATAAGCCGCATGCCACATGTGTTTGGCTGCTCGTCAGTAGGCTCAGTTCGAACTATGCACTCGCCGTAAATAAGATTTGTGTAATACAAAATATGGTTTGTGAAATATGGTTTTTACAGTTGAAATATGCAATTATCTTTATTATTAATAATACAGTACATTGGTACATTTCAATTATATTTCCACTGATTAATTTTAATACGGTATATAAATAATAGCAGAAAATATCCGTAACAACTCAAAAAGGCATCAAACTTTAAAATAGGCAACAACAACAACAACAACAACAAAGTAATTACTGGTTATACCATGACCAAATGTACGGAAACACATGTATATCTATTTGACACTTCAATATATCCACCCAGATAGAAAAGTAACTAAGTTTCCCTTCGCGAAAATTGAATGATCATAAATACGTCTCCCGGTCTTGGCCATCCATCAACAGCTGCTAATTTCAGATGGCAACAAGCCATAAGACATAGCGTGCTCGGTTACTAGGTAACATTGTCTAGCCATCCATTCACACCTTACATCACAGCCTGCACGTTTGCTAGGTAACATTGTCTAGCCATCCATCCATAACTTACAACACAGCCTGCATGTTTGCTATTGTCTGACCATCCATCCATATCTTACATCACAGCCTGCACGTTTGCTAGGTAACATTGTCTAGCCATCCATCCATAACTTACATCACAGCCTGCACGTTTGCTATTGTCTGGCCATCCATTCATACCTTACATTACAGCCTGCACGTTTGCTATTATCTGGCCATCCATCCGTGCATTACATCACAGCCAGCACTTTTGCTAGGTAACGTTGTCTGGCCATCCATCCATACCTTACATCACAGCCTGCACTGTTGCTAGGCAACATTGTCTGGCTGGCCATCCACCCATAACTTACATCACAGCCTGCACGGTTGCTAGGTAACACTGTCTAGCCATTCATCCATATCCTACATCACAGCCTGCACGGTTGCTAGGTAACACTGTCTAGCCATCCATCCATACCTTACATCACAGCCTGCACTGTTGCTAGGCAACATTGTCTGGCTGGCCATCCACCCATACCTTACATCACAGCCTGCACGTTTGCTATTGTCTAGCCATCCATGCATACCTTGCATCACAGCCTGCACGTTTGCTATTGTCTAGCCATCCATCCATATCTTACATCACAGCCTGCACGGTTGCTAGGTAACATTATCTAGCCATCCATCCATACTTTACATCACAGCCTTCACGGTTGCTAGGTAACATTGTCTGGCTGGCCATCCATCCATACCTTACATCACAGCCTGCACGGTTGCTAGGTAACATTGTCTGCCATAGCTGCCTCTGTGGATCAGCGGTAGAGTGTCGGCCTCCGGATCCCAAGATAGTGGGTTCAAACCCGGCAGAGGTAGTCGGATTTTTGAAGGGCGGGAAAAAGTCCATTCGACACTCCATGTCGTACAATGTCGGCATGTAAAAGATCTCTGGTGACACATTTGGTATTTACCCGACAAAATTCATTAAATCTCAGCCATAGACGCTCAAGAGAGTTTCGGTTTACTCGGTCTGCCATCTAGTGGGGGCCTAGAGTAAAACGGAACGTCGAAATTGACGAGCAGACAGCCAGATGGCGTCAAATTGAAATGTCTGCACACGGTAGCTGAGGCCATACGATTATTATTATTATTATTATTATTATTATTATTATTATTATTATTATTATTATTATTATTATTGTCTGCCATCCATCCATACCTTACATCACAGCCTGCACGGTTGCTAGGTAACATTGTCTAGCCATCCATCCATACCTTACATCACAGCCTGCACGTTTGCTAGGTAACATTGTCTAGCCATCCATCCATACCTTAAATCACAGCCTGCACGTTTGCTAGGTAACATTGTCTAGCCATCCATCCATCCATCCATCCATCCATCCATCCATCCATCCATCCATCCATCCATCCATCCATCCATCCATCCATCCATCCATCCATACCTTGTATCACTGCCTGCACGGTTGCTAGGTAACATTGTCTAGCCATCCATCCATACCTTACATCACAGCCTGCACGGTTGCTAGGTAACATTGTCTGCCATCCATCCATACCTTACATCACAGCCTGTACGTTTGCTAGGTAACATTGTCCAGCCATCCATCCATACCTTACATCACAGCCTCCACGTTTGCTATTGTCTAGCCATCCATCCATATCTTACATCACAGTCTGTACGTTTGCTAGGTAACATTGTCTAGCCATCCATCCATAACTTACATCACAGCCTGCACGGTTGCTAGGTAACATTGTCTAGCCATCCATGCATACCTTACATCACAGCCTGCACGTTTGCTATTGTCTGGCCATCCATCCATATCTTAGATCACAGTCTGTACGTTTGCTAGGTAACATTGTCTAGCCATCCATCCATAACTTACATCACAGCCTGCACGGTTGCTAGGTAACATTGTCTAGCCATCCATGCATACCTTACATCACAGCCTGCACGTTTGCTATTATCTGGCCATCCATCCGTGCATTACATCACAGCCTGCACTTTTGCTAGGTAACGTCTGGCCATCCATCCATACCTTACATCACAGCCTGCACTTTTGCTAGGTAACGTTGTCTGGCCATCCATCCATACCTTACATCACAGCCTGCACTTTTGCTAGGCAACGTTGTCTGGCCATTCATCCGTGCATTACATCACAGCCTGCACGGTTGCTAGGCAACATTGTTGGACCTTCCACCCATACCTTACATCACAGCGTGTGCGGTTGCTAGGGTTACCGGTACAATTCCGTAACGTAAATTTTCAGATGACTCCCGGCCATAAGACATATTTACGTCAAAAACATTTTGCGTAACTTCCCGGCTCAAGCTTTAAGTTCTTATTTATCTCGCATGTAATTTGTTTCACAGATCCTGTATTGATAATGCTAGCTATATGGTTTACACCAAGCCAAGAGCTAATAAATAGAAAAGAAATAAGGGCATACGATCCCTGCTGCCATTCTTAAATCTCTGGGAGTACCATAAGTCGAACTCAGGTCAAAAAAGACGGCAGCTAATAGCGTTAACAGTTACGCTACGGAGGCGAACACGGGAAACCATGGAAAGCTGTCTCTAAAAAAGATGCCGACGACGGAGTACAAACCCATCAATTCTGGAATGTAAGTTATTATCCAAACAAACCATACCGTGTAGCCATCTAGTTTATTTTTATTATTTATTCAGTTGTTATTCCGCCTGATAGGCGACTGCCATATCAGTGACTTGATAAATTCAGAATACCTCGCACACTTCGACCCAGACGTAACATGTCGGCTATGTATCTTCCCTATCAGTCTTCAGATTAGATAACAGCCATAGGTAGAGAAAACCACACATTAAAGGATACCAATCAGCACTGTCTAGAAGGCAATCAATAAGACAATTCTATACCTCAGAACAAAAACCAGAAAAGCACTTATTAGAGAATTTAATAAACACTCATAAAGTTGTGGTTCCTCGAGTTATAAAGAAAAATCCACAGGCAAGTAACTCAATGTTGAATACATCCTAGGGATATGAGCTACGGATCTTAGATAAATAAAATAGTATAATAAAGTATGAGAATGCGCCTCTGTGGTGTAGTGGTTAGCGTGATTAGCTGAAAACCCCCGGAGGCCAGGGTTCGATTCCCGGCTCTGCCACGAAATTTGAAAAGTGGTACGAGGGCTGGAACGGGGTCCACTCAGCCTCGGGAGGTCAACTGAGTAGAGGTGGGTTCGATTCCCACCTCAGCCATCCTGGAAGTGGTTTTCCGTGGTTTCCCACTTCTCCTCCAGGCGAATGCCGGGATGGTACCTAACTTAAGGCCACGGCCGCTTCCTTCCCTCTTTCTTGCCTATCCCTTCCAATCTTCCCATCCCTCCACAAGGCCCCTGTTCAGCATAGCATGTGAGGCCGCCTGGGCGAGGTACTGGTCATACTCCCCAGTTGTATCCCCCGACCAAGAGTCTGAAGCTCCAGGACACTGCCCTTGAGGCGGTAGAGGTGGGATCCCTCGCTCAGTCCGAGGGAAAATCCGAACCTGGAGGGTAAACAGATGATGATGATGATGATTATTATTATTATTATTATTATTAATATTAATATTATATTTCATCTAAAAGTATCGTGATGCTAGTCAGTGAAAAGGGGACCGATTGGGAGGGGAAAGAAATGGCGGCATAGCCCTGCTAGAGTAAAATGTCATGAACCGCCACTGCTGTGAGGAAAAGGAGACTGATCTTTCATGGACACATTAAAAGGATGAATCAAGAAAATTTGGCGAACAGAATACTCCTTCTATACGAAAAGTGGAAAAAATAGCCTGCGTGGCTTACACAGGTGCTCAAGAACCTAGCAGAAGTGGGTGAATCGTACCTCAGTGGCCACGACCCTGTTTCCCTTCCTCAAAGCACATGCTACAATCAATCAATCAATCAATCAATCAATACTGATCTGCATTTAGGGCAGACACCCAAGTGGCAGATTCCCTATCTGATGTTTTCCTAGCCTTTTCTTAAATGAGGGCAAAGAAATTGGAAATTTATTGAACATCTCCTTGGTAAGTTATTCCAATCCCTACCTCCCCTTCCTGTAAGCCAATATTTGGATCCGTGGTAGAGTGTCGGCCTCCGGATCCCAAGATAGCGGGTTCAAACCCGGCAGGGGTAGTCGGATTTTTGAAGGTTGGAAAAAAGTCCACTCGATACTCCATGTCGTACGGTGTCGGCATGTAAAAGATCTCTGGTGATACATTTGGTATTTATCCGATAAAATTCATTAAATCTCAGCCATAGACGCCCAAGAGAGATCCGGTTTACTCGGTCTGCCATCTAGTGGGCCTAGAGTAAAAGGGAACGTCGAAATTGACGAGCAGACAGCCAGATGGCGTCAAATCGAAATGTCTGCACACGGTAGCTGAGGCCATACGATTATTATTATTATTATTATTATTATTATTATTATTATTATTATTATTATTATTATTATTATTATTATTATTAGTGGTTCATGTTTGTGGGTTACTGTAGTCACGTCCTAGTTCGTGAACCATGGGCAACGGCTGAGTGGCCTAGTAAGTGGTCCTGAGAGTCGGGATACCAGTTGCTATGGAATGGGAGTGGGCATCTCGGACGTATTCTGAGTCCTGGCCCTCCTTGTGCTCAGGCGGCTAGGACTATACAATTCACCGGTGGTCCATAACCCGTTAGAGGAGAGATCCTCACTTGGACTATGTGCAAGTAGGGCAGCATCCTGCTTCATGAATTAACCGAGCTCAGAACACTTTAAGCAAGCCTCGGACCTATGGGAGTAATGGAGTCCACTCCCATTTGACAGGCGAGGGACTCCTTGGAAACAACTTGGCGAACGAAATGTTATTCGATGGGGAGCTATCAATATTAATGGGGCTTATGGAAGAAAGAAGGTAGAACTGGCTGAGTCAGCAAAGAGGATGCATCTGGATGTGCTAGGAGTAAGTGATATTCGGGTAAGGGGAGATAACGAGGAAGAGATAGGAGATTATAAAGTGTACTTGACGGGTGTTAGAAAGGGAAGGGCAGAGTCTGCGGTAGGGCTCTTTATCAGGAATACCATTGCACGCAACATAGTTTCTGTTAGGCACATAAATGAGCGAATGATGTGGGTAGATTTGTCAGTGGGGGGATTTAGGACAAGAATTGTGTCCGTGTATTCACCATGTGAGGGTGCAGATGAGGATGAAGTTGACAAGTTTTATGAAGCATTGAGTGACATCGTGGTCAGGGTCAACAGCAAGGATAGAATAGTGCTCATGGGCGATTTCAATGCGAGAGTTGGGAATAGAACTGAAGGATACGAAAGGGTGATTGGTAAATGTGGGGAAGATATGGAAGCTAATGGGAATGGGAAGCGTTTGCTGGACTTCTGTGCTAGTATGGGTTTAGCTGTTACGAATACATTCTTCAAGCATAAGGCTATTTACCGCTACACATGGGAAGCTAGGGGCACCAGATCCATAATAGACTATATCTTAACAGACTTCGAATTCAGGAAATCTGTTAGGAATGTACGAATTTTTCGCGGATTTTTCGATGATACAGACCACTATCTGATCTGTAGTGAACTAAATATCTCTAGGCCTAGGGTAGAGAAAGTGACATCTGTCTGCAAACGAATAAGGGTAGAAAATTTCCAGGACGAGGAAATTAGACAGAAGTACATGGATATGATTAGTGAGAAGTTTCGAACAGTAGACAGTAAGCAGGTTCAGGATATAGAAAGTGAATGGGTGGCATACAGGGATGCTGTAGTAGAAACAGCAAGGGAATGCCTAGGAACAACTGTGTGTAAAGATGGGAAAAGGCGAACATCTTGGTGGAATGAAGTGAGAGCAGCCTGTAAACGTAAAAAGAAGGCTTATCAGAAATGGCTCCAAACAAGGGCCGAGGCAGACAGGGATTTGTACGTAGATGAAAGAAACAGAGCGAAACAAATAGTTGTTGAATCCAAAAAGAAGTCATGGGAAGATTTTGGTAATAACCTGGAAAGGCTAGGTCAAGCAGCAGGGAAACCTTTCTGGACAGTAATAAAGAATCTTAGGAAGGGAGGGAAAAAGGAAATGAACAGTGTTTTGAGTAATTCAGGTGAACTCATAATAGATCCCAGGGAATGACTGGAGAGGTGGAGGGAATATTTTGAACATCTTCTCAATGTAAAAGGAAATCATCATGGTGGTGTTGCAAACGGCAAAGCTCATGGGGAGGAGGAAAATTATGTTGGTGAAATTATGCTTGAGGAAGTGGAAACGATAGTAAATAAACTCCATTGTCATAAGGCAGCAGGAATAGATGAAATTAGACCTGAAATGGTGAAGTATAGTGGGAAGGCAGGTATGCAATGGCTTCATAGAGTAGTAAAATTAGCGTGGAGTGTTGATAAGGTACCTTCAGATTGGACAAAAGCAGTAATTGCACCTATCTATAAGCAAGGGAACAGGAAGGATTGCAACAACTATCGAGGTATCTCATTGATTAGTATACCAGGCAAAGTATTCACTGGCATCTTGGAAGGGAGGGTGCGATCAGTCGTTGAGAGGAAGTTGGATGAAAACCAGTGTGGTTTCAGACCACAGAGAGGTTGTCAGGATCAGATTTTCAGTATGGGCCAGGTAATTGAAAAATGCTACGAGAGGAATAGGAAGTTGTGTTTATGTTTCGTAGATCTAGAGAAAGCATATGACAGGGTACCGAGGGAAAAGATGTTCGCCATACTGGGGGACTATGGAATTAAAGGTAGATTATTAAAATCAATCAAAGGCATTTATGTTGACAATTAGGCTTCAGTGAGAATTGATGGTAGAATGAGTTCTTGGTTCAGGGTACTTACAAGAGTTAGACAAGGCTGTAATCTTTCACCTTTGCTGTTCGTAGTTTACATGGATCATCTGCTGAAAGGTATAAAATGGCAGGGAGGGATTCAGTTAGGTGGAAATGTAGTAAGCAGTTTGGCCTATGCTGATGACTTGGTCTTAATGGCAGACTGTGCCGAAAGCCTGCAGTCTAATATCTTGGAACTTGAAAATAGGTGCAATGAGTATGATATGAAAATTAGCCTCTCGAAGACTAAATTGATGTCAGTAGGTAAGAAATTCAACAGAATTGAATGTCAGATTGGTGATACAAAGCTAGAACAGGTCGATAATTTAAAGTATTTAGGTTGTGTGTTCTCCCAGGATGGTAATATAGTGAGATTGAATCAAGGTGTAGTAAAGCTAATGCAGTGAGCTCGCAGTTGCGATCAGCAGTATTCTGTAAGAAGGAAGTCAGCTCCCAGACGAAACTATCTTTACATCGGTCTGTTTTCAGACCAACTTTGCTTTACGGGAGCGAAAGCTGGGTGGACTCAGGATATCTTATTCATAAGTTAGAAGTAACAGACATGAAAGTAGCAAGAATGAATGTTGGTACAAACAGGTGGGAACAATGGCAGGAGGGTACTTGGAATGAGGAGATAAAGGCTAATTTAGGAATGAACTCGATGGATGAAGCTGTACGCATAAACCGGCTTCGGTGGTGGGGTCATGTGAGGCGAATGGAGGAGGATAGGTTACCTAGGAGAATAATGGACTCTGTTATGGAGGGTAAGAGAAGTAGAGGGAGACCAAGACGACGATGGTTAGACTCGGTTTCTAACGATTTAAAGATAAGAGGCATGGAACTAAATGAGGCCACAACACTAGTTGCAAATCGAGGATTGTGGCGACGTTTAGTAAATTCTCAGAGGCTTGCAGACTGAACGCTGAAAGGCATAACAGTCTATATTGATAATGTATGTGTTATTGTTATTATTATTATTATTATTATTATTGCCCCAATTTGTCCCCTTGAATTCCAATGTTATCTTCATATTATGATCTTTCCTAATTTTGAAGACACCGTTCAGACTTATTCGTCTACAAATGTCATTTCACGTCATCTCTCTACTGACAGCTCGGAACATACCACTTAGTCGAGCAGCTCGTCTCCTTTCTCCCAAGTCTTCCCAGACCGAACTTCGCAACATTTTTGTAACGCTACTCTTTTGTCGGAAATCGCCCAGAACAAATCGGGCTGCTTTTCTTTGGATTTTTTCCAGTTCTTGTACCAAGCTGTGCGTGTCTCCACTACTTGCTGCGGCGCAGTACAAATTGGTTAGCTGCGACGAATGACATTTTGGGCGTATTTCTGACAAGCACATTTTAATAATTGAAGAAATTAAAGGGTCCACCTCTGTGGTGTAGTGGTTAGTGTGATTAGCTGCCACCCCGGAGGTCCGGGTTCGATTCCACTCTCTGCTACGAAATTTGAAACGTTTTACGAGGGCTGGAACGGGGTCCACTCAGCCTAGGGAGGTCAACTGAATAGAGGCGGGTTCGATTCCCACCTCAGCCATCCTGGAAGTGGTTTTCCGTGGTTTACCGCTTCTCCTTCAGGCAAATGCCGGGATGGTACCTAACTTAACCCGCGAGTGGTCGCTAGCCGAAATGTAACGTGAGTGGTCGCACGTGAGACTTTCTCTCACGTTAAAATAAATATGACATAATTCACAGTTTTGTGGGGCGTAAGGCTGAAATTTACTATCGAAATGAAACGCAAGTTCTACCTTATACATTTTAGATAAAATGAAATGATTAGCTGTGAGAGAGAGACAGGTGGCGTATGGCTTTTAGCGCCGGGAGTGTCCGAGGACAAGTTCGGCACGCCACATGCAGGTCTTTTGATTTGACCCCCGTAGGCGACCTGCGCGTCATAATGAGGATGAAATGGTGATGAAGACGACACATACACCCAGCCCCCGTGTCAGCGAAATTAACCAATTAAGGTTAAAATTCTCGATCCCGCCGGAAATCGAACCCGGGACTTCTGTGACCAAAGGCCAGCACGCTAACCATTTAGCCATGGAGCCGGACTTGATTACTTGTTTATTAAAGACACAAATTACCACTTAAATAACATATGGAATATACATAAAAATAACTTTCGTCCTGAAGTTGTAAAATATAAAATCTAGTAATATTTACATACAAAGCAAGGATTCTGAACACAATAACATTTTTAAAAACAAGAAGGGCGCATAATACAAATACTAACGCGTACAACAGGAGTAAGTTTCCCGCTCCACTTCAAAATAACACCAACGTCATTGGCCGCGCGATGAGAGAAACTCTCACGCAGCACGCACGGACACATAGGAACCTTTGTTCTGACTAGGAGAGGGGGTGCTTACCCTTCAAATGTGAATCGCTCTACTCACGAAAGTTATAAACTCAGCTAGACGAGGGAACAGTCACCTCCCTTTCATCACTGTGAAGTAATATCACAATAAAAAATAACGTGAGAGAAAATCTCATATAGCGACCACTCGCGGGTTAAGGTCACGGCCGCTTCCTTCCCTCTTCCTTGTCTATCCCTTCCAATCTTCCCATCCTCCCGCAAGGCCCCTGTTTAGCATAACAGGTGAGGCCACCTAGGCGAGGTAAGGGTCATCACCCCCAGCAGTATCCCCGACCCAGAGTCTGAAGCTCCAAGACACTGCCCTTAAGGCGGTAGAGGTGGGATCCCTCGCTGAGTCTGAGGGAAAAACCGACCCTGGAGGGTAAACAGATAAATAAGAAGAAGAAATTAAAGGAAAGAATTATGTGATAAGCCAACAGTGTTTATACAAATTGCCGTTTGGTATAATTCCTGTAATTCCTAGTTTCGGGCGGCTAACATGGTATAAAAATGCAATTTTCTCCACAAAGTGGGGGTGGGGGAGGTTACTGCGCCGCCCCCATCGCCTCCGAATCACCACCACTGGCCTTCACCTTCCTACTGCTTTATTATTTGAAATGATGTACAGAAGCCTAACAAGAAATCGAATTTATACTGTACAGTCCGGCACAATGGCTAAATGGTTAGCGTGCTGGCCTTTGGCCACAGGGGTTCCAGGTTCGATTCCCGGCAGGGTCGGGAATTTTAAGCATAATTGGTTAATTTCGCTGACACGAGGGCTGGGTGTGTGTGTGTCGTCTTCATCATCATTTCATCCTCATCACGACACGCAGGTCGCCTACGGGTGTCAAATCATAGACCTGCATCTGGCGAGCCAAACTTGTCCTGGGACACTCCCGGCACTGTACATGCTGTATTTACATTTATTGTTAAATTTAGACACGTCTTGTGATTTGTATTTTTTTGGTCACGTGGACTTGAAAAATAATTCGAAAAATGAATATTTGTTGCGGTTGTTACTACCTGCTTTACGTCGCACCCACACAGCTAGGTCTTAAGGCGACGATGGGATACGAAAAGTCAAGAATGGAAAGGAAACGGCCGTGGCCTTAATATTAAGCATTTGCCTGGTGTGAAAATGGGAAACAACGGAAAACCATCTTCAGGGCTGCCGACAGTGGGGTTCGAACCCACTACGTACCGGATGAAAGCTCACAGCTGCGTGCCCCTAACCGCACGGCCAACTCGCCCGGTAAATTAACATTTTAGCGTTCACCTTTTGAAATAGAGTAAGCTTTTCTGAGACCAAAAATATATAACGTGTGTATGTTCCTGTAGCAACAGTTTATTTTAACGGGCTGTTTAAATCTGACGGTACCACTGCCACGCGCCCTCAGCTGACAGCTAACATTATTTATTTATTTATTTATTTATTTATTTATTTATTTATTTATTTATTTACAGCTACAATGAGCACTTCTTACTTGTCCTGTCAAAAGACGATTAAGAAATGTAAATTTCAAGAAGTCCCCCTCTGTGTTGTAGTGGTTTGCGTGATTAGCTGCCACCCCCAGAGGGCCGGGTTTGATTCCCGGCTCTGCCACGAAATTTGAAAAGTGGTACGAGGGCTGGAACGGGGTCCACTCAACCTCGGGAGGTCAAATGAGTAGAGGTGGGTTCGATTCCCAACTCAGCCATCCTGGAAGTGGTTTTACGTGTTTCCGACTTCTCCTCCGGGCAAATGCCGGGATGGTACCTAACTTAAGGCCACGGCTGCTTCCTTCCCTCTTCCTTGTCTATACCTTCCATTCTTTCCATCCCCCTGCAAGGCCCCTGTTCAGCATAACAGGTGAGGACGCCTGGGCGATGTACTGGTCATTCTCCCCAGTTGTATCCCCTACCCAATGTCTCACGCTCCAGGACACTGCCCTTGAGGCGTTAGAGGTGAGATCCCTCGCTGAGTCCGAGGGAGAAACCAACCCTAGAGGGTAAGCAGATTAAGAAAGAAAGACATTTCTAGAGTGGATTTTGGCACAATTTTCTCAGGAATAAAATAGCTAAAGTACATCCACTTAATAGCTTTAACGCTGCCATAGAGACTTGCAAAAAGAATATTTTTCCCTAAGATACTAGTGTGCCACTAAAACCTCCAAATTGTTAAATGGAAACATATTTTTGTAATCATTTTAATGGGGTAACATACCGTTTATTGGATATAAGCCCTACTTATAGGTACTATTGTTATTAGCTTCCACAAAAAGAATTAGGACTCATATAATAATATCTTAAGTGAAAATTATACGGAAAGTTATGCCATAAATGTAATTTTACAAATGGGATTTGTTGCCATTTGATCCCTGTTGATAAATTAAGGAAGATAATACAGTATGTTACTAATGAATTTTCCAGATTATCAGGCATTTCGCGAATCCAGTCCCTTTTGAGGCGGGTAAATGGGGTTCTAAAGCATTTTTAAATAAGGGAAAAAAACCACCGCTTTCGCCATGTCTTTAAAAATATAATAAATAATGAGTGTTTGCTTACTTTCTGCCTTTGCAGGGGCTTCCATATACAATGACATAGGTGTCAGGATCGGCGAAACTTGTGGCATTTTCTCCCAGTCGTATCCTGAACTCAATACTGGAGTTGTGACATGCCAGGTCGTCTTGATAAACATGGCCCTCTGGGCAACATTTATGAACACACGCTTTATTGGGAGCTGCAGCGCACTCGGCAGGTAAACTGTTCACGTTCGTAAGCAAAGCCCACCAAAGCACAACACTCATGGAAGTACGCCACATCGCACACTTTCCTCAGCCGGTGAGGCCCGTGTCGCCTGGCGAACTGTGTGTTGAAGTCTCACCGGTCACGGGCCTTGCTGGCTCAGCCCGCTACCACAGTGCTGCCAACCTGATCACGGAGATCAAACGAGAAACCCCGCTCACGTAGAGCGATGCATGTCAAGTAGCCAATGGCACAAGTCTTACAAATAAAATACTAAACATGCTACAACGGCAGATAAAGTGGCCAGGAAAGGGGCAGAAACATATTTTATAGGCCCAGAACTTGTACGTGGGATTTCCTATGGACAAGTCCGACACTACATAGGAAAATGGGCACAAAAGAAACAAATGGGGAACTGGAACTGGAAAAATACTCCAGGATGCAGGCTTGCAAAGAAACTGATAAAAGGACCAAACAAGAAGCATACCTACTAAAGAACTGTTGAAACTCAGCAGAGAAAATACCTACAGTACATTGAATTGGAGTAATAAGAGACAATATATGAAGGAAATGCAATGAAGCAGAGGAATCAGCTGAACACATACTTTTCGAATGGGAGGCGCTGGGTAGAATCAGACTCTCCACTCTAGGACTACCAGGTGAAGAGAGAGAAAATATCCAAAGAGACCCAGTAAGAACAACCTGCAGCTTTGTGAAGGGAGCAGGTATATCTAGGTGGGAATGAAGGAAAAACATGGTAGCTAAAGATCTTAAGAGGTCGACGCTAATTAGGAACTAATACTTAGAGGCCTCATGAAGAAAAGAAGAAGAAGAAGAAGAAGAAGAAGAAGAATAAAACATGCTACAAAAGCTACCGTGCCTCAATCAAAGGAAATAACAGCATTCGCACTGAAATGAAATGTCGTATGGTTTTTAGTGCCGGGATATCCCAGGACGGGTTCGTCTCGCCAGGTGCAGGTCTTTCTATTTGACTCCCGTAGGCGACCTGCGTGTCCTGACGAGGATGAAATGATGATGAAGACAACACATACACCTACACCCAGCGCCCCCGTGCCACTGGAATTAACCAATTAAGGTTAAAATCCCCGACCCGGCCGGGAATCGAACCCGGGACCCTCTGAACCGAAGGCCAGTACGCTGACCGTTCAGCCAACGAGTCGGACAGCATTCGCACTATTAGGCCTCTTTAAACAACAAGCAGCATCATCATAGCATTCGCACATACATACATACATACATCATGGACCGCTATGCCTTTCAGCGTTCATTCTGCAAGCCTCTGTGAATTTACTAAATGCCGCCACAATCCTCCATTTGCAACTAGTGCTGTGGTCTCTATACCGTACCTCTTATATTTAAATTGTTAGATACTGAGTTTAACCATCGTCGTCTTGGTCTCCCTCTACTTTTCTTACCCTCCATAACAGAGTCCATTATTCTCCTAGATAACCTATCCTCCTCCATTCGCCTCACATGACCCGACCACCGAAGCCGGTTTATGTGTACAACTTCATCCATCGAGTTCATTCCTAACTTAGCCTTTATCTCCTCATTCCGAGTACCCTCCTGCAATTGTTCCCACCTGTTTGTACCAGCAATCATTCTCGCTACTTTCATGTCTGTTACTTCTAACTTATGAATAAGATACCTGGAGTCCACCCAGCTTTCACTCCCGTAAAGCAAAGTTGGTCTGAAAACAGATGTAAAGATAGTTTCCTCGGGGAGTTGACTTCATTCTTACAGGATACTCCGGAAAGGCTGAGATGCCGGAATTTTGTCTTGCAGGAGTCCTTGTACGTGCCAGTTGTTACACCGTATAGAGTAGTAAATTACTTGCAGGATTGCGAGCGACTGCGGGGAAAGCACGTGGGTGTCAATCAATATAAAGAATGAGTTCTGCCACTGTAATGTTTCTGATTTCATTAGTAATGTTTTGTTTCATTTCCTCCAATGTGTGAGGATATGTTCGACACACTTTTTTTTCTTTTAGTTTACCCCACAAGTAAAAATCACACGCTGCATTTACTGTCGTCTCGAAAAAGATAGGCCCAATTTGTCTTGCACTAACAGCACACCAAACCAGCGTTACCAACCTAGGGGTTTTACCCCTAAATTTAGGGGGATTTAATCGTCCCAGAGGGAAAGTTGGGGGATAGAAGAGACAGGGAAATTTTAGGGGGAAATTATATCTTGAGGAATTTTGAGGGGCTATGGGGGTCCCATAATTATTTATTTCATTGCAATAGCGTGCTTGGTTCCGCAAGTGTGTTGGATTTATCTCGATGTTTAAGTCTCAGACCCTGCAATTATTTTCTTTTCTAGAAGCTCTTAACGTACGATCCCTTCACGTTCCTCGAGATTCCCTCTTCTCCTCTCATTTATGGACGCAGCAGTCCCCTTATTCTTTACATTTTTATTGACTACCAGCAAATATGTGTATTTATATAAAATTGACTGCATGTTTATATATATTAAAACACTGGAGACATGCATATCCCATGCCTTCTTTCTTTGTCCCTGCTTCTGCTCGGTCACCGCAGCAGCATTTGTTCCTTTTGATAGATGTTGAGGAGAATTACTCACTTCGGATCTCGCACATAGTTCATTGGTCTGTTTGTAGAGTAAATGTCACTAGTTGTCAACGTCATGTAGGAGGGAAATCCCCGCAGTAGATGAATGTAGCGGTCTAATAGCGGAACTCGATGCAGTTTTCACTGTGACTGTGCAGTTGTAAGGCTATTTGCATGGTATGTTAACAAATTAAGGCGATATCTGTGATGTGTGAATAATTCTGTGGAGTGATTTATTGTTCTTGTAAATAATGACAGTGCTATTACTATTATTATTATTATTATTATTATTATTATTATTATTATTATTATTATTATTATTATTATTATTATTATTATTATTATTATTATCTTTAGTTTGGTGCTAAAACATGCACAGTACAAGATCTACTTCAGGCAACAGAAAATGCACTGGATGTCACCAGTTTCTGGGCAAAAGTAGTATAGACCTTTCTTTTATAAGTGTGACTTTGTCTATAATGTATATAATTCAGTAAGAATATATATGTATATGCATTTATAGTATTAATGCTTCTGATACGAATAAATAAATAAATAAATAAATAAATAAATAAATAAATAAATAAATAAATAAATAAATAAATAAATAAATAAATAAATTATTATTATTATTATTATTATTATTATTATTATTATTATTATTATTATTATTATTATTATTATTATTATTATTATTATTATTATTATTTGGGGTTATTGTCTCATTTAGAGGGATTTTTGAATTGATCTGGGGGAATTTAAACTTAGGAGTTGGCAACACTGCACCAAACACCAATCTTCACATCACAATGTTACTCTTTATTCAAAAATAGTTATTTCATTCCTGCCCGGTAAGGCTAAACATGTAGCTCTTTGGCCGGTGCGTGAGTATATAAAGTAGAATTTTGCAACCTATACACAGAAGTATGTCTCGTACATACTGAAAACAAAACAAAGTTCTCCTGACAAGTTTATCTCCCTTTTCATTTTCTTCTATACCTCCTTGCCCTGGTACTCATAATATTTCGACAATGTTGTACTTTGAGAGCTTCAGGAGAAGTGAATGGCAATACCAGATAATTCTGGATATTATTCGGACTGCCTCTAGTGCCATAATGGCCGCTTGGCTGTCCGTAAAAATGAAAATGTTCTTATTTGCCGGAAACATACAACCTCATAATTAATTTTTCAAACAATGTTTTAATAATAGTAGCCTATGACTTAAATCTTTTGTTTTTTTTACAACTCGCTTTACGTCACACCGACACAGATAGCTCTTACAGCGACGATGGGACAGGAAAAGGCTAGGAGAGGGAAAGAGGCAGCCGTGGCCTTAATTAAGGTACAGCCCCAGAATTTGCCTAGTGTAAAATGGGAAACCATGGAAAACCATTTTCAGGGCTGCCGACAGCGGGGTTCGAACCCACTGTCTCCTGGATGCAAGGTCACAGCTGCGCAACCCTAACCGCACGGCCAACTCGCCCGGTAAAAAATCTGTTAAAAACATTTAAGTTCTTTAGACCTATTCAGTCGTGAAATGTTCGGCTCCATGGCTAAATGGTTAGCGTATTGACCTTTGGTCACTGTGTTCCCGAGTTCGATTCCCGGCAGGGTCGGAAATTTTAACCATAATTGGTTAATTTCGCTGGCACGGGGGCTGGGTGTATGTGTCGTCTTCATCACCATTTCATCCTCATGACGACGCGCAGGTCGCCTACGGGAGTCAAATCAAAAGACCTGCATCTAGCGAGCCGAACTTGTCCTCGAACACTTCTGGCTCTAAAAGCCATAGGCCTACGCCATTTATTTTTATTTATTTATTTATTTATTTATTTATTTATTTATTTATTTATTTATTTATTTATTTATTTATTTATTTATTTATTTATTTTGTCGTGAAATCACCAACGTTTCGTCCCAGTGAAGCAGTGAGCTCATCAGTTGGATTGCTACACCTTCCCAAGATGCTGGCGGCTAGTGTGCCGTTGAGACACCACTACAGGCCTCTTATGCAGGACAATGCAGTGCTAATTTTGGTACAAACATGCTACCCTCCATAGTAAATTCCTCAACGTATTTCTCCTTGACTCTGGTGGACCTGGAATGAACTATATTTCTATCAGGGTCTTTCTATCTTGAGTCTAGTTACTATGGAGTCATAGTTGCCAACACATTATTTGTTATTACTCTGGACGATCCTAGTCACAGCACCATAACGCGCCAGCATGTTATAAACATTACGCGAACTAATATCCCCAAATTATTATTATAACATCCTACTTAAATTGATCATACAAGGTAAAACCGATTGGCGTAGAGGTCGTGGTCGAAGGAAACATTCTTGGCTGAGGAACGCACGGGACTGGACAGGACTAGATTCGAGTAGACTGATGAGGACAGACGAACACCGCACAGACTTCGCTGTGATTGTGGCCAACCTTCAGTAATGGAGAAGAAAGGTGCGTCCACACCAAATGTTTCCGTTAACTTCGTTAATAAACAAATTAGCGTGTTCAATAACTTTTCGAGCATGTTGATTAACAAAATTTCTTTAACTCTTGCGAATGAAACTTTTCATTAACATTTCGTGTTTTCGTTAACATTTCGGTTCGCACATGCGCAAAGACGCAATTAGAACACGCAAATTCGTAGCGCGGAATACGATGCTTTTTTTTATTTTATTTCTCGAAATCGACTATCGAATCGCAAGCAACTCGCATGCACCATACAAATGCATAAGTGAAGCGTAGGACTCACCAATTGCTAAGAATCTTAAATTTATACCTGTCCTAACATTAATGGAGATGGCGTTCCGATAATTTTTACAATTTCTTGCAATTTCAGGCCCAATTACTGTCAGCAAGAATTGAAAGGCATGTGGGGACATTCTCAGAAAGTGTTGAAAGCCTGCTGCGTCATGAATTAAAAGATCTGATAGGCTATAAGTGTGCTCTCCAAACTTAATTTTAAACGTTTTTCCAATGTTTTTTCTTTTCCACTTTTCTATAACTGCACTAATTAAAATAATGAAAGTTGTAGCTGTAAGTATTACCTTCTTCCTGATCCTATCAATTGTAACCTCACAAACAGATATTTTGGTGGGGAGACAATGTTAAAGAAGTTTGTTAACAAAAGTTTATTAACATCTTGAGCAATGTTTTCGGTAACAGTGTTTATTCACTATGTTTCTTTAACACTGTTTATTAACTTTGGTGTGGACTAACCAGCAGAAATTATTTAGTGAATCATTTTTTTTTTTCAAATCGGTTCCTTAAGATGCCTGGCCAAGGCGGTAAAGGCGTGCTCGGTTCGCCCGGAAGGACGTGGGTTCGAATCCCCGTCAGGAAGTCGTAAAATTTAAGAAATTCCACTTCCGGAGGTGCATATGGCCCTGAGGTTCACTCAGCCTACACCAAAAATGAGTACCAGGTTAATTCCTGGGGGCAAAGGCGGCCGGGCGTAGAGCTAACCACTCTATCCCATCACGTGCCGCGGTTAACAATGGTGGAAGCCCTTACCTTCCACTCCTCCAAGGGCCTTCATGGCCTGTACGGAGGTGACTTTGTCTTTGTCTCTTAAGATGCAGCTTTCCCCGACTGGAATATGCATTTCATTTATTTGTCGTGCGATACAAATTATGATTGGCAGTTTGGAGAAAGTCCCTGAGAATATTAAGGGCATTTTTTGTTATGTAGGCTTAAATTATATTTTCCATTCGTCTCGTTCCTCCACTACTGTGAGCAGACATCACCCAACTGAAATGTACACTCATGTTCATAAAAACAGAACAACTTGAAAGACTAGAGATGGAAAGTTCATATTCACAGGACATGTTCATTTTAGTGTGTTCTACAGAAATTATTAGCATTTCAGTCACCTGGGTTCAGCATGTGTCCTGTTGCCTAGTAGGCACTGTGTCCTCCATGGGCTCTGATGATATATAAGACGCGAATGGCGTCCTGGAGTATAGCAATCCATGCTGCATTCACCAGGTTTCACAGTTCATCATAGGTGGTTGGCATTGGTTCACAGCGCCGCGCCCGTCGTTTCACCATACCCCACACATTTTCGATTGGCGACAAGTCTGGTGATCGTGTGGGCCAGGGCAACAGTCTGACATCCGGTGACGACAAGAAGGCACGTGTTCGTGCAGCGACATGTGGTCGCACATTGTCCTGTTAAAATATGGCGGACATATGACAGAACAACTTGAAAGACTAGAGATAGAAAGTTCATATTCACGGGACATATTCATTAGTATGTTCTACAAAAACGATTAGCATTTCAGTCATCTGGGTTCAGCAAGTGTCCTGTTGCCTAGTAGACACTGTCGTGCAGAAAGGGTATGCCTATGGCTATGGGTCGCAGGATGTCATTCACGTAGGTCAAACTAGTCATAGTGTCCTGGACACGCATCAAATGTGAATTATTATTGTACCCGATAGCACCCCACACAATAAGGCCTTGAGTTGGCGCTGTATGTCTTGTGAGAATGCAGTCAAAGTGATGCCTCTCCCCCTGTGTGCGGCGAACCAAAATGCGGCCATCATTCTCGAACAAACAGAATCTGGATTCGTCCGAAAACACTATCTGCTGCCATTCCTGTCCCCAGTGACGTCGTTCCATACACCATTGCAATCTAGCATGGTTATGCAAATTAGTCAAAGGTAGGCGGGGAAGTGGACGATGCGCCAGTAACACAGACCGTAATAAACGGCGACGGACTGTGACTCTTGATAGAGTACGATGTGTTACACTGTTGCGCCAGAGCCGAGGAGGACGCAGATCTGTCCTGCAATGCCAGTCGGGTGAGGTGTCGATCTTCTCGGCAGGTGGTCTGGGTGGTGCGACCAGACCCATCTCATCGTGTTCTACGGCCTTCTGTGAACCATTCTGTACACACCCGTTGCACTGCCGACACATTTCGTCCCACACGAACAGCAGTTTCCCGGATGAATGCATCGCTTTCTCTCATGCCAATAATGCGCCCTTTTTCAAACTCACTCATTTGACGGTACGGTTCTCGCATACGTCTGCGAGGCATCCTGCATGTCTGCTCAAGTCACACTGAACCATTACCTTCGGTTTATAGCGACAACGAGAGCCACAGGGACATTTTACCAGTCGGTGGTGATGCACCAAGACATCGATGTGGACCTTGAACCTGAGGGCCTACATGGTTCATTTCTTCAGAACATGCTAATGCATATGCCATGTGAATATGAACTTCCTATCTGTAATATTTCAAGGTGTTCTCCTTTTTATGAACATCAATGTACTGTACTTGGTAATAATAATAACTCATCCTCTCAATACATTTTTTTATCATTTGTTAGCATTTACGTCAGCTCCTGTCTTTCCTTTGATGAGCACACGCTGGACTGTTTGACAGGCTAGTAATGTATTTTGCTTTCCATTAGGTTATTAAGTAATCGATCAAATGTTAAAGCTCTTCACAAAGGTTTCTTGCAGACACGCAACATGAAGCACTTCTTGAAGCCACGCAGTGTGTTCGAAGCGGTATACCCAACCTTATTTATTTCCAGAATATTCGGCCTCGCGCCCTTCTACAACAATAGAGCTGTTCGCAGCAAAGTAGAATTCGCCTATTCTCTTGTTTTGGTGTCTGTAAATATCCTGAGTCTGATAGCCATACTGGAGACTGCCAACATCCGGTATCCTCTGCGTATTACCCTTGTTGTGCGAGACGTCGTTAACAGTTACTTAACATATTTAGCTGGTCTGATATCCCTTCTCTGGTATATGAGAGTCAACAAAATTTGCCACGAAGATATTTACAAGTTAATACATCTGGCTGATAAAACTCTCCCAGTTGATATGAACACTACGAACAAGAATATTCAGGTGATTCAGTTAGTGACATTATTTTCTTATTTATCTTACAACGCGGTAGGAAATAGCTTATTGGGCATGAAATGGCAGTGGGATCTGGGAAGATGTATACTGCATATCTTCTTGGGTACATTTTTAGAACTCAAGATCAACCAGTATTTTGGAATCATACTTCATTTAAAAGGTAGGCTCCAGGCTTTAAATTCGTGTTTGCTGCAAGAGACTGATGTACTTCAAGGTAAAAAATACCGCCGGTCTGTTTGGGAGAGTAAGCGTGCTGACGCGCTGGCTAGAAACAGTTGGCCAACATCAACAACAACAGCCAATATTAACAAGTGGAATCCCGTAGACTTCCATACCAAGAATTTGTCAAGGGGGCGTGGCGAGTACCAGCATCCCTCGAACAGGATTCACCTCCTCAGAGAAGTCCACTCCATTCTGTTCTCCGCAGTGGACGCTACAAACTCTGCCTACGGTGTTCCTTTGCTCAGTATCCTCGCAACCTCATTCGTAGGAACTATTACTTGCTCTTATGTCTTCCTGTCTTCTGTGCTGAACACGGAGCTGCTCATGGAAATGTCGCGCTTGGAGACTGCGTCCACTAGTCTGGTTTGGGGGTTGTTCAACATTTCGCACCTCATTCTCTTGACTCAAAGTACTCAAGCGGTGATCCGCGAGGAAGCATTGGCCCTATCTCTGGTGCGCAAGTGCCTTCTGTTGCGCTCATTGGATGAGGAGTCTGTGATGGAACTACGCGAGTTCTCTACGCAGCTAGTTCAGGCTAAACTGGACTTCAGTGCCTGCGGATTCTTCAGCGTCAACGGGAATCTCTTTCGCTCGATCATCACAGCAGCAGCGACTTATCTAGTAATTATGTTACAGTTTCAAACCTCAAGTAAAGTACTCCCTATGAAGCCTACTGATATACCTCCACTTGCTCCGAGATAATCAATCTCCACATGCAACTTAAATTAACTACGAAGTCTTTCAATCGTCTTCAGAGGCGAAGGGTAGATTTCATCCTGGGTAAGCTGACTTTCACTTTTAAAGAATCTACGTTAAGATATGTAAGCTAAATTTTACGATACGATCATCGTGTGCCTTCCACCGAAACAATGGAACCAACGTTCGGCTGCATAGACTTACGTCTCTGCGAGAATATGTGCCGTAACATACACTAAAGTGAGTTGGTTCCCCTGTGTTCAAAATACATAAATCCAGCTCTGTTAGTAGTGTTTCCAGCTCTCTTCACCGGGGGCAAGGCGTCTCAGAGCCCCATATGGGGTGATGGGCGTTAAAATCTCCCAATAAGATGAAGGGAGGTGGAAGTTGGTTCAACGAATGTTAAGTATTCACTCAGCTGTTTAAGTAGACTTAACACACAATTTAACATTTATCAAGTATTGTTAACACTAACAAACTGTTAATACTTGCGTTAAATTAAGATGACACCAGCCCTGTTTTAAAACACTTTCAGCTGCTAAAAGTTTCAAAATGTTAGCACCTAGAAGTTGTAAGTTTGATGCTTTATTGCTGTATGAAGACTATCTATAGACTGAAGAAGGTAATGTATGACCCATAGTAAGAAAATTCTTTTACGTTTGTTACAAGAAAGTTTCCTCAGAGATACCTAATTACGGAAGTCATAATGAGCAACGTACTAGAAGAAATCGAAAATAAGTTAGTTTCCCACACAGTGAAATGTATCAGTGTCTCCATAGCAGCAGTTACATATAATTTTTCGATATAATGCTTTAGACTCTTTTCACGTAACTGTAGTAATTGTAGGAGATCATGTTCATGAGTGCAAGACAAGAGTGTGTAGAATTATGCAAAGAGTTTCTGCTGCCTTTGCGGCATTGGCAACGCACTACGTTATTTTCCCCGCAGTGAAAGAATGTCTGACAAATCATTCAAGACTTATATCAATTATCACATTTTTCCGGTGTTGTAGGAGCTTTAGAATGACACTCATATAAGAATACATTGAACGTTGTAATATAACCGTCCATCCTTTTATTTTCCAAGCACACTTGTATACATTCAAATTAAATCTATAAAAATGATTGTCTTACATTCATTATACAAAATGCTTTTGTCGCCTCTTACTGCACACGTTTATATCTTAGCTGTATCCGCTAACCATAATCATAATCATATTTTTACATAGCGCTTGGAGCGTTGACGGATACGTGTTAATTTGTCTTTAACAATGTGTTTCGTAATAAATGTCGGAAATGTATTCGTGAAACAGGAGACCTTTAACAGAAGTGTTAAATGAATAACAATTGTTAGTTAACATAACTTTAACACAGAGCTTGGGAAACCGGGCACAAGGCCCAGTTTCCTCAATGGAAGGTAAATGTAAACACAGTTGTTAAGTAGACTCAACACGCAATTTAACAAAATGGCTGTCTCATCAAGAATTAATTATTAACACAAACAAATTGTTAATAATTGTGTTAAATTAACATGGCACCAGCCCTGTGTTAAACCTCTTAACAGTTGTTAATTTTACAAAATGGTAGCATCTTGAAGACCTAAGTTTGAAGCTTTACTGCTGTATGAAGATTATCTATAAACTGAAGAAGGCAATGGACCACCCAAACTAAGAAAGAGTTTTAAGAGTTATGAAGAGAAAGTTTTCTTCAAAGATACCTAATTACTAAAGCCATAATGAACAAGGTACATGAAGAAGCTGAAAATTGGTTAGTTTCCAGTGCAGTATTTGCTTATAGTTCTTAGATATTATGTTTCCGACTTTTTCATGTAATTGTTATTACAGAAACAGTCTTTAAACTCCATTTCCCAATACCAAATTCACACCATTCTGAAATTTTTAATTTCGCTTCACGCTACCAGCAAATACAGTAGAGACAATACGCGACACTTCCGGATTTAGCCTTGTTAAAATGGAAGACAAGTCGCAAGTGGCGCTCCTAGTGACTTGACCTGAAAATTCGCGCTATTCAAATATCAATGTAAATGTATATACGGAAATGGATAAAGAAAGTGTTATTAAGATATTAACTTCAAAGTTGCTAAAGCAATTCTGGATAAATGAATGAAGAATTATTTAACCGGTTATTATTTAAACACTGAAATTAGACACATAATCAAGCTGTGAAATGGACTGCTGTGAAAGGGCTGGATCTTTCACGTATGCATTACTATTTAGGCTTTAGAATTCCTGCCTGAACTTTCACGGCTAGATTTGTCTTTTTTCTCATTTAAAAGCATTAAAACACTTGTCAACACAAATATCGGCACATTCCTTACATACATGATTCAATGCACTTACATTTAAGAGCTGGACAATTTTCCTTTTAACTTGAAGCCTACTAACAGAAAGAAAAATCTATAATTTAGCCTCAAAAACATTCAAACTTTCCCTATAAGCAATACTTGCCATAATGCCATTACATTAAGGTAAAGCAAATTTGCATCATCGTGTTGTTTCAACAAAATATGTACATTTCTTAAATCACCCATATTTTCTTCAGTGCTTGACAACGCATTACGGCATCCCAAATGGGGTAACTTGGAACACAACCAGCCACACTCATATACATATGTATTTTCCTGAATTAAATCAAACCCACAGATCACACCAACAACAACACATTGGTATTGAAGGTTAACTGCTGCACTATACAATAAAATATGCGTATTATATTTTAAGCCAGTTAAAATATGGGTCGAGCAGGTCAGAAGATTATGAAGTACTATAAAAATATCTTTGTTACAAGAATATATATGCAAACACAATATTAATTACATTTTCTTGTCACGAGGGAAACTGAAGAAAGACCGCGCATTCTTCTCTATTTCATAGTTACTGCAGCCAAACACAGCACATACCTTTCCCTCCATGCTGAGAGGAGATATCAAGGAATGACACACGCTACTATTTAATTATGTCAACTCACTGAAAACGCATAAATGACACCAAGAACTTCACACATAAATACACGTGCTCTTATGACAGAATCAGTAGTTCTCAGGTCAATCCGCTAGAGAGAGCTCTAATAGCTGTCCCTCGATATCTCGCTGAGTGTCGCGTATTGTCTCTACTGTATTTGCTACCAGTTACCGTGTGAAGACATTTTAATTTGACGCCATCTGGCTGTCTGCTCGTCAATTGCGACGTTCCGTTTGACTCTAGGCCCACTAGATGGCAGACCGAGTAAACCGAATCTCTCTCGGCCATCTGTGGCTGAGATTTAATGGATTTTGTCGGGTAAACACCAAATGTGTCACCAGAGATGTTTTAGATGCCGACCTCGTACGACATGGAATGTCGAATGGACTTTTCTCCGCCCTTCAAAAATCCGACTACCTCCGCCGGGTTTGAATCCGCTATCTTGGGATCCGGAGGCCGACATTCAACCACTGATCCACAGAGGAAGTTACACTACCAGTTAAAAAAAAAAAAAGGCTTCGTGGTGTACCGTTTTGTTTGAGACAGTTTCGTAAATTTGCCAACCTTCTATTCCAGTATTAAATTAGATGTTGGTATTTTTTCAACCTTTAATTTTCAACTTTTCTTTGTAGTTTGGTATTGACAGATATTAAACATCTGTTAGTGGAACGTCCACCATGTTCTCAGATACATTACTGGACTAAAACTCTCGCCGTTACCAAAATGAAAAACAACAACACACTTTACTCTCGGCATTAGATCTTCTAGGCTCGTCTTGGTCGCAGCTGTGCCTTGCCTTCCACGCCTCAGCTCGTAGATATACTCCAGCTTGAAGCTTCTAACACTATACAGCGTCTCCCATAGAAACCAAGACCGAACGCACGGTGTTTGTTACACTGCGTTACGGCAGCTGCCTGAGCCGAACTTATGTCGCACGCCACCGCCCTCCTTTAAGCGTGCATAAAATCTCTCTCTCTCTCTCTCTCTATATATATATATATATATATATACACACACTGACTGACAGAGCAAATGCAACACCAAGGAGGAGTGGTTCGAAAGGGATGAAAGTTGGGGAAAAAACAGAGTCGGCACGGAAGAATAATTGATGTTTATTTCAAACCGATATGCAGGTTACACAATGCGCACGGCATCGACTCAGTAGGATGTAGGACCATCGCGAGCGGCGATGCACGCAGAAACACGTCGAGGTACAGAGTCAATAAGAGTGCGGATGGTGTCCTGAGGGATGGTTCTCCATTCTCTGTCAACCATTTGCCACAGTTGGTCGTCCGTACGAGGCTGGGGCAGAGTTTGCAAACGGCGTCCAATGAGATCCCACACGTGTTCGATTGGTGAGAGATCCGGAGAGTACGCTGGCCACGGAAGCATCTGTACACCTCGTAGAGCCTGTTGGGAGATGCGAGCAGTGTGTGGGCGGGCATTATCCTGCTGAAACAGAGCATTGGGCAGCCCCTGAAGGCACGGGAGTACCACCGGCCGCAGCACATGCTGCACGTAGCGGTGGGCATTTAACGTGCCTTGAATACGCACTAGAGGTGACGTGGAATCATACGCAATAGCGCCCCAAACCATGATGCCGCGTTGTCTAGCGGTAGGGCGCTCCACAGTTACTGCCGGATTTGACCTTTCTCCACGCCGACGCCACACTCGTCTGCGGTGACTATCACTGACAGAACAGAAGCGTGACTCATCGGAGAACACGACGTTCCGCCATTCCCTCATCCAAGTCGCTGTAGCCCGGCACCATGCCAGGCGTGCACGTCTATGCTGTGGAGTCAATGGTAGTCTTCTGAGCGGACGCCGGGAGTGCAGGCCTCCTTCAACCAATCGACGGGAAATTGTTCTGGTCGATATTGGAACAGCCAGGGTGTCTTGCACATGCTGAAGAATGGCGGTTGACGTGGCGTGCGGGGCTGCCACCGCTTGGCGGCGGATGCGCCGATCCTCGCGTGCTGACGTCACTCGGGCTGCGCCTGGACCCCTCGCACGTGCCACATGTCCCTGCGCCAACCATCTTCGCCTCGCCACAGGCGCTGCACCGTGGACACATCCCTATGGGTATCGGCTGCGATTTGACGAAGCGACCAACCTGCCCTTCTCAGCCCGATCACCATACCCCTCGTAAAGTCGTCTGTCTGCTGGAAATGCCTCCGTTGACGGCGGCCTGGCATTCTTAGCTATACACGTGTCCTATGGCACACGACAACACGTTCTACAATGACTGTCGGCTGAGAAATCACGGTACGAAGTGGGCCATTCGCCAACGCCGTGTCCCATTTATCGTTCGCTACGTGCGCAGCACAGCGGCGCATTTCACATCATGAGCATACCTCAGTGACGTCAGTCTACCCTGCAATTGGCATAAAGTTCTGACCACTCCTTCTTGGTGTTGCATTTGCTCTGTCAGTCAGTGTATGTATATATAACTTGTCCTGACTGACTGATTCATCATCGCCGAGCCAAAACTAATGGACATAAAGAAATGAAATTTTGGGGATACAATTATATTGACATGTAGGTGCTCGCTAAGAGAGGATTTTTGGATATTCCATCACTAAGGGGGTGAAAGGGGGGGGGAGGTGAAATTTTAAAATGAGTGTATCTATATCTCAAAACTTTAAAAGTTTGCAGATGTAAAAATTGGTATTTAGAATCTTCTTTACAAATAAGGAAGCACGTATTTTTTGTTTCCGGAAAATCCCAATAGCAGGGGTTAAAAAGGGTGAAAATGGGTTGAATGCCTTTAATGAGGATACTTATATCTCAGAAACTGAAGATATTACAGACCTGAAAATTGGTTTTTGGGATCTCCTTTCAAAATAAAGAAAAACGTATTTTTTTTGTTTTTGGAAAATCCAATTAATGGGAGGGTGAAAAGAGGGGTGAATTTTTAAAATGAGCGTATCTATATCTCAAAACTTTGAAAGTTTACAGATGTAAAAATTTGTATTTAGAATCTCCTTTAAAAATAAAGAAACACGAATGTTTTGTTTTCGAAAATCCCAATAGGAAGGGTGAAAAAGGGGTTGAATATCGTAAATGAGGATACTTATATCTCAGAAACAGAAGACATTACAGACCTGAAAATTGATATTTAGAACCTCATTTAAAAATAAAGAAACACGTATTTTTTGTTTTCGTAAAATTCCAGTAGGAGGGGTGAAAAGGGGCGAGAAAGGGGTTGAATGCCTTTAATGAGGATACTTATATCTCAGAAACAGAAGACATTACAGATCTGAAAATTGGTATTTGGGATCTCCTTTAAAAATAAAGAAACACGTAATTTTTGTTTCTGGAAAATCCAATTAATGGGGGTGAAAAGAGGGCGAATTTTTAAAAATAATTGTATCTATATCTCAAAACTTTTAAAGTTTACAGATGTAAAAATTTGTATTTAGAATCTCCTTTAAAAATAAAGAAACACGAATTTTTTGTTTTCGAAAATCCCAACAGGAAGGGTGAAAAAGGGGTTGAATATCTTAAATGAGGATACTTATATCTCAGAAACTGAAGATATTATAGACCTGATAATTGGTATTTGGGATCCCCTTTAAAAATAAAGAAACGCGTATTTTTAGTTTTTTGGAAAATCCAGTCAATGGGGGGTGAAAATGGGGTGAATTTTTAAAATGTCTGTATATATCTCTCAAAACTGTTAAAGTGTACAGATGTAAAAATTGGTATTTAGAATCCCCTTTAAAAATAAAGAAACACATATTTTGTGGTTTTCGGGAAATCCCAATAGGAGAAGTGAAAAAGGGGTTGAATGCCTTAAATGAGGATACTTATATCTCAGAAACAGAAGACATTACAGACCTGAAAATTGGTATTTGGGATCTCCTTTGAAAATAAAGAAACACGTAGTTTTTTGCTTTTGGAAGATCCAAGTAATGGGGGTTAAACTTTAGTGACAAATGGGGTGAATTTTTAGAAAGACTGTATCTACAGTATATCTCAGAAACGTTAAATATTACAGACGTAAGAACTGGTATTTGGAATCTCCTGTAAAAGTAAAGAAACATAGGTGATTTGTTTTTGGAAACTCCACTTACGGGGAACTAAAAAGGGGGTGAAATTTTAAAATGAGCATTTCTACAGTATATCTCAAACACGTAACATGTTACCGAAGTGAAAAATAGTACTCTTTAAAAATAAAGAAACATGTATTTTTGTTTTCTGAAAAAACACTTGGGTGGAGGGGTAAAAGTGACTGAAAATGGGGTTGAATTCAGTTAATTGGGATACTGACATCTCAAAAGGTGAAGATGTTACAAACGTGAAATTTGGTATTTGGAATCTCCTTTAAAAATAAAGAAATACGTATTTTTTGTTTTCGGAAATCCACCTAAAGTGGGGAGGGAAATTGAAAAATTTGTTGAATTATTTGTATGAGGATACTATTATCTCAGGCCTCCGTGGCTCAGACGGCAGTGCATCAGCCTCTCACCACTGGATACCGTGGTTCAAATCCCGGTCACTCCATGTGAGATTTGTGCTGGACAAAGCGGAGGCGGGGCAGGTTTTCTCCGGGTACTCCGGTTTCCCCTGTCACCTTTCATTCCAACAACACTCTCCATTCTCATTTCATAGCATTTATCACTCATTAATAAATCACTTTGGGAGTGGCGACCCCATCGTACTAATAGCCTATATCTGCTTCATTCATTACATCCCTGACCTGGTCATTGACTGGAAAACAGGTTGTAGGTTTTCATTTTATTTCGCTATTATCTCAAAAACGAAAGATTTTGCAGATGTGAAAATTGGTATTTGGAATCTGCTTTAAAATTAAAGAAACACGCATTCTCGGAAAATCCAATGAGGGAAGGGGGGGGGGGGGGGCTGGGTGGGTGAAAGAATTGTAAACATTAATTGAATTAATTGTATGAGGATACTTACATCTAATAAACACTAAGGTTGTTACAGACGTGAAAATTGGTATTTGGATCTCCTTTAAAAACAAAGAAAAGAGCGTTTTTGGAGGAAATCATCTTGGGAGGCAGGAGTGAAAAGGAGTTGAATTCCTTTTATGAGGACACATGTCTCAAAAACTGAAGATGTTAGAGTCGTGATAATTGGTATTTAGAAGATCCTTTACTATTAAAGAAACAAAGTATTTTTTAACGGGAAATTCACTTAAGGGGCGGGAGTGTGAAAGGAAGTGAAAAAAAGTGAATTCTTTTTATGGGGATACTTATATCTCAGAACTGAAGGTAACAGACGTGAACATTGGTATTTGGAATCTTCTTTAAACATAAGGAAACGCGCCTCTTTCTTTTTTTTGGTGTGGGGGGTGGGGGTAAATCAACTTAACGGCGGTGGGGTGAGAAAGGAGTTGAGACCAATTGATTTTACTGTTCATAATGTACTTATTCTGATCATAAACTGATCATTTTCAATCTTTCCTGGGTTCGTTTTCAACAACCATCTTTTCCTTTGGAGAACATAAAGTTAGATTACAGTAGATTCTCCTGGCATATAAATAAAAATGTAAACACATTTGAAATAAACGATAGGAATGATATTGACCGTGCAATTGTTTACCTCTATAATAAGGTCAATAATGCATGGAAGTATATCATTCGTGTCACCAGAAACCTCGCGCACTTGCCTACGCGCGACGATGGTGCTGGTCTCATTATTATTATTATTATTATTATTATTATTATTATTATTATTATTATGTTCTGGACCATCTGGAAACGGGTCCTGGCCGGGTAATGACTACTATTGCAGTCCGGCCGCGGGTTCAATACCGTCAAGACACCCAAGACGACACCACGCCGGATCTCCTCAAGGATTCGATCCATATTTAAAATGCTTAAGGGAAAAGATTGCAAAGATTTAGGGACCCAACTGACCGGGTGGAATACCTGGACCTAGCCCGGGACGTACGAAATCGATTGCTGGAAAGAAAGATTGAAAAATGGGAGGAACTTTGGCGTAATCTCTCAGAAAACAAGTCAGAATACGAATTTTAGCGGTTTCTCTCAGAAGACGAGTTAAATCGCGAATTTCGGCGTATATATATAAAACGTTAAGCATTTAATTATAAATTTCATTACAATGCCGTAACGAAGCACGGGTATCTTAACCAAACCAAACCCCATCGCACTACAGCCCTTGAAGGGCCTTGGCCTACCAAGCGACCGCTGCTCAACCCGAAGGCCTGCAGATTACGAGGTGTCATGCGGTCAGCACGACGAATCCTCTCGGCCGTTATTCTTGGTTTTCTAGACCGGGGTCGCCATCTCGCCGTCAGATAGCTCCTCAATTCTAATCACGTAGGCTGAGTGGACCTCGAACCAGCCCTCAGGTGTAGGTAAAAATCCCTGACGTGGCCGGGAATCGAACCCGGGGCCTCCGGGTAAGACGGGTATCTTGCTAGTCTTAAATAATGGAAGCCTATATCAAGTAAGAAGTGATACAGTGTAGTTTTGGAAAATCGTGGCAAAGAATTTTCTCCATTTATTCAATCAGTTTTATAATACTGATTAAATGAACACCACTGCTTATGGCTGTCAGTATATTTAAACAAAGACTTTAATATTACTTATCTAGACTCACAGAGCGCGCTGGTGCTATGCGGAAAATTGAATATCTTCGCGCATCGCCATGTTGCGGGAACTTCAGTTTTGAATGTAATGTTAACACGTGGTGATGTTTACAGTTTCTTGTGTATTTTTCATGGTGATTCCTATCGGTTAGCGGACATGTGATTGTGTTATGCGATAAAGTGATAATTTATAGTATTGGCAACTATTTTAGTGATAAGTGCGAGCTTACATTGATCGGCGATATTAAAGGAGAGTAGGCCTAAGTTGAGCCGTAAGTGCGGAGTGGAGAACTATTCACGATGGTGACCTCTTGTGCAGCTTTCAATTGCACAGTCGGTATCGGGAAGGATCTGGTATTTCTCTTCACAAGTGAGTAAAAATTGAAATGTTATAAAATTACCATAAGAATGGGATACAGATTGGTGGATTCAGTGATGTATGGACGTGGCATTCTCAATATTTAGGCTTCTTCTTCTTCTTGGCGTTTTTCATTTCGTTAGGGCAATTCTTAAGAACTAATTAGCTATTCAGAAAAAGTGCACATTTTGTTCTTACAGACTGTGTACCCGTATTAAAATTTCGATGAACACAGGCCTAGAATCCGAAAAATATGATTGATAAAGCTTGGTAAATCCATCTAAGTTATTTTTAGGTCAAATTATTACTTCAAATTATTAACAATTATCAGAAAAATGTTTTACTGATACCATTATCCATGTTTTCAAATCTCCTTTATAATAAAAGAATTGTTAAATATGCCATTCCAGAGAAGTTTGACTAAAACACTAATCAATCTACCTGTTTAACTGTTATATTCATATGTGCTTAATATTCAAGCTCCTTTATCTTCTTTCTTATGTGAATCATAATGTTCCTGTAATAGAAAAGTTAGAACACATTTTCAATTTTAATTTGTGCATAGAAAATCTCCTTTCAGTTTGAGTTGATAAAATCAGTAGGCCTAATATTGGTATTCAAGATGTGAATTGTAAGAGAGGGAATTTTGCATCCTAAATTGTATATTTTTCCTCTCTTAAATTAACCAACTGGTAAAAATATATTTAATTCAGAGAAACTGAAACTAAGTTAGGTATTCTTTTCATTATTAGATACATTTAGAATTATGAGGTAGAGTAGCACTAGTGTAATGTGTTTTATTTCAGGAAGAATATTTTCAAAATGTAAAATGATTTAGTGAAATGTGAACGATTGCTGGCTCCACCACTCTGTTCTGAAATATATCACATGAGGTTCTATTTATGAAGCAGAAAAATATTTTGTGATAAATCAATGGGAGAATGTTCTGTCATTGTACCAGGAATGGTTGAGAAAAAGAGGAGGAGATAGAAATATATACATTTCTTTTATTTCGAACACATGGCTAATGTTTTTAGACATATTGCTTCCAGTTTTCCATTGAATAAGCCTGAACTTCTGTCGAAGTGGCTTGTTGCTGTAAAAAGAGACAAGTTGGCTCCAACTTATTCCCAGAGACTATGTTCAATTCACTTCACAGAAGCAAGCTTTTGGCAATCTGAAGAGAACACAATTCTGAAAGATGATGCAGTGCCAACACTGTTTGACTTTCCAAATCATTTAAAAAAGGTACTTGTAGGTCAAGTAATTTGGATTAGATATTGTATTACTTCATTTTTAATTTTTTTTTATCAATGATAGGGCTTTGCTTATGGTAGACCCAATAGGCCTATATATTTTTATTTTTTCAGACTGACAAGGCTCCCCATAGGATTTTAAAAAGGAAGTTAGATTTTGGAGGGACAAATCAACAGAATAACACCATAGATCCCAGTCCATGTAGCAGTTCAGTCAGTGCTGTTACACAGTGCATTTCATTTGAGCACAATTATTTTAGTGCAGAAAGCCCCACAAAACATGTAAAAATCTCAGTAGATTTTAGATAGCTATTTTCAAAACCATATAGAAATCATAATTGAAGGTATACTCATCCTGATATACTATTTCATATCCTGGAAATAATAACAAATAAAAATTTCATTCAGGTGGGAATTAGTAAAGCAAGTAAAGTTACTTGTGGTAAACACTGGATTTTTTTTTTTTTTTTTTTTTTTACAGATTTCTGCAGTCACGTACCTTTTCAACAATCTGTTCATAGTACCGAATAATAACTTGCTGTGATTACTCATCAGAAAGAAAAGATCTGCCATGTAACTTTCATAGAAAACATTCTATTTCACAGGTTTTCTTTTTGACAATATCACAGATTCTTGCTTTTGATACAACCGTTTGTTAATACTGTAAATATTGAAAGAATTGACGGATTATTGATGTACTCCAGTCTCCTATGTCACAGGTGAAAGATTGTTTTTCTCCCCATGATCTGTAAATCATACTGAAGTTGTAAACTGCTATGATTTGAAAATGTCTTGGTATTTTCATGAGAGCTTAACTGCCGAGTCTAGGATTTAATTACATGTGTCTATTTCGAATATGCAAACAAATCAGTTAAAAACATGGTCATTATAGTAGGCCTAATGTGAGCTACATATTCTTTCTTGAAGATTATTAATTCAATGTACTGGTATGCAATGTTTTTGGAGTATGTTCTCTCTAAATTTAAGATATGTGTTTATCTACGTAGGTATAGTGGTGTATTTTGAAGTCTTCTTATCCAGTTTTCTAGATGTTGTTTTATTGCGTCTGTTATTTATAGGCCAGCTATCCAAATGATTTGTGGAGATTTGTTCAATAACAATGCAAATGTGTTCAGTTTGTAGGCTATGCATAAGTATCATTTCCGTGTTATTACCGCCTTGATTCTTGTATATTTATTGCGTGTGTTCACGTTAGTCGGTGTAGGCTGTGCCTTTATTATTAATGAATTAGGACTTGGGAGTAGCTTAAGTTTCCTTGATGTTTGGAATGCAACATTTCCGTACGAATCTTCTGTTTTCTAAAGCGGCATCTTTTTAACATTTTATTTTGGATGTATCTAATGAACATCTTTACTTACCGTGTTATCCTGTATCGCAGGAATAAAAATAACCTGTCGTGAGGTGTTTTCATTCGTGCGTAATTGAAGTTAATGCATGAATTCCATACTACGATCTCCTCGGCGAGCTGTGGAGTGCCCGCAACATGGCGATACGCGCATGGACAGCTCTTCCCCAGTCACACGCTACTGCGCAGCCAACGGTGTGGGGCCTTGTATTTAAAAGCTCAATGTTTGGGAGATCCCTGCTGGCCAGCCGGCCGAGTCACTCGTGAAACGTAAACAAACAAGACATTCTCCCTGTCATAAATTAAGAGATAACGAGATAAGGACTTGAGGTATGATTTAAAAATAACTTCCATATCCGAAGACCGTTTACTTTGCTTTAACCATGCCATGATCCTTCTGCACCTTTTCTTCAAACTGAGATCCCCACGCACGAGCATGAACTCCCGAACCACACAAACGAAATACACTTGCCCTCAAGAATTGTACATACGGTATGTCACTGATATGTATTTAATCACTATTATACATACTACTGACAGAATGAGCACTGCACTGCATGTGACTGTGTGGAAATGTTAAAAGCGCATGTTTGGGAGATCACTACCGGTAGTTCAGCCAACCAGACAGACAGACAGACAGCCGAATCATGCGTGAAACCAAAATTTAAGGAGACATTCTTTCTATCACAAGAACTAAGCAAGATAAGAACTTCGGGATTGTTTTAAAAATAACTTCCATATCTGAAGTCCATTTGCTTCGCTTTGACCTCCCATGCAAATTCAATAGGAAAGATGCTGGCCAGCGACTGACTTTTTTGTGCCTGCACATAAAAATCCCTGAACATGACTGAAAATAAACACATATACTGAATTTTCTTATCACCTAAATTCAAAAATAAACTTATCTACATTGAGCTGAAATGTGTCTTTATCAGCAGTGAAAATTAGGAAAATAATGAATATAAAATAGGAGTTATGACATGATAAGTTCTATGCAATGAAGATTTTGGATTTGGCGTAACTTTCCATTATATTACCATTTTCACACTAAATTATTTTCTTACAATTTTTTTGTTAATGGCATCAAATGCGCCCTGAAATTCTGTACATAACACGATATTCACCCATTTCAACCGATAACATTCTGATTTACGGATATTTGGCAAATCCGCTGCATTAGAGTAGGACAGTGCTACCCGCAAAACATGGGAGAAGGAAAGAGATGGGATTATCCCATTACTGCTGAACTGCATTTTAAGGTTGGAGCACTCTGTAGAGAGCCATGTTAACAAGATCTCAGAATTTATTTCCACATTCAACACATTATTTTTTAAAAGTACGTATAGAGATCTTGTGTCATCTGCTGCTTCTCTCACACGCTAGTAGGGTCACAGGTTCAATCTGCATTGCATATCTGGCCTCTGGAGAAACCTGTTGCAGGTCTTTCAAGTTGATACCCATCGATGTCTGTGAGGATGGGCCCATCCTAGGATGAAGATATTGAAGATGGCACACACACACTCAGCCCGAGCCACAGGAATCTATGAAAAATTCCCGACCTTGCCAGGAATCGAACCTGATACCTGTTGAACCAAAGGTCATCAAGCTATTCAGCGACAGAGCAGGGCAAAATTTGTGTTCTCGTCCGGAAGTGGTACAGCTCTACTCAGGCACCCCCCACCCCCCACATGAAGGTGAGCTGCATGTACCTATTTAAACATGTACCAAAACCCACAGCGGTACCAGGAATCGAACCCCAGCCTCCGAGGAAGCAGCTAATTGCACTAACCTTTAGACTACAGAGGTGGACAGCCAAAACTCTAGCATCGATCTGATTTATATATAGCGGTTATATTCAAACTCATGTTTTGGCTACATTCTTATACTATGGTTAAAAGATGCTGAAGATCATTTACACTGTCAGCAAAATGCATCGCAGCGTCAGCATCTTGATATCCATCAACTTTTACATTTCCCTTCCAATATTTTCAAGGTGTAAATTAACGAGGTTTATGACAATTATTTTAATATACAATAAAAGAACAGGATACACTTCAAAGGAGAGCATTATTTTACAAATTGTTGGGTATAAATACAGTGATTGAACATGACTAACAAACTACTTACACATATACAATGGAGACAAATAAATCACATTAGAGTGAAGAGAAGTGAGCAGATGTACGTCTACTCTTTTACGAGATAAACACAGCACAAGCTAAAGTTTCACGGGCCACATACCCTCCTTTAGAAGTTCTCAACTCATTTAAATGTAGTGTAATTTGAGAGGTGAAGTAGAAAAAAGGTGGCAAATGAAAAGCACAGATTTATTAACACACTGTACTCAATAGAGAGACGCAGTATGATCACAAAGGTTGGGCTGATCCTTCATCAACCCTCCCACCAGTTTACTTTGGTCTATCATACAGCAACAGATCTCTGTCAGAAATAACTTTCCACCTTAGACATTGCACCTCTAAGAATTTGGAATGAAATTCAATTTCACATTTCAACAGCCCAAAATCAGATTCAACTCCTGAAATATGTTGCAGAAAAAGTCGGCCTTCAGATATCTTTTGAAAAGACAGAATACATGACCTGCAATAAACAAGCACCAAAAATCATGGGAACAAAATATGTTCAAAATTAAACAAGTATCACAATTTAAGTATCTTAGTGAAACAATTCAAGAAAATGGATTTGAAACAAAAGCCAATTAAATTAGATGCCAAAAGATGGAAACTGCACATCAACTAACCCAAAATATTTATAACAAAAAATGTAGCTCCAAGCACACAAAACTAAGACATTACACTACAGTTATTAAACGAGAATGTCTTTATGGATCAGAGATGCTAATTTTGAAAAAGAAAGCAGACATTGAAAAAAAAAAAATTGAGAAAAAGGAATGGAAAATCATAAGAACAATTCTAGGCCCAAAACTCACCAACGGACAATACCAACTTCGAGGCAGACAGGAAATCAAACAATACACAAATATTCACAGTTTTTTTTTTGTCCAACCCTTGTCCCGTTTCCTTACGGGGTCGGGTATGAGGTGAGATGAATCTGTCGTGGCGGGTTTTTTATGACCGAATGCCCTTCCTGACGTCAACCTCATCAGAGGAGTTAATGAGAGATGAAATGAATGACGTGATATATGATAGTAGGGAGAGGGTGAAACCCGGTGCCGGCACATAGCCTACTCCTGTCGAATAGCACCAAGGGGTCTGCTCAAGGTTTAACGTCGCCATCCGACGGACGAATCACCATCAACAGCGTCATATGCCCTCACTCCATATGAGCACTGCGGAAAGGTTTGGAATTTAATCCAGGCTTTTGGCACGCAATCTAGTGATTAGAAATTGTATATCACCACCTCCCCTACCCTGCCGGCCAACATTCTGATGGTGAAAATTTTTTCGACCAACGGGACTCGAACCGGCTAACCTCGGTGTTAGACCGTTTTAGACTTCAGTGCCTTAACGATCATGGCCGCCAGACGGGCAATACACAAATATTCACAGTGACATTAGAAAATGCAGGCTAAGATTCTATGGACATATTAAAAGAATGCATTCAGACAGACTTACAAAACAAATAGTCGAATTCTATGAAAATAGGAGTGAAGTTAAAACAGACACTTGGGGGGGGGGGGGGGGCAGCTGTGAGCTCACATCCGGGAGATAGTGGGTTCAAGCCCCACTATCAGCAGCCCTGAAGATGGTTTTCCATGGTTTCCCATTTTTACACCAGGCAAGTGTACCTTAATTAAGGCCACGGCTGCTTCATTCCCATTCCTAGACCTTTCCCGTCCCATCGTCGCCATAAGACCTATCTGTGTCGGTGCGGCATAAAGCAAATAGCATTAAAAAACAGACACAATGAAATGGATTGGCGAAATCAAAACCAATGTGAACAGGCAGGAATTACACCAGCAGATGTCCAAAACAGGGTAATCTTCAGACCCAAAATTCACAAATGGTAAATTGACCAAGAGGAAAGACTAAAGAAGAACAACCTGGTCTGGAGACAGAAAGGAAGCCCACAGTAAAAATGAAAGAAATATGGGCACAAAGGAAGGCTAACGCATGCCTCTAATTACTTTGTGTAGTCCTAATAGGCTTATTTGCATATATATAATAATATCATACATCAAAATTATACTCTGTTATGCCTGTCAGCATTCAGTCTGCAAGTCTGTGTGAATTTACTAAATGTCTCCACAATCCTCCATTTGTTACAAGCTTTGAAGCCTCATTTAGTTCTGTACCGGTTATATTTAAGTCATTATAAACCAAGTCTAACCATCATTGTCATGGTCGCCTTCTACTTCTCTTACCCTCCATGATGGAGTTCAGTATTCTCCTAGGTAGCCATCATCCTCCTCCATTTACCTCACGACCCCACCAACAAAGCTGGTTTATTCCTAGCATTTCATCCATCCAGTTCATTCCTAACTTAGTTTTTACTTCCTCATTCCGAGTACCCTCCTGCTGTTTTCCCCACCATTTTATTATTTTGGTAGTACCATTAAAAAGGCTTTAACGAATATCCTACAGGTGACAGCATCGTAAATACAAATGTATACCATCAAAGTACCAGTGTAGCAATGTCTGTCTCACTTCTGGCATGCACAGAAGAACAGCGGTTTGTGTTTTGGTTTATGAGTAGTGAAGGTACGAAACCTACTGAAATTCATCAGCAAATGACAATTCACTGTGGGGATGGACTTTTTATTACAGCAGCAGCATAGCAATGTTCGACTCCATACTGCCTGTACAACCACCATGACAATCCGACACCTGCATTTTGAGCGTCTTTCATTTCTGATATTTTCAACAGACTTTCCTCCAAGTGATTACACGTTTGGGCCACTTGAGGAGGAAATAGGGGACTGAGTGAGTGATTGTGTGGTATTGGTCATATAGCTGTCAGTTTACATTCAGGAGATAGTGGGTTTGAAGCCTACTCTCGACAGCTGTGAAGATGATTTTCCATGGTTCAGTGAACAATCAATCACTACTGATCTGCATTTAGGGCATTCGCGCAGGTGGCAGATTCCCTGTCTGTTGTTTTCCTAGCCTTTTCTTAAATGATTTCAATGACATTGGAAATTTATTGAACATCTCCCTTGGTAAGTTATTCCAATCCCTAACTCCCCTTCCTATAAATGAATATTTGCCCCAATTTGTCCTCTTGTACTCCAACTTTATTTTCATATTGTGATCTTTCCTACGTTTATAAACGCCACTCAAACTTATTCGTCTACTAATGTCATTCCACGCCATTTCTCCGCTGACAGCACAGAACATACCACTCATTACAAGTGATGAAAATCATTTTTTATCCGTATTGAAAGTTTTCGTAAAATATGTAGGAAAATATTTAAGATTTATTACCACCTATTCAATACAATACAAGATGTTGACATATAGGTTTCCTATATATTTTACATACCACTCAGTCGAGCAGCTCGTTTCCTTTCTCCCAGTTCTTCCCAGCCCAAACTTTGCTACTCTTTTGTCGGAAATCACCCAGAACAAGTCTTTCTCCAGTTCTTGAATCAAGTAATCCTGGTGAGGGTCCCATACACTGGAACCATACTCTAGTTCAGGTCTTACCAGAGACTTATAAGCCCTCTCCTTTACATCCTTACTACAACCCCTAAACACCCTCATAACCATGTGCAGAGAACTGTATCCTTTATTTACAATCCCATTTATGTTATTACCACAATGAAGATCTTTACTTATATTAACACCCAGATACCTACAATGATCCCCAAAAGGAACTTTCACCCCATCAACGCAGTAATTAAAACTCAGAGGACTTTTCCTGTTTGTAGAACTCACAACCTGACTTTTAACCCTGTTTATCATCATACCATTGCCTGCTGTCCATCTCACAACATTATCGAGGTCATTTTGCAGTTGTTCACAATCTTGTAACTTATTTATTACTCTATAGAGAATAACATCATCTGCAAAAAGCCTTACCTCTGATTCCACTTCTTTACTCAAATAATTTATATATATAAGAAAACATAAAGGTCCAATAATACTGCCTTGAGGAATTCCCCTCTTAATTATTACAGGGTCAGATAAAGCTTCGCCTACTCTAATTCTCTGAGATCTATTTTCTAGGAATATAGCCACCCATTCAGTCACTCTTTTGTCAAGTCCAATTGCATTTGTCCCATTTTCATACCAGGCGTATGCTGGTGCTGTGACTTAAACTAGGCACAGATGCTTTCTTCCTACTCCTAGGCTTTTCCTACTTCGTTGTTGCCACAAAACCTATCTGTGTTGGCATGATGTAAAGCAAATTGTATTAAAAAAGAATTTGAAAAATGTTATTGGCTTTTACGTCCCACTGACTTCTTTTATAGTTATTGGAGATGCCGACTTGCCAGAGCTGAGTCCTGCAGGAGTTCTTTTACATGCCAGTAAAGATGTTCCATTAAGCTGAAGAAGATGACGATGATGATGCTTGTTGTTTAAAAGGGCCTAACATCTAGGTCATCAGGCCCTAATGGTTCGAAATGAGACAAAATGTAATGACAAATTAGAAGTCCAAAATCCTCCACTGACCCAAATTCAAAACGTGAGGATGAAGAATGAATGGATGGATATGAATTTAAAACAATCAGTTGATCCGACCCGCAATGCCTCACATTCACAGAAACTGACGTAGAACGATAGTATTACTGACCAATGGACTGCTTCTATAGCATAACACTGAATCGATGATGCTTGTAGTCTAAAGGAGTCCAAAATCCAGGTCATCAGCCCCTCATAATGGTACTTACCGCTAGGAAAGTAGAACCATGCTATTTATAATGTTGCGGTACTAATCAAAAATAGCATAGACTCGCGGTATTCCACACATTATGGTACTACTCACAGGTAATGAAATTCGCACATATAAAACAGACCTATGATGTTTTGATAATTGTGGCACCATTTACAGGCAACGCAAACCAATGGTGTTCATCACATGTGTGTACTAACCACAAGGAGTTGCACTATCCCATGGTGTTCCTCATATAGTGGGTACTAATCATAGGCAAGCCAGAACCATGGTGTCGCTTACCCACGGTGTCACTCCTTAAGTGGTACTAATCACAGGTACTCTAAAAGCCGGCAATGCAGTCTGTTGCTACAAATCACTAACCTAATTTGTACCTAACAGAGTGGTACTACGACACATGGTGTTTCCTGCGTGTTGGTACTAATCACAAGTAGTTTAATGGTTCTAATACAATCATCCCTTGATTGCCCCTTATAGTCATCTCTTACGACAGGCAGGGGATACCGTGGGTGTATTCGCTTGTGTCCTCCACCCACAGGGGGTTGAAGAAGATGAATGACAACTGTGCATGACTGGCTATGCAGACAAGTGAAGGATTCCTTTATTTCCACATGTAGTGCTGGAGGTCTTGCATAGAATGTAATGAAGATTATGTAGAAAAATTATGCAATTATGTACTACTTTTTCTCAATAAAATAAATTTTAAAAACATTTAAGAATTTTTCATTTGACTTGCCCTTACACACTGACTGACAGAGCAAATGCAACACCAAGAAGGAGTGGTTCGAAAGGGATGAAAGTTGGGGAAAAAACAGAGACGGCACGGACGAATAATTGATGTTTATTTCAAACCAATATGCAGGTTACACAATGCGCACGGCATCGACTCAGTAGGATGTAGGACCACCGCGAGCGGCGATGCACGCAGAAACACGTCGAGGTACAGAGTCAATAAGAGTGCGGATGGTGTCCTGAGGGATGGTTCTCCATTCTCTGTCAACCATTTGCCACAGTTGGTCGTCCGTACGAGGCTGGGGCAGAGTTTGCAAACGGCGTCCAATGAGATCCCACACGTGTTCGATTGGTGAGAGATCCAGAGAGTACGCTGGCCACGGAAGCATCTGTACACCTCGTAGAGCCTGTTGGGAGATGCGAGCAGTGTGTGGGCGGGCATTATCCTGCTGAAACAGAGCATTGGGCAGCCCCTGAAGGTACGGGAGTGCCACCGGCTGCAGCACATGCTTCACGTAGCGGTGGGCATTTAACGTGCCTTGAATACGCACTAGAGGTGACGTGGAATCATACGCAATAGCGCCCCAAACCATGATGCCGCGTTGTCTAGCGGTAGGGCGCTCCACAGTTACTGCCGGATTTGACCTTTCTCCACGCCGACGCCACACTCGTCTGCGGTGACTATCACTGACAGAACAGAAGCGTGACTCATCGGAGAACACGACGTTCCACCATTCCCTCATCAAAGTTGCTCTAGCCCGGCACCATGCCAGGCGTGCACGTCTATGCTGTGGAGTCAATGGTAGTCTTCTGAGCGGACAACGGACGCCGGGAGTGCAGGCCTCCTTCAACCAATCGACGGGAAATTGTTCTGGTCGATATTGGAACAGCCAGGGTGTCTTGCACATGCTGAAGAATGGCGGTTGACGTGGCGTGCGGGGCTGCCACCGCTTGGCGGCGGATGCGCCGATCCTCGCGTGCTGACGTCACTCGGGCTGCGCCTGGACCTCTCGCACGTGCCACATGTCCCTGCGCCAACCATCTTCGCCACAGGCGCTGCACCGTGGACACATCCCTATGGGTATCGGCTGCAATTTGACGAAGCGACCAACCTGCCCTTCTCAGCCCGATCACCATACCCCTTGTAAAGTTGTCTGTCTGCTGGAAATGCCTCCGTTGATGGCGGCCTGGCATTCTTAGCTATACACGTGTCCTGTGGCACATGACAACACGTTCTACAATGACTGTCGGCTGAGAAATCACGGTACGAAGTGGGCCATTCGCCAACGCCGTGACCCATTTATCATTCGCTACGTGCGCAGCACAGCGGTGCATTTCACATCATGAGCTTACCTCAGTGACGTCACTCTACCCTGCAATTGGCATAAAGTTCTGACCACTCCTTCTTGGTGTTGCATTTGCTCTGTCAGTCAGTGTATGTAAAGTGTTTACAATGACAGTACACATTCTTCATGCCTTATCTGGTCCGGATATAGGCAATCATCAGATCTATTGTAATTTTGTTCATAGATCTTTGGTACAGATCAGCAGATGACAGTTCAAACCACTGATGGATGTTTCTTAAGGAAGGAGATTGATAGCATCCAGGACTTATTTTCGTGAATATCTTGCTTTTCATGACAAGATGGATTATTCAATATTTCTCCTTTTTTTCAAATGATATGTCTGAGATATTCTAAATTTCAGTTTCTTTGTGATTTTCATTACCTCTTTCGGAGTAAGTTGTTGATCATGTGGTCCATCCAAGATGTTTTATGAGCAGCCTACTCTCAGTTGCTTGTGTTAAGTGTCAGTGCCTCTACTCTGTACAACAGAACAGAACAGGACAGACATGCACAGTTTGGTCGACAGGCTCAGATCTATGGAGCACAGCAAGGATTTCTTTTTTATAAAGGTCGACCTGGCAATTTCTATTTGGGCTTTGATTACTGCATGGAGCTCCCACTGCGTGTTGAGGCTGCGTCCTAGGAAGGCAAATTTGTCACTCTCTCAATTTCTTCCATTCCTGCCATCAGCACTCCTGCTCCTTATAACCATCAACTTGGTCATCTTAGTATTTTCTTCTAATCTGGAAGCTTTTCTTGTAGTTTTTGCTCGGTTCACCAAGAAATTGCACGTCCTTCAGGCTGATGGCTAGCAGGACCATGTTGTTTGTATACTGTAGGTTGTAAGGTTGTTTCAGATGCCCACATGCAGGACAGCTAGATCTTCTGCAAATATCTCCTTGGAGTAAATATTGAATAGAGTAGGGAGCAGTAAGCAACCTTGCCTGACGCTCGTGTGTATTTCTCCTAACTCGTTCAACTGCTCTTCGACTAAACGGTACTCAAAGAAAGGAAAATAGGACTTAGGAAATTTAAAAATCACATTCTCAATTTATTATGTATAATTCTTTAATGATACATGCACTTGATTTCCGTAAACATTATCTTTGTCTCTTTTACAGGAATAAATAAATATATGTATGTATAAGTATATATCTAACTTCTTACATATTTCTCTAATGTCCAGCATTATTATGGCACTATCATACTAATTCTATTTATTTTTACATGTAGGTAACCATAAATTAACATTCTTAAAATAGATCCTAAAAAAATATCATCCTATTCTGGAAAAGAAGGAGCATCTTAACACACCCATAGCGTATGTCAGCGTAACAGAAATATATTCTAATAGAGGTGTGTGCAACCATTGACCAGAATGCAGGAGTTTCAATAAGAGAAAATCCCAAGTGATTGTAGTTTCATTACTACAGACACCACCCCGCTTAACCGAAATGCTCTGGAAAAATTGTATTTTAAGATTTTGCTTTTACCCTCTTGTTCTTAGCTGTCAATATTAGTAATTTTCTTGTTATATGTGCTGAGAGCTACTAGGCAAACCCTATTTTTGTATCATGACTTATACCAGAATGCAAGTGTAGCATAAAACAAAACAGTTTCTTACCACCTAGTTCATTCCATGATACATTTTTTCTTGAACAAGCAGGAATTATTATTATTATTATTATTATTATTATTATTATTATTATTATTATTATTATTATTATTATTATTACTGTATTATTTGCCATGAATATTATGTAGACTGTGGTTAATGTTGCTTCAGTTGTGGGAGTTTCATCTTGTTTACTGCTCGGACTATACTGCAGCTTCTGTTAGGAAACCAGGGAAGTCCAGCGACCCTTCTCCATATTTTTCTTTCACCCAAGGTCGTTCCATTGGCCTTGCGGTTTTATACCGTAGTTCCAATGCTTTTCTTACTCCATTGCAAAATAAACTGTTTCATTATTTCAGATTGCTTTGCGCTTTGTGGAACAAAGCAATTAATCTACATCAGCTGATTTATTATTGATTAAACGGTGGCGGGACAGCGCTGCACCAAGAAAATTCAGAAGAAAATCACTGATTTAATACAATGAGTGATATTATGTAAACATTTTAATGTTAATATACAGTATGCACCTTTGCTTAACAGAGTTTATGCATTTTTATTTCGACATTTAACTTCCGAAAATATTTACCATGTGTTATCCGAAAAAACTTATCACTCGAAGTGGCTCCGCTCCCTTTATTTCGAATAAACGGGGTTCTACTGTAATACATTAAACAACATCTGTACATTTTAAGTGATTCCCAGGGGATCAAAATATGTGATATTCCGATATTGCTACCCATTACTTATGGCAGGTTTCTTTCTTTTATCTTTCCCATCTGACATTCCTTGATAATAATAATAATAATAATAATAATAATAATAATAATAATAATAATAATAATAATAATAATAATGGTGTGTGGCCACCGGAGAGGCCAGGTGATGGTCTTTCAATGTGATGCCGTACAGGCAACCTGCGCATCTATGAGGATGGAGCCCTACCTAGGATGATTTCTAATGCTTAAGACAACAAACACACCCAACCCATGAGCCATTGGAATTAACCAATTAAGGTTAAAATCCCCGACCCTACAGGGAATCAAACCCAGAAATCTCTGGATCAAAGGCCAGCACGCTAATGATTTAACCATGGAGCCAGACACCTCCCTTGATCAATAGTAGGATTCTCTTGCCTATGATCCTTCTCTTTCCTCCTGCTTTCAGCGAGTTGGATCTCTTCCGTTTTTCCCTTCAAATGTGGGCAAATAAGCACCAACATTCATGATCCTATTGTAGAAATCTTTATTTACATAATTTGTAAAGACTATATTTTTTTTTTGCGTGTGTGTAGAAATTCACTAGTCATTACTTGGTGTTTCCAAATATGAACTTAATGTTAATATACAGTATGCACCTTTGCTTAACAGAGTTTATGCATTTTTATTTCGACATTTAACTTCCGAAAATATTTACCATGTGTTATCCGAAAAAACTTATCACTCGAAGTGGCTCCGCTCCCTTTATTTCGAATAAACGGGGTTCTACTGTAATACATTAAACAACATCTGTACATTTTAAGTGATTCCCAGGGGATCAAAATATGTGATATTCCGATATTGCTACCCATTACTTATTCACTGGAAACTGCAAAATCATCAAAATGTGCCACCACAAGTTATTCCTGTGTTAATTCTGTAAGGGTCGGAGACTGTCTAACGGTTTATTGTTTGGAATACTGTGAACACACAGCATGATGTATGGATAATATAACTGCCTAAATACAGATGCCTTATTGATTCAAGCAAGTGCCCCATCGGTCCATTTGATGACGGATACCTCGAGCGAGAACAACGGCCATGCTTGTGCCTACTGTGCCTGATCCGGTTTTGGCACGTCCTTATTTGTCCGTGATGAAATTCTCTACACTATCAGAATACTGTACACCGAGTGAGTGGCTGTGCGGTTTGGGACAGGAAGCTGTGAGCTTGCGGTTTCGAACACCATTATCGGCAACCCTGAAAATGGTTTTCTATATTTTCCCATTTTCACACTGGGAAAATGCTGGGGATGTACCGTTTGCTTCCCACTCCTAGCCTTTTCCTATCCCATCATCCCATGTCGGCGCGACGTAAAGCATGGTAAACAATGAATACTGTAGAGTGTCATACATACACATCCTTCATACGATGGTAAAGGTCAGCTCCTGCCAACATAAACTGAATAAGCAATCAATCAATCAATCAATCAATCAATCAATCAATCAATCATTACTGATCTACATTTAGGGCACTCGCCCAGGTGGCAGATTCCCTATCTGTTGTTTTCCTAGCATTTTCTTAAACGATTTCAAAGAAATTGGAAATTTATTGAACATCTCCCTTGGTAAGTTATTCCAATCTCTAACTCTCCTTCCTATAAACAAATATTTACCCCAATTTGTCCTCTTGAATTCCAACTTTATTTAAACACACCGCTCAAACTTATTCGTCTACTAATGTCATTCCACGCCATCTTTCCGCTGATAGCATGGAACATACCACTTACAATACCAACATAAATGGTCCCTTATTGGACATTATAAATTTTCCACCTAACTCATTCCTGGTTGCCAGCATTTCGCCCCCGTGCGCTCATCAGTTGGTACATAGCACACCCATCAAGACGCATGATGCAAAGTCTCTCATAGTGCATTGGCACTGCTGATGGCTCCAAGTAGCTTGCGCAGTGGCCTCCACGGTATGCGTTAGCCATGCATCTTGGTGGGTGTGCTATGTACCAACTGATGAGCACACGGGGGTGAAACGCTGGCAACCAGGAATGAGTTAGCTGGAAAATTTATGGTGTCCAATAACGGACCATTGATGTTGGTATTATAAATTTACTCATTCGGACAAATATTTCAGGTTCCCTATGGGAATCAACATCTTTATTATCTGATGGCCAAGCAGCCATCAATTTTTTGGTAATGAGACAAAGTCTAACATAGTGTATTGGCACTGCCGGTGGCTCCAAGTAGCTTATGCAGTGGCCTCCACGGTATGCGCTAGCCATGCATCTTGGTGGGTGTGCTATGTACCAACTGATGAGCCCAACATAGCACACGGGGGCGAAACGCTGGCAACCAGGAATGAGTTAGCTGGAAAATTTATAATGTCCAATAATGGACCATTTATGTTGGTATTATAAATTTACTAATTCGGACAAACATTTCAGGTTCCCTATGGGAATCAACATCTTTATCAACATATCACTTAGTCGAACAGCTCATCATCTTTGTACCAAGTCTTCCCAGCCCAAACTCTGCAACACCCCTACAACGCCACTCTTTTGTCGGAATTCACCCAGAACAAATCAAGCTGCTTTTCTTTGGATTTTTTTTTTTTTCCAGTTCTTGTATCAAGTAATCCTGATGAGGGTCCCATACACTGGAACCATACTCTAGTTGGGGTCTTACCAGAGAAAATTATGCCCTCTCCTCTGCTTCTAAGAGAAGGAAGTTAATCACAACTGTGATCTTACTGCACTAACTTTGCTGCATCTTGATTCAATTTCACATAGTGTACTACCATCCTGAGAGTATAACATCCTAAATACTCAAAATAATCCACCTGTTCTAGTGAAATATTTCCAATCAGACATACAATCCTCTAAAGTTTCTTCCATAAAATATAGTAGTTTTTGTAGTTCAAGAATGTCCTCCAGCTGAATAATTTAGGACAAATTCATGGCACTACCTTTTGTTGCTTCCTCCCATACAAACTATTTGCTAACACTTCCTGACATATGTAGCCATACATGTGCCATGTTGTCTTTCTTCGAATAATGACACTCGTACTAAAATCTCAATTTCATTTGGCCACATTGCCAAACAGGATTTAGAAAAATGGCTTTCCACAAGGTAGTGCTGCATTTGCACTGCCTCTAAAATTTATCTGCTGAACTGCCCTGGCACAAGACGACCTGTATATGCTGATATAATGACAATATTATTTGTTTCACATCCCATTAAGTTTTTTTCCGCTGCCTCTGTGGATCCGTGGTAGAGTGTCGGCCTCCGGATCCCAAGATTGCGGGTTCAAACCCGGCAGAGGTAGTCGGATTTTTGAAGGGCGGAAAAAAGTCCATTCGATACTCCATGTCGTACGATGTCGGCATGTAAAAGATCTCCGGTGATACATTTGGTATTTACCCGACAAAATTAATTAAATCTCAGCCATAGACGCCCAAGAGAGATCCGGTTTACTCTATCTGCCATCTAGCGGACCCAGAGTAAAAGGGAACGTCGAAATTGACGAGCAGACAGCCAGATGGCGTCAAATTGAAATGTCTGCACACGGTAGCTGAGGCCATACGATTATTATTATTATTATTATTATTATTATTATTATTATTATTATTCTTATTATTATTATTACTATTATTATTATTATTATTATTATTATTATTATTATTATTATTATTATATTAACTTTTTTTCCAAGCATTTGTCCTGCCTAGGTACAAGGTCTGCTTTCTTACATACTAATTGCCACTTCTGCAAATCAAGGACATCACTGGGAGCAACACTGAGCAATTTCATGTCCTCCTTCAGCTGATTTAACCAGAGTTTCTTTGGTCGGCTACGGGGTTGGCGTCTTTTTGGGCGGAAGTAGAACACCTTTCTGGCCGCAGACTGTTCATTACTGCATGCAACATGTCTCTATGGGCACCACTCCAAGAACAGCCCGGATATCCTATTATCTACTTTTAAGGCTTTTGTCCTGCAAGAGTTCTCTAATTACCACCACACTTACATTACATTTCCCTAAAACGATCCACATTACATATCTTACACATGCTTTACATGAAGTGGTGGAAGTAGTTACATACCAAATACCCTGATGTAGACAGACTAATTTCTAACAGGAAGCACATGTTTCTGAAAGCATACAGAATTTCAAAGAAACTGCTCCTACTTTAGCTGACTTGCTGAGAGACTTGACTCAATGCTACTGTTGCACTAATTGTAATTCTTTACAAAGAGTAGTTTAACATTTTTATTCTTCTGATAATCATCTACTAAGATTGTGCAAGATCCATTTTCATCACCAGCCTTGACTGCATATAAAGGTGACTTTGGTAAAATATCAGGGGCAATTACTGCATGGGACTTGTAGGACTTCCATTTAGTGAGGCACTGCAAATAATGAAAGACACTGAAACTGATTTAAAATGGCTGAAAAAATTATCGCAAATGTGGAAAGAGTGCTGTTGTTTACTGTACGTTACACCGCCCTTCAAAGATACACAAAGAAATCTGCGTAACAAAAGCAAAATCTGCAGATTTTGAGCCAGTATTTTCTTGAGATCATCTAAGAGAGCATGCTTGGATATTTCTTGGGAAAGCTCTCGAGAATTTTACCCTTATCTCTCATATTATAGTAACTTATAATAAAGGACTGAGCCAAATGTATCCATGATTTTGTACTTGTTTAAGATATGGTGGGTGGATCTTGTCACTATTGTTCGTGTGCAGTCTGCCGAGTGGAACACAATTCATAAAAACTATGTAAGCAGTAAGAGTAATATGGTATTTATAAATCAATCACACTGCAGTTACTGGAGTAGAAAATTATATTACTCTTCTTCTTTACTTCCATCACCGTTATCCAGGGAGCTCTTGGGTCAGGCTGTGGATCTATTACTTCCATCCACTTCTTGCACAACCCTGGAGACGTAAGAGATGCTCATTCCTTCTGGCGTACTCCTTAGCTCTTTGTTCTAATACACTTTAATACTTAATTTCTTTTCACTTAATTTGTTCAGAGAGTATGATTACCTAGTTGTACTTGCTCTTAAAACAAAAATCACCACTACCACCACCACATAAGCTACATTAATGGTTTCAAATACACTGCCCCTAAACTGAAGAACAGATGTTGTCTGCTGAATTTCAGTGGCATTTGCTTCACTAGGGGATCAGCAACAAACTAAAGGGGCTCCTCTGCTCAAAGCCATTGGCCCTTTTAAAGATTTATTGCTGTACGGACTACTCCATCTTGTAGCGAATAACCCCGGCCAGACATAGTTTTATTCATAGAATTTAATGAAGCCATGGAGGATCAAAGTTATTTGATGGAGTGATATCTTTGACGCACATCCAAACCTTGTGACTACTGGCATTGCAGTGAAAGCTTGGAGATTCTGGTTCCAAAAGATTGTAACCACGGGCTATGAAGCATATATTTCATAAAGCAGGTTTGGTTATTGATAAGCAACAAAGCAGGCTGCACGGCAAGACAGTGAGGAAAAATGCATTTTAAAAAATTAAGAACTGTGATGCATGACGAATATAAGACCAAGTGTGAGGACTCAGCCATTATAGTATGGTAGTTTGTGGTCCTGCCACTGCAAGCAATTATATCCAACACGTGCTCCAGTACTTCCCGCAAGCCAGGTATAGAAAAGTGCGGGAGACGTTACTGTGTGCGATATTTCAGTGAATAAGTTGAATTTTCTTTGCTTTCAGTTCCTAAACCCAGTTCACTGTGTGTTGTGTACTTCAAGCATGTATATCTTATGCGGCTTGATTAATTTAATAGTTCATCATACCGTACTGTCTTGTGCCTGACTGTAAGTCAGGCTATGGTAGAGTAGTTGGTGATATGCAATTTTTGTCACCACCAAAGGATAGAAATCAATTTGAAAATTGGGCCAGAGCTATTCCACGGAAGGATACTGAGCTAACGCGTAATAGCAGAATTTGTTATGTTCATTTCTCTGATGATTTAATAGTAAAATCAGATAATTTTATAGTGAATCATGAAAAAGTGGATATCTCTGGTATGAGATGGAAATTACGTCCAGGAACAGTACCTCACATTTTCCCCTAATCTGCCGCCAAATCTTCAGGCAAGCTTTCAAAAGTCCAGTAACCGACAAATTGAGTTGGTAAGTAGAGTATTACCTTTAAACAGTTCATGAGTGTTTGTTTTAATAGGCTGGGAGTTATGTGCTATTTATCTGTATATGTATACTCCAGTAACCTGTGCTCTCCGCAACATGCAATGAAGGCTGTAGCTCTTATTTCCATGTATAATGTTTTCCATTGTACCCTGCCGCGGTATTTTAATTGTAATCTCTCATTGTTTTTTAAAAAGACACTGTATATACTTATCTATTACGGAGTAATACGTTTCCTTTGGCATAATTCCTAAGACCAGCTGATCGGTTCTGAGGAGTTTGCCCACTTGAGTTCTGCCTGGCGGGGCACGCTTGAACTCGAGGAGTCCTCACGCTTTTTCTTATATTCGTCATGTGTGATGTTTAAACAACAGTTCCTATTAAATTTCTGTAATATTTAATTTTCTTTCCTTGTTATATAATTGCCACTGATGTGTATTGTTACAATCACTATATTTTATTACAAGCATGTAAATCTAAAGATAGCATAGTCAGAGTATATAAAGTGTTATTCCTCAGCTTTTTATGGCATGTAAAATACTCGGATGATAGTTCTCTGAAGGTTATCTGGAGTGCAGCATGATAGCATGTTCATCTTGGCAAGTCTGCAGTAGTCTCAAGCAAGAATATAGATGGGGTTTGGTTTGGATCCCATATGTAACTTTTCATCATGTACAATTTGAGATTTAAGTTCAGAGCATCATTTCCCCCTGTGGGTGGGGGTGGCAGAATAACACGCATGGTATCCCCTGTCTGTCCTACGGGGCCTAGGGACTCTCAACTTGGGAGCGTGGGTTGACAACCACGGGGACCTTGGCTGAGTCCTGGTATTCCTTCCACTAACTTGTGCCAAGCTTCTCACTTTCATCTCTCCTATTTAACCTCCCTTGGACATCTCTTGTTCTTTTGTGACCCAGACGGTATTAGGTATCGAGACCTAGGAAATAATTTTCACGCCCTTCGTGGCCCTTGCCTTTATTTGGCCGATACCTTAATTTTTTGAAGTGTCAGATCCCTTCCATTTTTTTCTCTATGATTAGTGTTATATAGACAATGGTTGCTTAATTGTACTTCTTCTTAAAACAATAATCACCACTACCATCACCTCAGAGCATTATCACATAACAATCCCTTCATTTTTTGAATATAGCTCAGTCTATAGATCAGGTTTTAATTTCCAGATTGGGTTTCAAGTCATTAATAATCCAGTAGCCAAAGTATCTATAGGATTAGCTGGTCTTCTAGCTTCAGAATGACTGTTTTTCAAAAGGCTTGACAAAGATTTAGAACGCGGCATTACTGGGTCAATGCCACAAGTTTAGATGACGAGTACAAACTGTGTGGTAGGTATTGCTGAAATAAAGTATCCAGTAAGTGTAGGTTTGAAATTCTTTCTCCACTGGGACTCCATTTGTGTGAAACTTGGCTCATGTGACTCAGTCGCCTTAACTTTGAGATGCTCCAATAAGCATTTTAATGCTCAGCATTGGTGATTTTAGACAATTTGGAATTCTAGCAAGCCTCTTGAAATAATTTTTGATGATTCTGAAACAAGTTATTGTCCATGCGTTGCAACATCTTGGGAAAGAAAGAAATGTCTCGCACTTCTTCACTCCATAATTTTCTCAAATGTTCGTTTGATTCTTTTTTTGCTATATACTTATAGAACTCACCAAGATGAATCAAACGTTGCCTTGCATGATATGCAACCATGCCAGAGACCAGAGTTACAATAATTGTCAGCCGTGGAGCATGGCGATTTTTTTCTCAAGATGGCGGCACTGATGTCATACCTAGGTTGTTGCTAGACACGATGGTCATTCCTCTTTAAAATGAGATATTGAACATGGTTGCCATATGCGCTATCTACAAATTACTTCGATTTTAAAACTTTCATGTGTTTGTAATGCTCAACGGCCCAAGAATGGTTCTGAAACTTTACATTTATTTATTTATTTATTTATTTATTTATTTATTTATTTATTCTCTCTCTCTCTCTCTCTCTCTCTCTCTCTCTCTCTCTCTCTCACACACACACACATTGATGTTGGTTATGGATTCAAAAATAATTTATAAGGAACCTATTTTAACTCACTGGCGCCAACTTACGGAACTGTTCTGTACTGACATATAAACATAGGTAATTCAAGTTACTGGCAAGAGATGGGTCTTGTGGCACATACAGATTACAGGGAATCTTCTAAATGATATGGACCCTACGAAGTTGATAGAATGCTGTATAAAAAAACAAAATGCCTGCGCTTGTTAATAAACAAATGGATGGTAATGATGAAGATATTGTGAAGTGGCTTGAAATTGATAATGATGACTATTTATCGTTAGAAGACAGTGATCTTTCTTACAAAGGTGATGAAGTGGCATATGGCTTTTAGTGCCGGGAGTGTCCGAGAACAAGTTTGGCTTGCCAGATGCAGGTATTTTGATTTGACACCCATAGGCAACCTGCGCGTCGTGATGATGATGATGAAATGATGATGAAGATGATACATACACCCAGCCCCCGTGCTAGTGGAATTAACCAATTACGGTTTAAATTCCTGACCCTACCGGGAATCGAACCCGGGACTCCTGTGACCAAAGGCCAACATGGAGCCATGGAGCCAGATGATAGTAGTGCTGTGGCTATGTGAAAAATGTGACATGCCACTTCATTTGGAGAGCTGCTTTTTAAAAAAAAAATCACATGATTCATTACTGAAGACTAGAAAACAGTTAACAAACATTTTAGTCACTGCATACTTCTAAAAAAATTTTTAAAAATAGAGATTTCTGTCCCTGCACGTGGTACTATTATTCAGGTTTCCAACGGGTTAATTTCTGAAGCTCCCTATGTTCCTAAAATTGAGAATTTGTCAACTATTACTATACAACTCCTGCACGAAGGTACATTCAATTTTTGGGCAAGTTTCTCTCTAAACATACAGCTTTACAATATATCTTATGTAAGATTTTAAAACTATTTGCTACAGAGACTCAGCAAAATACATTACGGAGTGGAGCCAAGCTCTGGAGAGACGAGCGGGTTCAAAACCCACCGTCGGCTGTCCTGAGAATGGTTTTCTGTGGTTTCTCATTCTCTTTCCCAGGCAAATGCCGGGGCAGTTCCTATCCATATGTCACAGCCTATTTCTTCCACCTTCATTCACCATCATTATCTCCTCAACGGAGATCAATGTCAGGAAGAGCATCTGCCCATTAAAAAACAAAGCCGTATAATTACATCTCATCCCCAATCCTTTATCAGGAAACTGGACTAAGCAGTAGACAGATAATTAGCAATATACACTAGATAATTATTCTTATTCAGTTTTGTTTTCAAGGCTCCAAATGTGGCTGAAAACAGGTTAACTACAGCTTAGAAATTTAGATCTGAATCAAATTTCATGTATGACCTTGGTAAAATGGTTGCACATTCCTGTTCTAACACAATTATTATTTGAAAAAGGAACATCTTTTTTTAAATATTTTTTTTTTCTGCAGAGAATGTGTTGGCCCTATATATATTTTTTTTTTTAGCAAAATGTTCTTAGAAAATAATATTAAAAGTATATGTGATTTGCACTGATCATTGTGGACATAGAGAAGAAGTGGAATGTTGAACTGTTACTACAAGAACAAGCTTTTCTACTATAAGATACAAGTACTTCAAGGATAATGTCATTTGAAAAATATTCTGTTGCACACTGATGTTTCTCCCTGATGGCTCAGATCTTCAACAGGTCTGTTGCACAATGAAGATGACAAATGACTTTTGATGATGTGACTTAAGTTAGCCTGGGTCAAACACAAATTGTGAACTTACTAAAAAGTAGCAGTTACCAGGTAGTTTTAGCTCTTCCTTAAATCTGGTTGAATAAAGAAGTGCTAAGTCTAACTAGCAACAACTGATTTACATCTGGATAACCCTTAGCAAAAACTAGGGGTAGCAATTACTGGGCTTGCACTGATTCCTGCAAGCAATGTTCTCACTCCTACCCAGGGTGCACAATTTGTTTAGTTGTGTTTGTAGCAATCTGAAAAGATGTTGATTGGCGATGAAGATTTAAAGATAAAAACTTCATTGTTCCGTATTGAAATTATTGATGTTAAAAATTAAATAATTGAAAAGGAGGTTCAACCTATTCAATACTAAAAGAAGGAAATGCAGTAATCACATTCCTATTTAAATGGGACCGGTTTTGACCTTAGTCCAGGTCATCATCAGCCGTAAAAAAAAATGTACAATGTTTATGAATATTGGAGGTCAGTTTCACACTTTGATAGGCACAAAGACATGACACCACATTCTGTATGCACAAAGTCACAACACTATCAACTGATATACGGAGATCAAAAATAACTAGAAGTCGTAGACGAATAGATTTGTAGTAGAAAGCCGCCAGTTCCTGGTGATCAGCGCGGCACATTCAAGGTCATGCGCTGCGGTCGAACGCCAAAGTAGTGACAAATTCTAGACCTTCAAAACATTCTCCACTCTACTTTGGCGTTCGACCGCAGCGCATGACCTTGAATGTGCCGCGCTGATCACCAGGAGCTGGCGGCTTTCTACTACAAATCTATTCGTCTACGACTTCTAGTTATTTTTGATCTTCGTATATCAGTTGATAGTGTTGTGACTTTGTGCATACAGAATGTGGTGTCGTGTCTTTGTACCTATCAAAGTGTGAAACTGACCTCCAATATTCATAAACATTGTACATTTTTTTTACGGCTGATGATGACCTGGACTAAGGTCGAAACCGGTCCCATTTAAATAGGAATGTGATTACTACATTTCCTTCTTTTAGTATTGAATAGGTTGAACCTCCTTTTCAATTATTTAATTTTTAACATGGCGATGAAGATAACGTGCTGGATAGATCACTAATCGTCAGGCTAATTTCAGAACATGTACTATGGATCAACGGTTCTCAACATGGGGGGGCGCTTTGCAGAATTTCAGGGGAGGTGTGGTGAGTAATGAAAAACACACATGAATTTGCTAAACAGTAAAAAGTTGTGACAAAGAATCGACTACAAAAAGTTATCTTCATCACCGCTAAATTGTATAAAAAAAGTTTTTTCTAAAATGGTTATACTTAACGAGCTTCTTGACGACACACAAAATCTTCCATTAAATTTGAAAAGTGAATTGAAGAGCTTGATTTCAGAATATTTGTCATCCTTGGAAACCGAAGTTGGACGCTACTTCCCAGACATTTCTTCAGATGGCTGGCAATTTCACTTGATATGAAATACGTTCAAAATAGAACTGGATTTGATTCCTGATTTCCTTCAGGCTCAGGCAATTGGCCTAAAATGTGATTCCAAAGCAAAAAGCTGAGTTTCTACATTTGACCGTTGAAAAATTTTGGTTAAACTATTTTTCAATATAACCACAAGTTGTTGTGGAAGCTGCAAGGTTGTTGGTGTAGTTTTCATCAACATACCTATGTGAATCTGGGTTTTCTACGCTGGCTTATATCAAATCAAAATACCGAGCACAGTTAAATGTTAAAGTGATCTTAGGTGTGCACTATCACAGTTGGAACCAAAAAATAAAAAACAGTGCCAGCCCTCTTATTAACAATTAATTATGTGCTTACAAAATCAAATCAAACGATGTAGTTTGAAATGTTAATTGCACTAAGTGTAGAATTCTCTCTGTAATATATTTACTGTTATTTGTGTTATTCTCTTGTTGTATTATTATTTGTGTTATTCATGACTTTGTAAAGTGAGTGCATTGTAATTATTTCTTTGATAATATAATTATTATATATTAAACACTCATAATTAATAATAATAAAATCATTATAAAATACTTTGAGATATTAACCCTAACAGAGAAGTAGAACTTGTGTAAATCAGTAATTCGTAAAGGGGGCATGAAATAATTTATGGATACAAAGGGGGCACAGGCCCACAAACGTTGAGAACCACTGCTAGAGATCATTCCATGTTAAGAAAACAGTATTGCTCTTATGACAACAGGGTTGCCATATCAAGCAGCTCTGCTCCACAGCATCACGAGGGGAAAACGGTGGCATGTACATTGGTGAAAGTCAGTGTTTAAGTTCAAGATAAAAGGTATAAGAAACTAAGCTGAAAATTATATTAATGAACTCTAGGTTTTGGGAAGAGGGGCTCATTCCATTCACAGCATAATGGGAAAATGGCAGAGCACAAATTTGTGAAACTCGGTTTTTAAATTCAAGATAAAACGGGAAAGAAAAAACCTCCAAATTGAGCACAGTTTTGTTTCATTTCTAATAATGTATTTGTATGCCATATGCTAAATAAATAATAAATCCATAACTAAATAAATCACTGTATTAATGTTAAAGAAAGAAATTGCACACATTCGCTAATTAATCACATAACACTCGCTCAACATAAGTACGCACTGATATAAAGACTAAACATCATATGTAACACATAAATAGATAACTTCTCTACAACAGTAACAAGCTGCCAGAATTCACAGAGTAACAGATTACGCATGTTACATGCACCAGAGTGACACACAAGGAAATTGAAGGAAGGCAACAAAGCGATGGTTGCTCCCGCCATTGTACTTCCTCCCTACAAATGTATTTATGAAGTAGAAAAGTTTGAGTAGTTAGTTTAATAACACATGGGCAAAAACTGTCTCATGTATTTTCTTTCTTTCATAACACAATATAAATTACATTATAATGCTCCTTAATCGCAAGAAATTAAGGGTGTCTAAGAGGGGTTGTGTTCACTCCATGTAGATCCATAAGAGCGGTACTGTTTTCTTAACATGGAATGATCTAAAGTAACGGAAAAATCAGAAGTTCCAACAACTGTCAAGGCAGCTGTTGGTAATGGAATGTAGACCCAATGAGGTGATCTATCAATGATTTTGTCCACAAAATAAGTAAAATTTCTGGACACAGTTGTTCTATGGACACCAGTATCTTGAGCTAATCCTGACTGAAATCTCCAATCACCCACATAATGTAATTGATGATACTGGATCTATCTGTCTGTATAATACTATGGTACCATAACTTATTATTGAAATGTTGTGAAGTTTGTGTTGCTATTTTGAAAGTAAACTTAACCTATCCTAATCTAAAATACTGATTTAAATAGAGAGCTATTTTATTACAACTTAGCATAATTTTCTTTTAGTGCAGTACGTTAATTATTTGTTCCCCTGGCTAAGTTATTAAAGTAATGTGTCAGTCCAGAGGTTTACTGGGAATGATTTCTTTGACCAGGTGCATCCACTCAGAAGATAAGGGGATGTATTCCTCTCAATATGATCTTACTTGCTCCTTGTCCATGGAGAAGCAGGTGGATTGACCAATTCCTTTACTGTTTCAACCCTGGTAAAAAACTGAGCAGTCAGAGGGAGACTTCCGTCCAAGAAAATAATGTAATATCCTCAAAGTATTAGCATTTATTATAGAGGCTGCAAACATTTGCATTATATAATTTGACAAGATTATGTTGAGTTCTTTGAATGAGAAGAACATGGAAAACTATCCCATTCTGCCTGATTTACTGTGCTATGTAGAGTTGTAGAAAATAAGTTCTAACATGCAAAGAAAGCATTTCCACATCCATGTCATTATAACATATTTTATTCCTTTACGTGTGAGGGACGACCTTCCTTATTGTTACATCCTGTAAAACATATCAATTTGAATTTTTTCTTCTTCCTAATGACATTAAAGGGGCTGGCATTCATGTTGTTTTGACCTTTAAGGGGATTGGGACGACATTACAGGGAAAAGTGATACAAAAATAGGTAAGATTTGAACTTTAATATCTTACTCCATTTTTGCAATATTTAAAAAAAAAAAAAAAACTCTCAGAACAGGTAAATTTGTACTTTCTCTTAACTGTTAGCATCCTAAAAGTTTTTTATATTACTAGGAAATGGAGTTATTCAATATTTCTAAAATATAGTAAATTACAATATAATTTTTAGTATTCATCCCAAATTTCAGGTACATTTTACTAAGAAACTATTTAATATACAGAGCTGAAATTAAACATTCTATTTATGTGTACTGTCATCTGTAAGATAGACCTTACAAAACAACAAATTTATTCCTTAGTGACCCACAGAGCTTATTTTTTGAAAAAAATATTTGTTTCATTTTCATGATCAGAAATTTAAAGTGTCTGAAAATAAAAAGTAAGTATAATTTTTGTTCTAACCAAAGTCTATTATCATACACCAAGACTATTAGGCATGATTCTGAAATTTTACTTCCTGAAGTACAGCCATTACCTAGAAAAGTGTACCTGAAATTTGGGATGCATACTAAAAAATAAATTGTACTATATTAAAAAAATATAGAATAACACTATTTTCCAGTAACACTGAAAACTTTCAGGATGCTAACAATTAAGAAGAAGTACAAGTTTACCTGTTCTGAGAGTTTTGAAGTTATATTGCAAAAATGGAGCAAGATATTCTAGTTCAAACCTTATCAATTTTTATGTCACTTTTCCCTTAAGACAACAATCAAGATTACAATATTGATTCCATTCTTCTTTAATACTCAGACTATGTTACTGGGCATTCTACCATGTAAATTTGTGAATCTGTTCACCTTGTCTTGTCAGTGACCGCCTCAGACATCATCAGGTAAATTATATATTGAAAGATAGGACAGCATGACGACAGATCAGTGCGAGAAGAAATAGCAACAGAAATAGGAGGCACGGATAAACTTTAAAACACAAGGACAATCTCCACATCATCATCGACTGCCAGCTTCAGATAGATACCGCAGGCTCTCTCATCAACCCCATCCATTTCTTCGCAGCACCTGACAAACTTCCCAGCTTCATCCAGAAAACAGGCACAATGCTATTCGAGGGGATATTTCGAGAGAGCTTCAATCTTGAAGTGGAAAGTGTAGAATAATAAGAGAGCTGGATAAACGCAGGATAAAGAAACAGACAGAAAGATAAAAATGATTATAAGGAGAAGGAGACTAGGAATACATGATCAACATACGAAAAAGCTCACTGGGATAATATAAGTAATGGAAATGAAAAAACAAGTGATGGAGATAGGAGAGAGGCCATTTGAGTGAGGAGAGCAGTAGAGGAAGTATTTTCTGATCCTGTAATGATTAAGAGGGGGGTTCCACAAGGCAGAATTATTGGACCTTTGTTTTCTTGTATATACAAATTATATGAGTAACAAAATGTAATCACAGATCAGGCTTTTTTTGAATTTTGTATACTGTATAAGTTACAGGATTCTAAGCCTCTGCAAAAAGACCTCAACAACATTTCGACATGGACGGTAGACAATGATATCATGATAAAGGGGGTGAAAAGTCACGTTGCCAAGTATCAATAAGAGGAAAGTGCTCTCAGTTTTAATGACTGTGTTGGAGTGAAAATACTTCATGGGGACCATTGTAAGAACTAGGTGTTAATATAAGGAAAGATCTTAATTAGGGTAGTCACATTAATGAAGTTGTAAATAAAGGTTTCAAATCTCTTCATATGTTTATGAGGGTATTTAAGGTTTGTAGTAAGGATGTGAAGGAAAAGGTATACAAAGTCACTGGTAAGACTCCAATTAGAGTATGGTTCCAATTTGGGACTCCCACCAGGATTTTTTTTTTTCTTGCTAGTGGCTTTACATCGCACTGGTACAGATAGGTCTTATGGCAACGATGGGATAGGAAAGGCCTAGGAGATTGAAGGAAGCGGCCATGGCCTTAATTAAGGTACAGCCCCAGCATTTGCCTGGTGTGAAAATGGGAAACCACGGAAAAAATCCTCAGGGCTGCCGACAGTGAGATTCGAACCCTCTATCTCCCGGATCCCACCAGGATTATTTGATAAGTGAACTGGAAAATATCCAAAGAAAAGCACCATGATTTGTTCTGGGTAATTTTCCGACAAATGATCAGTGTTACAAAAATGTTGCAAATTTTTGGCTGGGAAGACTTGGGAGTAATGAGACGAGCTGCTTGACTAAGTGGTATGTTCTGAGCTATGAGTGGAGAGATGGCATGGAATGACATTAGTAGAGGAGAAAGTCTGAGTGGAGTTTTTAAAAGTAGAAAGGATATGAAGATAAAGTTGGAATTTAAGAGGACACATTGGGGCAAATACTGTATTCGTTTACTGGAATAATTTACCAAATGAGATGTTCAATAAATTTTGGAAATCATCTAAGAAAAGACTAAGTAAACAACTGATAGGGAATCTGCCACCTTTCTATATTGACCTGCCATTGTATTGATGCTATTATGCATTGTTGCTATTTATGTTATCAATTGAATAATGAGAGCTGTAACCTACAAGATACTGGACAGGACTTCTTGAACTCCAAATCTGTCTTGACAAAGCCTACCTCAGTTTCAAATATGAAATGATACTAACCTGGTACAAGGTAAAGCACTTTGCATGATTTTTACGTGGTCTGAAAATATCCCATAAGCATCAAGATCTATTGGAGCATGTTAAGGTTTAATATCTCATTGCAAGACTTTGTAGCATCATGAGGAATAAGCTTTGTCAACAAGACATCTTTGCTATTCTTACTAAAGATGGCACTAACTTCCAGTTTGGGTGAAAAATACCACAATTCACTGTATGCCATAGATTTACGCTAAGGCTGATTTTGCTTATAGGTTATTGTACATTAATCTGATGATTAATAACATCTATAAGCTCACAGAGCTTGAGAAAAGAAATTAATAACTTGGAATTTCTTCATAGTTAAACATTTTCATGGGTAGAATTGAACAGAAGTTTGCAACACTAGACCAAGAATATTTTGTTTGGTTGTAATGTGTGCTTTCTTTTCTGCATGTGCATAACTAGAATCTCTTTGGCTTGTTTTAATAATAATGTTATTGGTTTAACAACCCACTAACTACTTTTTGGAGATGCTGAGGTAAAGGAATGTTGCTCTTCAGGAGTTCTTTTACATGCCAGTAAATCTACTAACATGAGGCAAGTGTCCTGATCCAGGATGGAATATGTGAACTTGAGCTCAGATACTGTCCGAGCTATTCAGCCTGCCTCAAGATTTTACAAGAATACATAACTACTAAGTTTTACAGTTTGTCGAAACTAATGAAAGATAAATAAATACCCACAACAACAACAACAACAACAAACTGTTATTAATTAAATGCTTTCTTTTTCAGGTATTTTCCAGTTTTCCAGTTGTCCGACAGAAGCTCAAACTTTAGTAGAAGCATCGTTATTTGAAGAAAGACAACATTGCACATGGACCAGTCAGGAAACAATCTGGTTTCATTGGAAAGTGAAAGTGTCTTGTTTGTACGTTTGGAAGCAAAGTGACTTGGTATGGTTGTGCCATGAATTTGTCCAGAATTGCCCAGCATTGGTTATTCACTTTATGGTGGCAGACGTTTTTAGCAGAGCCGACATTTACTGTCGTATGAAGGATGTGCATGGGAATGAGTGTGTATCATGCTGTAGTCTTCAGATGGTGCTGGGAATTTCATCACGAACGAATAAGGACGTACCAAAACCAGGTTAAGCACACTAGAAATCAATTGTGCCATCTATAGCCTGGTGATAAAAGAAAAAGAAAAACCTCAAGGCATTCTGGTTCGCAAGCAATGGTGAGTCTGAAACACTGCTAAGGAATGGTTCCACCACCACCACCACCACCACCACCACCACCACCACCAGATGTACAGTTTATAAATCTCATATTTACTGTTCCATATTGATACTAATATTACACAATAAACTTGAAAGGAACTGATTCTGGTTCCACCCTGTTCAGCACCAATCAGATTCTTAAAATTTTTAATTATTATTAACATTACTTGTATTTGTGTATATGTTTTGTACTTGCAAATATAACTTCTTAGCCATTACACTTGATAAAATATATTGATGCACGATTAAGAATTAAAAAAAAAACAATGGACATTGCACATAGAATATTTTTCCATATAGACATGATATAGTCTTTCGGGCTCATGCCGTGCCAAGAAAATAAGATGAAATTCTTTACATTTCGCAGAGAACTTTGCTCTGCGTCTTTAGAAGAAAATCTCGACTGTCCACGAGAAAGGCTTCTCAAACAATGAGGTTTGAATTTAGACGTTATAATAGAAGTGGAAGTAGTACGTTCATTCATCACCAAATCGCTCCCTGGACTCGGTACAACGCTAGCGTTCAAAGCGGAAGCTGACGGAACCATCAGAATCAGTCTGAGAGTCTATTCTGATGAGTTACAACAGTTTAATGGACCAGTAACTTTTTTTTTCCTTTTTGAACAGTATTTTATTTGGGACAGTTTAGTCTAAGAAGACTATTTCAAGTGAAGATTTATTTTGTAATGTAATAAACAAACAGTATACGGACATTAAAAATTATATGCAATGTCCAATGATTTAAAAACATATTCTTAATTGTGTATCAATATATTTTATCAAGTGTAATGGCTGAAGGAGTCCTATAAACAAAGATGAAACGTGTACCAAAAACAATTTTGTAATTTGTAAATGTTATAATAATAATAATGCTACTTGCTTTACATCCCACTAACTACTTTTACAGTTTTCGGAGACGCCGAGGTGCCGGAATTTTGTCCTGCGGGAATTCTTTTACGTGCCAGTAAATCTACCGACACGAGGCTGACATATTTGAGCATCTTTAAATACCACCGGACTGAGCCAGGATCGAACCTGCCAAGTTGGGGTCAGAAGGCCAGCGCCTCAACCGTCTGAGCCACTCAACCCGGCAATTTGTAAATGTTAATAACAAGTTAAAGGTTTTAAGAATCTGATTTGTGTTGAACAAGGTGGAACCAGAATCTTTCCTTATCAGGTTATTGCATGATATCACAGATGTTCGCTTGGGGCATTCATCATTAAGTGGACTGTTTGAACCATCAAGCTGAATGTATTTAGGCAGATATATCATCCATACACCACACTTGACTTCCTATATGTCCACGTATTTGAAACTGTAAACCATTTCATTTGGGTAACCATTAGCCTACTCATCTCGCGTAAGTTTTGACAGACTGCAAAACTTGAAGGTGATATATTAACTAACTCAAGACTGAAAAGAAAATGCCTACAACTTAAATATTTAAAAAAAAAGAAGGAAGAAAGAAAGAAAGAAAGAAGCGGGCGAGGTGCCCATGCGGTTAGGGGCGCGCAGTTGTGAACTAGCATCCGGGATATAGTGAGTTCGAACCCCAATATCGGCAGCCCTGAAGATGATTTTTCCATGGTTTCCCACTTCCACACCAGGCAAATGCTGGGGCTGTTCCTTAATTAAGGCAAAGGCCGCTTCCTTTCGACTCCTAGGCCTTTCCTATCCCATCGTTGCCATAAGACCTATCTGTGTCGGTGCGACATATAACCAATTATAGAAAAAAAAAAAAAAAGAGAAACAAATAAGATGGAGGACATGTGTTAACATCAATTACATAATAGTTAAGATACAATCTTATGTACTTTAATGTACGATTATGATTCATTAGCTGAGTTGATGGATGTGACATTCTCCAATAAAACAAGAGAAAATGGGGAACTTCTGCCAGCCTTAGAGTACAGCTAGATGAAGGTTAAAGAAGAGACAAACTTTGCAGATTTCATCATTGAACTAAGCAGGAAACGCAATGTATTTCTCACTTTCTCCAGTCAAGTATACTTAGGTCTGTTTCAAACACTCTGTATATCAAGAGTTTGTTCCAAATGTGATGTTATCGTGGTGTAGTTTAAGAAAAAATATAATAAATTTACTAATTTCATTGTACTTGTAACATTTACTTGTTAAAGAGGAAATCCTCCTATTCTGTTTCAAAAGAATTGGTGTGTCGTGCTTATTTGTATTTTGAACAAGAACAGACTTTCCTATGAACGCCATTAAGAATCAATAATCATGGTGTAATAATAACTGTACCATGTGCAGTCATTTTAATTTGATACCATTTAGACTACTAATGTCAATATTGTCATTCCATTTTCCTCCATATGGCAGAGAAACCAGAATTCTCTTGGGTGATGTATAGTTAAGTTTTAATTAATTTTGTCAGATAAATACCACATGTATTATCAGAAATATTCTACATGCCAATAAACATATGACATGAAGTGTTCTTTGAAATTTGGAGAGCGACATTCTACCACAGGTCCATAGAGGGATCTGTGGAGCATTGACATTCATAAACAGTGATTGGTAATGGAAAGGCCACAGGAAAAAATTCATCACTCCATTGCCTCTTGAGTCAAAGATGGAGAACAATTGAACAATTTGACGTTATAGGGCTAGTTTTAAGTCTAAATAGGGAATGATTTGTTCTATTTTTCTGGCTTTTGGAGACGCTAATGTGCCGTAAATTTGTTGTGTAGGAGTTCTTTTATGTGTTAGTAAATCTACCAACATGAGGCAGACATATCTGAGCATTTTTAAATTCAACCAGACTGAGCAGGGATTGAATCTGCTATCTCGGGCTCAGAAAGTCAGTGTTTTACTGTATGAACCACTCAACCTGGTTGTATCAATGGAAATAAACAACAGAAGATCTCTGATAATTCATAAAATGTGAAGTTAGGCAGTTGCTGAGCATGCTGCTACAAGCTTGCGTTCAAGAAATGGCATGTTTAAACCCCACCACTGGTAGCCAGCAAGACTGATTTAAGTATCGCAGAAAACCGGCACTTGGTTTATTACTGCAACATAAAAGTCTAGAAAATGAACTGTCACCATACACAGTTAAATGGCCAGAAAATTGAAACCAAAAGTTCTTTAGAAATTAAGGTTGCATGATCACTGAAATCCTTTACCTGAGCAAGAAAACGGTTGCAAAATCAAAGCCTCAACAAGATGCTTTTTTTTTTTTTTTTTGCTATTTGCTTTACATCGCACCGACACAGATAGGTCTTATGACAACGATGGGACAGGAAAGGCCTAGGAATGGGAAGGAAGTGGCCGTGGCCTTAATTAAGGTACAGCCCCAGCATTTGTCTGGTGTGAAAATGGGAAACCATGGAAATCCATCTTCAGGGCTGTCGACAGTGGGGTTCAAACCCACTATCTCCCAGATGCGAGCTCACAGCTATGCGCCCCTAACCGCATGGCCAACTCACCCGGTTCAACAAGATGAAAAAGCTGAAAGTGAAAATGAAAACCTACAACCTGTTTTCCAGTCAATGACCGGGTCAGGGATGGGATGAACGAAGCCCCCAAGTTGCGGCGAGGATAGAAATTGTGCCGGCTGCCGAGGCCTGTCGCACTCCTTTGGGGCAATGATTAATGACTGTCGGATGAAATGAAATGATAGTGGAGAACGTTGCTGGAATGAAAGATGACAGGGAAAACTGGAGTACCCGGAGAAAAACCTGTCCCGCCTCCGCTTTGGGGTGACCGGGATTTGAACCATGGTATCCAGCGGTGAAAGGCCGGCACACTGCCACCTGAGCCATGGAGGCTAACAACCTCAGTCTGAAAGTACGTAAACAAATGGTTACTGCTAGTCAATGCTGCTATATGGAGCTGAAATGTGGATCCAATGAAGAATGCTTCGTATATCATGGACACACAGGGTGAGAAACATCCAAGTCCTTAAATGAAGCAAAAGGCAGGCTGTGAACAGTTCTGTCTTTGATTAAGCAGTGCAAAATAGAGTACTGTGGGCAAATTATGAAAGGGAGCACCTACCACTTTCTGCAGCTAATAATGCAAGAAAAAATTTGACAACAGGCATTGTATTGGTCACGAGAGAAGAGCCTTGGTGGACGACGTCAAAGAGTGGACGGAGATCAACGATGTGCAATGGCATTTCCATCTGCCACAAGACAGAGATTTTTGCTGCAGTGACCATCAACATCGAGCGAACCAGATATGACATGTGAATAAGAATAAGAAGTGAGACAGGTTTAGATTAATTATTTGAAATACAGTAATTTTTTTTTTTACAACTGAGAGACGAAGATTATTATACCGAAGGCAGAATTGCTACATCAATCTACGTTTAGCACTTACCTTTCCATCACCATGTCACATGATTATGGTTAAAAGACTGATGCAGCAGAGTCCATCAACTCACCAAACAGAGTATATAATAAATGATAAAAACTGCAAGTGATACTTCCTATTATAAAAAAAAAGTCTAAACCAGATACATAGGCTTGTTTCGTTTTTCTTTATGATAAATTCTAATACACAAAGCACAAAGGGAGCAATTTTCCATGCCTTCTCACCAAAGTTGTACCATAACCTCAGTTACATTTTTCTTATATTTCTCAGTAAAAGGTGCAATATTATTTTTGTAAGCCTAGCTATTATTTTATGTCCACAATGAATTAGCTTGTGTTTTGGACAAGCTTACTTTACAAAATTGTTTTTAAAGGTGTGAGTAATGACTTTGATGACAAATTTACTATTTAAAAAAGAATGTGGTTCTTGAACGTAACCTAATACACAAGTTCACATAGAGAGTTGGCTGCCCAGAACCTTCCTCATATGTTTAATACAACTACGTAGAATGTTCCATATTGGAAAAACGTTACAGCTATCAACACGAACATGAAACTACAGGATGGGGAAATAAAACAGTTTACTTTGTTCTAAGCTATACATTATGTACAGTTTACCAAAGGGCAAAAAAAAAAAAAAATTAAACTTTTTATAAATCACATATATAGAGAACCATTTCTAAGCATACACTTGAAGAATTGTGTTGCATACTGATGACCACAGCATGACACTTCTTACAACATGAAGTTGTCAGATAAACTGACAAATATCAACTTTAAGATATCTAGGGTTTAAATAAAAACCCTGAGACCATTTGGGCAGTAGATAAATTTAAAACCCTGAATGAAAATGTTCTGTGCATCTAATTATAATACCAATATATTTGGTCTGTTATTGGCGAAACGCTGGCAACCAGGAATGAGTTAGCTGGAAAATTTATAATGTCCAATAACGGACCAAGTATATTGGTATTATAAATTTACTCATTCGGAACAAATATTTCAGGTTCCCTAACATCTTTAGCATCTAATTATTTAAGTAGCCCTAAGAAGGCATATAACTTCACTTTTACCTTTTAAATTATCAAACAAATTTCTGTCACAGTGCGAGGACATCAGCACCATTACATGCTGACAGGGAAAAGCAAGAAACATGCTTAGAGACATGAATATATTTCACTGAATTGTTCTGCTCTTGTTGTCAGATGGAGAGACTAGCCTGGATTTTTAGGCAGTTAACAGTTTAAAATGCAAACTAATTTGGTTGTTAGGAAGTGTCGTCAGGTCCGTTCTTCCGTTAAGTACTGAAAATGACATCAATTCTAGGGTTTTTGATGAGCTGTATCCTTAATGTTTATGCAAAACTCATAGCATAGCTGTTGTGCAGGCTAGAGCAGATGTGGCGAACTTAGGCGACACGTGACCACGACTTCAGTGGCACATCAGACAACACACTAACATATTTTAATGTTTTAACATGTAATAAATATGTCAAAAATCTAGCAACGTAGCCTATTTTAACATTATGCTTTAATAAAGAAGTATGTCACAATTAGTTCTATGGCCATACTTTTTATAAATTTTATTAGGTTAAAGCAAAAATTTACCTTTTTAAAAAAAAATGTAATCTTCAGTGATTTTTACAAAATAAAATCATGAAACATTCTATCAAATGGATTTATATGTAATGGAATTCTTCTTCTACTGCTTTTCTCACACCTGTGGGGTCGCGAGTGCCAACTGTGTCGCAAATGTTGATCTGGCACCGTTTTACGGCCGGATGCCCTTCCTGACACAAACCCTATGTGGACAGATGCAATTACTGTTGCGTGTTTCCGTAGTGGTTGGTAGTGTGGTGTGTTGTCTGAATATGAAGAGGAAAGTGTTGGGACATACATAAACACCCAGTCCCTTTGCCAGAAGAATTAATCAGAAGCGATTAAAATCCCCGACTCGGGACTCTCTGAAACGAAGGGCAGTGTGCTTACCATTCAGCCAACAAGTCGGACTTTAATATGCATGTAATGCAATCTAATACTAAATTCCCCCTGTGGATGGGGGCAGTAGAATAACATCCACAGTAACCTCTGCCTGTCGTAAGAGGCAACTAAATAGGGCCCCAGGGTTGGTGACCACAGGGCCCTTAGCTGAGTCCTGGCATTGCTTCCAGCTACTTGTGCCAGGTTCCTCACTTTCATCTATCCTATCCGACCTCCCTTGGTTAACTCTTGTTCTTTTCCGACCCCGACGGCATTGGAGCACTCTAGCCCTAGCGAATCTTTCATTTTCACGCCCTTCGCGGCCCTTGTCTGTCTTTGGCCGATACCTTCAATTTTCAAAAAGTCGGATCCCTTCCACTTTTTTTCTCTCTCTGATTAGTGTTATATAGAGGATGGTTGCCTAGTTGTACTTCCTTTTAAAACAATAATCACCACCACCACTAATACCTAAATTAAGTCAAATGAGCAGGTTTCATGATGATTTTAAAGGAAAACAACCAACAGCAAAAAGTAATAAACAAGACCTTAATTGACACGCTGGTTGGTAAAGGTTTCCCATCCCTGGTCTGCAGTATATTCTCTGCTTCCTTCAGTAAGTTTACATTCTAACATATCATGGCTTAAAAATCTAGGCTCTAGTAATAAGGAATTTGATTTGGGGTGTAGTGGATCAAAACGTGCCACTCCAGACAATTGAAGTGATACAGCATCTTTGCATGACGAAAGTGATCTTGACTCCTCCAATGTTAGTTTATCGAGCATCGGGAACGGTGTGGAGGGAAATAGATATGAATGCCAAAGATTACCTCCAGCTTCTGCAAGATCTCCCTACTTAATGGGAATATTCACTTCATGGAATTTAAATTTATTTTTAACAGTAACGAATATATTCGGGCTCTCAATATTAATTCTTTGAAAACATATCCAACACTGAAAATAATTTTGCATAACCTTATTTATAATACATTTCTGCAATAAAAAACTTGCACATTTTGAACCAATAATTATAAATAAACTGGTAAGTTCAGGGGTTAATTTAAACACAGGATTCAAACATTGTACATCCTAGAATAATTCTTCACCAGGCGAGTTGGCCGTGTGGTTAGGGGCGCGCAGCTGTGAGCTCGCATCCGGGAGATAGTGGGTTCGAATCCCACTGTCGGCAGCCTAGAAGATGGTTTTCCGTGGTTTCCCATTTTCACACCAGGCAAATGCTGGGGCTGTACCTTAATAAAGGCCACGGCCGCTTCCTTCCCATTCCTAGTCCTTTCCTGTCCCATCGTCGCCATAAGACCCATCTGTGACGGTGTGACGTAAAGCAAATAGCAAAATAGCAAAAGAATAATTCTTCAATATTCTGCACTTAATTCTGACAACAGACACACAAAAATCATAAGTTACGAGTTTTATTGTGGTCCTTGTTGACAACTGATCACTATCAAAGGTTATAGAAGGGTTCACCTATTCAATACCATAAGCTTATATATTGTCTTATAAAAGTAGGACTAGTTTCGACCCCATATATATTGAGTCATCTTCCGACGTGCTACAATTGGAAGACATATGCACACATATAACTAATAATAAATTAAGCACTTTGGTATAACACAATTTACAGTCTTAATCTGGTGTTGGTGTCCATTTCAGATGCACGTAACTTACAAAGAATACAGGGACATTCACTTCAAACCAAATTAAACAATAGATTACTACATCTGACGAAAAGGAATACCTATTCAAAATTACAAATGTTCCCCTTCAAGCTACATAAAAGTCATTACCCATATTACATTAAACAAACATAAATTATAAATCAAGTTGCTTGTTTATACAAGTAAGGATGCCAACTCCCAGATCGACTCAAGAACATTTGACTGCTGTAGGAGCGATGACACAGTTCGGCATGAACCACAGCAGTTTTTATGTGTCATTTAGTTTCACGTTGGATGTGTTGTTCGGACTTCAACAATGTTTTAAATTAAGATTGTAAATTGTGGCATACCAAAGTGTTTAATTTATTATTGGTTATATGTATGCATATGTCTTCCAATTGTAGCATGGCTGAAGATGACCCAATATACAGAGTCCGCCAGAAAAATGTATACACTCTTTGTTATACGATATCGGCATACGGACATTGTCAACTGTTATCATTGTTTTTAAATGTTGTAGTACGGTCTTTCGCTCAACAGATGTCGGTACTTGCATCACGATAGTGGGAAAGCAAAGTGGATGGAGCACGCTTGACGTTTGAGCAACAAAAGTACATTCTGAAGTGGTTTATCAGGTTTGATAATGCCGTTGAAGTGCAACATCAGCAGAGGAGGGAGTTTGAAACAGAACCCCCGACACACCTAGCAATTAAACGCATTACTGGGAAGTTTGAGACGCATGGAATGAGTGATATTCACAAAGGAAGATCGGGAAGAACGCGCACAGCTACCAGTCCTGCTTCATTGGCTCACGTGTTGGAAAGTTTTGCTAATTCTTCACAGAAGTCTGTTACGCAATGTGTACGGGAAATGGAGATTAGCAGTATAAGTGTACGACGAATTTTGAAAACAGCTAAGTGGAAAGTTTACATCCCATGATTACTGCATGCGCTTAATGAGAACGATCCCGATCGTCGAATGGAATTTTGCGAATGGTATCAGCAAATGGTAACCCAAGATGAACAATTTCTGACGAAGTTAGTGTGGTCTGATGGAGCCCAGTTTAAAATTAATGGAACAGTGAAATGTCGTATGGCTTTTAGTGCCGGGATATCCCAGGAAGGGTTCGGCTCGCCAGGTGCAGGTCTTTCTATTTGACACCCGTAGGTGACCTGCGCGTCGTGATGAGGATGAAATGATGATGAAGACAACACGTACACCCAGCCCCCGTGCCATTGGAATTAACCAATTAAGGTTAAAATCCTCGACCCGGCCGGGAATCGAACCCGGGACCGTCTGAACCGAAAGCCAGTATGCTGACCGTTCAGCCAACGAGTGAATCGACATAACTGTGTCTACTGGGCTCTGGAAAATCCGCATTTTCATGTGGACAAGGTGATCAATCTACCAGGGGTTAATGTCTGGTGTGGACTGTCGTCGAGGAGCTTACTAGGACCGTTTTTCTTTGATGGTACTGTCACTGGAGCAGTGTACTTGGAAATGTTACGCACATTAATTTTACCAGCTGTACGTGCGCTTTATGGAGCCGATGATGAAGTCTTCTACCAACAAGACGGGGCGGCTCCACACTACCATGTAGCAGTACGAGCTTTCCTGGATGACAATCTGCCAGGACATTGGATTGGACGACGAGGGACCATTGATTTCCCCTACGGTCAACAGATCTTACCCCTATGGACTTTTACTTGTGGGGAACTGTGAAAAATCAAGTCTATCGATGTAAGCCATGCACGCTGGAGGCTATTCGCCAGCAGATTACAGCGGCATGTGCAAAGATACCCATTCAAAAATTGAAGGACGTAGTTGCAGTGACCGCTCGTCATTCTGCCATGTGTCTGGCAGCCAACGGTGAACATTTTGAACATTTTGAACATCTCATGTAACCATATGTTTAACTGAAGAGAGTACTACATGTGTAATCAAAATTTAAATTTAAAAAAACACACAATAAATAGTTATTGTTCCGTAAAGAGTGTATACATTTTTCTGGCGGACCCTGTATATGGGGTCGAAACCAAGTTTTATAAGACAATATACAAGAGCTTATGGTATTGAATAGGTGGATCCTTCTCTACCCTTTGACAGACACACAAAAAAATGATGAGTTTTGTCACATCATGTGCACATCTTCTGATTCTAAAATACAACAGCTGAAAATATAACTGCCCTCAGTATTCTAAGTTGAATCCCCTGTTCGCTGGATGAGTATATTAAGCAGTTCCCCATGGACGGTCAGGACACTCAGTTCTTTGACGTTGAAATGACTGGCTTTGGTTATGCCACACACTGCAGTATGCATCCTCCAGTGTATGCAATGAATTGAGCTATTATTTATTTCACAATTGGTGAAGATGATGATTCACATACAGAAGAACCTTGTTTATCCGGATTAAGTGGGACCGGAACTGATCTGGATTACCGAAAATCCTGATTATCTGCAAAAACTAAAAAACAAATACAGTACATGTTGTATAATCTATTAACATGAGTTGTACAATAATACAAGTTTTCTGTTGTACAAAAAATATCAGAACACTTTTCGTACATTTTTTCTGTTTTACATTTGTATAGCGTTTGCGTGCACCATGATCACGAAGACGTTTTACTAACAACAGTTCTGCCGGTGTGGTTTCAGTCAAGGATTCTAAATAGGCCATCGGTTTCTCCAGCTGCATTGTTGCCTCTCCATGAATTATTGTTTCTTCTGATTGAGCGCCGGTTTTATTTTCGAATTCACCATCAGTGAATTAATAGTGCATTGCATTCAGAAGAGCGTGGGTTCAAGTCCCACCTCGGCCATTCTGGGAATGGTTTCCCACGGTTTCCCATTCTCAATTCCAGGCAAACACCAGAAGGGTAACTGATAGACCGTGGCCGAATTACTTCCAATTCCTGTCCTTAACAATCCTTGGCAGTAAAGACATTCAAGAAAAGTTGACGCCGTAAAAGAAATACTGTACAAGTAAAAATAAATTTTTAACATTTTCGATCCGGATAAAGTGGAGATCCAGATTAATGAGGGCCGGATAAACAAGGTTCTGGTGTACACAATATGTGAGAGTGTAAAAAACATCCATAATATCCCCTGCCTGTCGTAAAAGGCAACTAAAGGGCGGACTCGAGGGGATCTCAACCTATAAACATGGTTTGGAGATCACGGAGTCCTAGCTGAGCTCGGCATTGCTTCCACTTACTTGTGCCATTAGGCGACATGCGAACACAACTTCTGTGGCAAGCCGCAGAACACACCAACATATTTTATAATGTTTTGAACATGTAATAAACAGGTTGAAAATCTATAAAACGGCATATTTGAACGTTATGCTTTAATAAAGAAGTATGTCACTAGTAATTCTACGGCTATATTTTTTTACACATTTTATTAAGTTAAAGCAAAAATATGTCTCATTCTTAAATTTAACCTGGTTGTTGTAATATGGGGTGAAACAGAAGAGGAAGTACAGACCAGACTTAATGTATGGAAATCCCAGTTCCAGGAATATAAACTCAACATCAGTGAGACCAAGATAGTGGCAATGGCAGTCAACAGAAAAGGGCGTCCAGCAAGTGTAAAACTAGGAGACCACCAGCTAGAGTGTGTGGATAGTTTTTCTTACCTTATCTCCAGTGATAATTTGGTCAGAAAGGAAATTACAAACAGAGTGCAAAAGGGATCAGAATTCTACCAATAAGTAAGAACACTTTTATAGGATGTCATGATTCCAAAACAGGCCAAACGGATGAAAAATTCTTCTGATTATTATGACTGCACAGTTGTACTTCATCCTAAAGCAATAATCACCACTACCATTTTCCCACAGTCCGGTTTTGCACCTATATTTTAAGAAACTCCGCATATACATTTTTAGAGATTTCTTCCTGATGTCAATATTGATGTGTTTTTTAGAAATAAGTTTTTGTTACTTCTGAAAGCTTGCTTTACCACTGCTATTCTCTTTTCGATTTTGTAAAGGTATCTGTTATTTTTCTGTCTGGTTCATTGGGTAAGTGGTCAGCACTGACTCCTTCGGTTCAGAGGGTCCCGGGTTCGATTCCCGGCCGGGCCAAGGATTTTAATCGCCTTTAATTAATTATTCTGGCCCGGCAACTGGGTGTTTGTGTTTGTCCCAACACTTTCCCCTTCATATTCAGACAAAACGCTACATTACCAACCACCACAGAAACACGCAATAGTGATTACATCCCTCCATATAGGGTTGGCGTCAGGAAAGACATCCGGCTGTAAAACACGGCAAAATTCACATGTGCGACACAGTTCATACCTGCGACCCCCACACCTGTGAGGAAAGTGGTAGAAAAAGATGATGATCTGTTATTTTAATCAATAAAACTACTGAGATAAAAAAATTATTTACTTAAATTAATGGAATTCTCTACAACTTCATCCCGCACTAAAGTAAATGTGGTAAACAATTCAATTTTAGGTAGGGCTTCATAGAAAAACTTCCAATGGCAAAAAAAAAAATTCAAATTATGAACATCGCACGGACCATCACACTGGAAATGGTTCATGCACCCGTTGTAGTAAAAGCAAATTGGGATTCACATCCTAGGGCAGTCATATGATCAGTGCTTTTAATCTTGAAAAATCGTTCTTAATACTGACAAAAAATATTCCTTTGTGAAAATAAGTCAATCAATCAATACTGATCTGCATTTAGGGCAGTCGCCCAGGTGGCAGATTCCCTATCTGTTGCTTTCCTAGCCTTTTCCGAAATGATTTCAAAGAAATTGGAAATTTATTGAACATCTCCCTTGGTAAGTTATTCCAATCCCTAACTCCCCTTCCCATAAATGAATATTTGCCCCAGTTTGTCCTCTTGAATTCCAACTTTATCTTCATATCGTGATCTTTCCTACTTTTATAAACGCCATTCAAACCTATTCGTCTACTAATGTCATTCCACGCCATCTCTCCACTGACAGCTCGGAACATACCACTTAGTCGAGCAGCTCTTCTTCTTTCTCTCAATTCTTCCCAACCCAAACATTGCAACATTTTTGTAACGCTACTCTTTTGTCGGAAATCACTCAGAACAAATCGAGCTGCTTTTCTTTGGATTTTTTCCAGTTCTTGAATCAGGTAATCCTGGTGAGGGTCTTGATCATACATCAGTACCTAAGGAAAAAGGTTATGCCACAAACTGCAACATGCATCCTCCAGTGTATGCATGGAAATGAGCTATTATTTATTTAAGGAACGGTAAAGATGTGAACATCAACAATGATCATTCACATACAATGATAAGCGTCATGTTTCAATAACGTTTGTTCTTAAATTATATTGAATATCCAAATGCACACACTTAACAAACAGTCACTCCTTGTCTCATACATTCTTACATTCCTTAAAAATAATGTTTTAACAACAAGAACAAACCAAAAACTGTTTCTAAACTCATCAAAGGCCAACCACAAACATGATTCCTGTACCATCTTTGTTTCATTTGTGATGAAATAGAAAGACCAATATGTCAATTACACCTATGGGCAATGCTATACTGTGTACATTATATTAAGATAGCCTATAGAACTGTGATAAAGTCCATATTTAGAATCAGTAGCAACTTCTTGAATAAAAAGAATATTTTCAAAATTTAAATATTTTAAATCAACCTTGGAACTTGAAAATAAGAGCCACCATGAATATGATATAAAAATCAGTTCATCCACAACAATAATGATGTTAACTGGGAAGAAACCTCAGAAGATTGAGTTCCTGTTCAAACTGAAGCAGGTATTCGAGATCTGTATCTATACTTCTGAGGAAGTATGACCTCGTTATATTTTATCTGTCTGGCTCATTACCAAGAAAACATCCAACTTTAGAAATACTGTGACATGAACTAATTTTCACACAGCATAAATACGGAAGACTGCCAGGTCTGTAATTCTAGGTAGTGACATAAAAAAAAGTTGAACATTGTTAAGGACAGGGTTCATTAGGAAAGGTTCTCTCCTCACCTTAAACATAGTTTGACTACAGAGAAGTGCAATCATCCACACTACTCACATGAGATGATAATTTTAGGACTGAATGATGAAGACATTGACTAGAACTAGTAATACTGGAGTCTTATCAACTACATATATGTAAAAAGAGTATGCCTTATTCCAAGAACTTCAAGAGAAAAAAGTAAAGCTTTGTTCTATCGTTTTAACAGAAGCAACCAGTGTTAACCTGCGGTTACTTGCATAGTGAGGGCAGCACTCACTTCCGTAGCATATTGGTTATTGTTGGAATATTACAACACTTCTATTTTCAAAACTCCATATACCTTTCAAACAGATTGTTAGGAAGGGGATGTGTCAGTTATTTCCACTAACTTTGAAAACGAAGACCCCTCAATCCATTATTAGGTGCGACAGTGCATGTTTGGTCAGCAGTGCGCTCAGTAGCGAGTAACAGTGCAACTCATATTTTGTAATAATTCAAGGTTTGTCATATGCTTGTGTTTAATGTGAAATGTTTGTATTGTCACCATTGTTAGTGAATTTACACAAGTTACAATGGCATCCAGTGATCAGATAATTTCGTGGTTGGGTGAAACGTTGGAGGAAATGGACATGAACACCGAAAGAGATGGTAACGAAACAGATAAGATCTACGAAAGTGATCCTAACTCTGAAACAAAGTGTCTGCAAATTCTCAGGAAGAAGAGGCAATTTCATTGATTGAAGGCTGCACTCCATTCATTTCAGGAAAGTATAGAATTACCACGTGGGGACCGCATGCTCCTGCTACAAATGTTCGAACCCGGAAAGAGTGCTCTAGGAAAGATGCAGAAAGGAACAGAAGTGACTGCGTAAAATGATTGTTTCCTGTTATGCTGGAATATATATTAGCAATTTTTTAATTCATACTGAGCATACTCCTCCTATCTCAAATTTATTTAGATTTAAGTATTCGTGTTCCTAAATAAATTATTTGTCTACCCCTGAGCACCGTTTCTTGATACGGGGTCGGGGATGAGGTGAGATGAATTTATATACCATGTTTTACGGCCGATGCCCTTCCTGTTGCCAGTCTCAGTTGAGGAGCTAATGAAGATGAATAATAATCGTGAATATCCTCGGAAGAGGCCTGCTGTGGGTCTTTTTCTCGTAGACTGCCTATTAGGCGAACTACATGTCTGTGAAGATGAGGGTCCTAATTAGGATGATTTCTAATGATGAATAGGCCACACACTCGAGTCATTAGAATTAATCAATTAAGGTTAAAATCCCCGACCCGGCTGGGAATTGAACCTGACACCCTCTGGACCAAAGGCCAGCAGGCTAACCATTTAGTCATGGAGACGGACGTGAAGATGAGCTGAATAACGGTGAATGAAATAGGGTAAGGGAGTGGAAGGAATCAGCGGTGACATATGAATAGGAACTGACCCAGCATTTGCCTGGAAGTCTAAACAGAAACCCCAGAAAACCATTCTCAGGACAGCCGCCCGAATGCAGAGCTTGGCTGCATAGCCGTAGCATGTTAACACGAACAGCCACTCCATTCGCTCGTGTTCCCAAATAAATAATTATCTTGAATTGAGGTATTAAAAGTACCTCTATCTTTATATGGGCATATTATGGCACTGTGCTCACTAGCGAGTAATGCTACGTTAACAATAATACTGTAATTTTTGTTGTAATTATAGGGAACATATCTTTTACTATTTTTCAGACACTGTCACACAATAAAACAACATAATTTGCCATTATTTTTTCAAGACATGGTAATAAGCTTTTGGTCTTTTGCCATGTCAGAAAATAATGTGCAATTCTTTAAGTTTCACAGAGAACTTTGCTCTGCATCTTCAGAAGAAAATCTTGTCTGTTCCATATACCATATCAGTACACTGCATATGTAGCTTTTCTAAAGATGACGAGAGTCGTGGATTGTTATTATTCACTTAAAACTATACTAGTTATAAGCACTGAAAATTGGGGGATAAATGATTACATTGGAGGACATTCCAGGGACAAATTTTCTTCAGGGACAAAAAGCAAAATTTGGGGACTGTCCCTGGAAAACTGGGATGTCTGGTAACCTTAGCTTACCCTTCATGTGGACGAGTCCACTATTCCCCTAGGTAACCTATACTTTTCCATTCAACTGAGCGAGTTGGCAGTGCGGTTAGGGGCGTGCAGCTGCAAGCTTGCATCGGGGAGATAGTGGCTTCGAACCCCACTGATGCATCCCTGAAGGTGATTTTCCGTGGTTTCCCCATTTTTACACCCAGCAAATGCTGGGGCTGTACCTCAATTAAGGCCATGGCTGCTTTCTTTCTGCTCCTAGCCCTTCCCTATCCCATCATCGCCATAAGACCTATCTGTGTTGGTGTGACGTAAAGCAACTAGCAAAAAAAAAAAAAAAGACAAAAAATTCCATTCAACTTATGACCCCTCTTCATCTACTGAGCTAATTTCTAACTTTGCCCTTATTTCCTCACTCCGAGTGCTCTCCTGCCATTGTTCCCACCTGTTTCTATCAGCAGTAATTCCTACTACTTTTATGTTTGTTAGTTCCAACTTATGAATAAGATATCTTGAGTCCACCCTGCTCTGGAAATAGGTATTTTAACAAATTTATAAACTACTTGCCCAGTTTCATTTGCGCACTCGCATTCACACACACACACACACACACACACACACACACACACAATCCTATGGTATGCGAAGGTAATATGAAAAATTATGGCTATCTGTTAAAGGGCTACACATACTACAATGTCCACTCAAAGCATAAATATGTCATTTTCATTCCCTATTTTTATATTTATTAAATTCTTCAATTATTATTTTGTGATGGACTTTATTTAATTTTTAATATTCTTAATATCAATTAGTCATTACTGATAAATATGACCACCCCTTCCTCCCCATATTTTTAAACATATTGACTGATAAACATTTTATACAGGCTTCAATTACTAAATAATACATGTTGAAATACGAGAGATATGATTTTGATGTAATAAAATGGCTCATTCTCTTGTTAGATTTCAATTTGTTTGCAACACAAAGATAAATAGTTTCTACTTGGTAATTCATTACATTTCAAAATCAGAGTCCAGGAATACTGTACAGTAGTTGGCCAGTAACGAGATAACTTCTATTTGTTCACAGTGATCTTCGCTAAGAAGAACAATTATTTAGACTTTATAGAAGTTCCTTCCAGGAACCGGATGTGCATAGAATAATGCAGTTCAGTTTATTAGCACAACACTCATCAAAAAGAAAGAGAAAAAAAATTGCCACCACTTCAAATTATCAGCTTTTTTGGAACTAAAACAAAACAAAAATATTTGTCTTTTATTCAATTTTCATTTTTTAAAAAAATAACTCTTGGTGGTTCACTTTTTTTGCATTTTTCTTTTAAATAGGAGGCTGCGGGATGTTACACACTTGACGAACTAAAAGTAGAATTCAACACTTCCTCTGATTTACGAGTTTTCTTTCTCAACAGTTCACTTCTCTTTGTACCAATAAATTTATAAACGATATACCAGGAGGAGGATAAACAGCGCAAGTGTCAGAGCTTGCTGCTGGAACCAGTAGTCGAACGGGACGAAGTGGATCGCCGCGAGCGACTGCTGGCACTCCGCTCGATGCCGCCGACTCCACCCATCAGCGGGTACGATGTGGCCCGTTTGGCTGACCTGTGTGAGAACATCATTTCATAATGTAAACTAGACAGAAACACTAATTAATTAATGTAGGTTTTCGTGGCTCATTGTATTAAAACAAATAAATACCACCTGTGACAATAAAGTTTGATGAATGAAGTCAGAACGGTCGATCCGGCAATACTGGCGACACGCAACGCTGCACCTGCATAGCAGCAGGTTTTGACCACCTGCTCCCAACGTTGTTCAGTTGAGCATCCTGTGTGTGCCGTGTAAGACCTGCTTGATACAGTGCGTGTTTAGTGCGTTGGTTCTGAACTGTGAACAGGAACATGAACGACCAAAAGATCGTTGTACAGTTTTGTTTTAAGCTTGGCAAGACACTGAAAGAAACGCATGCGATGCTGGTACGTGTTTATGAAGATCAAGCACGTCCTTGAAGTGTGTGCACAAGTGGTTCGCCCATTTTCGAGGCCGGGAAAGTGTTTCTGACAATCTCCGTAGCGGAAGACCGGCGACCACCGTCAGCGATGAAAACACTTAAGGAGGCAAGGACATTAATCACGAATGATTGGCGATTAATTGTGCACATGATAGCAGGTGAACTGCAGATTAACCATGAATCCGTGTGAAAAATCATCACCTAGAAGTGGAAACAAAATGGCGTATGGCTTTTAGTGCTGGGAGTGTCCGAGGACATGTTCGGCTTGCCAAGTGCAGGTCATTTGATTTGACACCCGTAGGCGACTTGCGCGTCGTGATGAGGATGAGATGATGATGAAGATGACACATACACCCAGTCCCCTTGCTAGCAAAATTAAGCCATGATGGTTAAAATTTCTGACCCTACCGGGAATCCAATCCGGGGCCCCAGAGACCAAAAGGCCAGCACGCTAACCATTTAGCCATGGAGTCGGACACCCAGAAGTTAGGGAAGAGGAAAATGTGTTATCGTCTTGTGCCAGATCACTTGACTGACGATCAGAAGCAGGCATGTTTAGAGGCTTCACAGGATTTTGTTGAAACGGCAGATGTGACACCAAATTTCTTGAACTGTATTGTCACTGAGGATGAAACCTGGTGTCTCAGGTATGACCCTGAAATGAAACGGCAAAGCATGGAATGGGCGTTTTCTGGGATCCCCTCATCGGAAAAAGGTCAGAGCCGGAAAGTCACGCATCGACGACTCAAACTCGCTTTGAAAGGAAAGAGATTTGACGGTATTCCTGACATCCAACGAAACGTTACGAGGCTTTTGAAAACCATCCCAAAGGAAGCCTTCTTGCAAAGTTTCCAGGACATGTATCACCGATCTCAGCAGTGCACAGTTATGGGACGGGGCTTTTTCGAAGGACAGTAAGGTTACCGTTGTGCATTGTTCACCTATGTTGATAGTACAGGACTATTAATCGAACTTTATTGTCACAGGTTGTATAATTATATATGCTCCACTTGTGAGGGAGATAGAGCTGTGCCCAAATAACTTCAACAGGAAAGACTGCTTCAAATTATCAAATACATAGAGACCTTTCCTCCATAAATACATGCATAACACCACCATGGCACAGTGCGACGCACTCCAGAATCTGTTGACAGAGGACAGTAACTTCACTGCCAACCGCCAGAGCACAGCGCGATGATACCCGAGTCCAGTTAGTGGGGAGGCCGTGGACAGTATGGTCAAAACTTCGATGTTCTTTCAAGAATTTCTATGATCACTGTCAGAAGCAGAACTTCACATGACCTGATGAAAGCCAATGTAATTTGGCGGAATGCTCAACTTTGTTTTAATAATGAATAGGCTTTGTTTTAGTAATAAATAAGGGGTTTTAATCCAGATAATTATATTTATTTTAAGGCAGAAACACTTTTCACAGTTGAAGCTTCCACAGTCTGTTACACTACTAATTCTGTTCCTTGTTTGGGTGGGACTGAGATATTGTATTTTATATCTTATGTACAGGTTGCCAACATTCCTGAGGTGAGATTGACTACTTCAAATCAAGTATGGATACATCAGTTACCTTGATAAAAAAAAATAGTGAAATGAATTTAAAATGATGGCAATCTCAGCTACATGTAGGATGCTAATTATTGGTTTATAATATTACCTATACATTAAAATTTTGAACGATTAGGAATTTTTCTTTATTTCCATAAGAGACATGTTTTGCCTTTCATTGAAGGCATCATCAGTCACAGTACTACCTCAAGGCATAAATCAGATATCTGATTTGTAATTAAATTATAATTACTAAGAAATCATATTAACATATTACAGTCAGTTACAATGAGAAAAACAATGTTCATTGATAATGTGGATACCAACATATCAGCTGTTGGCCGTAAATTAACAGTTGTGAAGGATAACAGTGTAAAAATGTTAGGGTATGTCTTATAAAGGTTAATTTAACTTATTTACATGGGGGCAGTTTAAGGGAAAGATAAGTGACTGGCACCAATAGGTAAGACCACACAGTATTTAACAGTGTCCAGCAGCAGTGGTCCGTATGAAATATTGACGTTACACTATCAGAAGTGTTAGGAAAATGTTACTAAAATTTCAATGAGAAAACAATGTTTATTATAGTAATCGCCACGTAAGGAAATACCCCAGAAAGTAAATATCGCCGCCCGATGCTCTTCTTTTCTCTTTTTTGTAATGGCTGATCACTGCTGCCAACCTGCCTGGTTACATATTAAAATCACCAGACATACCATAAAAAACTAACCTCAATGTAAACACCGATAATGAATGTTTCCCTACCCTAGTAAATGATAAAAGATAAGATGAAATAAATCAAGATAATTATGAATATCTCCTCAATGAGGAATTAAGGAAATAAACACACTTTCTCACTCAAATTATCTGTCTTTATTTTGATATACAGTAGGCGTACTATAACCATATTCTTGAAAAGCGGGGCATGTTAAACGATGCAGTTTATTTAATAAGTCTTTGCAGTGTGATTTTCGAAAGTTCCAGACATCCAATGACTTCCCTTTCTTTTGCGCGAACATTTCCTTCTCTCTTCCATACCGGTAACCAGTAAGGAGAGAGATTATTGGGCATATTTTCAGCCTGCAGGCTGGTTATATCTTCAAGCTTATCAGGAAACATATAGGAATACTAATGTGCCAAGCTCCGTGAACGGAATTTAGGTCAGCTTTCAAGTTCACTGTGGATTTTAAAATAATAATGTTATAAGTTCTACTGCCAAAATTTCGTCCCGCAAGAGTTATTTCATGTACCGGTAGATCTAGACATGAGACTGGCGTATTTGAGCACTTTCATCATTTCACACAAACAATGTTATTAAATGCATTATCCGAACATGCCACAATTCTACTTACCTGGTATTAGCCAAATATATTTACAATCCCACAGAAAAAGAAAATATACTTTAAATATTCTCTTACATATATCACTAGTGACTTTAACGGTGATGCGGTGGCAACACGCAATTCACGCTAGGGCAGTGATTGAACGTTGCCAATGTGCCAGATTAACGGTAAATGTAAGAAGTCGTATCGGCAAGTAGGGTCCCTAAACTGTATGGTTACCGACACTGAAAAAGACCCAACAGCAAGAAAAGTAACTATAAATCAGTACCTTAATATTACAGGGGAGAAAGGATAAGGTTGCACCCTTAGGGTACGTCCTTACACGGAGAGGACTTTAATATATGGAGTTAAAAAGGATTATATTACATATTTACAAGGGGGCATCTAAGGTAAAAGATACAGTGGTCGGCACCAATGCGTAAAACCACAGAGCATTTTAACAGTGTCCAGTAGAGGTGGTCTGACATGAATCTCAGCTACGTCAAACCATCTTGGTGTCTTGGGAATCAGAGTGGCTATCTATCTGAACTCCCAACAAGCTGAGAGCAATTAAGGAGACAAATACCGTGTGGCGGTCCTCTTTCCAGCCTTCATGGAGAGAGGCCATAGTTTAGTGTCGGCTGAGGATAAGTTATGGAAGATCTACGCATTCTTATCTCCTACAGATTACACCCGCAGTGTGTTCTTGACTTCACCGTGGCCCACTTACTCATGGAGTGCGCCGATCTCTCTGGCCTAAGGTGGAAGCTCGGCCTGCAGGAGACACTTGAGCTCATACAAGCTCATACGCGACTGCTGCTGATCTTGTCATTCGCTTCAGGTGCAAGAATGGATTAATCAAGGGTATATAAATTTCAAGTGTTCTGTTACTCAGGGAACTTACGTTCCTTTTTGATCTGTTTGTGACCTTTTCAGCTTAATATAATATTTTTTTTGTTTTATTTTGTAAATCATTTTGAAATTCCTTCACTGAATATTTTTTCCCCACATATTTTATTCAGAAAGGATGATTACCTAGTTGTACTTCCTCTTAAAACAAAAATCACTACCACCACAACATGTACATAAGGTACAAAAAACCAGCACTATTCTGCAGAATATTCTGAGAGTTCAAATTTTTCCTCAAAATAACTCTCTCTCTCTCTCTCTCTTTCTGTTTCTGTTTTTCTTTATATACACATACACAGGGTTACTTGAAAAAGAATACCCATATTAAAAAAAAATTGCTGCCTCGATTTGGATGACATGTTAGGGCAATAAAGGCCTTGACTTTAAGAGGAAAGAAGGGAGTTTTTTGAAACCACCCGCTGCCTAAACTTGATAGGGTGATGTAAACCTTGTCTGCACATGTGTTGTGTAGCCAGGCCATCAACTAATGATCTTGCTGTTTATGTGGTGATGCACATACGTATTGGACAGAAAATATCTTAATTGGAGCTAATATGGCGTAGTCACTTTCCGCTCAGAAGGCTAGCACACAGTGAGCTATCTAGTAACAAACGAGAGAACCACTTACAATAGACCAACGGTAAAGTATCACGTCTATAATTATGGACTGTGAAAGCATCAACCTAAATATTAAGAACATTATTTATGATGATGATGCTTGTTGTTTAAAGGGGCCTAACATCGAGGTCATCGGCCCCTAATGGTACAAAATGAAATGACAACAAAAAATTCAAAATCATCCACTGACCAAAAGAAAAAAATCGTCATGAAGGAATGGATGGACATGCAGCAAAAAAACAACAAAAAACGAGCAAACAAAAAAATTAGTGGATTCAACGCAAAAGAAGGATCATATATAATTTATTACTGACCAAGGGACCACTCATAAAGCAGAATCCTGAATCGAGGATGCTTGATGTCTAAAGGGGTGCAAAATCCACGTCTAAGGCCCCACAGAATGGTACATGTAGCGAGTAAAGTAGAACCATGCTATTTTGTCATGTTGGGGTACTAATCAAAAGTAGCGAAGACTCACAGTGTTCCACACAAGATGGTACTAATCACAAGTATTGTACTTCGTACAGGTAACGCAGACCTATGGTGTTTCTCACACAATGGCGCCAATCATAGCCAACGCAAACCGATGAGTTCTCTCAACTAGGTGTACTAGGCACGGGTGGCGGTCCGACGGGCCCCGTGGTGCTCCTCACATTGTGGGTACTAATCACAGGCAACGTAGACCCACGGTGTCGCTCATATAGTGGTACAACTCACAGGCAACGCCCAGACCCGTGGTATTTCTCACAATGGTAATAATCACGGGTACTGGAAACCCACAGGGGAACCACTCTCTGCTGCTACTAATCACAAACCTATTGTGTACCCAATGTAGTGGTACTACTCATAAGTAAAGGCGACCCATGGTATTTCCCGCGTGATGGTACTAATCAATAGTAGTTTCATGGTTCTAATACCAGCATCCCTTGGTTGCCCCTTTTAGTCGCCTCGTACGACAGGCAGGGGATACCGCGGATGTATTCTACATGTGCGTCCCCCACCCGCAAGGGGTATAACATTATTTATGGTGAGAATATACATGACTTAGTGCATCTCAGACAAAGAATCACTACTGATATTGCATCTGTACTCCAGACATGATACAGTGTATGAAGCAAGACATTTATTTTTGATTCAGTGTCTACCGTACCACTAACATGGCATATAGAAATTTATTAAGGTATGTAAAAAAAACAACCTCCTATCTTTCCTCTTGAATTTAAGACGATAATCACCTCAATGTGTTTATAAAACAATAATACAGACTTTATAAAGGTAAACCCGGGAAGAGAGTGATGAAGAATGTCCCACAATTTGGAACAGGATTTTTGGTCAGCCTTAAAATAATCAACTCAGTTCAAGAATTCAAATCACAGTCTCCACGTCTCTCAACGCTTACCTTAAAGGCATCTAATAAAATGTATATTATAATAAATGCCCATGCTCCCAGGAATAAAAACAACTCCTCAAACGACCATGAGGAAACAGGGGACCTATTGGACCAGACCATAGATAACATCCTCAAACACCATGTAAAATTATTAATAGGCGACTTCAACGCTCAACTAGGCAGAGAAAAAAAATACCATGACATCATCGGAAAATGGCCAACACACAAGAAAACAAATGAAAATGGAGAGAGACTAGCTGACCTGCGTAGAAGTCTACATGTTTTAAGAGGAAACCTCAAAAACTCAAAACATGGAAACACCCTGACTACACTAAAGGAGAATTTTAACTGGATCACATCTGCATGGACAAATACCACCACAAAGAGATCTACATCATCAAAGTCCTCCAAGGAATAGACACAGGTTCAGATCACTACATAGTTAAAATTAAAATTAAACTTAAACTCACTCCCCAGAGGAGACAACAAAAGCAAGCCCCTAAAACTAAAAGAAAAATAGATCCTACCCAGGTAATCAAACCCAAAAATTACCAGAAAGCTATTGAAAAAATAAAATTACAGATAAACTTGAAGACTTAGTACACAACCTTAAACAAATTGCAGAAGACCTGACTCCAATTAAACTATGTAAAAAACACCAATGGTAGAACAGTGAATGTGATGAAACAGTGGAGAAAAGACATCAGGCATGGCTATTACATCAGTCCCAAAAAACAGAAATATCTTATCAAAAACAGAGAAAAGAAACTACCCAAGTCTTAAGAAGAATAAAAAGACAGCATCATAAGGACACACTGTAGTTAATTGAAGAACAAATCAATAAACCTCAATCAAGGGACTACTACAAAACCTTCAGGAAACAGCTCCAAAAATATGAACCTCCGACCCTACTGATGAAGGACAAAAATGATAAGCTGGCTCATAACAATAAAGACAATGCAGAAATTCTGGCTAAATATTTCAACAAGCTTTTAAATTGTGAGGAACCTATAGAACTCCTTCATTTGGACACCAACACCCTGTTAAAAACACCACCAGAGAACATAAATCCCCCCCACAATAAAGGAAGTCTACCAAGCTCTGAATAAATTAAAAAACTATAAAGCGCCAGGAGAAGATCAGACCTTTGTGGAAATCTGAAAATATGCAGGAAGATCAGCAAAAGTTGCCCTACATCAATAATCTTTCTCTATCAGGATTAAAGAAGAACTACCAGAACACTGGACAACAGCCCTCATTCACCCACTGCACAAAAAAAAAAAAAAAAAAAAAAAAGGAGATAACTGACCCTAATAACTAGAGGGGAATCTCGTTCCTAGACAACATACAAAATATTTTCAATAATCATAGGATAAGTTTACAATTGAGAAAGAACTAGGTGAATATCAAGGAGGTTTCAGACCCTGGAGGAGCTGTCCTGATCAGATCATGAGTTTTAAGTTGATAACGGACTATAACAGGAGAAGAAACAGAGATATGGTGATAACATTTGTAGATTTCAAGAAAGCTTATGATTGCATCCATAGAGAATCTCTGTTTAAAATTTTAAGACAACTTGGACTACACCCCAAATTAACAGACATGATAAAATTGACTCTCACTAACACCAAATCAAAAGTGAAGTTTAGGGGTGAAACATCAGAGACATTTGAAATTGAAACTGGACTATGGCAGGGAGATGGGCTCTCACCGCTATTATTTAACTGTGCTCTAGAAATGGTAATGAGGGAATGGTTTAGGAAATGTCCCCTAAAAATAAAGATTGGCCGAAAAATCCAAACAAATTGCCTGGGTTTCGCTGACGATTTAGCATTACTAGCAGTGGACATAAATAAAGCAAAAAACCCAGATATCAGAACTTCAAAACAATGCAAATAAAATTGGAAAATATAATTTGAAAAAACAGAAATTATGCCCCAAAAAAACCAACACAACTAAAAGAAGTTACACTGAGCAAGTGGCTGTGCGGTTAGGGTCGCGCAGCTGTTAGCTTGCATTCGGGAGATAGTGGGTTCGAACCCCGCTGTCGGCAGCCCTGAAGATGGTTTTCTGTGGTTTCCCATTTTCACACCAGGCAAATGCTGGGGCTGTACCTTAATGAAGGTCACAGTCGCTACCTTCCCAATCTCCCATCCTTCTGTCGCCGAAAACCTTCGATGTGTTAGTGCAACGTTAAACAAATAGAAAAATAAAAAGAAGTTACCATAAATGGCAATAAAATCAAAATAGTAACTCAATTTAAATATCTTGGAGGAGTAATAACACATAACCTAAATGAAAAAATCTCAATCTAAACAAGAACAAAAAGATTAGTTAAAGCACAAAAATTATCATGGGATATCTACAAAAAGAAATGTCTATCAATAAATACAAAAATTAAACACTACAACACAGTTATAAAACTGGAAGCTACATATGAAGGAGAAACACTTTTTCACCTGAATAAACAATGAAAGACTGACAGACTTCAGAAAATTGAAAGGAGGATTGGAAGAACCTGCATCAACAAAAAATACCAGAAAGATGGACAGTGGTGGATAATGCCTAACAAAGTCATGTACAAAGAGCTAGAACACATTACAGATACTATGCATAAGAGGAGACTGCGATTCTTTAGACATATCATGAGGATGCAGGATTCGAGACTTCTGAAACAACTAGTACAACACAATCTCATCTCAAAAAATACCACAACAGGATGTAAATGGATCAGAGAAGTAAGAGAGGATCTGAAGGAAATAGGCCTTACAATAGAAGACACCACAAATAAGATAAAATTGAATACAAAACAAGAATACAAACCTCCGCTTTACCCTTACACGAAACAAACCAACAACACACATATTTTCAAATGAGGAAAGGGCATGAAGATCAGAGCATCTGAAGAAGTACTGGGAGGACCGCAAAGCCCGAACAATCCCTTCAAAGAGACCTGAACGATGGACTGACTAAAGTGTTCTTATGCGGTCATAAAAGAAGAAGAATACAATATTTTAAAATATGGATATTCATTATTGATGAACCTGTTATAAACTCCACAGTGCCCTTTGAAATTCAGTAGGTGAAGTATGGAAAATATCCACTAATTCTCCAAGTTTGTTCAGGAAGTCCAGCGCCATCAACAGCCAGCAATATCTGTGGTCTGTCATTGTATGTTTTGGCAGACCAAAAGAAAGGCTCTGCCTGGTGTTATGAAGGGAAATCAAATCTGGGAGAGATGAACAGTTCTCTCAGTAAGGCACTGTGAATGAGACTGGCATTTCCATACTTATGGTGTTAATATAGAAACATAATCATGTAACATAATACAAGGGTTAGCAGTAGTTAACTAAAGGCTAATTTTACATGATGACAGTAGCTTTTGCAACTAATTTAAGGAGAAATGATGGTTGTTTTCATGGAAACACTTGTAAATACTGTAATTTTATGATTATCTTCTGAGTTTTATTTCAGTATTATCATGGACATCGAGATAGCAAGAGAGTGCAATAGGGCAATGTGTTCTACCAGAATGTAAGATACTCTGTCTGGAATAAGGGTGTACTAAGAAAATGTACAACCTGTGACAAAGTTCGGTGAATGAAGTCAGAACGGTCAATCCGGTAACACTGGTAACACACAACGCTGCACCTGCGTAGCAGCAGGTTCTGACCACCTGCTCCCAACGTTGTTCAGTTGAGCATCGTGTGTGTACGAGTGGTTCGCCCGTTTTCGAGGAGGCTGGGAAAATGTTTCTGACAACCCCCCCGTAACGGAAGACCGGCGACCGCCGTTAGTGATGAAAACATTGAGAAGATGAGGACATTTATCACAAACGATTGGCGATTAACTGTGGCGCACGTTAGCGGATGAACTGCAGATTAACCATGAATCCATGCGACAAATTGTTACCCAGAAGTTAGGGAGGACGAAAACGTGTTCTCGTCTTGTCCACATAACTTGAATGACGATCAGAAGCAGGCATGTCTAGAAGCTTTACAGGATTTTGTCGAAACGGCGGATGCGACACCAAATTTCTTGAACTGTACCGCCACTGAGGATGAAACCTGGTGTATCAGGTACGACCCTGAATGAAACTGCAAAGCATGGAATGGCGTTCTCTGGGATCCCCTCGTCAGAAAAACGTCAGAGCCGAAAAGTCAAAATGATGCTCATCACCTTTTTTTCTGATAGTCAAGGCATTATTCACAAGGAATTTCTACCTGAGGGAACGACGTTGAATGCTGCATGGTACATTGAAATTTTGACCCGTTTCATGAAACGTCTATGCAGGGTACGACCCCAGTATGCACAACAAGGTTCATGGTTTAATGTCGATGACAACAAAGAGGGTGGTGCAACTTGAACATCTCCCATACTCACCAAATCTCAATCCTCCAGACTTCTTCCTATTCCCACGACTCAAACTCGCTTTGAAAGGAAAGAGATTGACGATATTCCTGACATCCAACGAAACGTGATGAGGCTTTTGAACACCTCCCCATAAGAAGCCTTTTTGCTAAGTTTCCAGGACATGTATTGCCAATCTCAGCAGTGCATAGTTATGGGAGGGGCCTATTTCGAAGGACAGTAAGGTCGCTGTCGTTCATTGTTTTTCTATGTTGATAGTCGAGGACTATTTACCGAACTTTATTGTCACAGGTTGTATTATGCACCCATATTGACTGCTGCAACTGAGACCTGGACCATGACAGACAGGGAGGAGAGTAGAATTCAAGTCAGCAAAATGATACGTAAGAAGTATGGTAGGAAAGACAAGGACAGATAGAGTGAGAAACAAAGATGTGAGAAAGGAGGTTGGAATAGAAAACCTAAATGACAGAATTGATAGGAATAAACTAAGATGGTTTGGACATGCAAAGAGGATGGAGGAGGAAAAAAATACCAAAACAGATGATGGAGAAGAAGTTCGAGAGAAAGAGAGCGAGAGGAAGACCCAGAACAAGGTGGATCGATTTGATAAAGAGCAGTGCAAGAAGAAGAAACATGGACTGGAACAAAATGATGGAAGAGGAATGGTGGAAGGAGAGAGGAAGGTGGAGAAGGTGGCAGAAGCTGGATAAGGGGGAGGATGATTACCAATTTGTTATGGATGCTCACATCTTTGTTTGCAGAAACTAGAGCTATGGCAGAGATGTTGTTAGTCACTCTAAAGGCTGAGAAATGAAGAAACAAACAAATAGGGAAAGGAATGGATAAACAGAAGAGCACCTTCAGGATATTCTGCAACCTTACTGAAAGAAATAGTTGTAAAGGATCCCAAAAGTTACCATAAGCATAATGTTCATAAATCATACTTAAAAAAAAAAAAAAGTAAAGCACAGTCATCTCTGTACAGGCCATGAGGCCCTTGGACGGGTGAAAGGTAAATGCTTCCACTATCCGCAACCTTGGCACATGATGGGGTAGAGTGTTTAGCTCTACGTCCGGCCACCTCTGCCCCCAGGAATTAACCTGGTACTCATTTCTGGTGTAGGCTGAGTGAACCTCAGGACCATGTGCACCTCTGGAAGAAGAAATCTCGTTTCTTAAATTTTATGACTTCCTGATGGGGATTTGAACCTATGTCCTTCCGGGAAAACCAAGCACACCTTTACCGCCTCGGCCAGGCAGCCCCTAAATCATACTTACCAAATTTAAATAACTTCCTCTTTTGGAAAATTGTTTCCTCAAAGAAGAATTAAACGTTGAATCAGGGAGTTCTCAGTTTATACATTTTTTCCATAATACTAACGGTATCAGACTTTTTACAATTTTCTATATTCTTGAGTTCATTCCTGTAGGTATTCCTGATAAAACAGATTTTGCTTTGGGTTCATCAACTGTCAATTTATTAATATTATTATTTCTTTCGCAACATATTCAAGTATAGTAGTGCATTTTACTTTATTTTTAAAAATTACATAATATCCCATAAAGACAATTGGACTACGTGCAAATCAAGACATTTTTACATTCCTTCACTTCCTCATTTCATTTTGCAAACCAAGTAACAGATCGAAGAAAATTAATTGCTAATGCAATTTTAATTATTAAGTCGTCTTTTCATTTTAATCTTGCAGAGAGAGAAATTTTCTGTTTCATAGAATACTGGATGAGTAGACTGCAAACTGGCTCAAAAGTTTTTAACAGTTAAGAAGTATTTTCCCACACAGGGAGTATAAATGGAGCTGCACTGTGAAACTGAGTTTGAATAAGATTTTGACACACACAAGTTTATTATTATTATTAAGGAGATTATATGCAAGATACTTTACTAATAAAGAAGAGACATTTTCTAAATATTTTAAAATAAAAATTGGACAACAGTTTTTATTTACATCTAACTGCTGAATTTTTGTTGTTGTAATCCTGTTAATGGGAATGAGATGAGTTTTTAATAGAAGAAGAATTAATAATAGTAATAGTCCTTTATTTTTACTTGTAAGATGTATATATTATGTTGTAGCATGTGATTTTGATCAAGTCCTCGAGGATTTTAGGAAATACTTTTCACTGATGAAGAAAATGTACTCTGTTCTCGAAACATGTACGATTAGATAATACCATATAAAACAGTTTTTTGTATAGTATTGACAATCCCAATATAAATCATCAATTTTTGGTAAAGAGACAAAGTCTCTCATAGCGGATTGGCACTGCCGGTGGCTTCAAGTAGCCTACGCAGTGGCCTCCACGGTATGCACTAGCCATGCGTCTTGGTGGGTGTGCTAAGTACCAACTGATGAACCCAACTTAGCACACGAGGGCGAAACGCTGGCAACCAGGAATGAGTTAGCTGGAAAATTTATAATGTCCAATAACGGACCATTTATATTGGTATTATAATTTTACTCATTCAGGACAAATATTTCAGGTTCCCTATGGGAATCAACATCTATATCATAGCAATGACAGGGCGGACTCATATCACCTCCTGTTTTTCGGTGTAGTGAGATTGTTTTGCTGCAACTGTTGAGTTTTATAAATAGGGCCCTGGACTGTGAACATTTTGGCTCTTTTGCAGGGTACCATTCACATAACTGCACATGACTATTAATTTAAAACTTACTGGTTTTGCATCTCACCAACTACTTTTATAGTTTTGGAAGATTCTGAGGTGTAGGAATTTTATCCCACAGGAGTTCTTTCCTGAGCAGTAAATTTACTGACATGAGGCTGATGCCATTGGACAGAACAAGGATTGAACCTGCCAACTTGAGCTCAGAGGGCCACTGCTCTACTGTCTGAGCTACTCAGACTGGCCATGTGACTAATAAAATGCTGCAGTAATGCCATGAGCAGTGTAATGAATGGGCCAACATTGCCTTTTAATTCATAAGTGAATGACTGAAACAAGCCAAAGCATATACTGACCAATAATGTACCTACCCCACTGCAAGAAATTGAATGTCGCAGAAACAGAATCTATTCGAGACAAAAGGCATGGTTTTGTAGATACAAAGAAAGTTCGACTTGAATTGAGAAAAAGAGCTTTTGACAACTGGAGCAAGAAAGAGCATAAAGGCAAAGGTGTAGTCCTATTTAAACAGTATGCTCCGGTGAATGCATGGATTGGTGATCATAAAGGACTGTCTTGCAATGAATGGCGTGACGCAATACAAATGAATGCCAATGTCTTTCATATTTCCTGGGATCCTGTCCACATGGTGAATTACTACACACCTCACACCATAATGTAGCTGGATCAATGACAGCTAATGCTTTGAGAGGACAAGGTTATAATGTCTATGAAGAAGTATACAATCTCTCGAACAGAGGAAGCAATGGATGCTTTGAAATTATTGCTTTTAAGCCACTCTGTTCTGAAGATTTCATCATTGATCAAACAATTCGATTTGAGACCAACAGAAACAACCAGAAGAGGTCGAGGCAGAGAAAAACAAGACGAATTAAAGAAGAAGTGGTGGGCTTCTATAAGCAAAAGTATAAGCTATCATCCATCTCTGTAATCGGCTTAATGTTAGGTGCTCGAGGAACCATACCTACATTGTTTGTCAACTTTTGCAATACCTTTGGCTGAACAGAGATTACTACTCTCAAGAAGTCCATCATGATCTTCAAGAACCATACTTGCGGACCTCAGATAAATGATTGACGTGCCTCACTCTTTTGCCTACACTTGTGTAACTTTATATTGTCTCATGTAGGGTTAATCCATTCTTCTATATTTATTAGGGTTGTTCGGGCACTCTTTGTTCTTGTGTAACCTGCAGCTGTTACAGGAAGATGATGATGATTATGATGATGATGATGATGTGTAATGGTGCTGCGTCATTTGTCGGCTTATAGAGAAGAACTGTACTTCTTTTATGGCTTCCGAGGAACAATGGTGGTTCTAGTTGTGGTGTTATAAGTGAGTGAGCGTTATCTTGTGATTTTGTTGTTGTTCATATTTAATATGAATTTCATGCCGTAAATGTCTGCCATCTTGGAAAATACAACAATTATTCTATAGATAACACAATCTAGAGTTGACATAACTGCACTCACTTTGTTTCTTTTGTCATCAATTCCATAGAAACCACGAATAAGATATGCTATATTCCTTTTACTATCACTGTTGGCAAGGTCACACTGCCAGCCATTTTTAAGACTGGCAATGTGACACATATGTATTGGACAGCATAATACATTAATACCCGGTCAGCTCACGTGGGGGTTTAGTTCCGAACTGAGTATGAACTAAGCATAACCCTGCGTGAGACACTGGGATGGAGTCCTCAACCCCGACACGGGGCATCCCAATGGCTAATAGGGGAAGTTTCCTGTAGATATACAGGACAAGTGTGAATAAGACGCAGTCAAATAAGCACTCGCGGATCAACTGAGGAAACTAGAACTGTGGTCAACGGCTTTGATGGCAGAAGAGGACACATGTCTCAATGGCTGAGAGGGCGGAAGAACCAAAAATAAAATCCACCTCGCGTCTGACTCGGATCGAGCGGCGAAGTGGTCAGCGCCTGTTTACCTAGTAGGTACGGCTGTATAGTTACGTTCCAGGAACTAGCAATCCCTGGTCCTGATTTCCCAGTGGAAACACTGGACCAATCTTTGATCACTAGCTATGATGGTTCGTGACAGTAAAATCAGCATTATCCCAGGTGGTAACCAATCCACACATCATGAGACAGCTACTGGGTATTCGGATTCTGGGGAACCCAGGCAATCACGAACACAGAGAAAGTCAGAGTTCTCTGGCAAACTAACATCCAAAACCTTCACATATATTGGCATGTTCAATGTAAATACCTTAGCCCAACCTGGTGAATTGCACAAACTTGTGACAGAACTAGATCAACAGAAAATCCAGATATTTACCCTGCAGGAAACGAGATTCACTGATGAGGACACAAATGATTATGGAAACTACTGGATCTTCACGAGTAAAACGGACAGGAGAGTTGCTTAGGGAACTCCCTTACTAGGAATGGCCTTCATGGTACATAAAAGTATAGTAGGCTCAATAAAAGAAGTCACTCCCATAAGCAACCAGCTCATGACAATGCGAATCCAATGTGCTAACAAGAAATATACAATAGTGAATGTACACACACCCACTAACGCGGACAATAAAAAAGAACTGCAAAAAACTGACACATTCTGGGCAAAACTTGAGAAAATCATGGCGAAGATTCCAAAAGAGGATACAAAAATTTTGCTGGGTGACTTTAACGTACAAATTGGTAAAGAAAAAGAACACCAGAAAACTGCTGGCAAATTCCCTGCTCACAAATTCACTAACAAAAACGGGTTGAGACTCAGTGAACTGTGTCAACAAAACAATTTTAAAATCATGTCAACTTCTCTGAGAAAATCTCCACGGAAACAGAAGACCTGCAGGTCTCCCGTTCCAGGGATCGGTGAATTTCAAATCGATCACATTGCCATCTCTCATCCCATGCAGAGAGAGGTACACGATGTGCAGGTACGCTGAGGAGCAAACGTTGATTCCAATCACTACCTAGGGAGGATAAAGGTAAAATTCACCCCAAAGAAAATTCATCATAAGAGGTCACACATATCAAAGTTTGACACGACATAGATTGGAAATACTAATCTGCAAGAAGTGTGGGAAAGGGAACATGCAGGCACCTGGGAGAAATTCTGCAACAAAATCATCCAGAAAGCTCCAGAGCAAATTCCCTTGAAAAAGAATACTAAACACCCTTGGGGGAATTCTGAATGTGAACGTGCCTTGAAGGAACGAAAAGAAGCATTCCAGAAATACAACAGCAAGAAATCCCCAGAAAACCAAACATATTTCAATGAAACCAGAAAACGAGTAGCCAAAATCATCAAGCAGGTCAAGAGAAAACACTTGAAGCAACAACTGGACTCAATTGAAGATAACTTTCGTAACTACAATATACGAGATTTCTACAGGGAATTCGGAGGAAAAGTCCGTGGGTATGCTCCTCAAAACCTGGCTTTCAAAAGATCAGATGGAAAACTTGCACTCAGTAATCACGAAAATTGTCAAGAAATAGCACTTTACTTCGCTGATCTCCTCAACTGTCCAGAGCCTCTCACAAGATTCCATCAAGAGCCCCCAAGGTACACTTTCCCAGAATCTCCACCACCGACATAGGAAGAAATCCGCGGCCACATCCTCAAACTTAAAAACAATAGGACCTCCGGAGAAGATGGCATCATTGGGGAACTTCTGAATAATCTTGGACCTAACTCCCTCAAAGAACTCGCTCAAATCATTACAGATATCTGGCAATCGGAAGAATTACCTCAGGATTGGAAGTGTGCCCCCATCCACCCATTACACAAAAAGGGAGATAAGACTGACGTGAACAAATACAGGGGCATTTCTCTTCTCCAAGTGACATAAAAAATTCTTTCAACTTGCCTTTTGAAGAGAACGCAAGAACAACTTGAAAAAAGTATTGGCGAATATCAAACAGGCTTCCGCCCTGGTCGCTCGTGTGCAGAACAAATATTCAACTTGAAGGCAACTCTTAAATACAAAGCATTGAGGAACAAACTGGTCATCTGCATTTTTGTTGAATTCAGGAAAGCGTACGACTCAGTTGATCGACAGTCTCTCTTCATTATTCTTGAGGAACTGGGACTTGATTCCAAGACCCTCAACCTCATCAAGGCACTGACACTATCTCCAAAGTTAAATTCATGGGGGAGATCTCTGAACCATTCCCAATTAAAACTGGTGTCCGACAAGGTGACGGCTTATCTCCGCTTCTTTTCAACCTCGTCCTAGACAAAGTCATCCGTGAGTGGGAGAAGGCATTGAAAGACATGGGATACTGGCGCCCCATATGACTAGGACGACCCAAAGACGGTATTGAGATATCATGCCTCGCTTTCGCAGCTGACCTTGCCATAGGGGCCATACTGACAGATGATGTAGTCACAGCCGTGATGGAAAGGTTGGCCTACAAATTTCCTTTAAAAAGACCAAGTTCTTCTGCTCAAAACTTGACATCCAAAATTTGAACATGACATATGGGCAAATCAACCGAGTACCACACTTCAAGTACTTGGGAGAAATACTTGAACCAACGGGAGGCGAGAAGGCTGCCCAAAAATTTTGCCTACAAAAATTTCGGAAAGCCTGCGGTAGGGTTCACAACATCTGCAATAAAAAGTGCTTGTTCCGCCATGCAAAGATCAGACACTATAATACAGTAATCAAGCCCGAAGTCTTATATGCCAGTGAGACCCTTACACTAAATGGGAAAAGCGACCTAGAAAAATTTTAAAAGAAGAAAGAAGAATCCTGACGAAAATTCTCGGCCCGCAAAAAACAAAAGATGGATATAGACTGAGGTCACGCAAAGTGACAGAAGAGCTTTCCAACATTGCAGCAGACATCCACAAAAGACATCTGAAATTTTATGGGCACGTTCGCAGACTGCCGGCAAGTAGACTGACACACAAGATTCTCACGTACATAGAACATCTAAAAAATATTCCATGGGTACTGGAAGTGAAGATGGTAATAATAATAATAATAATGGTATTTGCTTTACGTCCCACTAACTACTTTTACGGTCTTTGGAGATGCCAAGGTGCCGGAATTTAGTCCCGCAGGAGTTCTTTTACGTGCCAGTAAATCTACTGACACGAGGCTGTCGTATTTGAGCACCTTCAAATACCACCGGACTGAGCCAGGATCGAACCTGCCAAGTTGGGGTTAGAAGGCCAGCGCCTTAACCGTCTGAGCCACTCAGCCCGGCAAGTGAAGAAGGATCTGGAAAAAGCCCATATGAACTCAACTGACACCGCGGACAGAAACCTCTACAGGAAAAAAATTAATGAATGAAAAGTGCAACCAGAGAACGAAGTGAAAAAGAAGACTGGAGCAAAGTTGACAGAAGAACGAAAAAGGATCCATGGAGAAAGGACGAGAGCTGTTTGGCAACTCAGAAAACAGAATCGTTAGAGCTTTGTGTGATCCATTGGGTCCATACATTAATAATAATAATAATAATAATAATAATAATAATAATAATAATAATAATAATAATAATAATAATAATAATAACAACAATAATAATAACAATAATAATAACAATAATAATAACAATAATAATAATAACAACAACAACAACTAGGTTGACCTTAATTTACAATTCATTTTGTAACTGATAATTGTCAATATGGATCCCAATGAAATTTATAACAATTAATAGTAATAGTAGCTATCTCTCATCAGTTTATGAACACTTGTTTCAGAGGCCAGTATCGAACATAACAAAGCAATTGCTCTGTGAAGATCTGGAGAAGCAGCATTTTCTTTCAGGTACACTAGCAGCTAAGTTTACTGGACTATATGAAGCATGCAAGGCATCCTTACCTTCAAGAACAAGCCTGGTTCAACAGAAATAACAACAAAGAGAAACAGAAAGATCAATGAAGTGAGGGAAAACAAAGCCATTTTATAGATCACACAGGAATAAAAAAATGGTAAATCATAAAATAAAATTTTAAAAAAACCTATTTATTAATATCTGAACATAGCTTAATGACTGAAGGAGGAACTCCCTCATTTTCTTAGTTGAAATATGATAAGCAGGCACATGAGTAACATAATACAGGATTACATCCTTATTACCATAACACAAAACTTATGTTACAATAGTGACTGCAAACAGTAAACTTCTAAATGTCAAACAGCATGATTTTGGATAAAGAGGTAATTTTACCAAGCTATTTTGGTTGAATTTTCACATTATAGTGGTCAATAAAGGTTTGCTCATCAATCATCATCACTGATCTGCATTTAGTACTGTCAACAAGGTGGCAGATTTGCTGTCAATTGATTACCTAGCCTTAATTTACATGTTTTCAAAGAGCTTGCAAATTTATCAAACATTTCCCTTAATACAATATTTCAACCCCGTACTCCAACATCATCATCTTCCTAGTATTGGACCATGTGTCCCGTTACGGTCTTGCATTTTTCCTTTTGCAAGACTTGAAAGCAAATCAAATGCGCCTTTCCGACGGGTTGCGAGCCTAAAGGAAGTGGGGCTGCCACCTCTCAGCTAATGGACTAGCTGAAATTACAGCATTTCCTCCGTAATTGACAGGAAACAGGTTTGTTCATCCCGGGAAGGTGAGGTTGGCATTTGGGCAGGAGAGGTTGTATCATCATCATAATCATCCTTCCAAGTATTGGGCCATGTGGCCCATTACGGTCTTGCATTTTCTTTCCATCGCTTCATTGGATGTCCTACAGATCTGTGTCCTCTTGGTTGGTAGCGCAGAATCTCCTTTGGTAGTCTTCCGGATTCCATCCTTTGAATGTGATGTTTCCAGTTTTCTTGGTAATCATAGATGAAATTGATTACTGGTTTCACATTCAGTCCCTTAACCACGTCTTCATTTTTTATACAACCCCATTTTGTATAGCCTGCTGTTCTATGCATGAACATCATTTCATGTGCTGTAAATCTGGAAATGTCTCGAGTTCTTATTGTCCATGCCTCACTGCCGTAGCAAAGGGTTGGTCTGGTTAAACTGTTATAAAGACGTAAGCAAGTGTGTTTTTGGACAAGAGATAGCTTCATGATGTGATTTATAATTCCTGTTATTCTGGTAACCGGTCTAAAAAGCCAAGAACAACGGCCGAGAGGATTCGTCGTGCTGACCACATGACACCTCGTAATCTGCACGTCTTCGGGCTGAGCAGCGGTTGCTTGGTAGGCCAAGGCCCTTCAAGGGCTGTAGTACCATGGGGTTTGGTTTTTGGTTTTGGTTATTCTGGTAAATTTGGTTTTTTCCCTTACTCCTCGTCCTACAAATTAATATTTTCCCCAATTTGTCCTCTTGAATTCCAACTTAATCTTCTTTCCTACTTTTGAAAGCTCCAGTAAAGTTTACTTGTCTACTAATGTCATACCATGCCATCTCTCCACAGACACCTGGAAAAAAACAGCTTATAACAAAATATAGTAGTTGGTCCATTATTGGACATTATAAATTTTCCAGCTAACTCATTCCTGGTTGCCAGCGTTTCACCCCAGTGTGCTAAGTCGGGCTCATCAGTTGGTAAATAGCACACCTACCAAGACGCATGGCTAGTGCATACCGTGGAGGCCACTGCGTACGCTATTTGGAGCCACCAGCAGTGCCAATGCACTATGAGAGTCTATGAGAGTCTCCTTTTCAAAAACTGATGCCTGCCTGGCCATCAGATGATAAAGATATTGATTCCCATAGGGAACCTAAAATATTTGTTCCGAATGAGTAAATTTGTAATACCAATATAGTTGGTCCGTTACTGGACATCCAACTATATAGTTGGTCCGTTATTGGACATCTACTATATTGGTTTTATAAATTTACTCATTCGGAAGAAATATTTCAGGTTCCCTATGGGAATCAATATCTTTATCACAAACAACTTAAGTCAAGCAGCTCGTCTCCGTACTCCCAAGGATCCCCAGCACAAAGTCTGCAACATTTTCATAACCACTACTCTTTCATCAGAAATCCCCTAGAGCAAATCGTGCTGCTTTCCTTTCGATCTTTTTACAGTATTCGTTATCAAGTAATCTTGATGTGGATTCCATACACTGGAACCATACTCTAATTGAGGTCTTACCAGAGACTTATATGCCCTCTCCTTTAAATACTTACTACAACCCCTAAATATCCTCGTAACAATTTAAAGAGATCCTTAATCTTTACAACCTCATTAATAAAATGGTATATGTCTTTTGGTGCCAGGAGTGTCGAGGGACATGTTCGGCTCGCCAGGTGCAGGTCCTTTGAATTGATGCACGTACGTGACCTGTGCGCCGTGATGAGGACGAAATGATGATGAAGACGACACATTCACCAAGGCCCCGTGTCAGAGGAATTAACCAACTACGCTTAAAATTCCTGAACCAGCTGGGAATCAAGGCCAGCACGCTTACCATTTAGTCATGGAGCCAGACACCTCATTAATGTGATTACCTCAATGAAGTTCTAACAGTGATCTCTAAGAAGTACTGTCACCCAATCAACACAGTAATTAAACATGAGAGAATGAGAGAATATTTCCTCTTGGTGAAACATAAAACCTAACTTTTTACCCTGTTTATCATCATACCATTGTCTGCAGTCCATCTCACAACATTATCTAGCCATTTTTTTAGTCATTGCTCACAATTCCGTAACTTATTTACTATTCCGTACAGTATATCATCATCCACTAAAGTTCTTTTACCCATATCTATATATATAAAATTGGATGTTGGTATGTTTGAAGCTAATAGACTCAAAAACTACTGGACCGATTTTGCTGAAATTTTCACAGTTTGTTCTTAATGCATCTGAGAGGGATTATGAAGTGGTTTGAACGAAATCTGATTGGTAGTTCGGCACTAAGGGGTAAAAAATGAAATAGGGGAAGATAAGCAAACTGCAAGACAAGTCCGATCAGCGGGTTGCCTACCCAACAGTATGTGAAGATTATGATGTGTTCCTCAAAACTTATTTCTGCTTTTATCAAATAGTATGGGGGCAGGACACCCCTCCCAGCCCAAGGGGAGAGGATGAAATGTAAAAGTAATAAAAAACTACCAATATTAGTGTCGTATATGCTGAGGTAAATAAATGTACACAGGCAGGGCAACGTCTGTCAGATTTTGCTAGTCATTTATACATAAGAAAACATAAAGGTCCAAAAGTACTACACTGTGGGAAACCCCTACCCCCCACGTTAATCACTACAGGATCAGATAACACTTCAGCTGAGTTCTATTTTCTAGACATTTAGCCTCCCATTCAACCACTCTTTTTGTTTGGTCCAATAGCCTTCATTTTCATCAGTAATCTCCCATGATCTAGCCTACCAAAAGCCATGGACAGGTCAATAATGATACAGTCCATTTCATCTCATGAATGTAAAATATCTTCTATATATTGCTGGAATCCTACAAGTTGAGGCTTACAGTTGCGTTCTTACACCTTAACTGTTCAGTTGTTATGGAATAAACATACATTACATACATACATTATCATTATAGACTGTTATGCCTTTCAGTGTTCAGTCTGCAAGCCTCTGAGAATTTACTAAACGTCGCCACAATCCTCGATTTACAACTAGTGTTGTGGCCTCATTTAGTTCTATACCTCTTATCTTTAAATCGTTAGAAACAGAGTCTAACCATCGTCGTCTTGGTCTCCCTCTACTTCTCTTACCCTCCATAACAGAGTCCATTATTCTCCTAGGTAACCTATCCTCCTCCATTCGCCTCACATGACCCCACCACCGAAGCCGGTTTATGCGTACAGCTTCATCCATCGAGTTCATTCCTAAATTAGCCTTTATCTCCTCATTCCGAGTGCCCTCCTGCCATTGTTCCCACCTGTTTGTACCAGCAATCATTCTTGCTACTTTCATGTCTGTTACTTCTAACTTATGAATAAGATATCCTGAGTCCACCCAGCTTTCGCTCCCGTAAAGCAAAGTTGGTCTGAAAACAGACCGATGTAAAGATAGTTTCGTCTGGGAGCTGACTTCCTTCTTACAGAATACTGCTGATCGCAACTGCGAGCTCACTGCATTAGCTTTACTACACCTTGATTCAATCTCGCTTACTATATTACCATCCTGGGAGAACACACAACCTAAATACTTGAAATGATCGACCTGTTCTAGCTTTGTATCACCGATCTGACATTCAATTCTGTTGAATTTCTTACCTACTGACATCAATTTAGTCTTCGGGAGGCTAATTTTCATACCATACTCATTGCACCTATTTTCAAGTTCCAAGATGTTAGACTGCAGGCTTTCGGCACAGTCTGCCATTAAGACCAAGTCGTCAGCATAGGCCAAACTATTTACTACATTTCCACCTAACTGAATCCCTCCCTGCCATTTTATACCTTTCAGCATATGATCCATGTAAACTACAAACAGCAAAGGTGAAAGATTACAGCCTTGTCTAACTCCTGTAAGTAAAAATTCAGTTATTTCAAGTTATTTTTGTAATACTGGAAAAAATCAGTAGGGGCTGCCTGGCCGAGGCGGTAAAGGCATGCTCGGTTTGCCCGGAAGGACATGGGTTCAAATCCCTGTCAGGAAGTCGTAAAATTTAAGAAACGAAATTTCCACTTCTGGAGGTGCATATGGCCAGCCTACACCAAAAATGAGTACCAGGTTAATTCCTGGGGGCAAAGGCAGCCAGGTGTAGAGCTAACCACTCTACCCCATCACGTGCAGCGGTTAACAATGGTGGAAGCCTTTACCTTCCACACCTCCAAGGGCCTTCATGGCCTGTACGGAGGTGTCTTTGTCTTTGTCTTCGGGAAAAATCAGTATGAGCCTTTCAAGAAACTGAAGAGATGTTCAGCAGCAGTGAGTCAATCACAGATGTGTCCTGGGTAGACCCAAAAAAATATGGTAAGCCTATTCTGGGGCCATCCACCTCCCAGACTTCCATCCTACATTGTCATCCTCTTTCTGATAAGCTCATTTTCTTAGCACATTAAATGCCTCTACTGCTCAATCTTCTGTGCTGGATTCCCAATCTTATGGAGTTTTGTCACCCACTACAACCTTCATACTGTTCTCATTTCAGAAACATGCAACTTTTTTGTGCGTACTCAAGCTTTAGAGTTTGATGGGAATTCTGTTATTGAAGAGGACTCTTGACACCACGTGCCAGATTCTCTACCCAGATTGGAATCCCTGCTCAACTGGGTATACAATTTCTGATCACTAGATTGTGTGCCAAAACCTGGATTCAATACGAAACCTCTCATATGGAGTGAGGGGATATGACATTGTTGATGGCGATTCATCCATCAGATGGAGAACCCTTGGTGCTATTTGACAGGAGCAGGCTAAGTGTTGGCACCGGGCTTCACCCCCTTCCTTCCTACATCATATGTCATCCATTTCATCCCATTAACTCCTCTGATACATTTCTTTTTATTAATGAAAAAGGTGCACCCAAAAGGGCATCTGATACACTTTGTTAATTTTCCGTACTAAAAAAAGCATAGGGATTTTGTTCTACTCTTGCAAACAGTTAAGTGATGCGGTTCACATTTCTGACCACATAATGTGCAAATATATTGATCATTTGCTTGAAGAAACTTTTTGTTTACACATAGTTTATGGTGAAACCCATGTATCGCTAGCCTAATGATAGCATGCCTTTGTATTTGGTTTGTTCTGGTTCAATCCCCTGTTTATCATTGCGTCCATCCCGAAGAAATTGTAGTCTATCTCCTCTGCTTTCCGTTTTCTTTCTGCTATTAGTTCATTGTACGGTCAGGTGGAAGGTAGTTGTAGTTAGGTCCTTAATTCTTCTAGGAAGAACATTTCTCTTGTCAGGGCGTAGATTATTCTGTTTGGTGCAAATTTTCCAGATCCAACAGCTCTTTTCAGGAATCTTATTTTGACATTTTCAATTTTTTTTAAAGATCAGAGATGGTTAGTTTCTCTCAAATGAGAGTGAGCCCATGTGCAACTATACGAGTTATTGTAGTTTCAAAAAGTGTCATAGCTGTCGCTAGTGCAAGGGATGTTAAATTCTTAATATTATAAACTGCACATATGGCTGTTGTTGTCCTTTCTTCGATATGCATGCTGAAAGATTTGGTGGCTTTACTGTATTGTTATTCCAAGATATTTACATTTTTTGACACATTCCAAAGGTTCATTTTCTAGTAATATAATGTAATTTCTCGAGTTTCTTCCCCTTTTCTAAAAGTCATTTTCTTCGTTTTACCTAGGTTTATTTTGAATTTGTTCTTCTGTGCCCATTGTTCAAGTTGTTTAAAGCTGATTGCAGGTCTTCTTTGTTGGACGAACCTAGGACCATATTGTCAGCATATAGAATAAGCAATGTTTCTGCCTCTGATACCCTTCTGATGCCCTTCCTGACATCCTCTGATACATTTGATGTCAGGAAGGGCATCCAGTCATAAAAACTCACTGTGAAGATTCATCTGACTTCATACCTACCCTGCAGACATGGGACAAGAGTCTGTCTGTCTGTCTCTCTCTCTCTCTCACACACGCACGCACGCACGCACACACGCATGTACGCACGCACACACACGTGCTGTGTATGACCCTGAGCATTGTGGCTAGCTGCGGTATAGCTGAGCAGTGAGCAGTCTGTCACAGACACCAGTATCGTGAAGATGGCAACACATTCCAGGTTTAATCGACTTTGAACGTGGGATGATCATCGGTGCACGGCACATGGGTCACAGCATTGCAGAGATTACATGCAAAATTCGGGTTTCCGAGGTCAACAGTGTCGAGGGTGGATATTCAATATTACAAAGAGAATGTTACCACCTGCGTAAGCCACCCCACGGGAAGACCACAGGTGTTAAATGAATGGGTGTCATGTCACCTCTGCAGAACCATCCTGGACGCTCAATGGGCTACTGTAAATCTGGTCACTGCCCAGTTGAATTTTGGGAGTTGGGAACCCATTTCTACCAGGACTGTTAGGAGGCAACTGCACCGCATAGGCTTCACCAGCCGACGATCTACTAGTGTCCTTTTGCTGACACCTTGACACAGAGCTCAACGAAATGCATGGGCCCGCGTACATCGGCAATGGACCATGGAACAGTGGTGGCGTGTGGTATGGTCAGATGATTCCCAATTCCAGTGTATCGAGCTGATGGGCGCGTGAGAGTGTGGCGTATGCCCCATAAAGCTATGGATCCTGCGTGTCAACAAGGTTGTGTCTAGGCGGGAGGGGGCTCAGTTCTGGTCTGGGTGGTGCTCCCACGATTCCAATTAGGCCCCATTGATCGGCTGCAGGGAGCGCCGACAGGTGCAAGTTACGCGGACATTCTTTCAGACCATCTACATTCCTTTCTGGCCCTAGAGTACCCTGATGGAGATGCCATGCTTCAACAGGACAATGCACCATGTCACCACTTTGCGGTGGCATGCACATGGTTGAAGGAGCACTCCAGTGAAGTTACGACCATGGATTGGCCCTCCAGATCCCCCGATCTTAATCCAAGTGAGCATTTATGAGATGCTGTCTATGCTGATGTACGCTCCATGAACCCTGCACCAACTACACAAGATCAACTGTGGGTAGCAGTGAAAGATTAATTTGTCTAGATCCTTCCAGAATGATTCCAACACCTTATAGAGTCGATGCCTCGCCGTACTGCTGCCGTTTTGACGGCCCGTGGAGGAGCAACTCGTTATTAACATCACATGCAGTGTCTTCCTATGACTCTTGGCCACTCAGTGTACATACATACATAGTGATTGAAAGACTCTTTATTCAGTGATGAGCCTCCCTAATCTGTGATTAGTATTAGAACAAATTTACACAAATACTACTAACTAGCTGATAAATTTTAACTTTCTCTCTTTAGATTACAAATAGCATCTTCTTGCTCGTTTACTATGCTCAGAATCTTACCAACATCAAAACAACTTTCATTTCATTTCACAAGTCTGCTTCTGTTTTGAGGTTCAAATAAAAAACGTAACAATAACAAAAAGAGAGCAAACTTAATAAAAAAGGAAAATGATAGATAGAGAGAGAAAGATAGTTACCATGATGAGGGACAAGCAGGCGAGCTTGCTACACATGACTAATGTACACTTTTCTCTTTATGTAGATGCTGCCACGAGCAGGAGAAGGGATTGAAGTTTCATTGCTGAAACAAACCAGGATGCTTGCAATCACGCTACAGGGAACACAGAGAGCCAACACTAATGGGGGTCACACACACAATACACCCAATAAATAAATCAACTGATTTCTGCAACCAGCTGCACCTTGTAAATCTAGACATTACTGCAGGATGTGAATATTTGAGCTCAGTTCTCACAGTAGAGCAATCATCAGAAAGAATGAAAATGATTGAACTTAAACAGCACTGAATTATAAATTATATCTTTTTAAGTAAGGATATACAGGGCCTCTCTTATAAAATCAGACCATCCAGCGGCATTTCTACTCTCCGAGACCTAGGCAGCTGTACAGGAGGCGTGCGCATAGTTCTTGACCTTGTTAGGAATATGCATGTGTTTGATCTAGCATCAATAGCCAGTCTGAATCTTAGCTGTTAACATGGTGAGACAGTTATCATTGCAACACTGTATTTTCATATGTAAAATTTATTTTAAGTATGGGTCGGCTGGATGGTACGAGATGCATTTATTTTTCTTATTTTTTACAATTTGCTTTACGTTGCACTGACACAGATAGGTCTTATGGCAACGATCGGATAGGAAACACCTAGGAGTGGGAAGGAAGTGGTCGTGGCCTTAATTTAAGGTACAGCCCCAGCATTTGAATGGTGTGAAAATGTGAAACCACAGAAAACCATGCTCAGGGCTGCCGAGAGTGGGGTTCGAACCCCCTATCTCCCGGATGCAAGCTCACAGCTGCGCGGCCATAACTGCACGGCCAACTCGCCCGGTGATGCATTTGTTCAGAAATTTTCTAGTGAAGTGCCACCTTCATGAGCACAGATTCACTTAATTGTAAATAAATTTGAAACTACTAGCTCAATGCTCAATAAAAAACATGTGCGCACATGAACAGTTTTAAAAGAGGAAAAGCTAGACGACATTGGTGCGAATCTTGAATGGTCACCAAATAATTCACACACAACATTAGCACAACAAGTATGGCTTTCTGTTTCTTCTGCACACAGAGCTACAGAGCTGTTACACATCAAACCGTACAGGTTTATGTTGTATGTCCGTCGCTCCCTTCTCGATCCGCCAGCCAGCTACACGCGTGTTATTCTTCGAGCCTCGACGCGCAGCCTTCAGTGCGCGTGCCTGGAACGTCGTGTGTGCTATATAAAGGAGCTCCTAGCCTGTCCAGACGCCCACTGACCCCGGTGTCCAGCTCCAGAATACACCCTACGTCGAGCACGGAGGCTACTCCTCTTGAAAATGTGCTTCGGCCAGGTGGACTGAATTTCTGGCAGTAAGAGGTCTCACCTCGGGTCACCGCTCCTCTTGCCTATTCCGCTGTCCATGCCCCGTCTTACCATTATATGCCACTATCATTCCCTAGCTAATGCAAGCTCCCCTTATCGACTTAGTTCCACTAAGTAGGAACTCTTCAGTCATTGAACTTACGTTAATGAACTCAGACACTTCAACAAGGAAGGACTCTCTGAGATATTTACGTCAGTGCTTCTGATAGTTTTCGACTATCAAGAACTTTTCATGTCACAAGGACTATCTTTCCGGAATAGTAGTGAACGTGAATACTCCAACGTGTATATAGTGTACAAAGACAGACTCTTTCTCCAAATTCATAGTTCAATTTGCTTCGAGATAACTTTCAGTTTTGTTAGTGTAAATATTGTAATTTTACATGTGAAGCAAATAAAGAAGTTGTGCTTTTTGTAAACCCAACCTTGTTTACAACAGTTTACATGGGCCCATGGTTTAAAACCTGCTGCCTGCTGATCCAGCCACAAGAGTGAGATATTGTGGGTGGTATCTCACATCATTGAATGATCATTTATTCGACCCACAGCTTGGATTCTTTTTGGATGAGACCACTTTCATCTTAATAGTCGTGTGAACAGTCATAACTCTTGCTATTGGTGTTTATGAAGTCCCTCATTATGGAGGACGACACTTCCAGCATCTTTTTATAAGGTAAGATTTCCTATATTGTATACATGCTTAAAGCAGGGCGGCCGCACACGATGTAAGTTGGGCCGAGGCAACTGCTGTAGTGCGGAGTACAAACACCATGCGTTTGGTCTGGGTTAATGAGAGAGCCTGTACGTCAGCATCTTTATAAATACTGCTATCCCACGACTTTTGGCATCTCAGTGTAGTGAGTGGTCATAATATTGTGATTTGATTGAGTATGTCTTAGTAGTAAACTGCAGAGTACAGCTTGCAGCATTAGTCCTATATATTTATGGTGTGCAGGTCTTTCATTGTTAGAGATGTATCCCTCTATCCTCCTTGCAGAGATGCATACAGCAAACCCCACCACATGTAAACCATCTTACTGAACATTTGTTTCTCTGGCTTTGTCACACAGCACCTATCTTCAAACTGAGCAGCTCTAAGCAACTCATAAACGTGTTGAGTTTAAATTCATAACAGTTATAACCCTTTCAGACCGAGTACGCACAATTGTGCGGGTTCGTATTTTAGTTATCCCTGGCCGTATTTGATGTTTTTTCGGCGCTAGACCGGACTGCAGTGATTGTGCGGGACTCGTGGCGTATATTTCAATTGCTTTTAGTATGCGCTTGACCGCCAGGACAAAGGAAAAAGAGTTTAAAAACCACAGTTGATCGGCGAGATGACAGGAAGCAGTAGTGCCAAAATTAAGTATTTATTTATTCCATGTATATTAATCTAGAAGCTTTACTGAATACCGGAATATATTCAATGAAGTGTGTACATTGGTTAGTGAACGTAAATTTTGCAGATACATCATCGTATGTGATACAACGAGGTTTTGAATTTTGATACGCACAATTGTGTGGGTCCTGCTTTTTGGATGTTAGTTTTTATTTTGTAAAATAAACTATCAATATGTGTACTGAGGAGCATTTTAGTAAGTTTTTGACATACAAACAAAAATTCACACCTCCAGTTTTCTTTCAGGTCTGAAAGGGATAATAAATAAAAACCTTGTACTATGTTCAAATGCTAGTCAAATGAAGGTCAGCCCAAAACATCAAATATTCTATAAAGCCAATTTTTATTTTCTATAACTTTCCTATTAACAGAATACATGGCTTGTATTCAAATTTAATTCAATGAGTTCCTAGGTATGGTGTTATCAAAGTTAACATTCACCACTCTTGATGACCATCAGAAGTAAGACTGTGGGAAACATTCACAAAAGATTAAAATATAAGAGTATGAATCACAGTACAATATGTTGCTGGGATCGAGATTGTTGGGCAACAGAAGGCAGTTCAGTATTCGAGATTCTTGTTGCCGTGGCACACTGGACACCAAACAAACACTGCAGCATGTTAACAACACATTATTCTATGCAGTGATTTAGTTGGAACGAAATATTTACAGGAACTCACATTAGCAATTTACAAATGGACTCGTATTGGGTGTCAAAATCAGCGGCGTCATGTTTCCGACAAGTTGTTTCATCAGCTGAACATCTCCCCTTTCGTAGCCATGACTTGACATATGGATGTGGGTTAAATATATGCACCGGAGGTCCACCGCTGCTTATGAAAATATGTCCGCTTGATCTTGCATCCAGCAGCCTATTTTTCTTTCCGGTGAGGATCTCATTCATGGTACCGAAAGCTCCTTCAGCTTCTGTTGAAGAGATGTTAGTGGTATGTACAGTCTTGATTAAAGGCATCAGCTCCACTGGAATTTCCTGGGTCTCGACATACTTTCTAAAAGCATTAAAGTACCTCGTCTTGTATGACACGTGGAAAAAGTCACAAAGGTTGCCAACACTCTCATCACCATAGTAGATATCCAAAGTAGAAGTGGAGGGCCAGTTATTTTTGTATAGTACCTTTTTGAATCACTGATACCTTTTGTCATTCTCTCATGTATCTGCTGACTAGAGCTGGAACCAAGATGAGATGATGTGGACACATTTTCCATAAGCATGTCGTTTAAATTGTTCACAAGACTTCTGAAAAACTGCTTTCTGTCAATTTTTACAACTTTTTTTTTTAGAATCATGTAATCTTATGTTTCTAAACATTTTGTTTTCTGCTGCTTTAAGAAATGTTCTGTAGTATTCTCCAGGAGCTGAGTTACACATAGATTCAAACACTTTTATAGTGTGCTTGATTGCATTTTGAGCCTCTGTCAGGCTTGTCTCTCTTTTCTGCAACTCTGATGACAAATCAGCTAACTCAACAAGAGCATCATACATAATTGCTATATTTTCTAGGAATTCTACACATGTTAACATATTTTCTAGGCCTTGGAATTTTGCGCTTTCTTTGGAGCCTCTCTGGTGGTCATTTGTGGGCTCACTAAAATGTTTTACAGCTTTTAAAGTTCTCTGGCTTGATGCTACCCATCTTATTGTAAACATTTTGGATTCACTTGCATTCACACAAACATAACAAGTGGAAGAAGGTTGTTGTGCTCACTTCCCACTCTCCTAATCCAATAGCAGTGTAGCCAACATTAGAGAACCAGAAAACCAGAGTGTAAAATCGACCGTATCTTATGAACATAAAACCGTAAGTTTCGATATTAGTCCGCTAGAGTACACCCATGATGTTTCAGTGCTATGTATAGTTTATAAGATTTTCTTACTGAATGTAAAAATCTTACGTCATTGTGAAGCGGGAAAATATTTTCCGGAACGGCGTTCCGGTCCAACTAAACCACTGATTCTATGGACAAGAAACATGTAACTGTGAGCGAAATCTTACACAAACTGAGAGTTGAGGATGCAAGTTGTGTGTGAGGTACGCTGAAACAGCTGGGATTGGAAAAACCTTTGCTCTGAGTGGAGTCCAAGAATGTTGACATCTGCCCACTGAGAAACACCAAAGGCTGTGTGTAACAAACTCATGGCATAGCATGAGAACAGTGTGTATGATTTCTTTTCAAGAACTGTAACAGGAGGTGAAACTGTACTACATCATTTTGAATTGTAGACGACCAGGCAAGTTGGCCGTGCAGTTAGGGGCCTGCAGCTGTGAGCTTGCAGCCAGGAGATAGTTGGTTCAAACCCCACTGTCGGCAGCACTGAAGATGGTTTTCTGTGGTTTCATATTTTCACACCAGGCAAATACCGGGGCTGTACCTTAATTAAGACCACTGCTGCTTCCTTCCCAGTCCTAGGCCTTTCCTGTCCCATCGTCCCCATAAGACCTATTGTTTCGAGGTGACTGGAAGTGATGATGATTATGTAGGTCAGTGACACAGTGTTCCTAAAGGATTTAGCAATATACAGTAAAATTAACAAAGGTGTAGATTAAAAAAGTAATCTACATAGTATGTCCATATGATGGGAAGAAAACAAAATGAGTGTTCAAATATACATCAGACATGGCAAGCCAGGAAAAAGAATTGGAAAACACAACAATACAATAATAGATAATTGTGGACAGAAAGAAGATGTGGACAAAATCTGATGCAATAGTTTTGGAGTGACCATCATATATTAACAAAACACTTTGAAGTAACCATTTTCCATTTTATCTGTTAGTAAATTATGTTGTCATCTACGGGAAAATTACAGTTACCGGATTGGGTATTTTCAACATGATTTTTTAACCATTCTTTCTTTATGATTGCAAACAAAAATACCTTTGATGTTTTTTAACTGATATCATCATTCTCAAGTCAATCTTGCATTTCACTGCAAAAATATTCAGCATCCATACAGTTGCAATAAATAAAAAGGATTTAACCATGTATCTCAGCAAATTAAAAAAACCCTACATGTTAAATGGGAAATAAAATATACAAAAATAAACTGAAGTACAGAAGAAAAATGAACATTTTCAATTTAAAACAGAAGTAATCTACATAGCATGTCCATATGATTGGAAGAAAACATATGAGTGTTCAAATATACATCAGACATGGCAAGTTAGGAAAAAAGAAATGGAAAACACAACAATACAATAATAGATCATTGTGTACAGGGGGGGGGGGGGGAGCATCAGAAAGAAGACGAGGACAAACATGAAAACACTAAGACAAACAGCACAGTTTCACACAGCGTTGTCTTCATTAGTTGGCTCGTTCTTTATCAGTAGGGTTGATAGGTTTTTAAGAGTGACTATACATATCTGAACCCTTCCTGCAAGCAATCATGCATTCTCTGATATAAACTGTATTTGGCTTTACAGGAAATTTGTCCCCCTGGTAACAAAGGTTGTAAGAAAGGAAGACAAGACGATAAATGCTTTAGCCTTATGTGATAACATCATGTTATAATGGAAGCAGTTAGGGGCGCTCAGCTGTGAGCTTGCATTCGGGAGATAGTAGGTTCGAATCCCACTATCGGCAGCCCTGAAGATGGTTTTCCGTGGTTTCCCATTTTCACACCAGGCAAATGCTGGGGCTGTACCTTAATTAAGGCCACGGCCGCTTCCTTCCAACTCCTAGGCCTTTCCTATCCCATCGTCGCCATAAGACCTATCTGTGTCGGTGCGACGTAAAGCCCCTAGCAAAAAAAAAAAAAAAAACATTTTTTGGAGGGGAGAGTTTGATAAGATGGGGTTGAACATCAGCAAAAATACAATAGTTGGCTTAATTATGAGCAGGAAACCTAAAAAGATTCATCTCCACGTTGTGACAACAAAGATGTCATCAACAATTTCAATTACTTGGACAGCTATGTCTCTTCCAACAATACCATCAAATATAAAATCGCCAATAGCATACAGGGTCCCTCTCATAAACCCAGACTGCCCAGCGGCGTTTCTACTCTCCGAGACCTAAGCAACCGTACGAGATGTTCACGAATAGTTCTTGACCTTGCAAGGAGCATGCAAGTGTTCAACCTAGCATCACTAGTCAGTCTGAATCTCAGCTATTAACATGGTGAGACAGTTATCATTGCAACACCATATTTTTGTACGTAAAGGTTATTTTAAGTACGAGTCGGCTCGACAGGTACACGATGCATTTGTTCAGCAATTTCCTGGTGAAGCACAGATTCACGTAATTATAAATAAATTTGAATCTACTGGCTCTGTGCTAATAAAAAACATGCGCACACACAAAAAGTTTTAACAGAAGAAAAGCTAGATGACATTGGTGTGAATTTTGAATGGTCATCGAATAGATCACTCATAAAATTAACACAAGTATGGGTTTCTGTTTCTCCTGCACACAGAGCTACAAAGCTGTTACACATAAAACTGTACATATTTGTTTAAAACCTGTTGATCCAGCCACAAGGGTGAGATATTGTGAGCGGTATCTTGCATCATTGAATGGTCGTTTATTCAACCCACAGTGCATGTTCTTTTTGGATGAGGCCTGGTTTCATCTTATTGGTCGTGTGAACAGTCATAACTCTCGCTATTGGTGTGCAGAAAATCCTAATGGTGTTTATGATGGATGACACTTCCAGCATCTTTTATAAGGTCAGATTTCATGTAAGATTATATACACGCTTAAAGCAGGGCAGCCACACGTGACATAAATTGGACTATGGCAGCTGCGTAGCGCAGAGTACGAACACCATGCGTTCAGCCTGAGTTTATAAGAGAGACACTGTACAAGCAGCATTATATTTCTACCATTCTGTTAGTCACCTCCTGAGGGAAGGTTTTTTGCCCTGGCCTCCGAGGTTACACTGCATAAATCTTATCAAGTACCAATCTTGATCTTCAGACTTACGGAAGCTACCGTGATAGCAACAAATAACAGCAGATTCCAAGCAACCGAAACTAAGTTCTCACAATATTATCTACAGAAAATCAGAAGGAAATAAAATGTGGAACGAGGAAATTAAAAAACAGCTTGGATTGGGAAGAAGCTTGTTGGATGCATTAGAAAAGAACTGGGTAGACTGAAGAAGAGAGGTTGTATCAAGAAAATGGTTCATAATGGGAGACCAAGAATGTATTTTGAGCTGGATGCCCCAAAAAGAAAAAAAGCACAGGGAAGACCTAGAGACATTTTGAAAAAATAAATTTGGAGAGACTTTGCCAAGAGAGATACTGGATGGTTAAAAAACACAGCAAATATGGTTAGATCAAAAAAATTGGATGGGGCTCATTTATATACCTATATTTGGCTTGCTGGAGTGGAGAAAGGATGATTATGATGATGATGATGATGATGATGATGATGATGATGATGATGATGATGATGATGATGATAGTCCCACTGGTCAAAGCCAGGAGTAGGATGTACATTTTGATTCATACAGTTTTGTGCCTGCCTCTTAGTAGATATTAATTGATAGTCATTTTTTTTTACAACTGGCTTTATGTTACACCGACACAGATAGGTCTTATGGCGATGAAAAGACAGGAAAGGGCTAGGAGTGGGAAGGAAGCGGCCATGGCCTTAATTAAGGTAAAGCCCCAGCATTTGCCTGGTGTAAAAATGGGAAACCATGGAAAACCATCTTCAGGGCTGCCGGCAGTGGGGTTTGAACCCACTATCTCCCGAATGCAAGCTCACAGCTGAGCGCCCCTAACTGCACGGCCAACTCACCGGGTAATTGATAGTCAAGATCGGCCAGCAGACAGATCAGCAACCACAGTAACAGTATGTAACAATTCTCATTTCTAATAGTTTGATATACACAGCAGTAACAAAAAGGATTGTGGAGTCACTTGTACGATGTAAATGTGCAAAGAGTTGAACCTTGCTTAAACGTCTGAGAAGTCATGACCTTGAGGAGCAACATGGAGATATTACATGACTCAGTTCAACAGGAGATGTGATTGAATGTAGGTGAATGTGTCTGGCAGAATGTTGCCTTCCAAGCAAATGTTTTAACATAAAGTTCATGTGCAGTCTACAAAAAACTTCTACAGAGACTCAAAGGTATTGCAGCAAGTCTATGGAGGTGAAGCTCTGAAAAAGGCAATTCTGCAGGAGATCCCATATGGCACAGGAAACACCTGAGGATGACCCACACAGTGGAAGACCTTCCAACCTTTGGCATCTATGCCCCTGAGAAAGTCAAATAAATCAAATAAAATGAACTGTATTTATTTCCATAAATAAAATGTAATGGAGTCTCTAATTTCTGGGAACTTTCTGATACTACCTCATATTTGCTTACTTCAATAGCCTTACTTCTTGTGCATAAGAATGAAACTTGTAAAGAACATGAGGAAAACACGTCACTGCTGAATGAAGTGGTATTTTGTATTTTGCCTTTTCATCCTCCAAGCAATGTTTTTATATGTAACCACAGTTTCCAGCAATGCAAGCACACTATGGACACACTATATTCACGAGGCTCTCAGCCGTGTGAAGCTTGATCAGATCTGAGCCCGCATTTCAAGTGTTGTGCCAACAATTGGCGTGACATGTTCTATACCATTTGAATGAGTGAAATGCCCTATCTCACAAGAAAAATTGTGTCTGATCTCAACCAGTTCACGTTCTCTTCAACGTTGAGTGTGAACAGCCATAGAGCTTGTCTCCATCAGAAGCAAGTAGCAGTAATCATGTCGCATATAAGGGAGTTGTTAGCAAGTGGTGATAGTTCTGAAATTCTGGACAGAAGCAAGAGTGAATGTGGGGCAGTGAAGAATTGTGACAGTGGCAATCCGACAAAAGTGCCAGCGAATCAGAAAATTCTGGAAGTGATGTTGCATGTTCGGGTTCGAGCAAAAAAAACTGAAAAAAGTGCAGTGGAAAATGGTGGCAAAAATGTTCATTTTCTGGAATTGGCGGTATAACTCCAATGTTACTCTGGAAACTCTGTAGATAACAAAGATCTGTTATTAATGTGATATGTTGATTCCCATAGGGAACCTGAAATATTTGTCCCGAATGAGTAAATTTATAATACCAATCAATATAGTTGGTCCGAGAACCTACAAACCCCATGGCCCAAACGCCCCAAAGGGCCTCGATCTACCAAGCGACAGCTGCTCAGCCCGAAGGCCTGCAGATTATGAAGTGTGGTGTGGTCAGCACAACGGATCCTCTCGGCCGTTATTCTTGGCTTTCTAGATCGGGGCTGCTATCTTACTGTCAAATAGCTCCTCAATTGTAATCATGTAGGCTGAGGCTCTAGGATAGGCTTTTCAGATTTCTCTTTGGCCAAAGGAAAACACTTAGCCATATACCTGAAATATGATTCAGAAAATAGAATGTTTATAAAATTAAAATACAATTGAGGAGTGATAATGAAAAAGGATGAAAGTGCCATAATGGTCAATGTTCCTTTTTTTTTTTTTTTTTCCCCCCCTTTTGCTCAAAATTAGCTGAAAGGACCATACGGCATAACATGGTGAAGGCTGGAGACACACAATATGAACTTCCAGCCTTCGACTTGTTATGCCGTACAGTTCTTTCAACCAATTCTCAGAAAAGGAATAAAAAACATTCACCCTTTTCCATTTTCACTCTTCAATTATTGATGTACTCGTAGTATTTTTGAAGAACTGGGTCATCATTTTCTAAGAACTTGTACTTATTTCAACAGATGTATGCCATGCAGATGCTAAATGTTTTGTTATGGAGCTAGCACCACCATAAATGACACTGAAGAGTTGCCCTACTGTTTCTCACAAGACAACACTCTTTCAGTTTGTCTTTTTGATAAATGGCCACTCACAGTTGAAAGTGTCCGACTCGTTGGCTAAATGGGCAGCGTACTGGCCTTCGGTTCAGAGGGTCCTGGGTTCGATTCCCAGCTGGGACGGGGATTTTAACCTTCATTGGTTAATTCCAATGGCCCGGGGGCTGGATGTTTGTGCTGTCCCCAACATCCTTGCAACTCACACACCACACATAACACTATCCTCCACCAGAATAGCACGCAGTTACCTACACATGGCAGAAGCCGCCCACCCTCATCAGAGGGTCTGCCTTACAAGGGCTCCACTCGGCTAGAAATAGCTACACAAAATTATTATTATTATTATTATTATTATTATTATTATTATTACAGTTGAAAGTACTTTTCTGTTTAGGCATGGTTCTTTCTTGTTTATCATAAAAAGCACATTTAATACTGTTGATGGTTACAGATTACATGTAGTGAACATGTCGTGGTAGCTAACTGACCGAACTGATATTCACAGAAGTGAGAGACAAAACTAAAGAATGAGATGTGCAGAATTGTTGCCAACCAAAATTTGTGAATTCTTAGTCTCTATGACCAAGGACCACATGATGAAATGGGAATGCCCTGTGAGCATTTGCGTTCATGTATTTCTTGAGGAGAACGCGCTAACACGCAACTGTTTGGATTCAAAATGAGCGACGAGCGCGCAGGCATCATGAGGCACAACATGCAAGAGAGCGCTGCTATGGAGTGCCAGCCAAGGACAAGTAACGTCACACCGAAAGTTCTATTCGATTTGATGGCATTTCATGACGAACGGAAGGTTAAATCATAATTTCGAAAATGTCATATTGTAGGCCTGGACAACAAAGGCTACTGCCCAAAATTTCACGAAAATCGGCGGAAGGATGGGTGAGATACGAATTTTTTAATAAGCTCATATTTCCAGTCTGGCCGTCCGACCTTGAGCAATATAAGGGGGTCGCCAGCCTCGAGGTAGTCAGTGTAAGAGAGTGTGTGAGCGAGTACTTCGTCGTGAACCGGCCGTCTCGCTGTTCGGGCCAGCTGATGTGATACAGTTCGTTACTCTGTCCGGCTAAGGACCGGCGGTTGAAAGTACGTGATACGAGTGTTGAAAGCCTTCTCAGTGGACTCTAACCTCACGTGTAAGCGAAAAGTTTAGTCACTTATAATATCGGTCTGTTGAGCTGAGTAACATTATTTTGTTTTGTGAATTTTTTTATTGAAGAGACTGAACTGTAATCACTAGATATTTTGAAACTGTGCTTAAAGGACTTAGGGCATAAAGACTGTGCTTTAGTTGTTAGACTGTGTCAGGTTATTTTGTGAAATTGTGCCCTAGTGAAAGTACAATTCTTTTTATGGACAGTGTCAATTTGTTTCATAAAAGACAGTGCCAACCTTTCTTTTAAAGACTGTGTCAATTCACTCTGTGAGAAAACAGTGTCGACATTTCTTGTCATAGGACTGTGCCAACCTTCATTTTCAAAAGTCTGTGTTCATTCACTTCGCAGAACCATGCTAACATTTTCTTTCATAAGACTGTGCCGATATTTCCTTTCAGAAACTGCGCTGATTCGCTTCGTGAAATATGGTACCTTTATTTCTTTTCAAGGGACTATGAAAGACTGTGCCTACATTTATTAACGAGAAGTTGTCTTCAAGTTACGTGTAATTCTGTGCCTCAGGGGAAAATTTATCTCTGAGAAACTACGCAATTTTTTGTTAAGACTGTGTCGTAATAGAATTTGGTTCTTTTTCAAGAGACCGTGTTATAAACTGTGTCTTTTCTGTCTTCGCAGAAACTTTAATCTATTTCTACATGTGCGTTTGCTAGAAAATTGCATAAAGACTGTGTCCGTAGGACTTAAGTTATTTTCTTTTCGCACTGAGATTAAGTGAAGTGGTAAACAGTTTTATCTCAGAAAGTTCCAGATTATTTTCATTGCCTATCACTTCGAGTTCGACAGCGACTATTGCACGAACAATATTAATTATTTTCACAGAACTGTGATTTTGAATTAATCTTTCTTTCCAAAAGTAACGTGCATCCAACACCATTCGCAGCGGAACTTGTTCGGCCAGTAAACAGTGTCTCGCCACAATTTGCAGTGCAGTGCAGTAGAGAAGTGTCGTACCAGATTCTATTGACATTCTGTGCGAAAGTTTTACATTTCTCTACCCCGTCATGAGACTTAGTGGAATACCAAGCTAAACAACTATTCCACGCTGCACGATCATCAGATGACCGCCCAGGTTCGAGTCTCCTTCAACATTTGACAAACGCCGTGGGACGACGCCGATGCCGCAGGACGACGCCTTCTTCACACCTTTGCGGACATTCAAAACGTTCGTCTGTAAAAGTGGATATAATTTCTATGCATTTTTCTGAATAAACTGCAAGTTCCACTTTAAATATGAACTCATTTCACTACCCTTCTCTCGTACTCTCTAAAGCATGAACCGTACACGATTTGGCGTTAATCCATGCTCTCCACAAAGCTGAAGTACGGGCGTTCCTGTTTCAATACATAATATGATTGTTTGGCAGAGTTTGTACAGACTAGCACTAAATGTATGAAACAAGTCTTGCTCTTCTGCCGTGGTATGGAAAAGCAGGATGTTTGAAGTTTATAATTTGTAAAGGAGGATATCTGGGCATTCTCCCCTACTCACAAATTTCAGGAGGATAGACATCGCAAGAGGAGGGTGTCTGGTTAGCCTACTCTAGGAGGAGTCATAGTGTATGGTGAGCTCATCAGTCGCAATAATATGGGATGTACAACGACCAGGAATAACTACCGAAACCATGAATAATGGGGCGGGGAATACAGTGTACAGCCTTACCAACTGTGCTGATGTTTATAAATTAATTAATGTAGCCTTGATGAGAAAAGAGGCATGTGAATCAACTGTGTTACAAGCATGGCTTTTCTGTAGGCCATTGTTTTCCACAGGAAGTACAAACAAAAAAATAAACAGAAAAGTGCTGAAGAATACACTGTTAGTGCAGTAAAAAAAAAGAAAAAAAGAAGGGAATTTCCTTTCAATATCTACCACAACAAAATGGACGATGGAAAAATTCCACTTCCCACAGGAAAAAGTCGCAAAAAATGTTAATGAAAAGCTATGGTCATGATAATGGGCATGCATACAGAATTTCTTCACAAACTGTCCACAGAGATAATCAGGTTTATCAGCCCATCACCTGTTCGAAGAAGTCTGCGAGCTGTTTCTAGAATCTTAAAATATTCACAATCTGTAGATGCGTAAGAGGCTTTGTGGGAAGGAGATAACAATGACCATAGAAATGTATGTGACAAGTAGTGACGTGGCATACAGTCAGTGGATCATGCAGTCAAAGAGAACAGATTATTCACAACTTTGTTCTATTATCTAGCATTTCTTGGGAATTATATAGTTTTTCTTCCACAAAATTACATCAGATTGTTAGAAATTTTGTAAATTACCAGTAACAAGCAGATAGAGGTCTGCAGGAAGTTAAGAAGAGAATATCTATTAAGAATTGTATTGAGACTGAGCGAATAATAGAACCCTAGAAATATGCTGAAGCAATATGGCTCTTTAGAAAAGGTTTTGACCACTGCAAGTATAATGTAATGAAGGAAAAAACGTACGTGTTTAAAAATAATGATGTTGTGGAGAACTTCAAGTGCTTACAAATTGAATTAATGGAGAAATCAAGAAAGGATATGGAAATTAGCACCGTACAATTTGAGAGTGTCCTCTACTAGTACCTTATGGGAGTGAAAGTTAGGTAGACTGGGGATATCTTATTCATAAGTTACAAGTTAACAGACTTAAAAGTAGCAAGAATGATTGCCGGTACAAACAGATGGGAATAATGGCAGGAGGATACGCAGATAAAGGTGATTAAGGCAAAGTTAGGAATGAAGCCCGCCTGGTGGCCATGATTGTTAAGGCGCTGAAGTCTAAATGATCTGACACCGAGGTTAGATGGTTCGAGTCCCGTTGGTCGGAAAAAATTTCACCATTAGAATGTTGGCCGGCAGGGTAAGGGAGGTGGTGGTATACAATTTCTAATCACTAGATTGCGTGCCAAAAGCATGGATTAAATTCCAAACCTCTCCGCAGTGCTCATATGGAGTGAGGGCATATGACGCTGTTGATGGTGATTCGTTTGTTGGATGGGAACGTTAAGCCTTGAGCAGACCCCTTAGTGCTATTCGACAGGAGTAGGCTATGTGCCGGCACCGGGTTTCACCCTATCCCTACTTACATATATCACATCATTCATTTCATCTCATTAACTCCTCTGACGAGGCTGACGTCAGGAAGGGCACCCGGTCATAAAAACCCGCCACAACTGATTCATCTCACCTCGTACACAACCCCGTAGGTAAACGGGACAAGGGTCCGACAAACAAAGAGCTAAGTTAGGATTGAACTTGCTGAATCGCATAAACTGGCTTTAGTGATGGGGTCCTGTGAGCTGAGCTGAGGAGGATAGGTTATCTAGGAGAATAATGGAGTCAATCATGGAGGGTAAGAGAAGTGGAGGGAGTTCAAGACTCAGTTTTTAATGATTTAAAGATACGGTATGGAACAAATCAGGCCATACAGTTAGTTACAAATATAGGATTGTGGAGACAGTTAGTGAATTCACAGAGACTTGCAGACTGAATAATAAAAGGCATTATAGTCTATAATGAAGATGTATGTATGTTCTGATCTAGATAGTGAATATCAATGAAGGCTAAAGAAATAATATTATATAATTATTGTGACATATGCAGCTGGCCAGCGATGAAGAAATGAAAATTTGGAGAAGTACATTACAGAGGAATACACTGACTGACAGAGCAAATGCAACACCAAGAAGGAGTGGTTTGAAAGGGATGAAAGTTGGGGAAAAAACAGAGACGGCACGGACGAATAATTGATGTTTATTTCAAAAATGCGCACAGCATCGACTCAGTAGGATAGGACCACCGCGAGCGGCGATGCACGCAGAAACACGTTGAGGTACAGAGTCAATAAGAGTGCGGATGGTGTCCTGAGGGATGGTTCTCCATTCTCTGTCAACCATTTGCCACAGTTGGTCGTCCGTACGAGGCTGGGGCAGAGTTTGCAAACGGCGTCCAATGAGATCCCACACGTGTTCAATTGGTGAGAGATCCGGAGAGTACGCTGGCCACGGAAGCAGCTGTACACCTCGTAGAGCCTGTTGGGAGATGCGAGCAGTGTGTGGGCGGGCATTATCCTGCTGAAACAGAGCATTGGGCAGCCCCTGAAGGTACGGGAGTGCCACCGGCTGCAGCACATGCTGCACGTAGCGGTGGGCATTTAACGTGCCTTGAATACGCACTAGAGGTGACGTGGAATCATACGCAATAGCGCCCCAAACCATGATGCCGCGTTGTCTAGCGGTAGGGCGCTCCACAGTTACTGCCGGATTTGACCTTTCTCCACGCCGACGCCACACTCGTCTGTGGTGACTATCACTGACAGAACAGAAGCGTGACTCATCGGAGAACACGACGTTCCGGCATTCCCTCATCCAAGTCGCTCTAGCCCGGCACCATGCCAGGCGTGCACGTCTATGCTGTGGAGTCAATGGTAGTCTTCTGAGCGGACGCCGGGAGTGCAGGCCTCCTTCAACCAATCGACGGGAAATTGTTCTGGTCGATATTGGAACAGCCAGGGTGTCTTGCACATGCTGAAGAATGGCGGTTGACGTGGCATGCGGGGCTGCCACCGCTTGGCGGCGGATGCGCCGATCCTCGCGTGCTGACGTCACTCGGGCTGCGCCTGGACCCCTCGCACGTGCCACATGTCCCTGCGCCAACCATCTTCGCCACAGGCGCTGCACCGTGGACACATCCCTATGGGTATCGGCTGCGATTTGACGAAGCGACCAACCTGCCCTTCTCAGCCCGATCACCATACCCCTCGTAAAGTCGTCTGTCTGCTGGAAATGCCTCCGTTGACGGCGGCCTGGCATTCTTAGCTATACACGTGTCCTGTGGCACACGACAACACGTTCTACAATGACTGTCGGCTGAGAAATCACGGTACGAAGTAGGCCATTCGCCAACGCCGTGTCCCATTTATCGTTCGCTACGTGCGCAGCACAGCGGCGCATTTCACATCATGAGCATACCTCAGTGATGTCAGTCTACCCTGCAATTTTCATAAAGTTCTGACCACTCCTTCTTGGTGTTGCATTTGCTCTGTGAGTCAGTGTAGTTGCAAGAAAAGACATATTGGTCACTTAGCTTCCTCCTCCAGAATGATTATTTATTTAACATCAAGAGGGAAGTACTGGATACTTGTGTTTTACTTCTTCTCACATACAGTACTGAAATGCATTCTGTAAATAAAAAATAATTCAACCAACTCCTAGTCTGTCAGCAAAGGATGGAATGAAGCTCACTGGAATTGAATATTATCACAAGGAATAAAACTGGACTAATATGGAACTATTGTGGATGAGAACTGCCCAAGGCAGAAGAAAGGCTTTTGGGGATGATGTTAAATAAGTTAGAGGACTGTGACCAACTACAAAAAGACCGATGTTGTGAAATGGACAGCACTCAGTGGTATGATGGTAAATAAGATGGAAAGTCAGGATGTCAGATAAAAAATTAGATGTATGGCTTTTCAGGCGTTTGCTCTATTAACCAGCATTTCGTCTTAGGTCTGACACTAGACTCGTCAGAGTGGGATGTGTCAGACCCTACCCACTTATGCTGGGGTGTATGCAGGTGAACTTATCAGAAGCCTCTTATGTGGCACAGTCTGATAGTCTAATAGAGCAAACGCCTGAAAAGCCATGCATCTAATTTTTTATCCGATTTTTGATATGCTCTATTGGTGGAAAAATATCTAATTCCCTCCATGGGAATTTAGAATTACCATTTGGAATTGCTAGGCGGGCATTAATTCCATTGTGGAGTTTTATCTCCCGTATGCAGTTATCAGACTGTGCCACATAAGAGGCTTCTGATAAGTTCACCTGCATACACCCCAGCATCAGTGGGTAGGGTCTGACACATCCCACTCTGACGAGTCTAGTGTCAGACCTAAGATGAAGCGCTGGTTAATAGAGCAAACGCCTGAAAAGCCATACATCTAATTTTTTATCTGATTTTTGATATGCTCTGTTGGTGGAAAAATATCTAATTCCCTCCATGGGAATTTAGAATTACCATTTGGAATTGCTAGGCGGGCATTAATTCCATTGTGGAGTTTTATCTCCCATATGCAGTTATCAGACTGTGCCACATAAGAGGCTTCTGATAAGTTCACCTGCATACACCCCAGCATCAGTGGGTAGGGTCTGACACATCCCACTCTGACGAGTCTAGTGTCAGACCTAAGACGAAGCGCTGGTTAATAGAGCAAACGCCTGAAAAGCCATACATCTAATTTTTTATCTGATTTTTGATATGCTCTATTGGTGGAAAAATATCCAATTCCCTCCATGGGAATTTAGAATTACCATTTGGAATTGCTAGGCGGGCATTAATTCCATTGTGGAGTTTTATCTCCCATATGCAGTTATCAGACTGTGCCACATAAGAGGCTTCTGATAAGTTCACCTGCATACACCCCAGCATAAGTGGGTAGGGTCTGACACATCCCACTCTGACGAGTCTAGTGTCAGACCTAAGATGAAGCGCTGGTTAATAGAGCAAACGCCTGAAAAGCCATACATCTAATTTTTTATCTGATTTTTGATATGCTCTATTGGTGGAAAAATATCTAATTCCCTCCATGGGAATTTAGAATTACCATTTGGAATTGCTAGGCGGGCATTAATTCCATTGTGGAGTTTTATCTCCCATATGCAGTTATCAGACTGTGCCACATAAGAGGCTTCTGATAAGTTCACCTGCATACACCCCAGCATCAGTGGGTAGGGTCTGACACATCCCACTCTGACGAGTCTAGTGTCAGACCTAAGACGAAGCGCTGGTTAATAGAGCAAACGCCTGAAAAGCCATACATCTAATTTTTTGTCTGATTTTTGATATGCTCTATTGGTGGAAAAATATCTAATTTCCTCCATGGGAATTTAGAATTACCATTAAGTCAGGATGTACCAAAAAGAAAAGTCCTCTCAGTTTCAATTACTATGATGATGCTGCCTCATGGGAATGACTAAGTACCTAGGTGTTAATTTAAGGAATGATCTTATTCATCTGCACTTAGGGCTACCACCCAGGTGGCAGATTCTCCATCACTTGTTTATCATATCTTTTTTTTTTTTTTTTTTTTTTTTTAGAATTTCAAAATTTATCAAACATTTCCTTTGATAAATATTTCCAGTCACTAATTCCTCTTCCTATAAATGAATATTTGCTCCAACTACCTAAATATTATGATCTTCCCACGTTCTACCCTATCAAAAGCCTTAGATAGGTCAACAGTAACACAGTCCATCTGATCTCCTAAACCTAAAGCATCTGCTATATCTTGCTGGAAACCTACAAGTTGAAACTCGCTGAAATAACCTTTCCAAAACTCAACTGCCTTCTATCAAAGCAGTTACTATTTTCGCAAACACTACTAAGAAAGGATGATTTTCCTGATTTTATGTGCAACACATGTCAAGTTGACTGGGCTGTAATTGTTCACTATACAGAGTGTCAAACTATACTGAAAAAAAAAAAAAAATCAGGGATGCTCTTTATGTTATGTTAAGAACGATGGTGCCATCGGATTTGCAGAGAAAATTTTTCTTTTTGAGAAAACGAGGTTACTTTGTTATAATTCAAATTGATGAACTTGTCATATTTGGTATGCCAGAGAGCCAGCCGCTGCCTATTGCTGTGTGTCAGAAGAGGGAAGGGAAGGAAGAGGTAATGCTCAACATGCCACACATCCGGAACAGAGTCCAAAGGTCACTACTACATCGTTACGAACTATGCATCAAAGTAGGAGGTGGGATACTGAACATCTAACAAAAAAACAAAAAAAACAAAACAACAACAAAAAACACAAAAAGAATCCAAACCCCATGGCTCAACAACCCCGAAGGGCCATGGCCTACCAAGTGACCGCTGCTCAACCCAAAGGTCTGCAGATTACGAGGTGTCATGTGGTCTGCCGTTATTCTTGGCTTTCTAGACCGGAGCCGCCATCTCACCGTCCGATAGCTCCTCAATTGTAATAACGTAGGCTGAGTGGACCTCAAACCAGCCCTCGGGTGCAGGTAAAAATCCCTGACCTGGTCGGAAATCAAACCCAGGGCCTTCGGGTAAGAGGCAGGCACGCTACCCCTACACCACATGGCCGGCATATTGAACATCTACTGTAATCAAACCACTGGGCGTATTGTTTCCTTCATTCACTATGTATTTCATTCCATTTATAATGTCAGGAGTGAAGGAATACACAATCGTTGCATCTTCAAGCATGTTAAATATTAAAGAACGTCACTGCATTAAACAGACGAGAGGAAAAACGATCTGGTCCATTCCTTGACTGACGAGTGTGTCTTAATTATAGTGCGTTCTTGTACTGTGTGTGGAGTTATGGCTGTTTAATATACAAACTGTGGATATTGCCTCTAAAGGCCGGTCTCCACTGATTAACATTTAACACCAACATGTTAAATTTAACATGTTGCAATTGACATGTATATTGTGACTGTGTCTTCCAATTGAATTTGCATGTTAATTCAGAATGTTGAGGTTAACACTTTTAACATGTCAAGTCAATTCGTTGTTCATGAAATGTTGGCACAGCTTCAACAACTTCCTTGCCGTTTCCATGTCAACAGATAGGCAAACGACACAAACGACGTGCTTCTTGTGAAGCAGGGTTATAGTTACAACACTCTGCAACACTCATTCTCTTTGTTATAAGCTACAAATACAGTACCGGTACGCGCACGTGTATCGTTCTCTCTGCACTATACTAAAATTTATAGTCAGAAATGGAGTGGAGCAAGATTACTTTGGACTGAATTAATGATATAATAGAAAGGCCTTGTTTGTGGGATGTCTCATCGAAGGAATACAGAGATAAAGCGAAGAAAGCCGACAGTTTCCAGGAACTCTTCATTATCTATAATTGTTCCCGTAAGTGCATTGAAAAAAACTAGCGTCCCTCCGCTCTCAGTACAGTCGAATATTGCAAAAAAATCAGAAGTCAGGTGCGGGAGCGGACGAAGTTTATACTTCAAAGTGGTTTGCTTTTGAAGCAATGAGCGGGATGAGGGGAGGAAATGTGTCTAATAAAATTGCATTTCTAAGTAATTACAAGAAGCAACAGTGGCAATAACAAAGGGCCAAATCCTCTTCACGAGTCCATTGTCCTTATTTGAAAATATTAGACACCATCTAAATGTATTACCACAAACTGATATGATGAACTACTTAGGGCCTATATATAAACAAAGAAAGTCAAGTTTAACATGTTTATTAAGTGTGGACACAATGTTAAATGAAACAGTATTCAACATTTAACATTGAACATGTTGATGGTGTCACCAGTTAATATTTAACATTTTTAACATTTAACATGTTGTTAAATGTTAATCAGTGGAGACCGGCCTTAAGAGACAAGGCCAATCCTGTGCGAGTCGAACGAGGAAACTTGTGCATTATCTCTGTCTCCACCATACACCCCACTTCCCCTCCCTCCCCCTCTCTTCAAATCAAATCAAATCAAATCAAATCAAATCAAATCAAAATCTCTTTATTTGCAAATGAGGTGTCTACCTCGGTGGCAAATGCTACACTAAAATACATTATTGTCAAGCACTAAATTTTAAATTAACAGGAGACAAAGAAAATTTTCCTACAATACAATATTATACAATTTACGCTAATAATTTTTTCTATTAAACACACACATCATCCTTAATAAATTTATATTGTTTACAAAATTCTACTTATAATACCTTACAAACATAGTTAACTCATATACAGTACGGTATGTGAAATTACTTCTAATAATACTATACAACTGGTATAAGATTAAAATTAACATTGAATTTATTTACATATTTATATTTTACTCATTTTGGAACCTAAGTAGCATAACAACCTGCTGTGTCTTAACCAGAGCCCCTTTTGCCACCACTTTTCAGAGTTCCTGAAGGGCCTTCACAGCTACCGTAGCGGTCCCAGGGCCCTCGAAGTCCCCACTGTACTTCACCCCTACAGGCAGTCCCCTACTTGGGCTGTCCAAACTCCTTAGACCAGGGGATGGAATTAATTTAATCACACACATTTATTATTTACAATATCCTGCACTGGTCGAATGCCCTCTAACATTTAATTTATTATCTCTGTTGTTGTTTATTCTCTTCTTGAATATCTGTACAGATTTTGGAAAAGGATCAAACACTACCCCTGGTAAACTGTTCCACTCCTTCACGCCCTTCCCAATGAAAGAAAATTTACCCCAATCGCTTCTGCTAAAATTCCTTCTAATTTTGTACTTGTGGTCAGTTCTACCAATATAATTATTTTCCAACCGAAGCCTCTCACGGATATCTCCCCATGCTTCTTCTTCTCCTGTATAGGCTCTATATAATCCTATAAGTCTAGTTTTCTCCCTTCTCTTACTTAAAGTTTCCCACCCAAGTTCCTTTAACATTTCTGATACACTACTCTTTCTCCTGAAATCCCCTGTTACAAATCTTGCTGCTTTCCTCTGCACACCATCTAGTTCTTTTATTAGGTATTCTTGGTGAGGATCCCAAACACTGTTTGCATATTCCAATAATGGACGAACCATACTTAAGTAACATTTTTCTTTTAATTCTTTGTTGCATCCTTTAAGTAGCCTCATTATGACATGTAACGATCTGTATGCTTTCCCAACAATGTCATCAACATGACCCTTCCAGTGCAAATTACTTTCAAATCTTACGCCTAAGTATTTGCACTTGCCATCTTTTGGGATAACTACCTCATCCAAAGTATATTCAAATTCAGTTTTAAAGCTCCTGTTTGTAAATGTTGTAACAGTTGATTTGCCTCCATTAATCTTCATATTATCTTTTTCAACCCATTCTTGGATACTGTCAAGGTCCCTTTGTAATTCTGAACAATCCTCAATGTTATTTATTTCCCTATAAACAATTATGTCATCTGCATACAATCTTATTTTCGATGTTATATTGTTCCCTAAATCATTTGCGTATATTAAGAAAAGTAACGGACCGATTGTACTACCCTGTGCAATTCCCTTCCAGACTTTCTCTTCCTGTGATATATTATTTCCTACTTTGACTTTCCCTGAAGCATGGCAGCGCTTTGTGCCCTGGCAGAGCAAAAACTGCAAGTTTGTCAATTTGAACTGCGTGCCCGGAAGTAAGAAAGTAACCTCATTTTCTCGAAAACGAACATTTTCTTCGCCAATCCAATCGCACCATCATTTTTCACATAACACCAAGAGCATCCCTGATATATTTTGTTGGTATAGATATGACACACCCTGTATGTTTCTCAGCCTTCCCCTTTTAGGAAGGTATTTAGGGGTTGTAGTAAGGATGTAAAGGAGAAGGTTTATTGTGGTAAGACCCCAGTTAGAGTATGAGTCCCACACCAGGATTACTTGGCTGAGAAGAGATGAATATAGAAGAAAAGGGATTGATGACAGACAGCCTATGTATTTGAAGACGTGGAGATTGTCCTTGTTTACTTGTGTTTTCATGTTTGTCCTTGTCTCGACTCTCTGTTATTTCCTCTTCTGACACTGACCTCTCATTGTGTTCATACTATTACATGTTCCTTTTCAAACTCCTGTCTCTCTATAATACCCAGGGTGCGGCAGAAATACCTGACGAATTTCAAACGTAAATAACTCGGCAACGCAACAAGCCACTTAAAGATTTATTGCACAGTTGAAAAGAGTAGTGTTTGCCATTTGCATCACATACACACTAGGTTTTGTAAATAATGTCATCCAAATGCCGACTGTCCTGTTCGATGCACCTCTGAAGCCCCTCCCTGAAGTTCTGCATGACTCGCTTGAGCATATCTTGTGAGATTGCCTTGATTTCTTCATGGATGGCAGCTATCAGGCTTACGTCGGAAGACATGATCCTTCAAATATCCCCAGAGAAAGAAATCACATGGGGCGAGGTCAGGGGAACGGACTGGCCATGGAACGTCACCTGGAAAGGAGTTGAGATGTCCTGGAAACTTTTCTCTGAGGAGACTCATCGACGCCCTGGCTGTGTGTGCAGTGGCACCATCTTGTTGGAACCACACAGCAGGATTCCCTAAGTCGGTGAGTGTCGGCTGCGGGAAGTTGCGTAACAATTGTATGTATACTTTAAGGTTAAGTTTCAATATTCCACCTTTACAATACCATAAGTTTATTGTTTATTTATTTAAACAACATTATTAAATAATATGGGACATGTTTTGTCTAACTTGTAGACATCATCAGCCGTAAGATATTCAAGAAAAAGCTTTAAAAAGGAAAAGGACAGAACAAACACAATAAAATAAATCGGTTGTCAAACAACGTCAATCAAAATAGCGAGGATGTTTCAGATTGTTCCAAGTACAAACATTCAAATCCTGTTGATGAAAAAAACTTAAATTCACACACATGAAAACGATATAGTAAAGCTTGTTGTAGCCGACGCACCTGATTGCTGCATATCAACGGCACACTCAAGAAGAATTTTAACAACAAGCTTTACTATGTTGTTCTCATGTGTGTGAATTTAAGTTTTTTTCATCAACAGGATTTGAATGTTTGTACTTGGAACAATCTGAAACATCCTTGTTATTTTGATTGACTTTGTTCGACAACCGATTTATTTTATTGTGTTTGTTCTGTCCTTGTCCTTTTTAAAGCTTTTTCTTGAATATCTTACGGCTGATGATGTCTACAAGTTAGACAAAACATGTCCCATATTATTTAATAATGTTGTTTAAATAAATAAACAATAAACTTATGGTATTGTAAAGGTGGAATATTGAAACTTAACCTTAAAGTATACGTACAACAATACGGACTTTACGATGAAATTTATTTTATGTAACAACTGTATGTAACTATCCGATGTTACTGTTACAGTTCTGTCCTCCTCTTCAAAAAAGTAAAGGCCTACAATTCCTAAATCAGTGACAGCGCACCAAACAGTAACACGCTCACTGTGTTGTGGTAATAGAGTCAGCATTTTTGAAATAAGTCCCAATCATAAAACCTCAGTGTTCACCGCTCTATGCCATGCTAGCGACTGGCTGGCTGACTGAATAGCCCAGACGAGATGATGCACATGTTCTTCAAGGCCAAGACCAAGACTGCACGCACTACGACAATAACACCTGTTTGAAAGCTGTGGCCAATACGGCCTTTAGTTCGCTCCAATCTATTGTATGTGACATAATTGGCAAACCCTGCTCTTTTAAACTGCACAACAAAATTGTGAATGGCTTGTTGTGTTGCTGAGTTATTTACGTCTGAAATTTGTAAGGTATTTCTGCCACACTCTGTATGATATAGGAAAAAATAACTCCATTTACTTCTAATAGCTGTTTGGAAGTTACTTTCTGGATACTCTTTGAACACTTCATATGGTTAATTAAGACACTTTACCTCGGTGTTTTAGATTTATTTAAAGACCAACGACCTTTCATCAGATTATTGTTATTACAGATAAGTTATTTACTGATTGCTTTAAGATTTAATTTATTGGGTCTTACAACACTTCAAACTACTAACACTGAAACATGCAGCACATTTCCTTGTCACTGACCCTGTTCCTTCTGGTTGTGACAACACATCAAGAGAATACAAAGAACACAGCAGTACATGCAGGAGAGGCGACATTGAGGTGCAGACTGAAACTTACAACTTATGCATTTTATTTTAATTTAAATTCCTGCATATATAAAAAAATTATCAGCTCAATATATATGAAAATGTATTCAACTTCCTCTCACCAGAGAATGCCATACGACAAAGTATAATAAATTACATAACTTCAAAGTATATAATTCAGCATCAATTATCGTGGTAATTCTTCACTAATTCCGGTATAAGTGGTTTTATATTAATGATATTGAACCTTTCAATGTAGTAATAATTATTTTTATTTTATTTTATTTTATTTTTACAAGTTGCTTTATGTCGCACCACCACAGCTAGGTCTTATAGTGACAATGGGATAGGAAAGGGCTAGGAATGGGGGGAAAGCTACCATGGCCTTAATTAAGGTAAAGCCTGGTGTGAAAATGGCAAATCATAGAAAACCATCTACAGGACTGCAGTCTTTGCTGAAGTGAAAAGAAAACAGGACTTTATTAAGATAAGATTTTCAAGTTCACAAGTATTTAAAGAGAAAAAAACATAAATGTTTGAGTGTGATTTGACAGAATATGACAGGAACCGAAAAACTAAAACTTCCAGTGATCGGAAAATTGATGATGATGATGATGATGATGATGATGATGATGATGATGATGATGATGTTTGTTGTTTAAAGGGGCCTAAACATCGAGGTCATCAGCCCCTAATGGTATGAAATGAAAGAACAAAAATGTCAAATTCATCCACTGACCAAAAAAAAAAAAAAATGACATAAAGAATGAATGGATGGACATAAACCCCACCACAAAAAAAAAAGAGGAAACAAACAAACAAAATACAGTGGATCAGACTCAAACAAAAATCATACATAATTGATTACTGACCAAGGGACCACTCATAAAGCACAATGATGCTTGATGTCTAAAGAGGTGCAAAATCCATGCCTAAGGCCCCACAGAATGGTACATGTCGCGAGTAAAGTAGAACCATGGTACTTGTCATGTTGCGGTACTAATCAAAAGTAGCGAAACTCACGGTGTTCCACACAAGACGGTACTACTCACAAGTAATGTACTTCGTACAGGTAACGCAGACCTATGGTGTTTCGCACACAATGGCGCCACTCATAGCCAACGCAAACCAATGAGTTTCCTCACCTAGGTGTACTAGGCACGGATGCCGTTCCTACGGGCTCCGTGGTGTTCCTCACATAGTGGATACTAATCAAAGGCAACGCAGACCCACGGTGTCGCTCATGTAGTGGTACAACTCACAGGCTACGCCTAGAGGTGTACAAACTCCGCATTTAACTTGCCCATGCTTGCCTGGAGAGCAGGCAAGCAAGCTAGCCGCACGTAAACAACAGTACAGGCAGGCTGCTGCACTCCTGGCCAGGTCAAGCTCAGCCCAACCTGGGCAGGCTACAGGTTAGCTTGCTTGCTTGCTTTCTTCTTCCTGTTGCATTAATCGATGTTTGCTCGTTCATTGTGCTGATATGAGACTCGCGTGAATGCAGGCAGGAAAGGGGTTGTTACATGCCAGAATTTATATAGGATTCGTCAACACAAATATTATTTTGTATGGTTATTTAGTACTATGTTAATCATTACAAAGTTATGTTTAAATTTATTTCGTAATTCAGACGTCTTATGTAACTAATTAACAAATAATATTTCTCTCTGTCAAACATAGTTACTTAATAAAAAGTAGTTTCTCTGAACAAAATATTTGAATATTTAAATAAACATAATGACAGCTGATGGAAGTATGAACATAAATATAATGCATTATTTATTATTCGAGAAAATTAGAAACAAAGATATACGTAATGTAGCTACAGGTCATAAATATCTTTAAAAGAATAATTTTATAGGTAAATTTTTTGAAATACATTTAATAATTTAGGAACCCCTTCCCCACAAAACCAAAAGAAATAACTATAAAACTAATCAGTTTAGAAGTGTAATTTTACCATTTGCTCTCTTAGTTTGTGGTCGCCTCGTACTATGCATACTGCATACCAATATTTAATGCATGGACACATTATCGCTTGTGTGTATTACTATGATGCCATTAAGTCTTTATAAAGACGGGAACGTTTTCGCTGATAAAATTTCCCGAACAGCTGAAGACCCTCTCGCTGGAGAGACTCGTAGCGGGTATGTTAAGCACCTTTTTCGCTACGGTACAAGGCAAGTCGGAGCAGCCTGTGCGAATTATTTTTCCACCACCGCAGTATATTTTCGTTACTAATAAACCCTTCTTGCAAGTACCTACTGACCTCACCATGTATCATTGGCGAATTTTCTGCCCAATCATCAAATTTCGTTTTCCTACGTTGTACTGAATTTTCTTCATATGAAGATGGGACTTCTTGTCTATTTTGATTGGGTAGCTGCTCTGAAAATATATCTGCCCAAGTTATTGATATTTTATGCTAATAACAGAATGTTAAAAATATCTCATTTGCATAGGTATAATAATAATAATAATAATAATAATAATAATAATAATAATAATAATAATAATAATAACCAGAGAACCTTACCTTCAGCACACATTTGTCGAGCTGCCTCGAAAACAGACATTCGTTCTCCTGCATTTAGTTTCTTTAATGTGCGATATTTAGGCACCAAAAGTGTTGCAATTTTGTGTAACATAGTGACTTCCATTTTCTGCTCCAGGAAGACACCACCGGTTTGTTTCCAAAGCGTCAAGTAATGAAAATTCATTTAGTATGAAAACATTAAAATTTAAAAGAAATGAAATATTAGCTGTTCATCGTCATCCTGTGGAGTACAATGGGCTTTTAAGGCATAAAACCACGGAAAGACCAGATGTAAAGTCGGGTCCTCATCATCCTGAAGATCAATTGTGGCTTCCTTAAATAGCTTAAGAAATGTTATAAGCAGGCCAGTAATGTCCTGATCATAACCGAACATTTTATCAGAGGCACCCTCCTTCTCTAAAATAGTTCTCACAGCATCTATCTTGGAGTGAACTGATTGCAGCATGTCAAAATAACTGTTCCACCGAGTGGAAACATAGGGTTTCAGAGATGATTGTAACCTCACACATATGCCTCTTCTTTTAAAGTACGAAACCAGAGATTTCACTGAATGGATAACAGCTAACACATTAGGAACTGTTTCTTTCAAAAAGGGTTCACTCAGAACATGCTTCAAGACCGTATTAATAATATGAGCCATGCATAAAAGACGCTTGTATATGCTGAGGGCCTTAACAATATTTCTTCCCTGGCCTGTTACAAATGTAATTTTGCAATTATCTTCATGAGCAACGCCATGTCCTTTCAAACGATCTTCCAATTCACTGCGAATATTTTCACCAGTTTTTGGACAGTCAGGGAAGGCCGAACACATTAATACATACCGTACTTATTGGGAGACCAATCTCTATTTATATAGTGCATTGTGACAGACATATAGTGCACACCCTTGTACTTATCTGTCCACAGGTCAGTGGTACTCACACAGATACCTGATTTAATAGCACGTACTATATCAGGAAGCGTTTTACTGCGCACTTTGTCCGCGAAAGTTGTACCTTCCTAGCAACTGTGACTCGAGATAACATTTTAAATATCCACCGAGCCATACTTTTTGTGCATTTCTATCAGCGTTTGCCCTAAATTTAAAAATCCTTCACCCTCAATAGTTGTTTTTTTAAATTTCGTGTGGCTATTTCTAGTCGGGTGCAGCCCTTGTAAGGCAGACCCTCCGATGAGGGTGGGCGGCATCTGCCTTGTGTAGGTAACTGCGTGTTATTGTGGTGGAGGATAGTGTTATGTGTGGTGTGTGAGTTGCAGGGTTGTTGGGGACAGCACAAACACCCAGCCCCCGGGCTATTGGAATTAACCAATTAAGGTTAAAATCCCCGACCCGTCCGGGAATCGAACCCGGGACCCTCTGAAACGAAGGCCAGTACGCTGACCATTTAGCCAACGAGTCGGACTCAATAGTTGTAAACGGTCTCAATTCCTTGGCGCACATTTCCAAGCACTTGTCAGTCACCAAGTCCTTGTCCTCTTTCAAAATATTATTAGACTGTGAAAAATTTGGGTCAAATTTGCAGACATGTCACAACATACTTGAGGTCCCTGAATGGGTGTTGAGTAGCTTTTTGCAAAAATTGTATTGCGAGTAACCTACTGGCTTATTTGATACCTGTTCATAAACACCTGAACATTTTTCCCATGCTAGACTTGAGCCCTGTTTTATTGCTGGAATAAATCCACCACTTTTTAATTTTTCTTCGATTTCCTTTACGGTTGATTTGTTCATTTTCCTGCTGGTTGCACCTCTAACTACAACAGAGCTGCACTCGACGCAATACGTAGCTACACTAACATATAACGGCACAATCACGTCGCATCAATAGCAAACTTCACGTTCTCTCTTGTCAAGCCCGGCAGTCCGAACGGGTCCCAGGCAACCTGTCAGGCTTAGGGAAACCCAGGTTTTGGTTTGCTATGACTAGCGCGCTCAGTACGCGTGCACTCTTGCTTCGCTGACGTTCAAGCTAAGCTGCTTTGCTTGTTGCAGAGCAGCTTGGGGCAGGCAAGCCTGAAGTACAATTTGTACACCTTTAGCTACGCCCAGACCCGCGGTGTTGCTCACATGGGTACGATGCACGGGTACTGGAAAACCCACAGGGGAACCAACTCTCTGCTGCTACTAATCACAAACCCATTTCGTACTGAACATAGTGGTACAACTCGCAAGTACAGGCAACCCATGGTGTTCCCCGCGTGATGGCACGAATCAAAAGCAGTTTCATGGTTTTAATTTAATCATCCCTTGGTCGCCCCTTTTAGTCGCCTCTCACGACAGGCAGGGGATACCGTGGGTGTATTCTTCATCTGCGTCCCCCACCCACAGGGGGTAGAGTGTTTGGTCCGCGAGAGGTATTTTATTTCCCTCAAGTCTGCCGGCAAGCTGGTTAGGACCCCCCTATCCGCCACCTGGGACGCGCCACATGGGAGTATCACCTCTCCCCCTGCTACGCCTGCGTAGCAGGTTTGAGGATCGGAAAAATTGGCGAAGCCTAGCTGTTTCTCGGGCGTGAATTAATTACCTATCACGTAGGAAGGCAACCGCCGAAGTCACGGATGACAAGCTCCATTTACTAATCTCAGCTGGGTCGTATTGACGAGAAGTTTTATCTTGAAGGGAGGAAAGTTTAACAGTAACAAACAGAAGAGACTAACGGATTTTTTCCCCTGAAAGTGTTCACCGAGGTATGTATCTTGTTTCACTACTGTATGAACTGTATCCTGTCTTATATACAGTTATTATAATAAGGGTTAAAATTAAAGTGATGCCATAAAATAGAGTTTGTTTGTATATTTTTAAATACTGTTAAAAATAATGTATTCAGTATAAACCCGTAGATACATATGATTTAATTATGTGCTATAAATGCTCAAAAATGGTATTCTCTATATCTCAAAATTTTGGTAAGTCAAAATAAAATTTAGCTCCTGAGATAATTTGAGATATCAAGGTTCCAAGTCGATATTTTTGTCTGGAGAATGAACAGCAAAATAGTACAAGAACAATTTGATGAAATGAATGAGAAAATAGAGAAATATGGTGTAAAAATCAGTGCAGATAAAAAGCAAGATCATGGTGATATCAAGAGGAGAAAGACAAGGGAAAAGAATTGTGAAAATTGGTGGTCAAAACCTTGAAATTGTTGACAGTTTCAAATGCCTACAGGGTGAATTAATGCAGAATACAAGGCTGGACATGGAGATTAGCAAGAGGGTGCAACAGGGCAGAGTTTCCTTGACTGGAATAGGGAAGAACCAAATGAAGAGTATAGAGATAATGTACAAAATGTATTATGCACCCATATTGAAACCGGGGAGGAGAGTAGAATTTAAGCCAGCGAAATGAAATGCTGCACTTAAGAAGTATGATAGGAAAGACAGAGTGAGAAATAAAGATGTTAGAAAGGAAATCAGAATAGAAAACCTAAATGAGAGAACTGATAGGAATAAACTAAGATGACTTGGACATGTAAAGAAGATTGAGGAGAAAATACCAAGACAGATGATGAAGATGAAGTTTAACCCTCCAGTACCAACATCCAGTCTCACAGATCATCCGCTCAATTATTCTCCTATAACTTTAGTGCGCATGCTTCGCTTGCTCTTTGCTCATTGGTACGTTCAAATTGGTCAGTTTACTTATTGTTGCGTGAATGTGAAGTGCCTGGCTCAAGTTCTTAGCAAGAATTCCTTTATTTTGGTCTCTCAGACCAAAGTTAGTACTCGTGCTACTTTCTGCTGGGAATAAAACAAAATGAATTATGAACGTGAACAAGAGTACATGCTGAAATTACTAATGGAATCTGAAGAGAATGACGTGGCTTTAGAAGATTTTGTGGAAGAAGATCACCTTGAATGTTGTAACGGAGATCCGGAAACGGAACAGGACGTGGAGGAGATACAGGATGAGCAAGATATTGTTAATGGGACTTCTACACAACAAAAACGACAATGTAATGCTCTGCTTTTCATTGGAAAAGACGGTGTCACGTAATGGAAAATGCATACTCCTCCTCAAAATGTGAGAACTCGCTCAGAGAATCTCGTAACTCATTTGCTACGGGTGAAAGGACCGGCAAGAAATTTGACTTCTATTGTACATATATGGAACTGCTTTTTTTGATGCTGGAATTCTAAATATTCTGGTCGATTGTACAAATCTTTCTATAACCCGTGAACCTTATGACCAAGAATATCGAAGTGCAAGACCTACTGACTTAGAGGAAATGAAGGCTTTGTTAGGTCTCTTGTACCTTTCTGGTGTACATAAGACAAACCATGTGAATGCAACAGACTTATGGAAAACTAATGGTACATCAATTAAGATGTTTCAGCTCACTATGTCACTGGAGACATTTAGGTTTCTACTGAGGCATATTAGATTTGATAACAAAGGAACGAGATTGCCCTGACATGAAACAGATAAATTGGCTGCAATTCGGGATGTATTTGATGTTTTTGTGGCAAATTGTCAAGCTAACTAGACCCCATCTGAATATACCACTGTTCACGGAAAACTTGAGGCTTCCAGGGAAAGATGTGGCTTCTGCCGGTACATCCGAAGCAAACCCAAAAAATATAGGATTAAAATCTATGCGTTAGTATGTGCTAAAATGTTTTATACGTCAAAACTTGAGGTATATGTTGGTAAACAGCCCAATGGTCCATATTCTGTTGATAACAGCGCAAAAGCAGAAGTTGAAAGATGAGCGAAACCTATTGCGAATACAGGTAGGAATGTGACCGTGGAAAATTGATTCACCAGCATAGAATTATCTGAAAATTTGTTGAAAAACCATAAATTGACTTTACTTGGTACCATAAGAAAAAACAAAAGGCAGTTACCTCATGAATTTCTGGAAGGCAAAAATAGACCCGTCGGCTCCAGCATGTATCAGTTCCAGGAAAATTCCACCCTAGTATCATACATTCCCAGAAATGGCAAAAATGTGCTGTTTTTATCCACAATGCATCGTGACGGTAAAAGTTATCCCAATACTGATAAACCTGAAATTATCATGTTGTATAATGGCACAAAAGGGGGTGTTCATGTGGTTGATAAGCTTAGTGCAGGGTATAACTGCGCCAGGCAAACTTGCGAGTGGCCTATGGTAATCTTTTACAGTTTGATGAACATTGCTGCCATAAATGCTTTTGTGATAATGAACAGCAACAATCCTAAAGCTAATATGATGCGAAGAATTTTCATAGAAACAATGGCATTCGATTTAATTGGAGATCATCTAAAAAGAAGATCCACAGTCAAGCAAGTTCCAAGACTGACTCGAATAAGAATTCAAGAGATCTGTAACATTCCAGCTGAGAACGTGCCGGTGCCTACACACGAAGAATAAGCGCATGGTCGGTGTGCATACTGTGACTCAAAGAAAAATCATAGGACAAAATGCAAGTGCTATTTGTGTGGGAAGTTCATCTGCTTGGAGCACACTGTGGTTGTTTGTCCAACTTGTTCCTAAAAAAAAAAAAAAGAATGAACATGGTGATCGACTGTGACTGTAAACTGTTCATTTCATCTTTGTAAGAAGTGTCACTATCCAAGTTTTCTAGTTAATCATTAGGTGTTTATTTCTGCGTTTGTTTTCTAGTTAATCATTAAGAGTATTTATGCCTCCTGATAATTGTGAATTTATTTCTTTTTCCTCTTTATTGTTAACAGTAACAATGCAAGGCTTAGTAATAAATTTTTGTAGTGTGATTTCTCTTTAACAAATGATTTACTTGCTTTAAAACATAAGAAATACCGGTATGCATGTTTATAACTTTGACCAATGTTAGCACTCACGCTAGGATTTGTCATGTTAGTACTGGAAGGTTAAGGAAAAGAGTGAGCAAGCGGGAGACCTAGAACAAGGTGGATCAATAATTCAATAAAGAGGAGTACAAGAAGAACCTGGACTGGCATAAAATGATGGAAGAAGAGAGGAAGGCGAACAAGTACCATAAATGCCCTGACCTGGCAGGAGCTGGACAAGGGAAAAGGATGATGATGATGATGATGATGATGATGATGATGATGATACGGTAGAGGAATTAGTGCTCGGAATAATTTACCAACGAAGGTAGATGTTTCTGACTTCTCTGAAATCATGTAAGAAAAGACTAGGTAAACAACTGGAAGGAAATCTGCCACCTGGGCGAAAGCCCTAAATGCGTATCAGTGGAAAATTAACGGGGAAAAATAATTTAAAAATTTGCATTTGATTTTCTTCCTTCTTTGTCACTGGCCAGGTCTGGACTGCATACTGCACCTGACTAGCTGGAGGAGATGATGATGATGATGATTTCTGGGGGGACTAGAACTACCCTGGATCATCTTGGGTCTTAGCTGACAATCTGAAGTTTGTTCATTCTATCACTACTCAATTTACCAGGTGAAAAGCGTAGTATATTAGGACTGCTAGGTATATCTTAGTTCCATAGTAAACTCCATACTCGGTGATGGGAAATGCTCCAATATTCAGTCTTGAATTTCCCATTAATTTATTGCTGTGTATTGGGATGGAAGTAAGTACCATCAGTTGGAGTTGTATTTGGTAAACTATCCATACACACTTCTATCCCTCATATCAGGATTTAAATCATCTTTGGTCAACAAGGTAAAATCTAGATATATGAAGAGATATTAAGCTGATAACCGATGTATATCACAAGTTAAATGATAAGGTTTCTAAAACAACAAAAAAGAAAGACTATTTTTTCAACAATATTTAAATCTGGCTTGACTGACTGAATTTAATGATTTATCAATGTTTCATCAAAAACATTTAAAAAAAGAAATCCCACCTAATCTATTCTGCCTAAAATTTTCTGCAGAATGCAGAAGACCAGAAGTGGCAAAATAAAAAACAAGTAAGTTCACTCTTCAACCAGGGCTACAACAGCATGCTTGATAACCATGACTGGAATAGTTTGGCCAGGTTTTGAGAATGGAGTCAATAAGAATGCCCAAGGTTTACTTTGAAAGAAAGATTACCAGGAAAAGACTAAGGTGGACCTAGAGATGATGGCTAGGTGAAGCAGATAGAAAAAGACCAGGTCAAGAGGAGTCCAAATTGGGAGAAGGTACTCAAAAAAGAAGTGGTAGCACGATAGAAGTTTATGGAGGAGGCTTGTTCAATCCCACACCTAACTGGCTGGAGGAGATGATGATGATGATGATGATGATGATGATGATGATGATGATGATGATGATTTCTGGGGGATTAGAACTACCCTATATCATCTTGGGTCTTAGCTGACAGTCTGAAGTTTGTTCTTTCTATCACTACTCAATTTACCAGGTGAAAATTGCCACTCGGGTCCCAATGTTGTTCAAATCCTACCTGTACAGGTGAAAAGCCGAAAGGTAAGCCACCCAGGCTAAATAACATTTCCCTAATCAATTCTGAACAGTTTCCATTAGACTGAGCAGGCTGTGATAACAGATATAGCTGGAAGATACAACATGATGTCAAGACGGTGAAAAAGATATGAAATGATGCATTTCTCGCAGAAAGAACTCGGCAGAAGCTTAGGGCGGCTTCTGCTTGGGCTCCGTCCTCCTGGACATGTCAAAACTGTGCCAAGGATTGTCACTCCAGAATAGGACTTTATAGTCATTCCCAATATTGTAAATGAACCAGCATGCAACACCTTCATCTTTCGAGGGTGGACAGCTGCCTACCACTGGATACTGTTTTATGATCAACATTTTGCTGTAGAAAATAACTTCCACTATAACAAAATATAATGAGGATTGTCAAATACTTTAATGAATATTGAAGAAATTAGTCAAAAGTCAATTTATTATGATAATCTCAGTAATTTTTCTTGACTTTTAACTCTGCCACCTCAATGTCTACCTCATATCAAAGAACAATGGTATGGATTCAAGGAGGAAAAAAAATTAAGATTACAAAACAAATGACAATTATTCTGTTCAGCTATTTATCTGCGATGTCTTGTCTCAGCCGTTTCTTCAGTCCGCTACCAAACACTTCTTCCTCTTCATTCAGTGCTTGAATTACTGTACCGTGATTAAACGAAGATCATGTCCACAGGACAATCACCAATGATGATGACGATTTTATTAGTTATAATTAGAAAAATATTTAGGAAGTAAATAAGACAGAGTTGTAATGTGTCATTTACAAGTTACAAAATTAATCAGAGATTATTAACAGTCAGATGAAAAAACTTTTAATATGTACATAAGGTGTCTTAAAATTCTGTGTTATTCAAAATTGTAGGATGTTGACAGTCTAAAAATAAACTTCTTTTCCAGAGACGTCATAAGATGAGAACATAAGTATGAAGGATGAGTTCTCCACCTAATCAATACTTTATTTTACATAGTGTCAATATTATTTACACGTGTGTGCTTGAACTATCAATACGGACTTTGTGGTTTCATCTTTGTGATATACGAAGGCTATTTTTAATTAAAGACCGTTTGTCAATTAAATGAGAACAGCTACATATTATTGGTCAATTCCCTTTTTATGCCTTTTGGTATACAATCTCCACATAACTTCATGCTTTCTTCAAACATTCGTCATAGCATGGAACAAGTTTTTGTAGACCTTCATTGTACAATTCTACTGCCTGTGAGGAAAACCTTTTCTGAATCATTTTTGGTTCACTGCCGGTGTGAAAATGCTCACAGGGATTTTTCAGATGCAGAAAGAGGTAGTCACCAAGTGCTGTTCAAACACATGTATTCATCCAGTCTTTCGGCTAGCAGCAGTTCAATCACCTTCCTTCAAGCCCCAACCTTGTGCTTAGGGACACTTCTTTCCTCATAACTCAGCGAAAAGTTTTCACGTTGACAAAGAAGTGAAAATGATGATTCAGAAATAGGTTTTTCTTGCTGGCAGTAGATGTCTATGGTATTATGTTGAAAAGTAGCTGAGGGTATGCAGAATGAAATAAAAAAGGAATTAACCAATAATATGTACTGGTTCTAATTTTATAGAAAAAAAAAAGAATAACCCTCATAGATGACAGATAATCATACCATTTATAACTACCTGATAAACTGACGTCTATTCTGCTATTGGGTTGCTAATGGGAAGGCAACAATCGGGAAACAAATACACACACAAAAGGTAAACCTAATCAGAGGTCAAGAAATAATAATTTAAAAAGGGGACAAACTCTCTGACTTCACACATTGTTGTTGTAGATTGCCTCTTCCTTTTTTGTTCCAAGATCTAATTTTTCATTCCACAACAAACTTGTTCCCAATATAGTTTTTCTGTTTTGTGTATATTCTTGTACATTTTACTGCTTTCTTCTCTTTGTTACTCATTTTCTCTTTTGTTGTCTTGCTGTTACATCCACATTTCCTGGCACAAAAGTTAAGGGGGGACTGCAAGAAAGAATCAGTGTCCAATTTTGTATACATTGTTCCTATACAATGCAATACAATATTTCTTGTCTTAATCTTTCTCCAATGCTCACTTTTTGTAGTTCTGTTGAGTTAGGAAAAGAGAAAAGCAGCATTTACATCAATTTGAATTCAATGTTACCATTTAAACTTGTTGTAAAATGCAGATAAACTCTTTGTATATTAATGAGCCAAGAAATCTCTATGATAATGTATTCCTTTATGGTAGTGCTCTATTTAAGAATATTTTTAGAAATTAACCAGAAATATCAGAATTTATATGATTTTAAAAAATATGGTTCATAGGCAATGGTTTACAAGAAAAGAATATTAAATTTTAGCACCACATAGGACTTGCATATCATGGCCAACTGCTATTAGTATTAGGATTTACGAGGTCCTCAGTGTTAAAATTTCAGCATCTAGTTGAAAACCATACACAATTTTTCTGTTTAAAATAATACATTTAGCAAAGTAGATAACTGATCTGTCAGATTTTTGGATATTTGTCTATAAGCATTTTTCCTAAGATTACAGATATCAGTACAGAAATAGCTGTTGCTGAATTTGAAATACTGTAATCAGTACAGAAAATAGATTAATAAAAATGTTGATCATCTACTGAATTCTATTCAGATTCTTGTCTGCTTCAGAACTGATGATAATCTATGTGTAAGGTTTCCACTTCAAGATGTCCACATCAATTCTGAAATGGGAAAACTGACAGACATACATTTAAACCCAATTTTGTATTTACAATTAATTAAAAAAATGGGTTATCTGGTACCGATTATTTCATATGATAGATGAACTGATAGGGAACATGAGACATAAGAGTTACTTTACCATTTTTCAATTAGTTGAGGCAAAGTGAAGTGGACCGACTCACCAGTGACTTTCGTAGGCATCACTCCTCCAAGAGTTTTCAACTAATTTCAATAAGTCAGGTGCTGACTCAACACTCTGATAGCGCAAATGTGCAACTAATGATCCAAGTTAAAGAGAGAAAAATTACTGTATTTGTTTTTTAGAAAGTATTCCTTATTAAGGAATTGAGTAACCTGATATGGACAACTCAAGGTGTAGAATGGTGGAGTAAGAATTGTGTGAGCAACGAGATCACAATAATTGTTTTGTAACTGTTGATGTGGAAAACCCATTGGAGCTCAACTGTTTGTATAATCTTCTCCTCACAATTTCATCCATAACCATTATGAATCACAGTGGTGACAGTGTTGTAGACCAGTTTCTTTCTGAAACCACTCTGTTCTTCCCTTCATGTGTCTGGGCACTGCTGCAATAATTTTTGTACATTGTTTGCACATATTCTATCATTTATTTTCCAAATCCTTTCTGTTGAATTACTTTCCATACCTTTGCTTTGGGTACATTATCATAAGCCTTTTCTAAATCTTCTGTATTTGCAATGCTTTTCATTAATGGCTCATACAGAAGATGGGATCTAGTGTTGAACTTCCATTGCAAATGCCATATTATTGTTTTTGTAATTGTCCTTGTACCTTTCTACTCATTCTCTTTAACCTTTCACATAGTTTTGTTACCTGAGATATGAGTCTGATTCCTTGATTACTATCACACATCTTCTTAAATGAGTGACTCAAGACACAAAGCGCCATCACGGCTCATTTCGACATTTTCAGTGTAGTGAGTAAAAAAAAGTGTGTTCCATCTATGCCCCTTACGATTAACAATCTTACTGTTTCTGTAATGTGCTGCCACCAGTGAGCAAGTCTGGCACTATAAAGGCGACTGTGATGTGTGAGCCATACACGACTAATTGCTGGGATGGTGGTGATTTTACACGAGAGCTTATCGGTATTCAACTTATCTACTGTTAGCTACGATGACAGGACATATCAGACAGAAGAAAATACCTTTACTAATGAATCAGGTACTGTGTAGAGATGAGAAGAATGCAAGAATGAAGAAAGTGGCCTGCAAGCACGAACTTCCTGTTCTGCTCAGACAGATCGGCTCTTATCTGCTACACGAAAATATTGACTCACACTTTGCAGTTTGCTGGATTACAACTGACAAGAGCGAAGAGCTGCCAGTAGAAGATAATACAACGTCGCCTGGGTATTAGCGGAGTTGCTATGGTAACCATTGCGTCACTGGTTCTGCTGGTGAAAACCCCTTTGCACCGTGCCTCACCAGGCATCTGCATTCTTTTGATCTCTCAACAATGTGCCCAATGTCTTTACACCAGAAAACTGGTCGACAGTCATTGCATCAGCAAAAAAAGAAGAAACCTCATTTCCACGTCACTCACATGGACAGCAGCATGTTCTATTCCTGCAAACAACTCCAAAATGAGATGACTAACAGGAAAACATCTATTGCAAGACAAAATGTGCCGAGGTTCTAGATTCAACACTTTGTTCTTCATAAAGACAGTAGTGACAGTTGATCTGAATAAGAGAAGAGTTGGTCAGCCAAGTAGATTTAGGGGCACAACCCCACTCTTGTATCCTCAAGAGCACAGGATAATGACTGCAAAAAAAGACTGACCTATTGGAGCTGTTGAAGTATATCCCTCCCATTCATCATAAGTTCTACAGAAATCTGGCAACAGTGGAGGCAACAGGAGATCAGGATGAAGAGGGCATATTATAGTTTAATTTTTTTTGATAGTGTATGTGTAATTATCCAAAGAGCAAACAGAATCTTCCCATTGTTTTTACTCCCTAAACATGCAGACTATCAGAGCGCATGTTATAGTTATTCCTTTGAGGGCATAATTTGTAGAGTACCAATATGCATACTAGCGTAAGAGTAACTTAGGAATACTTTTCATTATAAAAGTGGATACTTTTCCCATTGACCAGATGCTTCAATAAATGACTGTAAAAGCAGCTATAATTTTAAATCCCTTGTTTACTTTATCATTCATTTACTCAAAATGTCACCTCTAGCACGATGTATCCAAATATAGGTATTATTACCCCTTTACTCCAATCATTTTGTACTCATTGGCTGAATGGTCAGCGTTGAGGCCTTCGGTTCAGAAGGTCCCGGGTTCGATTCCCAGTCGGGTCAGGGATTTTAATCGCATGTGATTAATTCTATCTGGCCCGGGGACTGGCTGTTTGTGTTTGTCCCAATACTTTACTCTTCATATTCGTATAACACGCTACACTACCTACCACCACAGAAACACGCAATAGTAATTAAGTTAACTAATTACATCCATCCATATAAGGTTGGCGTCAGGAAGGGCACCCGACCGTAAAAAAACAGGGCCAAATCCATATGTGTGAAATGTTTGCGCCTGCGACCCCACAGATGTGGGAAAAAGTGGTGGAAGAAGGAGGAGAATAATAATAATAATAATAATAATAAGACGACGACAGATTTTGGACAGATTTTTCTTTTCAACTAATTTCAACGGTACTTCGTGCCAGTGATGAAGGCTAGCCAGAGCTGAGACTGTCACCATTCAAATGCTACTTGTGGGAGTCTTTGGTGGAGATAAAAAATGAGCATAATTTGGGCATCAAGACCAAATTCAGAGCTATTCATATAAAATGACTGGTTTTAAAAATAGCTTATCTTTGTTCATACTGCACAGATTCTCGCGTGTTTGTTTTTAAATGACACTGGAACTACTGGAGTTTAAATTCTATAAAGTACCCAAGTGATGTCACCACAGCCTACAGTTTTTTTTTTCCCCCCCCGCCCCATTTCGATTGTTGTTACTGTTACAGAGTGTTGTGAAAATCCTGTACACACTGGCTGAGCGTGTGTTTTTGGTGAAAACTCCATCAAAGCTATTCAAAATCTTCGGACTTTGGACTGGGAAGCCTTGGAAGTAAGGAAACGAGCTATTTTGACTAAACAGAATGTTTCAAGCTGTCATTGGAGAAAGGGCTTGGAATGACATTAGTGGTCAAATAAGTTTAAATGGAGTTTTTAAAAGTAGTAAAAAAATCATAAAATGAAGACAGAGTTGGAACAGAAGAGGACAAATTGGGACAAGGATTTGTTTATAGGAACAGAAATTAAGGATTGGAATAATTTATCAAGGGAGGTGTTTGATAAATTTCCAATTTCTTTGAAATCATTTAAGAACAAACTAGGTAGATAGGGAATCTGCCACCTGAACAACAGCCCTGAATGTAGATCAGTGGTGATTGATTCAAAAGAAATTTCAAAGAGAATATGGTGCACGCAATCCTTTAAAGAGAGACAAAATCTGGTCTCAAATAGGAAGTTGGAAACAACAGGATCACTGGTAAGTGATACTGGCAAGCATCACATGACTCGTATGCAAAATGGAGAGGACAATGTCTGGGCCTGTCTAGAGCAGTCTCATAAATCATAACATCATTTATCTCAGGAAACAAGTTACTCCTAGACCATGTCAGAGAGTGGCAAAAGTAGTGAAACTTCAGCCTTATAGGATTACTACTGTTCATACATTGCAAGAGCCAGATAAGGATGATGATGATGATGATGATGATGATCAATCAATCAATACTGATCTGCATTTAGGGCAGTCGCCCAGGTGGCAGATTCCCTATCTGTTGCTTTCCTAGCCTTTTCCGAAATGATTTCAAAGAAATTGGAAATTTATTGAACATCTCCCTTGGTAAGTTATTCCAATCCCTAACTCCCCTTCCTATAAATGAATATTTGCCCCAGTTTGTCCTCTTGAATTCCAACTTTATCTTCATATTGTGATCTTTCCTACTTTTATAAACACCATTCAAACCTATTCGTCTACTAATGTCATTCCACGCCATCTCTCCGCTGACAGCTCGGAACATACCACTTAGTCGAGCAGCTCTTCTTCTTTCTCTCAATTCTTCCCAACCCAAACATTGCAACATTTTTGTAACGCTACTCTTTTGTCGGAAATCACCCAGAACAAATCGAGCTGCTTTTCTTTGGATTTTTTCCAGTTCTTGAATCAGGTAATCCTCGTGAGGGTCCCATACACTGGAACCATACTCTAGTTGGGGTCTTACCAGAGACTTATATGCACTCTCCTTTACATCCTTACTACAACCCCTGAACACCCTCATAACCATGTGCAGAGATCGGTACCCTTTATTTACAATCCCATTTATGTGATTACCCCAGTGAAGATCTTTCCTTATATTAACACCTAGATACTTACAATGATCCCCAAAAGGAACTTTCACCCCATCAGTGCAGTAATTAAAACTGAGAGGACTTTTCCTATTTGTGAAACTCACAACCTGACTTTTAGCCCCGTTTATCAACATACCATTGTCTGCTGTCCATCTCACAACATTTTCGAGGTCACGTTGCAGTTGCTCACAATCTTGTAACTTATTTATCACTCTATAGAGAATAACATCATCCGCAAAAAGCCTTACCTCTGATTCCACTCCTTTACTCATATCATTTATATATATAAGAAAACATAAAGGTCCGATAACACTGCCCTGAGGAACTCCCCTCTCAACTATTACAGGGTCAGACAAAGCTTCACCTACTATAACTCTCTCAGATCTATTTTCTAGAAATATAGCAACCCATGATGATGTTGACAATGTCTGTCTTAGAAAAAATGATGACAGAATGGAAAATCAAACTCAAAGAAAAAGATATTCAGAGAATGAGAACTGGATAGCTTTTGCAGATGATTTAGCTATTCTATCAGACAATACAGGCAATGCAACAGAACAAATCAACATTTTGAAAGAGACAGCAGAAAAAACAAGGCTACAAATTACCTTTGTGGAATTTACGACAAACATCCCTGACTAAATGTCTCACGCTCCAGGACACTGTCCTTGAGGTGATAGAGGTGGGATCCTTCGCTGAGTCTGAGGGAAAAACCTACCCTGGTTGGTAAATGGATAAAGAAAGAGAGAAAGAAACAAACAAACAAAAGAAGGAAAGGAAAGTATGAAAAATTCTTGGTCCATAGAAAAATGGAGGAAGAAGAGGAGAACGTTATTTGAAAAGTGAAAAGCTTTCAGACAGTATTAGAAAAAGCAGATTTACATTTTATGGCCATTTGGGACTCCAGGGAGGGTAACAAAGAGAATAAGTCCCAAAACACAAATCTGATGGTTCATCAAAGTTAAAACAGGATATGACTGAACTGGGTATCACATGAAGAAAGATAATAGAGTAATTTTCAGAAAAATTAAGAGGAAAAAAGGAGGGAACATAATGAAAGAATGAAGACATGCTGCGAAGACACGAAGGCAAGGAGAGGAAGAAAATCATAAAGTTACTGTACTTCACATGGTCCACAACTGGCCAAGATTGAGGAAATACTACTAGTACAAAAGAAATTTGTTCAGATCTTTAACGATTGGGACAAAGAAGAACGGAGTGGAAATAGACTGCTTAGCTTTCTTTTGCAGATCATACAGCAATAATATTAATGAACGTTTTGAAACTGCTACAGAAGATATTAATATGCTGAAAGCAGTAGCAGAACAAATAGACTTGCGTATATCATTTGAAAAGACTGAAGTATTATCAAAAATCAAAAAGAACACAACCCAACTAAACACCAAATATGGAACAATACAATATGTGGGCAAGTTTAAATACCATGGTGAATGGATCCAATCAAACGGATTAAATAATAAAGCCTTAGAAGCTAGAGCAAATAAAATGGAGGTAGCTTTCCAAACCACCCAAAAAACATATATAACAAAAGGTGCTTTCCTATAAATACCAAAATTTTATTAATCATTACAACACTGTCGTCAAGCCAGTATCTCTCAATGCATCAGAATGCCTTATTCTCTCTCAGAGATGTGTGCAGAGAGAAACATTCTTCAAAACAAATTTGGCCCAAACAACAAAAGCAGTGTCTACATAAGAAAATTAGATAAGAAATCTACTCAAAGAGAGAAGATCACGGATACAATGCGCAAATGCAGAGCTCTCTTCTATGGTCACCTACGATAAATGGACGACTCTTGATGGACAAAACGCATTTTTAACAATTTTGACTCAAAACCTAAAACAACAATTCAAAAAAGACCTCAAAGAAATGGGCCTATGACCAGATAACGCACACAAACAAGATCTTTTCAGAACAAGCATCGTGACTTTTGGGATGAGAAATGGACAAGCGGTGCCAAGTGGTCGGATGAACGCCGTGCTCGACACAGTGATTTAATGAAAACTTACTGGATCAAACAAACATTGAATAAATGCCAGAATGTATAACGTAACTTATCATAGTCCCTAGTTGGCCAATTAGTGAATAATAAATAAATGAATAATAATAATAATAATAATAATAATAATGTCGTCAGAGATCTCCCAGAAGTCAAACCCCTCGTCTACGCTGTGGGAGATGGGCAACGTCATCAAGTAGGGAATAGCCTGTGGGAGTGAAGTACAGTGGAGATCGCGAGTCCCCCAAAACCGCTATGGTAGCTGTGAAGGCCCCAAGGAATCCTGAAAAAGATGGCAGCTAATGGGGCTCTGGTGAAGTCACGACAGGCCTAGCAAGTTGGTGATGGATATGAGTCACTTTCAAGAAAATAAGGAAGAGCGAGCCGGACAGATCTAACAGACGACGGTCCAGGCGAGGAACAAGATTACAAATTGGAACACTGAATATACAAACAATGACTGGAAAAGTAGAAGAGGTTGTAGACATGATGGAAAGAAGAAAACTGGATGTATTAGGGCTGGCAGAGACTAAATGGAAGGGGGACGGGGGGGAGGTAAGAGAGGGCTGCACAATGGTTTTTGGTTGTACTGGATAGGAAATGATGAAGGAAAGCAAAATGGAGTAGGAGTGGTAGTAAGAAATGGACTGAAAGAGGATGTAAAAGGGGTGAATGACAGGTTGATTAAAGTCAAAATAACGGTCAAAGGAAAAACCTGGGAAACTGTACAAGTATATGCTCCACAAGTGGGATGCACGCAAAAGGATAAAGATGACTTTGAGGAAGAATTGGACAGACCGTTGAATGGCCAAAATAACATAGTAAAGGGGGACTTGAATGCCCATGTAGGCATGGAAAGGAAGGAACATGAGAACATGCTTGGAGCGGAAGGATGGGGAAATAGAAATAAGGAAGGGAAAAGGCTAATGGATCTGTGGAAAAGAAATGGGATGATGGTCGGAAACTTGTGGTTCAAGCAGTGAGAATGCTATAAGATAACCTGGCACAACAGAGACTGGTCTAAGAAATCCATTGTGGATTACATGATCTACGACTGAGAAATGAAGGGGAATGTTCCAGATGTAAGGGTAATACCATCAGAGGCCCTAGATAGTGACCACAGACAGAGAAAAATGAAGAAAAGAAGAGGACAGAGAAGCAAGAAAGACGTATGAAAAAATGGAAACTGAAGGAGAAGAAAACCAAGGAAGAATACCAGGTAAAAAATAAGATTGAATTTATCAACAGATGATACAGAAACAGGAGAGGAGGAATGGGAAAGGTTCAAGAGGACATTAGTAAGAACTGCAGAGAAAGTTTGTTGTGGAAGAACTAGTACCAGGAAAAGATTCAACGAAAACCCATGGTGGAAAGGCAGGTTCAAAGTGGCAGTTGGGGAGAAGAATAAAGCTTTTAGAGTGTGGTTTCAACAGAGGACAGCAGAGACAACACAGGAATATAAGAAGTTTGTAACAGAGGAGACGAAAAAATGGATGGAAAAGTGGTCAAACATGATGGAAAAAGATAGCAAAGGAAATAAAAAAGTACTGTATGGAATGATCAAGAGTAAGAGGAAAGGCATGAGGGAAGATGTTATAACGATAGATAAAAATGGAAATGAAGTGCAGGAGAAAGAGAAACTCAAAGGAATTTGGAAGGAGTATTTTGAAGATTTACTAAACCAGAAGGATGCATTGAGGAGGAAAGTAGATGCAAGGAAGGAGGGAGAAACACTGAAAAAAGAAAAAAAAAAACATGGAGAGAAGTGGAGGTAGCACTGGACAAGACGACAGGAGGGAAAGCCCCAGGTTTAGATGAAGCGAGTGTGGAGATGGTAAAGGCAACAGGGGAGGTAGGGAAACAGTGGCTTTATCATGTGTTGAAAGTAATATGGAAGGAGAGGAAGACCCCTGAAGACTGAAAGAAGGGGAATAGGAAAGAACTACAGGGGAGTCACATTGATATGTCACTGTGCAAAGATGTTTGAGAAGATCCTGGAGAATAGAATCAGAAAGAGGGTGGCAGAGAAGTTAAGAGAAGAGCAGTATGGCTTCAGATCAGGAAGGTCCACAGTAGACCTTATATTCGCAGTAAGACAGTTACAAGAGCATCATTATGAGTGGGGTAAAGATCTACTGATGGCCTTCTTGGACTTTGAGAAAGCATATGATTATGTGTGCAGAAACAAGGTATGGAAAACCTTACAGATAAAAGGTGTCTAGAAGCAGACGATAGAAAGAGTGAGGGAGATGTACTATGGGAGTATCAGTTGTGTGAACGTAGGAGGAGAAAGAACAGACTGGTTTGAAAAAAAAAAAAGTGGATTAAGACAAGGAAATGCTCTTCATTGTAGTAATGGGCGAGCTAATGACAAAAGTGGCAAGGAAAACTGGGGAAGTTAAAATGAAAGTGATAATGTTTGCAGATGACTTGTTAATCTGGGAAAAAAAGGAAGAGGATATTCAGGAACAGTTAGATGCATGGGAAGTGAAGGTGAAACAGTATGGAATAAATTTAATGCCAAAAAGAGCGAGATAGTGATCACAACTAGAAAGAAAGAAATACCTATGAGAGGGATAATGCCTGGGGAGGAACAGCTTAGGAAGGTAGAGAGTTTCAAGTACCTGGGAAGTATCATAGAGGAAAGTGGACGAAATGATAAGGAAATAATCAAGCATGGAAGACAAGCAGGAGCATTCCTGAAAAGTATCAGAAGCCTGGTTTGGAGCAAGGATGTCCCTCAGAGAAGCAAAAGAGTGATATACAGGATGTACTATGTACCTATTCTGACGTATGCAGCAGAAACTTGGGTAATGAGGAAGAGAGCGACGACTAGGATACATGCAAGTGAAATGAAATTTCTGAGAAGCAGGATAGAAGTGACAAGCATGGATAAGATGAGAAACGAGAAGGTTAGAAATATAGTTTAAAAAAAGACCCAGTACGGAACAGCATAGAGGCATCTAGACTTTGATGGTATGGACACATGAAGAGAATGACAGAGGAAAGGATACTGAGGAGGATGCAGAAATGGAGATAACAGGAAAACAACCAAGAGAAAGACCAAGAGACAGATGGATAAAAGGAGTGGAGAGGACTGGGCAAGAGTGACGAGGGAGATGTGGTGGAAAGACAAGAGGAGATGTAGACGCTTATGTTCCAAGCAGACCCAGCCAACAACTGTAAACTGCAAATGATGATGATGATGATGATGATGATGATGATGATGAATGTCATCAGAATTCTGCTTCTATTCGGGCATCAGATGGCGTAATTTGCTTGCTAAATTTTCATTCCATAACATCAAATACATAACAAGAATCTCTTATTTTTAAATAGAAGACACCAGTACTACAATAGGGAATGGAGTTGTACTTTTGGACTATAGTTGCAAATACTGGCAATTGTTGATGAAATGTTAATTCCCTCAAACTTGGTGATTAAAACATTCAAGATATATATTTCTCATTATATAATGTTTATGTGAATATATGTAACAGTGAATACAGTAAACAAAATGGTGTGGAAAATTCTTATTTATAAAAGAGATTTTAGATCTAATTCATTACTCGAGTACCTGGCAATGTATTATTATAGATTTCCTCTTCCATTAAATATTCTCAGAAAAACATATTAAAACAAAACTGTAATTAAATTTATAGAAATTGAAATAAGAGAGGTTTCAAGAAAACTAATGGTACACAACTGAAGGAGGCAAGACAAGATAGTAGACTAAACATATCTAATTGTATTACTCTAAAACATGACTCCTCCCATGACTTAGAATACCTGCGTCTTCTCAGAGAAGCATTCTGTCCCGGCAGACCGAAGTAGCCTCGCGGTATCACCATCCTCGCATTGCCCTGCGCGGGGCGTGAGCCACCGTGAGCCAGGAGCATGGTGAGGTGAGCGGCGTAGCCATCGGCAAGTACCGTCGCCAGGGAATGGTGCTTCTTGGAAACTTTTCCCACAATGAAGATCTGTTTGGGCTTCAGACCGATGGATGTGTACACACTGATGTCCTTGCTGCTTCCATATGCAACATGAATCAGTACTCCATGTTCCTACAGGGAAAAGGAAATAGCACATGTTGAATCCAGAAAGAAATATTTTGTTCGAACTGCAAGAATCAAAAAGTAAATACAGTAGAAGCCCAACATAATGTGGTCCAATATACTGTGGATTTGGATTTAACAGGGTGAAGAGTATCTTCGCCCAAATAAATACAGTAATTTTTTATTTACGTACTTGCCTCCCAATGGAGGTAGCCCCAAAGGATCCACAATGCAGTAATAATAAATACTAAAATGATAATTACAATATTAAAAATATAAGAATATTATATAAATGCAGTGAAATGTCGTTAGTACATTCCTCATCAACATGTTTTTCCGTTTAACATGTCGTAAACTCGAAGTTCTGGCTCTCATCGACATCATCATCATTTACAGTTCCAGTTTCCCGGGTACTGCTGGCGAGCCTCTTCCATGCTCTCTTATTGAGATACGTTCTGTTGTTAATGACATCCTCCAGTGTCCTTCCCCGATCTGCAATGTCCATCTTTACGATGTCCATCCAGCGGGTTCTTGGTCTTCCCACCATCTGTTTCCCTGCCACATGTCGCTCCAAGTTAACATATGCTGTCCTTGTTTTTTGCTCCATCCTCATTACATGCCCAAACTACCTCAGTCTGGACATGTTGACCCGATCTAACATCATCATCATCATCATCATCATCATCATCATCATCATCATAATCGGTTTGGCCTTCCAGCGAGCCGGGTAGGGTGTTTGAAAACGAGCATCTTCCAAAGTTACCTATTCAAAAACATTTCGTTGTCCAAGACAGATTCCCAATTCCATCCTCTTCTCTCCATTTCTTCCCTCAGTTGGTCCATCCATCTTTTTCTTGGTCTTCCAGCTGGTCTTCTACCTGTTATTCTCTTTTCCAAATAAGCACATGGTAACCTTGTGCTATTCATTCGTTTAACATGCCCAAACCATTTAAGTCTAGATGACCTAAGTCTTTCCTCCATCGATTCATTTAGACCTAGGTTAGATCGGATCTCATCATTTTTCACATGATCAAGTCGGGTCTTTTGGAGGGCAGTTCTAAGAAATTTCATTTCACAGGCTTGAATCCTACTTTAAACCTTTGATGTTAGTGTGCAGGTTTCCAGAGAATATGTAAGGATAGGAATGAAATATGACTTGTACAGGGTCATTTTTGTTCTTTGTGGGACTTTCTGATCCCATAGTAGGTGTCTAACGATGCTGTAAAAGTTAGAGCCTTTGGTTACTCTGTTTGTTATATCTCTCTCAGCTCTGTTATTACTAGCGATTACGCTTCCTAAATAACTGAATTCGTGTACTACTTCAACTTGGTGGTCCTGTATTTTTATGTTGCATTCTGTATAATGTCTGCTGATTTTTAATGCTACTGTTTTTGATGGGTTCAATTTCATTCCATAGTCATCAAACTTCTTACACCATGCATTCAGATTATTTTGCACTCCCTCCTCTGTTTCATTCGATATTGCCACATCGTCTGCAAACACCAGAGCCTGAAGATCTTTATTACCTTTTCCTTTTAGTTCCTTTAAAATGGTATCCATAACTGCTATGAATAGAAGTGGTGACGATCTAACAATGATGTAATAATCCCAGCTTCCTTCCTAACCACATCATTCCTCAGCTTGTCCAGTTTGGATTTTTGAATTGTGGACATAAGGAACTTCATCTTGGATGCGTGCAACCTTGATAAGTCTTCCTTAGTGAAGGTGCAGATTTCAATACCATAGGTTAAGATTGGTATGAAGTACTGATTGAACATCACCAGCTTTGTTGGTACTTTGGGATCCCAGAGGTGTGTTTGAACTTGCTGGTAACAGTGAGAGCTCTTCTGCACTTTATTTGCCACCTCCTTTGTGGCTGGTGCATCTCAAGATATTACACTGCCAAGGTATGTAAAGCTTTCCACACTTTCTAGTGGATGGTTTCCTAGCATGATGTTCGCTGGTCATCCCTCTCTGTTTATTGCCATCATTACTGTTTTGAGTTTGCTTATCCTGAAATTGAACTTCTGGAACTTAACCTTCCATTCATCGAGTCTCGACTGTACTTCTTCCTCAGTTTCTCCCCAGATCATAACATCAGCAAAGGCCATTGCATTTAGTCCACCAGAGGTCTTCTTGATGTTCTTCATTATGTCATCCATGAAGCTGATAAACAATAATGGGGGTAGTGCACTGCCTTGCTGGATTCCACTTTCGGTCTTGAACCAGGATGAATGTCTGTCACCCAATCGCACACAGCTGACAGAGTTCTCATACAGCTTCTGAACTTTTCTCACTAGTCCCTCTGGCACGTTCCTTTTCCTTAGGCATTCCCATATCTTCTCTCTTGCAGTGCTGTCACATTCCTTCTCAATGTCAAGGAAAACCATAAACAGATCTTTGCCTTTCAAATCTATTAAATCTATATACAAAAATACCTCGCTTATCGCGTCACAAATTTTTGCTATTACCGCTTAGTATGTTCACATTTTTTCTAGACCTGAAAATGTTACTGTATTTGTCATCCCTTCTGAAAGAAACATGACTTCCAACTAGGGTAAGAGCCATCACAACAGTTGTGTGATTGTGGGAAAAGGCCTTCCTGAACTTCAAAGGAGAGCAAGCTGTTAGCCTAACGAATGTTCAGTTTTGCTTTCTGGTTAGCAGAGAGATTGCTGAATAGCAGAGTGAGCCTGTTTGTGCTTGTATTTTGCATTCCATTAAGAATGTAGAAATGTCAATGAATATTGAATTTTCACGACCGCATTGTAATCGAAACAGACTTTCAACGTATTCGGTCGTTTTACGTACATGTAGTACTTGTTGAAGAGATGTAAAGTACAGAACAAAAATGGCCAGCCGGACACCGGGAGGTTGTGGGTTCGGATCCCACTGGTGCCCGGCTGGCCATTTTTATTCTGTACTTAACATCTCTTCAACACGTACTACATGTACGTAACACGACCTAATACGTTGAAAGTCTGTTTCGATTATAATGTAGAAATGTATTCTGTGTTGAGTGGTACAGTGAAGTGTAGCTAATATTTGTTGCGTGATACGGTATCCTATATCCGGATTAGGAACATCTTTGCGTGAAATTGACTAGCGTCGTGCATATTTGTCTCGTGATAGCCTAGTTACGGATATGGAAAGTGTTTTGAAGTTCTTTAATAATGAAGACAAAATTAAAATCTGTCAGAAAGTGGACTGCCATAAGCGCACAGAGGTCGCGAATATTGAAGCTTGCACCTTTGAGTTTCGACTCGATCGCTCAAGTTGGTTGAAGTTTTGTTTGATTCAAAATGGCGGCCAAAGTCATTCCTCGCAGTTGCGCATGGTTGAGTGTAACCTCCAATTCATCGTCTAAGAGTGTGACCAGAAAATAATGTTTAACCTTTTAAGTGCTGAGTTACCAGTTGACTGTTTGGTACCTCAGTGCTGAGTTTTTCATTCGTATGTAAAAAATTTTGTAGAAGCCTCAATTTTTAACTTATCAATGGGGTAATTAGCTTAAAATGTTTATAAATGTTGGTTGTTTATAAATCTAAATACAAATGGAAAATCCTACACTTATGTTCAATATCATTTTGAGAGAAAACAAAATTACACTTATGTGCCCATGCATGCATTATCTTTATACAAAGTAAAGAGCCCAAAATATTATTATTTCCTAAAATTTGCAGGCAACTAATACATGTAACTTCTTAGAAGTATATAAGTTGATATTTTTTTTTTATTTTTTTTTTGCTAGGGGCTTTACGTCGCACCGACAGAGATAGGTCTTATGGCGACGATGGGATAGGAAAGGCCTAGGAGTTGGAAGGAAGCGGCCGTGGCCTTAATTAAGGTACAGCCCCAGCATTTGCCTCGTGTGAAAATGGGAAACCACGGAAAACCATCTTCAGGGCTGCCGATAGTGGGATTCGAACCTACTATCTCCCGGATGCAAGCTCACAGCCGCGCGCCTCTACGCGCACGGCCAACTCGCCCGGTAAGTTGATATTTTAAAATACTTTCCAAACCTGGAATGTGGTGATAGTTAAATGTTTTCTACTGGTTGTTTGTGATGCCGATTTGTGCAGCTATCTGCCCCAACTCCACTGCCAAAAAAAATTCCTAAAAAATCAATGATTTTTGGGTTGTGATCAAACACTTCTTGGCCCTCAGGGCCTGTCACAGTTACTTGAAACTCTGGTGAAGAAAAGTAATCCATCCACCATGAAATTAGTGATAAAATAGCTTTTGTACACACCGTGTTTTTCTTCTTTCATTTAGAAGGAGGCTCTGTTTCTCTCTCATATACAATATTTTCGGCACTCTCTCTATCACTCTCACTTTCAAAATCACTTAACAATTCCTTAAAATGATTATCTCCATCATCACTTTCCGCTGTGGTTAATAACTGAAAGATTCTGTGATCCGAAATAACATAACTGTAAGAGCAACTAAATTGTTGTTCCGCCATGTTTGTTTACGTCACAGATGAACTCCACAGACGTCTACAAGAAGCTCTGTAAGTTACTTCGCGAAGCTATAATCTCTGATCAGTTAGTTCTACATAATGCCCAACAGATGGCAGAACATGTCAGAGATCAAATTCGCACTCAAAAGTGAACCGGGAAACTCAAAAAATTTAAAATTCTCATGCACCGTCTATAGACGGGCGTAGCACTGGTGGACCGGCCACGTCAGCCCGTCTATAGGCGGGTGTAGCACTCATCGGGTTAATAACCCACTGCTCCGAAATAAAAGTCTCCTACTAATATTTGTTTTAGAAGGAGTGTGATCTGCAATATTACTTTGATATTTTTGTTGGCTCCTGTGTACATGTTTTCAAATTTATTGTCTGGTGTTTTTCCCATGTTTTAGTTTACCAGTCCTCATTATTTTATAATCCCCAGCGGAAAAGGTTTTCATATTTGTTCTCTCATGTTTTTCACACCTTTTAATACTTTCCTCTCATCTTTAGAAATGGTAGATAGGCCTATATTTTTCACTGTACCCACGGATACATGACGTAAAATGCCGTTATGTTGGAAAAATCTTATCTGGTGTTTCCATATCCCTGTTGGATAGCTTTTATTCGTACATTCATTAGTACATTTTCTCGCTTAATGTCTTAACAAGGTTTCACTGTACTGTATACTGTTAAACAACATTTAGAGGTGTGGATTAAGATGGTGATTGAGAATTTGACAATTCTTCTTTAGAACTATGGTTACTATCTCATCTCATACAGAAGTTGGAATGTTATTTAGTTCTTCTTCCAGGTTGAACCGTGTTGTTGTTTTCTGTACATTACGTACAGTTTGCCAACGTTTCAAATACATTGCAGTATTCTCCTTGATTCGAGGTAATCTGTCTAATAAAGCTGCCTGCGTAGTGTTGAACGAGCCTTTGCCATCGTTGTTTGTCCAGGAATGCCTCCTCTCTCACCACTGACACCCAGTTCCCTCCTCTTCTCTCCACATCGTCTCTCAAACTCTAATATTCGGAAAAAGTGAGAGATATACGGAGTCGTGGCATCTATTTTTTTTCTCGCGAACAGGAGACAACATGGAAAATCTAAGGTAAGCATTTGGAAATGTACGGTATGTACTTGCGTATGATGCCACTAGATGGTGTATGTAAACAACAGTGGGGGTCTAAGCATGCCCCCAAGTTCAGTGTGTGAGTGAAAGCATCACAAAATGGAAGTCAACAAGCAGGAGCAACGATCGTATATTAAAACAGCAGTTCTCCGCGGCAGAAATACACGCCAATGCCATGCAGAGCTGCGGGAAGCATTAGGTGTGTGACTATGATCTAATCCCCAAAGTCAAGAAGCTACTACGTGGACAACGGTTTGCTAACAAAGAGGACATCGTAACAGCATTTGAGAGAGAGGTGTCACACATCAGCGATACACATGCAGCGAATGGTAATGTAATGGTTATAGCGTCCGCCATGCCAACTCGCTACGTGCCGGAGGCGTCACCATATCGGCCCCAACCCCCTTACGCTCGAGCGCGCCAATCACGAGCAACACTTAAGCGTTAGGCCGGCCTTTTCGCCTCCGTCCGCGGTCCCACAGCAGAGGACGACGGACATTACTCGACTATCGATCTGGAGTCTTCCATCTCGCAAGGTTCCTGGATACGTCTAACATCCGGCCTGTTCCAGAAGGGTCGGCACAGCTATATAAGAGAGGAGTGACTTGCCTGGAGTGAGTGAGAGTTAGACAGAGTGAGTGAGTGAGTGAGTGAGTGAGTGAGTGAGTGAGTGAGTGAGTGAGTGAGAGCGAGCAAGAATGAGTTCACTGGTGTGAGTTAGCGAAGAGCGCAGTCAGTGATAGCCTGGGCTGAGATGTCAGCGTGATGGAGTATCTACCTGTTGGAGCTGAGGACTCGTTCCTGTTTCCCTGATGTCGTGTGTGTGAGTCTCTTGGAGCTGGCTGCTGGAGAAGAACCTTGGGTGTTCTGGAGCAGCGCGGCACTGGGTGTGACGAGTGTGACTGAGAGGCTGAGAGAGTGTACTGTAAATAATCGATGTGTGTGTGTGTGTGTGTGTGTGTGTGTGTGTGTGTGTGTGTGTGTCATTGTAGATGGGACATGAGAAACTAAGAGAGAGAGAGAGAGAGAGAGAGAGAGAGAGAGAGAGAGAGAGCGCAAACCGTGTAAGTGTGCAACCGTGTACTTGTGTAAGTTGTAAGCTCGGCTATCGTGTGTGTGTGTGTGTGTGTGTGTGTGTGTGTGTGTGTGTGTGTGTGTGTGTGTGTGTAAATCTGCAATTGTAGTGCTTAGTTAAAAAAATCTTAGAAACAGGACGCTACCAGGTTCTGTATGCATTTATTCATTTATTTACCCAGCCAACATATTACAGTATTCAGCACCTGCCCCACCTTTGCAAACGCATAGTGGAAACCCTGGGTGATTATTTTAAAGGTCTGTAACCAGTGGAGACCTGTCCTTTGTACGTAGTCTTGTGTATTTGCTGTCTATACCACAATAAAACAATGTTTACCAATGGCCTGTGTTCTGTCACTTTCCTACGAGAATCTCTCGAAGTCAGAATTTGTCTTCAGGCACTATGCATAAGTACATGCCCTATATTTTCAAATGCATATCTTAGATTTTCCGTGTTGTCTCCTGTTCGTAAGAAAAAAAGTAGTTGCCATGACTTATGATTAATGGTTATGAATTTCATGTTTTTGGTTCGTATTGAACTGAGAATAATATATAAGTAATAATAATAACAACGTAAACGTTTCCACCTTTTCAATACTAAAATATATTCACAAAATTATAAATTACACGGTACTAGTTTCGACCCATCTAGGGGTCATCATCAGCCGTATTGGAGCAAAGATCACTTTTGGCGAAATCCTAAGAAATGTTATTCGCCAAAAGTGATCTTTGCTCCAATACGGCTGATGATGACCCCTAGATGGGTCGAAACTAGTACCGTGTAATTTATAATTTTGTGAATATATTTTAGTATTGAAAAGGTGGAAACGTTTACGTTGTTATTATTATTACTTATATATTATGACTTATGACTCGACCCTCGTATAAATGACTAAATTCTCCTCTTTCCATCAGGGCTTAGGTACACAATAATTTGGAGTGCTTCTTTCCATTTCTCTCTCACCAAAGAAGGTCGTACCAAAAATTCTGAACCAACAATATTTTCCTTCCATGTGTGTATAATATTAGCAGTCTCATAACGTATCGCTTTCAATGTGTATTTGTAACATTTTCAACCAGGAGGACTACAGTAGCAGTCTGGAAAGAGCTGTGCCGAATAGCCAATCGACTGCTGTAGCAGTTGTGTGTTGCTCAGCTTTTCTGTGCTTCGCTACGGTAGATTGCTGGAAAAGTTCAACCTTCATGATATCTAGCTAGAGAGTCTAGTTACTAAAACAGTCATCAGAGGTCAGGGGCAATCAGGGGCAATGTCTATCTTTACACTTGTCATTTTCCGCACAATTGCTGTTCACTGCCATGTCTATACGTATCGCCAATGCATTGTGGTATCGGATTTCAAAATGCATGAGAAATGGTACAGGATGGATAAAGCTCTTATCCTCATATCAGGTTGTGAGTCTCAAGAAAATGAAGATGAGAAAGATTTAACTGTGCCAATGCCGTGTCCAAAGCCATGGATCTAAAGCTTTGCATAAACAAAATTGACTAAAATATATGCAAAGATATTTGTTTGAACTAGATTTTTTTTAGTATTCAACCTGTCGTGTCTTAACACATGAAAAATGTGAGTGAGTGGAAATTATCCTGTATAGCAAACACGGCCAATAGCCCTAGGCACTCATCCTCCAGGCCATGCTTCCACTCTCGTTTTGCCAGAGTGAAAAGATTAAACTGCATAAATAGTCAACTGCAAATTTTTCTACTTTGACATTCCACAAGAAGTATCAGAAGCCACACATTCAAATGCTGATGAATAGTTTTAAACCACTTATTCACAAGTTGCACAAATCTTTTGAGCTTTCATCTCACCTGAATGAGATTCTTTAGATACACAGCTTTGTGTCCAAGGGGGTCTGTCGAAAGGCCATCAGCGAAGGACACAAGACCGTGAGGAAAGTTGTGCTGCGATAACCACGACACAACCTTCTGTTGCTGCATATCGGGCCGACCGGTTATGTAGATGATTAGATATCCCAGCTCTTGCCAATGTCTGCAAGAAAAGAGATAGAAAGACTCAGTTTCTGTGATTTATTTCCAACAAAATCATGTAGCTGCCCTCTGATGAGGAGTATACAACCATACTGAAGAATTATTTACTTTGTAAACAAGGGTGGTTTGTTAGAAAACAGTGTCAACAGGATTCAATCATGAAGCTTTCCAGTATTATTATTATTATTATTATTATTATTATTATTATTATTATTATTATTATTATTATTATTATTATTATTATTATTATTATTATTATTATGTTGAAATTCAACGGCAATGGAGACGTGTGTTCAGAACAGAACCATCAATGCGAGTGACAATTGCTCACATTCAATAATAATAATAATAATAATAATAATAATAATAATAATAATAATAATAATAATAATAATAATAATAATAATAATAATAATAATAATAATAATAATAATAATAACAACAACAATAATAATGATAATGTACACTGACAGCTAAACTGATCTGTAAAGGAAAATATGATTATGAAAAGGCTCAGCTTGAGACCACTGAAGAAACCTTGATTTTTACCACGCTTTTATATCTAGTCTTATTGGCTGCTAAGCCACTTTGCTATGTTTCCAGGACAAAAATAGCAATCTTATTCTGAATAATAATGACAACTGTGAACGATTAACTCAATACTTTGGGTCCTTATTAAACTGCCCTCCTCCAGCATCATCCTTCATTTCACCTGATTCTTTTCGTTCTGATCGAGAAGAAACCACTCATATCATTGCATCACTCTCCAACAATTCTAAAAGCTGCCTACCGACGAGCTCTCGACCGCAATCACCCCTCCCTAAACCACCTCCTCAATGGCCCCCCCCCTCCCCACATTTGATCCAAACACCTTTCCACTTATACGCTCCCTGCCCCCAACCTGAGGTGATGCCACCCTGAGGACTGTGACCACACTACACCACCTCCCACTCTCCAACCCCACCTCACCACCCACAATAGCCCCATCCCCCAATAGTAATAATATAATACATGACACACTTGGGAGCACGCACACGCGTCCTCACCACTGCTCCTTGAATCCAGTGTCCTCCTGCCCTGTGTGCAGAATCCACATCACAGCCAAATATTTATTTTATTTTTTATTTTATTTTATTTTTTATTTTATTTTATTTTATTTTATTTACCACAATGTAACAGAAGAAAAAACCCTGTGTCCATGTTATTTTATTTTTCTAACCTATAAACAACTGAGTATTAATTTTGTATTAATCTGTAATAGAAACAACCAACATCTGTATATTATTCAATAGATCCAACTGTCAGGTTCGAGCACCATAGCGGTCAGCCAGGAGGAGGTTAATCTAGGAAAGATTAACAAATACAAACCCACTATCCCTTACAACAAATCAAAATACCACCATCAAGAAATTGAAATAATAGGGATAATGGTCAGAGCTCGCGGTACCATACCTCGTCACTTCGTCGCCACATGGAAGCGCTTCCAACTCCCAATGAAGCTCATCCCCGAAATCGCGACCCTCGTCCCCCGAGCCTCCGTCAAGATCATGAGGCACCACCTCGAAAGCTAGGTTAGAATTTTCTTTAATTAGATATGTACAGAAAATTGATATGTTTTACCTTGTTCTTAGCGGCAGCCTGTAAATACAGGAGGTCTTTCCAAAATAAATGGAAATTATATAATGAACCCTTATGACCACATAGTATTGTATTTAATTTCTGTGTAATCATTTTATTTATCTACCCTTTAAACAATTAAGTACTAATTTTGTATTAATCAACCAACATCTGTATATATTGTAACATGTAATATAATGAACCCGTATGACCATACTGTATTCTATTTAATCCCTACGTAATCATTTTATTCCTCTACCCTATAAACAATTAAGTATTAATTCTGTATCAGTCCAAAAATATTGTAATAGCATTTCGTTAACCTGCTACAATGTACCTCCCCAACACCAATTTAAACTATTAATTGTAATTGTATTGTAAATACTGTAACAGCACACTGTACTGTAATACAGTTGAACCTGCCCTAGCGGACACCCTTATTCAGCGGACACCACCCTATATGGACAATTTTCCTCGGAACCGATTTTATTTTACATAAGACAAGTGTTAAATTGGCCTCATTTAAGCGGACACCTCGAACTCTGGACAGTGGACATCGCCATTTGTCCCGTCCACTTGACTTAAGCGGACACTTTACACGTTGCAGGACAATTTATTATGCCGGACCACGTGTCATCCTTTCTTTTAAAACCATTCTTCAAATGTAAGGAAATCCCTTTTGAATGTTTGCACTATTTCGAGTGCAAGGGGAGAGAAGGTACATCGGAATGCAGTTCTACCTAGTGGTGTATGGGCCTATTCCGAGAATTCTAATTGTCCAGAAATGCTGCCAGAGACTGTTGACTCACAAGTTACCTGGGGATTTTCTTCCCTTCTTGCATCATTCTATTCATAACTCGGATTGTCGCTGATAAGGTCGAGCTCAGGTAGTCAACTTGAGAAGGAAAGGACAGTACAGGCGCTAATTAGCGAGACAGAAATACCGTAGCATTTCAGTTGTCTGTTAAACATGAGTAACAATGGATTACTTCACGAAGCTGTAATGTTTGTAAATGATGTAAAATCACTTGTAACAACCGTCTATGAAATACTAACACAGAAATGACTTAGAATAATAAAAATAAAGATATGTATGCTTATATTTAAGGTTTGATTATTTTTACAAACTTGTTTTAGCGGACACCTCTCGTAACGGACATTTTTCCTCGGAACTAACGGTGTCCGCAGAAAGGAGGTTCGACTATATATTGTAATAATGTTTTATTAACCTACTAATGTACCTCTCCAATACAAATTTAAATTGTGTACTATCAACTGTAAATAACAAAGGAGAAAATAAATGATAGGTAAAAATCCCCTCCCCTCCCTCCTCTACAAAGTCAATCCACACCTCCCTGTGACCTACTCCCACAACCCACCAAATCTCCACAAATCTCCGGGCCAGAGAGAAGGCATCACCTTCTGAGTGGCCCGCCCCTCCGCCCCATCGAGGAGGGGAATCAAAACCTCTCAAATGGAACTAGAATTAGTTGCTAAAAATAGCTGATCCCAATTTTATTGCCAGAATGGAAAAACTCCTTCACGATATATGAGAATCAGAAACTATTCCTAAGGGGTGGCAATCATCTCTTATACATACCCTGCATAAAAAAAAAAAAAGGCACTAAGGGGAATGACAGAACAGTTTCTAGTATAGGGCACAACATTGACCTGCCAGCCATATGACCTGCAGATATTGGAGTGGCACATAATCAACATGACGCCATCCTCAGCTGTAATGCTTAGCTTTCTTGACCATCTCTCATTTCAGACAGTTTTCATTACCTTTAGTTGTACAATTTTATGCTGGAGTAGTCACCAGCTAGATAATGTGGGATATGTGGATATTCCTCTCACAATGCAGAATATAAGGCTGGACATGGAGATTAGCAAGAGGGTGAAACAGGGCAATGTATTCTACCAGACAGTGAGAAAACTTGTGTGGAATAAGGAAGTACCAAGGAAGTGTAAAGAGATAATGCACAAAATGTATTATGCACCCATATTGACATACACAGCTGAGACTTGGACAGTGACAAGCAGGAAGGAGAGTAGATATCAAGCCGGTGAAATAAAATACAGTCAAAAGTGGTTAAAATGTCCCTCTCTAGCGCGTTTCTCTGGTTATTACATCATTATTCCAAAGTCCCAGTTGCATGACCTATTAAGTATATGCTAAAGAAACCTGGATACCCTTTCCCACGGACTATCTTTGACTCATTGTCTGGCGAAACCTGAGTTTGCTTGTCAGGTATAGATGTGGAGTACCTTCACTAAATAATTTATTCTGTAAAAACCACTTAAGATACCACTTTCAGATTTTGTAACAATGGAAAAGACACTATAATTATTCTAAAATGATACAATGAAGTCGTCACCTAATTACACGCAAGACCCTCCTCCCTGTTCAGAATGATACATCAAGAAGCATCCAATATGGTGCATAATGTTAAATTGCTTGTTCTTGAAGTCAGTCTGAATTGCTGGACCTGATGGAGCTCTTATTTTCTTGGTAATGCAGAGAATGAAGGAATCCACCCTGAATCTGCCAATTTATTTCATTTTTGGGGTCCGTCAGATGAAGATATTAAAATAGCAAATCATACTGCCTCTCGGACATGCAAATTATAAACCATTTTTCACTGAATGGGATTGGAAGATAAATTGACATTAGTTGGAATATTACCGTATTTACGCGTATAATCCCCGCCACCGAATAATCTCCACACCCTAACTTTAGGGAGGCTTATTTTGAAAAAAAGAAATGCCAACTTTGATGCAAAAAACCGCATCCCAATTTCGTGCCTCAATTTTTTTTTAAAAATGTGTGGGTATTATTTGCGTGAATATGCGTATTTACGTGAATAATCCCCACCACTGTATTTACGTGAATAATACCCGCCACCGAATAATCCCACACCCTAAATTTAGGAAGGCTGATTTTGAAAAAAAAAAAATGTGAACAATGACGCAAATAAAACCTGCACCCCAATTTTAAAAAAAAATGTGCGGGTATTATTCATGTAAATATGGTATGTAATTAAGTAGAGGCTCATAGTACGAAACATAATTAACTGGAGGATTAAAATTGATAATTATGTTTTGTACAAGTAGGCCTAATATTTTAAAAGTAGACGGTACCTGAATGAACATTTCCTGTCCTGTGCCGTATTTCAATTTCCCTCAGATTCATATCCTATCCCAACTGCTTCCCATACCATTTTTATTATCATACCTACAACTTCAAACTCACTACAACTGCATTTGTCTACGTATTAATCTAATTTGTAACAAATATCCTCTGCAGTCAACTGGTTATGAGCAGCCATGTGTTTACATTCAGTCAGCTGTCTGTTCTATCTAAGAAAACGTATAAAAGAACACTTTATTTTAGGATTCCGTGCATGCCAGTTGTATCTAGGAAGCGTAGGGAATTAACTGGTTTCAAAAAGTTATATATTTAGCCGACAGATGGCAGAGGAAGTTGGTTTGAAAGTCGAGTACGCTTTACTACGCAACCCGCGGGAGACAATGTGCGACTCCAGTACGCTTTACTATGCAACCCGCGGGAAAGAGTTATGCACCCATACTGACATAACAACATTTTCTATTAATAACTGATATACAGTTTTGTACGCATTTTCATTTACAGAGTTGTAAAGAGGCTCACCTGACAATGTCCACAGCTCCAGCTCTCACTTTGGGATCCCGCCCTGTGACAGACATGCTGGCTGTGAACGAGCCATCGATACTGAACACCACACACTCAGTTTTGGGTGGCACCACAGCCATGTAGAAGTCCACACAAGTATGGTCTCCTCTGGAAACAGAAACGAAACAGTAAAATCAATAACAAGTTTTTAACAGACAATTTGAGATGATTACCATATTTACGCGAATAATACCCGCCACTGAATAATCCTGCACCCTAAATTTAGGAAGGCTGATTTTGAAAAAATCAAATGCTAACATTGACACAAATAAAACCCGCACCCCAATTTCGTGCCCCAAATTTTTTTAAAAATGTTCGGGTATTATTTGCGTAAATACGGTATTATGAGGGCAGAGAGAGATACAAGAATGAAACACTGATACATATTTGCTGATGATGATATGATTTGGTATTTCTGGATATAAAGGAAACTTCTGAGTCCTGTACACACCGCTGGTCCCATGGTGTAAGGATAGACTGATTGTTTCTTACACACACGACGTGAAATGCACTCATGTCAAAATAAAATTTGTCAAACATTTCTATATCCCTGGTTGATATTTGCGTATTCAATTGCACGTTTTCTTGTTTAACACGTTCTCTTTCCTTATCCCCTGCAGAAACATCTTAACAAGGTTTTACTGTACGTGATACGATATCGCACTCTGATGAGTATGGCTCTCTTCCTTGGGTACCACCAATCATTTATTTGGGTTCTTAGGCAATTGGAGAGTCTTATCCTGGATGAATATTTTTTAAATTAAAAAAAAAAATCGAATTGGCCTTACGTCGCACTGACACAGATAGGTCTTATGGCGAAGATGGGTCAGGAAAGGGCTAGGAGTGGGAAGGAAACGGCCATGGCCTTAATTAAGGTATAGCTCCACCATTTGTCTAGTGTGGAAATGGGAGGTGGTGGTGGTGATTGTTTTAAGAGGAAGTGGAACTAGGCAATCATCCTCTATATAACACTAATCAGAGAGAAAAATGGAAGGGATCCAACACTTCGAAAAATGAAGGTATCGGCCAAAGAAAGACGACGGCCACATAGAATGAAAGACTCGCTAGCCTTCGCAAACCTAACTACGCCGGGTTCGGAAAAGAACAAGAGTTGACCAAGTGAAGTCAGATATGATAGATGAAAGTCAGGAGGCTGGCATAAGTAAGTGAAAGCAATGCCAGGACTCAGCTAGGGGATCCGTGGTCGCCAAACCACGCTCCAAAGTTCAGAGCCCCTGGGGCCCCTTTTAGTCGCCTCTTACGGCAGGCAGGGGATACCGTGGGTGTTATTCTACTGCCCCCACCCACAGGGGGATGTGAAAATGGGAAATCATGGAAAACCAACTTCAGGACTGCTGACAGTGGGGTTCGAACCCATTAACTCCCGGATGCAAGCTCACAGCTGTGCGCCCCTAACCGCACGGCCAACTTGCTCGGTGGAAGAAGAACAAACTCTTCCACATTGGTGACACACACTTTCAAGGTCAAAAGCCATTAACTAACAGCTGTTTCTCATGAGGAGCACCCTCCTAGCATTTTGTTTAACAGTTTTGAGTCTCTGTCTTAGTTGTTTGAAATGCTGAGGGGCTACATGGATAAGTCAACACCATGTCAGGCAGTTAGCTGAACAGTCAATACTCAGTCCTCAACCTACATAATATGGGATCAATTCCATCCAACCGCAAGACTGGCTTGACAAAGTCTAATGCATTGTTTGCGGAACATTGGCACTTATCAAAATGTGACTGGTCAAACTGTCAAAACTCGGAAGGAAGGAAGGAAGGAAGGAAGGAAGGAAGGAAGGAAGGAAGGAAGGAAGGAAGGAAGGAAGGAAGGAAGGAAGGAAGAAGAGGATATTGCAGGAAGCAATAGCAGAACAAGGAAATAAACAGATATACTTGCCTGACAACCATCTTGATAGGATACATGCCATAACCCAAAGCCTTGTCTTCAGGAATGGTGTACGTGACACGACCTGTCTTATCGGTAACTTCTGTTGCCAAGTGTGTCCACTCTCCTGCTGGTGCATCTTTCATGACGTTTATGTCTACCTTCTCCCCTGAAAATAAATAATTCCATTATTGACACAAGAGAGGTATTTCAGTTAACATCAAAGTTAGGAAGCAAAATAGGAATATACACAAAGAATAAGTACAGTGAACACCAACACCAATAGAAAGGAGAGACAAGAACACACTCCCTATCTTCACATGCTTTAAGCCCAGCTCTTCCACATCTATTTCTTCTTAGCCACCAACGGACTTGTTTCTGGTCCTGAACTTCAACGTAGGAACAGGAACAACCCATTGAAGGAGTCATACTTTCTATGAATCAGAGACATGGACACTCAAGTCTGACGTCACTAGATGATTATCGACATTAGAAATGTGGGTATTATAAGAATGCTTCCAGTCTCCTGGGTTCATAAGGTTTCAAATAATCAAGTACTGCAAGGAGGTAATGCAAGGTGTGAATTTTCAAGAATAGTGAAATGCTGGAAAATCTCTTCTTGGTCACTTTTTAAGAGGGGAAAAATATGTTTCTGCAAATAATACTTCAGGGTGAATGGATGGTTGCTGCAGACCCGAAAGGAGAATATTGTGTTTAGAGTGGTGCTTTCATGGCCCGTAATTGTAGACACAATAAGCTTTTGGGCTTTTGCCATGTCAAGAAAAGCAAGGTAAAATTCTTTAAGTTTCACAGAGAACTTTGCGCCATGCCTTCAGAAGAAAATATGGACTGTTCACGAGGAAAACTTCTCCAATAATGAAGGCCTGAATTTAAAAATGCTTTACCAATGGCGTCTAATGTTGAAGTTCTTCAGAAAGCATGTGCTAAGAGTGTAGAAGCATTGGTGGTTGGCCATCATCACAGATGGGCAGGACATGTGCGCTGTATGAATGTCACCAGACTACCGCGCCAGCTCAAGACCATGGGGTGCCCCGCTGAGACATTTCAAAGACCAACTGAAACAATCCTTAAAGATGGCAGAAATAAACCCACAAACCTGGGAAACAATTGCCAAGCACAGTTTACTTTGGCGGCAAAGTGTCTGTGCCTCAGTTCAACACTTCGAACAAGAACGCCGCAGACATGAAGATATTAAGCGACATGAACGCAAACTTCGCCAAACCCAGCCAAGATCTCCCCCCGTCCCTCAGCTGCGCAATGTGTGGACGAACGTTCTACGCAAGAATTGGCCTGTACAGTCACCGGAAGTTCAAACACAAACTGCTGTGAATTGAAGTGAGCTATTAGCCAGGAAATCTGTAAACTCGGAAACAAGTAACTGCCGACGATGATGATACTAAGTGCTACTATCATTTGTCATCAGATGGCACACTGTAAGCTGGCCTTCCAGGTGGGAGCTGTTGACACCATCTAAGCTCCAATTAAGATGTTTCTTGTAACAGCTTCATCGGTTAATTCCTCTGGTTTGGGGACTAGGTGTGTGTACTGTATTCAACATTAGACTTCATCCTGGGTAGAGCCCCATCCTTAACGATATGCAGATTGCCCATGGGCATTACTGTGAAATATCTGCACCAGGTCTCCCTGGATGCCATTTGCTGTTATTTCTTATTTATTTACATTTTATTGCCTGCACTGGACCACTTTAGCCAATTTTATAAAAAAACGTTTCTCAGTTTTCTGTCAGCCCAATACTTCTTCATTCTCTCGGATCATAACTTTGTTTCTTTGTCTGAAATCACCCGTCCACTTGTCCGTCTGTTGATCTTGGTTCGTAGTCTGTCTGTCTATCTGTCTGTAAGTTCCTTGATTTTGTCTGTTTTGTTTTTAAAACATCCATTGTAATTTGTAGTTCACTCATATCTTCTTAATGTCACTCTTACTATTCTGTAACTTTTCAGTTATTCTCCTGATGATTGAATGAGATTTGTTTCTTCCAGATTGTGCTCATTACTGGTTCCATTTCCTTGTAGACCATTTTATTAGAAACTAGTCTCCTATGTCCATTTTCCTCGTAGTTTTTGTTTATGCATCTTCTTCTTCTTCTCCTTCTTCTCCTTCTTCTTCTTCTTCTTCTAATCTTGAGTATACTATCTATTTGTGCAGTGTTAGTTGTTTTGAAAACTGTTTCCCTTGCATATGATATTTCTGGTTGTGTAATTATTATTATTATTATTATTATTATTATTATTATTATTATTATTATTATTATTATTATTATTATTATTATTATTATTATTTTTAGAGAGAGTAGTTTACATACCTGCTAGTGTGATCATATCGAGAGGTCCGTACATGAAGCGAGCCACCAGGTGTTGAGGAGCACCTTCTTTCACAATCACGTCATTTGCTCGATGATTTGCTGCTACATTCTAGAACACAATACATGGTGTTATATCAGGAAATACATAACTGATGAACAGCTAAAAGATTTAAACATATATAATGACAATCTACTGTGGCCACAGGAAGCAACAGACACCGAGACAAAATAATTTGTGGAAACACAAAAGAACCAAGACAAATTCCAAATTTTCAATTGACACAGATGGGCTCTGTTCACATAAATCCCAGTTTCCCTACAAGAATTTATTCTCTCACCCCAACAAGCTTCATTTTGCCTCTCAGCTTCATCAGGGTAGCAAATACCCATACTGATTGAGGGGGCCATTATCAAACAGGTATTCCATTTTGGTGTGAGAAGTTACCAGATATGAAGAATCTTGGATAAACATGGGAAAAAGGAAGAGTAGAAAGATAAAAAGTTATACCTATGGTAGAACACAAGGGACAAAGGACTATAGCATAAGAGAAGAGATTCACATGGATAGATTCTACTGGAAAAAGCTAAAACGTTAGTTGTATTCACAAACTACAGAATCTTCACCTTAAGCTTAACAGAAGTCCTCTTTTTAATCCACTTCTCCCGTGGTTGACTCGGACTGAATGTAGGTACGTCTTTCTCCTCCTGGTTTATGGTAGGAACCATATCGTAACGACCAAGCTGGAGAGAAGAGAAATACATTTTAATGCTGGAGTGCTTGAAAATCAAACTTATAACAGATCTATGGAATGTATTTGAACATGCACCTACCTGCCTGAGTATAAATGCAATTACATCCGACGACTCCCAGTAACTTGCATGGAATAAGTGTGGAAGTGCATTAGTGGGGAAGTTGGCGAGCCCTTCGGGACAGTAAAGGGCATAATCCAACCTCTTTACACCCCACCATTTTTGTGTTACTGTGAACATACAAAGAGTTTTAGGGTTTTGCAAATCTACTGTATAACACTAAAAACTATAACACATTCATTGCAGATGTGTGGAGGACGGCATACTCGGCAACCTGAGCACGTGCGTTGTGAGGAAAGGTCTGAGTTTATTTTGTGTATCATGGGAAATATATCTGCAACATATTAACGCATACAAAATTTTGAAATCTCCAATAACATTTTTTTACACTCAACGAGAACCTTGTGTCGAGAAATCAGCATGAGCCTCGCCACATTGAATATGGCAGAAACAGAATCAATTCAAGACAAAAGGCTTGAACTGAGAAGAGCTTTTGACAAATGGAGCAAGAAAGAGCACAAAGCAAAGGTGTAGTCCTATTTAAACAGTATATTCCAGCGAAGGATTCGTGATCATAAAGGTCTTGCAGTGAATGGCGTGATGCAATAAAAATGAATGCCAATGTTTCTGCTGTGCATACTGTACCTGGTAGATCCCAGGGCAACAGCCTCTGTCGGCTCTGCCACAGAGAGTTCGAAGCTCTTTCACATGTCCTGGGAGCCAGTCCACATGGTGAATTACTACTCACCTCACGCCATAATGTAGCCAGATCAATGATAGCTAACGCTTTGAGAGGACAAGGTTACAATGTCTATGAAGAAGTACATGGTCTCTCTAACAGAGGAAGCAACTGACACATTGACATTATTGCTTTTTAAGCCATCCTGTTCTGAAGGCTTCATCATTGATCTAACAATTAGATTTGAGACCAACGAAAATCAGCCAGAAGAGGTTGATGCGGAAGACAGGAGAATTTATGAAGAAATGGTAGACTTCAATAATAATAATAATAATAATAATAATAATAATAATAATGTTATTTGTTTTACGTCCCACTAACTACTCTTTTACAGTTTTCGGAGATGCCAAGGTGCCGCAGGAGTTCTTTTACGTGCCAGTAAATCTACCGACACGAGGCTGACGTATTTGAGCACCTTCAAATACCACCGGACTGAGCCAGGATCGAACCTGCCAAGTTGGGGTCAGAAGGCCAGCGCCTTAACCGTCTGAGCCATTCAGCCCGGCAAGCAAAAGTATAAGCTCTCATCCATCTCTGTAATCGGCTTGATGTTAGGTGCTCGAGGAACCATACCTACATTTTTTGTCAACTTCTGCAATACCTTTGGGTTGAATAGAGATTTCATCCATAACATCGCGATTACCACATTCAAGAAGTCCATCATGATCTTCAAGAACCATGCTTGCGGACCTCAAATAAATGTTTGACGAGCCTCACTCGTTTGTCTACACTTAACATCATACAATCGCATTATCTACTGTATCTATAACCATTATTGTTGTTAAGGTACTTTTTGTCCTTGGGCAACCAGCAGCTGTTGCAGGAAGATTGTATAATAATATAATTAAAAATAATAATAACTTCACAATGTTCTCTTCTCTGCTCACCTGCCATGGCATTTTTTCTTCTGGTGAAGCTTGCATCCTTTTAGCCCTCAAAATATTGATGGAACTGAATTGTTGGCCATCCGGGCAAAATATGTACAGAAAAAAATAATAATGCAACAGGCAGAAATTATTATTTCGATTTCCAGTATTTTGCAGAACTTTTTGCAATAATGGTATAATAATCAAAACTCTGAGATTTGACGATGATATTGTTATTCTGTCTGAGTCTGCAAAAAATCTGGAGAAATTGTTGAATGGTATAGACACAGTCTTGGAGAAAAAGTAGAAGAAGAAAATAAATCCAAAACACAGATACCGTAATGGAGTGCAGACCAGTGAAGTCTCGTGATGCAGGAAATGTTAGCTTAGGAAATGAAGTCTTAAAAAAAGCAGATGAATACAGTTATTAGGGTAGAAGAATAAATAATGGTGGAAGAAGTAAGGACGACATAAAATGCATACCAGCACAAGTAAGTTAGGCCTTTCTTAAGAAAAGAAATTTGCTCACTTCAAACATTGTCCGGCTCCATGGCTAAATGGTTAGCGTGCTGGCCTTTGGTCACTGGGGTCCCAGGTTCGATTCCTGGCAGGGTCGGAGATTTTAACCTTAAATGGTTAATTCCCTTGGCAAGAAACAAACAATTATAACTTTCTTGCAACTCTTGTGCTGCCAACTTGTGGAACAATAACATTCCACTCATCATCTTTTTATAGCCAACCCTGGCAGAACACACAACAAAAATCCCCTGCTAGTGCTAACAATCTTGTGTACTCAGTTTTCCAAAAATAACAGCATTGTGAGACCCTATATGGAACTGTGGTGTACTGTACTGTTAATTATCGAACAAGTGCTCTTACAAATATATCAAGCAATAAGTAGTACTTTTAAGAACAACCCAGGTATGGAGGTTAGGTAATGTTTCAATGGAGGGCTTTTCAACCTAGCAAGACTTTGCTCCCAGAGACTCACCCAGGTTACAAAGGTAGCCAAAATGCTGTATGCAGATGATGCTGAATTACCTATACTCACACCAGAGAAATTGCAACAGTCAGTTAACTGCTACAAGAGTGCATGTGATCATTTTGGTCTCACCATTAACGTTCAAATGACCAAGGTCCTGGCACAACCTTCACCAGGCACAATCCTGCCACATTTCAACATCTCCATTTCGGAAACTGCACTGGAGCAGGCAGACCACTTTTCGTACTTGGGTAGTATCGTATCTGTGCACTGTAACTGTGAGCAAGATCTGGAGAAAAGAATTGGTGCCCATGCAGCATTTGGACAACTATCACACCGGGTGTTCATGAATAAAGACCTGACCATGAAAACAAGACTCATGGTGTACGATGCTGTTGTCATCACAACATTACTGTATGATTGTGAAACTTGGAGACCCTTTACCGACGTGACTTGAAAAAGCTTGAGCGCTTCCACCAACAAAAACTTCGATCCATCCTTAGGATGAGAAGGGAAGACCATGTCACCAACATAGCTGTTCTTGAGAAAGCGCATGCGAAGAGCATAGAATCTTCCATCATTGGTCATCAGCTTAGATGGATCGGCCATGTCTGTCGAATCCTGTATGGTAAACTTTGTTCTCATATAATTTAATTTCACATAAATTGTTTATTCCACCTATTCAATACTTTATATTATTTGCAATACATATATTTACATTACAATGAGTCACTAGGAACTAGTTTCGACCCTACTTGGGGTCATCATAAGCCTTAATTAAGTACACAATTTTTTGTTGAATGTCCTAAAATAATACCTTCCTATAAAGTAATAAAACTAGTAATATGAGCTATACGTACAGTGCAGTAACATTCGTTATATGTGGTTAGATACATGAAATGTTACATATTAAAATATTTTGTGACGCAGATTCATTATATTAAAAGTATACATTTTCATTAAAAATGTCTGAGTTAAAATGCACAAATGTTGTCAGTGAGTTCTGTGAATTGTAATTCAATTGTACTTTGCATCAATTTTACGACAGTGCTTGAAATATTACATGAACGTTAAAATATTGCATTATGATAAAAGTATAGAAGTTCGTTGTCTGAGTATGATATCCCAATGTTTCTAGAAAGTTCTGTAGCTCGTTTGTACTTTGCAATAACTGAGTGAAATTTTATTTTAGGACACTGGCGCAGAAGGTAATAGATAACTTGCTTAACGTCCGAGTGGTAATGTAGCTTAGAGACTGGATATAAACAAATCCTTGAAAGTCTTATAGAATTGCAAGAAAGCTCTGCATACAGTGGATGGAATTCTCAGTCCATAGCGGAAACAAATGGAGCCTGATGATGAGAAAAGAAAGTCAGAGTTAACACAAAGTTCGCGAAGAAAAAGAAGAGGGAAGACAAACGAAGTGAGGAAACTTTGTTCTGGCACTAGACCTCATGGAGCCCCCATGAGGCTCTACAAGGACCAGCTTAAGCACTCTGTGAAGATGACAGGTCTCAATCCACAAACCTGGGACACGCTTGCTCAAAACCGTACAATTTGGTGCCGGACCATCCCTGCGGCTGTCAATTTGTTTGCAGGGGAATGATGAAGATGTGAAGAGGCCAGGAGAGAAGCATGAAAACTCTGTGCAGCACAACCACACCCTTCTCCAACAATTCTGTGCAATCTGTGTGGATGCTTATTCCATGCTACAACTGGTCTCTCTAACCATTAAAAGTACATCCACAGACAGAAGTGAATTTACTGGAAGAAGTTAATTACTCTGAAATGACTTAAAACTACTGCCGATGAATATTAATTGGAGCAAAAAGATTAACAAGTGTCTGTTTCCAATATAACAAGGTTGTGTGCAACAAGACTTCTATCTAAAAGTAAGAGCTGGATTCATAGTTCCAGTGTAAATTTGAAGAAGAGTGACTGAAAATCCAGCAATATGTCTTTCAAATAATGGATCTGTCGCAAGTGACAAATGGAAAACCAGCTTACCAGAAGATGGAGGGAAACTGTCAGTCAACCTATCATATGAAGACATCCTTAACCCTCAAACCGGTAGCTGAAATAGCTCTAACCGGTGAGTGTGCACCACACATTTGCAGTACCTGATTTATGTCACTCTGACAGATGTATTAGTCATAGAATATGCACATATAATACACCGAAACATTCAGCATGAACTGCACTATTTGAGAAGTGGTTTTGATTTACCCTCAATGTAATTTTTTTTAAAAATTTTCTGCCCCTTTACATGCCCCCTGAAAAAAAATCAAAAATATTTTTTACTTACACATCAATTATAAATGACTAATAAGTTTTCTGAACCTTTTTTAAAAAAAAATTGTAGAGAAATTAATTCCAATGATAGGCATGCAAATTTTATGTAAATAGTGTTAATACTTTAGGAATTATTCAATAAAAATGTACGGTAGTTGATAGAGTTCTAACCAGTGGGTATTAATAACCTACCTCAGGTGGCACAACACTTATCCATTGTGCTACAGTAGGCCTTGAATTTGCAGATGCATTTAATTCTATTAGGGGCTGCCTGGCCGAGGCGGTAAAGGCGTGGTCGGTTCGCCTGGAAGGACGTGGGTTTGAATCCCCGTCAGAAAGTCGTGAAAAATTTAAGAAACGAGATTTCCACTTCCGAAGGTGCATATGGCCCTGAGGTTCACTCAACCTACACCAAAAATGAGTACCAGGTTAATTCCTGGGGGAAAAGGCAGCCGGGCGTAGAGCTAACCACTCTACCCCATCACGTGCTGAAGTTAACAATGGTGGAAGCCTTTACCTTCCACTCCTCCAAGGGCCTTCATGGCCTGTACTGAGGTGACTTTGCTTTTCTTTGCTTTATTTAATTCTCTTACAATATCTTCATCATCATCTTCATCCAAAAATGTAGCCATCGTGGGTGCAAAACTCACAGTAAACAATGAAAGCAAATCACAACAAAATCAACACGTGTTTCATAACTACACGAAATGCGACCTCCATTTGTTTCAAAGATATCACACACAAATGGATGTATTTAACACTGAAACATTCAACATTCCAAGGAGAAAACATGCTTGATGAATTTTGCCATCTAACATATATATTCACAACTTCTTCTAGCTGTATTTACCGGTGAAGTACACCTGACGATCTATCGTCAGCGGCGGTTGAGATAGGTGCTCACCTGCCGATCTATCGTCAGCTACCAGTTTGAGGGTTAAGTTGCTGGTAAACTTAAATAATAAAATTTCTCAGTGAAGGGAATATTCTAACAAAGAGAAAGAGGCCTGGGGAAATCTCTGGATCTTGTTCATAAAAAAGTAGACAAAAATAAAGATATACTGCACAAGCAAGCAGAGACTACTTCCCAACTTAAAATATGTAACTGAAAACTATATGTATATGTAATATATATATATGTGTGTGTAATATATGTAATATGTAACTGAAAACTTAAGACCTGTGAAGGTAAGAGTCACTGATATGGAACAGTAGAGATCTGGTAGAGATTTGCAAAATACCATCCAAACCAGCCAAAGACACAAGTAGAGTAGTTTAAGAAGTTACTCCAACACTTCACATGCAGTTGAAAGAAGAAGATATGAGTGCTTGCCACAGATTTCCAATCTGCAGTAACTCTGAAAGTGCACCAATTCTCGTAAACTTTATGAGCGCGCTAAGATTCTGTCCAACTCTTCCTTGTTTAAGAATAAAACGTCGTCCTTTCTTAAAAATGGTAGAAGTATCAAGGCCTACTTACAGGCATTTATGGTTTGTAGAGGGAGATTATCAATCACCCCCGATATTGTACTCTGGATGCTGACTTCGGACATCCTCCTGAGATGGCAGCCTGATGAAGACGAAGACACATTCAGGCCCTCAGCAAACATCTGAGGGTTTGCCTGAATTACTTCCACTGAAACAAGGAAAGTATCATATAAAGGCATGAGTAGAGTTTAATCTGAAATGTTTTCAATGATTTTTTTTCCATATTAAATGTGACAGATTATACATCTCCAGGGACAAGGGGTAACTAAAATTAGGTATCTCTATACTTACACTTTTACATGCTAATTGGAAACATAACACAGTGAAATCTACCCAAACAGCCTTAGCAGTCACCTGAATAAATGACTGCACTCTTAAAGTGCAGGCAGCAATGTCTGAACACAAAACAGAAGGTCAGTGCTGAAGAAGCTGATAGACAGCACTTGGGAAGGCAGTCTGCACATCCTAAGGACTTCTGCACTCGTGCTGCGAGTGTCAGCTGCTCCTGTGTGGAAAAATTCAGTACACAAGAACCTTGTTTATCTGGCGCTCATTAATCTGGATCTCCGGTTTATCCGGATCGAGAATAATAAAACATATTTTTACTTGTACAGTATTTCTTTTATGGGGTCGATTCTTCTTAAATGTCTATTCCCCCAAAGATATTTAAGGACAGGAATTGGAATTAAGTTGGCCATGGTCTAACAAAGGTACCGTCCCGGCACTCACCTGGAATTGACAATGGGAAACCGTGGACTCTTCCGAGTTCCTTGACACATATGCACGCATTCCCAGATGCTTGGACATAGATGTGAATGATGTAAATGACTGGTTGAGAAATGACTGTAATTCAGGCTACGACATAATGACAGATGAATACATTATTGCCTCTTGTTCCTCGGCAGGTAATGACGAGAGTGACGGTGAATTCAAAAATGAATCTGGCGCTCCATCAGAAAAAACAATAACTCGTGGAGATGCAACAATGCAGCTGGACATACTAATGGCCTATTTAGAGTCCCAGACTGAAACCACATCGGCACAACTGATGTTGCAAGTAATCAGCTTCATTTTCCGTATCAAAATCTAATCACTAAATTTTACACTATTGAGATTCTTCCACCGTTTTGATACTTTATTTTGCCTTTTGGCAAATTTTTTATTTATATGTCAACAGTACATGTTTCGTTCCCTGATGTTAGTAAAATGTCTTCGTGATTGTGTTGCGCGCAAACACTATACAAATGTAAAACAGAAAAAGCTCACACATTATTTTACTGCATAAAACAAAGTTGTAAATGTAAGAAAAGCACTTTTATATTTATTGTACAATTGAAAAAGGTAATACTGTACAACTTATGTTAATATATTTTATAACATGTACTGTATTTGTTTTTTTAGTTTTTCTGGATTATCCGGATTTTCGATAATCTGGATCAGTTCCGGTCCCACTTAATCTGGATAAACGAGGTTCTTGTGTACATACTAAGAAGGTTGATATCATGATCAATGATACTGCAAGGATAATCTCGGGATGTCTAAAACCAACATCAGTGCAGAAACTGTACTCGAGTGTTGGAATAGCCCACCCAACATCCGGAGGGCCACCACTGAAGACACCGAGAGAACAAAGCCATTGTCACAATGCTGCAAGGTCTCGCCTTGGGTCCCGCAAGAGCTTCCTTGCTAGGACTCTGATGCTGGAGGGAACACTAGAACTCGTCTTAACAGATGGAGGATCTCAATGCCCACAGACATGTCACCAAAGGAAGAACTACCTTACCCCTGTATGGAGGTCCATCAGCTGCGTAAGAGCGGGCATCCCTCGATCCAAGACCGACCTGAAGAAATGGGGGATCCTTCCAGAAAATGCAGACACTTCGCATGAGCAAATTTATAATACCAATATACATGGTCCGTTATTGGTATTATAATTTTGCTCATTCGGGATGAGTATTTCAGGTTCCCTATGGGAATCAACATCTATATCATCTGATGGCGAGGCAGGCATCAATTTTTGGTAGCGAGACAAAGTCTCTCAAAGTGCACTGGCATTGCCGGTAGCTCCAAATAGCCTATGCAGTGGCCTGCACGGTATGCACTAGCTATGCGACTTGGTAGGTGTGCTATTTACCAACTGATGAGCGCAACTTAGCACACTGGGGTGAAACGCTGGCAACCAGGAATGAGTTAGCTGGAAAATTTATAATGTCCAATAACGGAGCATGTATATTGATATCATAAATTTACTCATCCAGGACAGGAAGCCAAAATGTTCTTGAGGAGTATGATACAGAAGAGTAGAAGAAACAGAATAAGGAATGAGAAAATCCAGGAAGAAATTTGAGTGGAAAAAATGAATGATAGAATAGTGAAGAACCGATTATATGGTTTGGGCATACAAAGTAAAAGGGTGATGAAATAATGCCAAAAAAGGTGAAAGAAATGCAAATGCAAGGAAGGAGAGGCTGCAGACAGCCATGATTGAAATGGAAGGACAAGATCCACTGCAGTATTAAAGAAAGAAACCTGGACTGGGACGCAGTGTTGGAGGAAGAGTGGTGGAAAGACCAAAGAAAGTGGAGAGGAACCATATCTGCCCCTATCCGGCTACAGCTGGATAATGGGAAATGATGATTATGATGATAATGAATACATTTTTGTACATTATCTCTTTGCACTTCCTTGGTGCTTCCTTATTCCAGACAAGGTTTCTTACTCTCTGTTAGAATGCACTGCCCTGTAGCACCCTTTTGCTAATATATGTCAGGATCATCCTGCTACCATATTTGACAGCAGACAGTATGACATGCAACTGTCTGGCCGAGGGTCAAGCAGCCATTAGTAAACTTGACATCCAAAGGGGCAACCAATGGCTATGGGCAGAGGAGCGTTTGTGTACAAAATGACACACAAAATTCACCAGAAAGGAGAACACGGTCCATGGTCTAGACGGCAGAAGAGGATCCCAGGCCCAACGGCAGATAAAATGGACGAACTTTCTCCTGTCAGCAACATCTGTACTTCAGTGAAGTGGTTACTAAAAGTGTCCTCAGGAGCAGCCTAAAATTACCCCTGGCAGAAGGTATAAAATGTCTCGAAGAGTGGTGACCCCACCGTAATAATAGTCTAAATATGAGTATGGTACTGGTACTACTAAACTTACATAAATTACATGCGGTGTTAGTCAGTTTGTATGTGTACGTTACTTTTAATATATTGTAGGTCATACTGTAGCTAATCATGTGTATGGCTCCTTGTCTGAAATGTCAGCACACTGGTCTTTCATTCAGAGAGATCCAGGTTCAATTCATGGCTGGGCCAAGGATTTTAACTGCACATGGTTAATTCCTTTTTAATTTTTTTTTAGGGTTGGCTTTACATCACATTGACACAGATTGGTCTTAGGGCATTGATGGAATAGGAAACGGATAGGAGTGGGAAGGAAGCAGCCATGGTCTTAATTAAGGTACAGCCCAAGCATTTGCCTGGTGTGAAAATGGCAAAACCATGAAAAACTGTCTTCAGGGCTGCCAACAGTGGTGTTTGAACCGGAACATGAAAAGGAACACATACTAGGGTAAAAACGATGACAGTGTTTCCTTATATATATATATCAAGGATATGAATGAAGAAGTGGAATCAGAGATAAGGCTTTTTGCAGATGATGATAATCTGTATAGAGTAATAAATAAGTTACAAGATTGTGAGCAACTGCCAAATGACCTTGATAATGGTGCGAGATGCACAGTAGGCAACGGTAAGATGATAAACGGGGTTAAAAGTCACATTGTGAATTTCACAAATAGGAAAAGTCCTCTCAGTTTTAATTACTGCGTTGATGGGGTGAAAGTTCCTTTTGGGGATCATTGTAAGTATCTAGGTCTTAATGTAAGGAAAGATCTTCATTGGAATAATCACATAAATATAATTGTAAATAAAGGGTACAGATATATGCACATTGTTACGAGGGTATTTAGGGGTTGTAGTAAGCATGTAAAGGAGAGGGCGTATAAGTCTCTGGTAAGACCCCAAATAGAGTATGGTTCCAGTGTATGGGACCCTCACCAGGATTACTTGATTCGAGAACTTGAAATAAATCCAAAGAAAAGCAGCTCGATTTGTTCTGGATGATTTATGACAAAAGAGTAGCATTATGAAAATGTTGCAAAGATTGGGCTGGGAAGACTTTGGAGAAAGGAGACAAGCTGCTCGACCAGGTGGTATGTTTCGAGCTGTCAAAAATGGTGTCTTTAAAGTTGGAAAGATCACAATATGAAGATAAAGCTGGACTTCAGGAGGACAAATTGGGGCAAATATTCATTTTTCAGGAAGGGGAGTTAAGGATTGGAATAACTTACCAAGGGAGATGTTCAATAAATTTCCAATGTCATTGAAATTATTTAAGAAAAGGCTAGGAAAACAACAGACAGGAAATCTGCCACCTGGGCGACTGCCCTAAATGCAGATCGGTAGTGACTGACTGACTGATTGATTGATTGATTGATTGATTGATTGATTGACTGATTGATTGTGGGAAGAAAGAGCAACAGAAAGGGGAGACAAGAACATCATGAAAATACTTACTCCCACACTGATCTGTCATTCTATTTACCCTACTATCTGCTCCTTTCTGTGTCCCTATCTTCCTATATATCACTCGATAATTGCCAGAAAGGTAACAAACAAGGAATGACTAGATTCAAGTACTTTCCTAGCCTCAGAAACATAGGATAGACACAAAAGGAGAAAATGATTCCAAGGGAATAATATAAATTCACTGGCTACTAACACATCTTCTTCTCATGGTGCCTATCTGTTTTGGATGTTGGTGATCATGATGGATTTTTTTGTCTTGTTTGTGGCAGCGCAGAACAGTTCAGCTGATGACATATTGCACCAGCCTCTAAGACTGTCATGCCAAGATATTCATCTTCCTCCCGGAACTCTTTTGCTGTTGATTTTCCCCTGAAGTATGTTTTGGAATAGGTCGTATTTATCTGTGTTGCGCATGATATGTCCCAAATACTGCAGCTTTCGGCATTTCACTATCTTGATCAACTAAGGTGTTATGTTCATCCTTCTGATTACCTCCACGTTTGTCATTCACTGGGTCCAAGATATTCTCAGGATCCGCCTATAAATCCATGTTTCAAAGGCCTCCAGCTTCATCTCTGTGTTTTTATTTAAGGTCCATGTCTCGACACCATATAAAAGAACAGAAAATACATAGCAGTGAAAAAGTCTGATTTTAGTTTCTAAAGTTAGATTGTGGCTTTTAAACACATTACTCATTTTCTGGAACACACTTCTTGCTTTTCCAATGCGTACCTTGACTTCTCGTGTGCTAACCCAGTCTTCATTTATTATTGTTCCAAGATATGAATAATGTTTTACCCTTTCTATACTCTTCTGATACTTTGATTTATAACAAAGTTTAATCCGGCAATATTTTTCTTACTTATAACCATGAGTTTTGTCTTTCTGGTGTTTATTTGAAGCCCGTATTGGCTGCTGACTCTTACAATTCTATCCATTAGTGATTGTAGTGCTTGGATAGTATCAGCAAGTACAATCATATAATCAGCATATCAGATGTTGTTTAATATCACTCCATTTATCAAAATTCCTTCTTCTATATCTTCCAAAGCTTCTGTAAATATGTATTCTGAATACAAATTAAATAGTATAGGCGACAAGATACATCCCTGCCTCACTCCTCTAAGGATTTTGACTGCTTTGGTGTGTTCTCCTTTAACACGCAATACCGCTGTTTGATTCCAATACAGTATCTTGATGACTTGCAGATCTCTTTCCTCCATTCCAATATTGTCAAAATATCCATCAATTTTTCATGTTTTACACAGTCAAAGGCCTTCTTGGTAGTCTATTAAACAAGCAAATGCATTCTTATTTACATCTCTACATCTCTGAAACAGTACCTGCACACTGAACACGGCCTCTCTCGTACCCACTGCTTTAACAAACCCAAATTGATTAGGGGCTATCTGATCTTCACACAGTCTGTATATTCTTCTGTGTATCACCTTCAAGAACACTTTCAAGAGATGGCTCATCAAGCTTATCATGCGAAAATCTCCACATTGTTTTGCATTTGGCTTTCTTGGCAAGATAATGAACTCTGATTTGAGCAATTCTGATGGAATATTCCCAGATACATAAATTTGGTAAATTAACTAACACATAAAGGAAGATAATACTTACACAGATGATAAGGCTGGCCATTCCCCAGAGGATACTTCTGATAGCGCGCCACATTAACAGGCGGCAGCATAGAGAAGCGGGCCGACAGAAGAGGTTCTAATCTGGCAGCCACGGGATCCGTGGGGTGAAATAAGTTGTAGACTTGCTGCACCAAAGGTTTTGGAATGGGAGCTAGAAGAAAATTAAGTATTACCATTAGATAAAAAGTTTAATTATCATACATACAGACATACCATGAAAATTAATGAAATTCCTCTCTCGGCAGATTTGCTCAATGATAAATGTTTCTGATTAAACGTTCAACACAATTTACTTTTTTTATTAGAAGTTAAAATTTGCATAGTACTGTAGTACTGATTAAATAAAAGATATTCTTATCCATAAATTGACTGTACTGCTACTGTGTTACAGATTCAAAATCATGAGATGGCCAGGGGAAGATATTCAGTTGTTCTCTTCAAAATTTTTGTTTCCCAGAGAAATATCAAGCAGCCATAATTTAAATAGAATTTGCATATTCTACAGCAGAACAGGGCTGGGTAATTACACTTCAAATAGTCGATACTGAAGGTATTTTACAAGAAGAAACTTTTTAAAAGAAATAATAAGTTTGTTCCATTTTAAACAAACCAATATGATTGCATGTAATCAATTTTGTATTGGATCCATACTGACACCGAATGATCACTCTTTCATAGATGTATAATTCCACCTTTTCAATACAAATTATGATTTATCAAATCACTAAAAGTATACAATCAGATTCAAATTTTTGTAGGACGTTTCATCTCTATTTGGGACATCTTAGTTACATTTAATTTGCTATGTAAATTCCGGTGATAAAAATTCCAGATTAAACTGTGCACAATGTTACATTAAAATTAGATTTTTAAAATTGTCGTTGACTAAATAATATTGTGGATAAGTGTATGAACACAATATAGAAATGAAACACTATCTAAGATGTAAGAAAGAGGTCATAAGCCTGTAGAGTGGTTCAATACAGTTGTCCACAATTTAGCAAACAATATTCATTCAGAAGAATTGTCACTTTTCATTCCTAACATGGCATCATTCATATATGGTTCTTTTCCATTCAGTATTTCAAAGACAGGAAGTCATACTTAATTAAATATTTTTATTTTTTGGAAGACTACTACAATCTTTTATGAACATAAATCAGAATTACAACTATTATAATTTTGGGTCCACCTTTTTAATACATAAAAATTGTTGTGTAGATGTAAATTAAGACATATATTTTTCAATCAGTACTAGTTTCGAAGCCCCACTGCATCATCATCAGCTGATAGAAGTTTGTAGAAAAACTGACAATCATATAAGTTTATCAACGTCAAATTCATCATAATTTAAAACCATATTAACAACATGAAACTGTGTTAAAAATATACTATCTCTAAGTTTACATTTTCAACAAGTCAAAGACTTGCGAGTCTTATGCCATAAACTGATAAAAACATATGCAAACCAGTTTGCTTACTTATGATATAAAGCGGATATAAAAAAGAACAACAAATTATAAAATGGAATAGTCTTCAAACACTATGTGCTTAATTTATCGCACTTCTTAAAACTTGACATAGTATCGTAGTAGAAATAACTCAATAAAAATTACAGGGTCCCTTTAATGGAACAATCCTAATGAGGTGGAAACAAGCACTAAGTTCTTTGAGATGTTATCAGAACAACGTTCCCAGTTCAATGCAGACCTCAAAAGGTCGCTGTCTATGCAAAGCGCAATGAAGCACAGCAAGCAGTGTTGTGAAAATATGAAAATATGAACTTAGAGACAGTATATTTTTAACACAGCTTCATGTTGTTAATGTGGTTTTAAACTGTGATGAATTTAACGTTGATAAACTTATATGATTGTCAGTTTTTCTACAAACTTCTATCAGCTGATGATGACGCAGTGGGGCATCGAAACTAGTACTGATTGAAAAATATATGTTCTAATTTACATCCACGCAACAATTTTTATGTATTGAATAAGGTGGACCCGAAATTATAATAAAAGTTGTAATCTTGGTTCAATACGGACAAACAATGAAGTTTATTAATTTAAATAAATCAGAATTGACTCGGGAGTTTATTCAATTGTGTGCAAAAATGAAACATTTGCGTTGCCCACGAAATGGGGACTTTTTTTTTTTTTTTTTTGCTAGGGGCTTTACGTCGCACAGACACAGATAGGTCTTATGGCGACGATGGGATAGGAAAGGCTTAGGAGTTGGAAGGAAGCGGCCGTGGCCTTGATTAAGGTACAGCCCCAGCATTTCCCTGGTGTGAAAATGGGAAACCACGGAAAACCATTTTCAGGGCTGCTGATAGCGGGATTCGAACCTACTATCTCTCGGATGCAAGCTCACAGCCGCGTGCCTCTATGCGCACGGCCAACTCGCCCGGTGAAACGGGGACTAACAGGATAATAAAATTAACTTCTTTTTATCCTAACAAATTAATGTCACTGAGCCACACTAAATGAACTACAAGACAAATAAAGAGAGGTATTTCTTACTATTCTTATCATCAGTCGATGATATTTTTCTGTATGCTAGAACTAAAGCCAGCGGACTTCCAAACATGAAGAAGTCGCTCACATCGAAGTCCAATTTGCACTGAGGGGAATGATCACTGAAATTAAAGACAAATAATTTTATTAATTTATTTACAAGTGTGCTGCAATAATGGTAATTATATGAAATGTGACAATTTGTTACAATTTTGATCACTATCAACGGATGTGGTGAACCTAAGTACTGATACTAACAAATTAATTGGTGTACATTACTAATTTTCTTACGGAATATTACTAACATATGCAGGGATTGACAAAAAGGAACACGTTTCTTCATTAATACGGTATTGGACTGTTTTCTTATATTTATTACGTATTGTATTCATCTCAGGATTGATTCACACCAAACCAGAATAACCTCAATTCATCAAAAGTCCATGGTATTTTCCTTCTTCTTTTTTAGCTCTAATTAAATAATTTTAATACAAACAAGTTTTCAGTGGTACAGGGATAAGACTGAGCTACAACTATAGTAGGTAGGTAGTAGTGGCAATGAGTTTGATTTAGTCCCAGCATTTGACTTATGTGAAAATGGAACAACGAAGAAAACCATCCTCCTTACCGTCCATGTTTTATGGTCATTGTAATTCTTTAACCATTACATGATAGGCTCTGGTAATCAGTGGTCTAAGAATTATAATTAGAGTTACGAGATGTTTACAACCCCCTTTTCCATCACGCTTCTTTCTCTGGTGGCTTTGTGATTGTGGTGGTGTTAGAACTGATGATAGATGTTTTTCCATACTGCTCTCTCTCCTTCATGAGCAACAGAATATTCCCTGTTACAAGTTTAGTGTTTTGCTTTATAAGCAGGTGAAGGCTGAGAATATATTATCATTTTCCAATTCACAAAATAAATGAAATCTGTTCTTTTATGCAGAGATGAATTATTCATGTTGATTTGAACACATGCATATCTGTGTCTTAATCATCAATATACAGATCAGCAACAGATGGAATGACAACCTTTTACAATGAAAAAAATCAAATTCAAACATAAAGAGTATAGAGTCATTATTCTGAGCATTAATGCACACATCACAACACTACAGGTAAATTAAGATTGAACTATGCACCTTGTTGATGAAGATCTTCTTCTTGGCAAAGGGGCTTGTAAATGTTTGCCTGGATAAAGACCTTCAGAAGATTGGCCAGCGTCTACGTCTGAAGTATGGACCCGACAACTCGGTCGGTAGCCATCTGCAACCTCCTCTTGATTTGCATCAGTGTCTAGAATACTGTTTTCACTATCGTGTCTGGACTGGTACTGGATCGATCGACAGAGCGCGTCGTAACCCAGTACTGACCCCACACCATCACCTGGAAATGAAGAAACAAATATAGTGTATATGGAGATTCTTTTTTTTTTTTTTAATTCTGCATGGAAGAATAAGAGTTCTAAACATTCTTGAGACAACAGTTTACTTAAAACAGCTGATGGAATCCAACAGATTCCATGAAGAGCTTACATACTTAGACTTCCCAGTTTTTCAGAATGTGAAAAAGGAAGAGCAAGTCAGCGCTGTCACAGTCAGTCCAATACCTGCAAGTCACCTAAAGTAGCAGCCAGTAAATCGGGCAGGCCAGAGAAATTACGTTGTTGCCAAGGTTATCTAGTTATCTAGGCGTAGAAATGTCTGACTGAAAACACCATCCTCGCAGGGCTTCTACGGTGGGTAAAACGGGATAAGTCGATGGTAAACTTGTACAATTTGGCATTTACATCACTCTGACACAGATAGGTCTTACAGTGACAATGGGATAGGAATGGGAAGGAAGCAGCCGTGGCCTTAATTAAGGTACAGCCTTTTGCCTGATGTGAAAATGGAAAACCACAAAAAAACATGTTCAGGCTATCGAGAGTAGGGTTCAAACTTATTATCTCTCAAATGCAAGCTCACAGCTGTGTTCCCGTAAACGCACGGCCAAATCGCTCAGTGATCGTAAAATTCATTGTATATTTCCCTTGGAGATGATGGCTCTATGCTTTTCATGAGATCACGCTGCGTATTGCTTTGTACAGCTGCCCACCTAAAATGTAATTGTTTTGGTGCCTTGGATAAAGCTTCATGAAGCTGTTTATGTCACGGATGTCCAAACATCAGCTTGATGAACTTCATTCTTAAAAAAAATAATTTATTGCAAAGTTCCACCTATTCAATAAATTATATTATTCATATTTAAACAGTAGTCTTAAAAAACTAGTATATGTTTTGGCCTTTCTGTGCCCATCTTCAGTTATAATTAAAAGTATTTAATTACTGGTAATGACACATTATGGATGAAGTATATACATTAAAAGTACGGTATATCATTAAAACAAATTAAAATAAACATGGCACACTTCCTATAGCATTACATAAAAAGTTTGTTTGCTGAAAATTATGTTCAATTGACTTAAGTAAAAATTGTTATAGTAGAGATGACTATTTCATGAGACAGATGTTATGCTACATGCCAGTTGAATAGGTGCTGGAAGAAGTTTCATTATGTAGTTGATATACTATCAATTTTATGTATTACAATATTTTAAATTAGATGCCAATCTGGAACCTGCTGACATATCGATATTTGTGATTAATTATATGCAGATTGGTTATCACAGGTACTGAGTGACAGTGAATCGGATATTTCTAATGATTAACAGCTGACACTAAATGGGGAGTAACCGTGAAGAAGATGATGTTTGTTGTTTGAAGGGGTCTAACAGCTAGGTCATCGGCCCCTGATAGTACGAGGTGCAACAAAATTAAACGATTACTAAAACTTCAAAATGTATCCACTGACTAAAATATAAAACAAATGATGATGAAAAATTGACCATGAATCCAAAAAAATCAGTGGATCCAATTCACAATGCCTTTTTTTTTTCTGAGATGATCCTTGTTATAAAAAGGGGTCCAAAATCCAGGTCACCAACACAGATAGGTCTTATGGCGACGATGGGATAGGAAAGGCCTAGGAGTTGGAAGGAAGCAGCCATGGCCTTAATTAAGGTATAGCCCAAGCATTTGCCTGGTGTGAAAATGCGAAACCACGGAAAACCATCTTCAGAGCTGCCGACAGTGGGATTCGAACCCACTATCTCCCGGATGCAAGCATAACTGTACTAACACAGGTAATGCAGACCCATGGTGTCCTTCATTTAGGGGCACTAATCACAGGCGATGTATACTATAGGTGCTGTTCACCTAGTAATACTATTCATGGGCAATGCAAACCCACGGTGTATAGCACAGACCTATGGTGTTCCTCAAATAATGGTATTACTCACAGGCAACGTAGTTAATTACAAGTAGAACCAGAGGTCCCCTTGGCTGTAACTAACTGCCACTTTCACTTAAATGTATCAATTAATGTACATAATCTAATAAAAAGAATACATAAAAAAGCATCAGATTGAGGATAAAAAATAAGATTAAAAACTAAACATCTAGGAGATTACAATATTACTTTTACCATTTCATAAACATAGACTACACTAACAAGGTAGAGAAGACATAAGAATTTTAAGAATTTTATTGCCGAGGATGAATTAAGAATAAAACTGAGCATCTAAAATGTATCTAGGAGATTATGATGTTTCGTACTATTTAATTAATTTGGTGAAAATTCACTTACATGGCTTAATAAGCGGAAAGGTATTTGAGACTTTTTTCCTGAGTTCCAGCACTACTTTGCTGGATTTTATATAGTTTAAGGTCATTGTATACTGCCTCGGTGGGCTACACATGATGGTACTAATCACAGGCAACACCCAGATCTATGGTGTTCCTCATATAAGGGTACTACTCCCAGGTAATGTAGACCCATGGTGTTCCTCACATGGGTGTACTAATCGCAAGTAAATTCGTGTCCTCACATCCTCTTATCAGGCACACCCCCAATGGAGGTAAGCAGCATGTACCATTTTAACTATATACCAGCCCTCCTGCCATTCTTAAATTTCTGACAGTACCGGGAATCGAAGCCGGGCCTCCAAGGACTAACCATTACACATCGCAAGTAACATCGACCCTTGGTGTTCCTCACATAATGGTACAAATCACAGTAGTCTAATAATTGTAATTTCATCATCCTTTGGTCCCCCTTTTCAGTCACCTATTACGAAAGGCAGGGGATACTGTGGGTGTATTCTTCGTCTGCATCCCCCACCCACAGAGGGTTAACCGTGAAGAGAAATCCTTTGCATACTTGAATACAATAAGCACATGAAAGCAACAAACAGGGCATTCCTACTTCACCATGTTTAGAAAGACTATTATATGGAGCCACAAATGATACTGCTTTGAAAGGTATCATACTGTACAGGCTACTAAGCAAGCTAATGAGTACATGTTCCAAGTTCGAGGAGGATATCTGGAATACTTTTTGAGTTAAAGTAGTTTTGAGGCTTTAACTATCCGGTCTACATGGGGCAGTAGCCTCAGTTTGGGACCCGTCATCAAAGTGTTAAAGTTCACAAAGTCTAGTGAGCCCTACATTTTTACGACCCTAATTTCTTTTAGTATAAAAACCATCAGTGATAAGAATCATGGGATATGAAAAGGAAGCAACTCACCAGAAATCAGTAAGGAACGGTTGCAGCTTGCCCTTCTTTATAAACATATTCAAGTACCTTTGGGAGAAAAAGTTAACAAGCTGGATTCCAGAGGTCAAAAAAGATTTAGTAAGAAGTAAAATAAGAGGGCACTACAGCAAGAGTCCAGCTCCACAGCTAAATGGTTAGAGTAGTGGCCTTTGGTCACAGGGGTCCTGGGTTTGACTCCCGGCAGGGTCGGGAATTTTAACCATAATTGGTTAATTCCGCTGGCACAGGGTCTGAATGTATGCGCCATCTTCATTCTCATCACTATGCACAGGTCGCTTACGGGAGTCAAATCAAAAGACGTGCATCTGGCGAGCCGAACTTGTCCTCGGACACTTTTGGCACTAAAAGCCATATGCCATGTCTATTTCATACTATGGCAAGAGAGATTTAAAAAAAATAAGGTTTTAAGAATGCAAGGATTCCAAGGAAGAAGGAAAGGGAAACCCAGTTGAAAGTGGTTTGAGGAGAGAAGAACAAAGCATAGTGCAACAGTGAAGGAATATTGGAATGAATGGAAGAGGGTACAACAAGGAAGGATGAATTGAAATTGACACGTTGTCCCTAGCAGGTCTCATCGTAAAGAAGAAGAGGAGTTACTGTAGCAAAAGTACATTTTTTGGTTGAATGGTCAGTGTACTGGTCTTTGGTTCAGAGAGTCCTGGGTTTGCTTCCTGGTCGGAACAGGGATTTTAACTTATAAAACCTAATGCTGATCCCAAACAGGTGGGAAAAGAGCAGGAAGAAGAAAATGATAAAAAGAATGACTGTAGCAAAAATTCAGCTCTGCAGATCTTGAACTATACACTACTGTAGTTCTTACCTACAAAACAGACTTGTCCACAGAACCCCTGCCCTTCTTCAGACTTGAGGAACTCTTGATACACAGAGTTGGCCGCTGTCACCACCTTCGACACCATATCGTGGTATTCCGGAGTGGAACTAGCGAATAAAGGAATGGCACCGATCGGAATGGAATCGTGAGTTACGTGCGGCGTGTCTGTGCTGGACGGCGACACGTCGAAACTGTACGGACTTAAACTGTAAGGAGAGAGAAAAAGTATTATTTATTTCTCTTTTCTGTTAGTAATCAAGGATTGAGCCAAGAGTTGACTCCTCAATACCATTCTAAGTTGATACATGGGAATAGAGTTACGGACGATATTGTGAAGGAGACAGAGGTAAAAAATTATATTGTCATGTGGGGAAGCATCTTCATCATATAAATGGGATTTAAATAAAGGGTACATATCTCTGCAAATGGTTATGAGGGTATTTACGGCTTATAGTATGGATGTAAAGGAGAGAGCATATAAGTCTCTGGTAAGACCCCAACTAGAGAATGATTCCAGTGTTTGGGACCCTCAACAGTATTACTTGATTCAAGAACTTCAAACAAATCCAAAGAAAAGCAGCTCGATTTGTTTTGGGTGATTTCCGACAAAAGAATAGAGTTACAAAAATGTTGCAAAGTTTGCACTGGGAAGACGCAGGAGAAAGGAGATGAGCTGCTCGACTAAGTGGTATGTTACAAGTAATGGAAATCATAGCAAATCCATATTGAAAATAATCTTATGAAAAATATGATAAATTTATTTTTCTTCCACATATTCAATACAACTCAATATATAAGTTAGAGTTAAATTCTCATTAAAATAAGAATTGGTACATGTTTCGTCCTTTCCTATGGGGCATCATCAGCCATAGCATTACGCCAAACCATATCAGATACCTGATTATTTTTTTAAATATTAGTAAAAAAAAAATACTGCAAAATTAAATATGTTAAAAAACTTCACTTAAAAAGCAGTCATTAAATGAGTAACTTGATTTAGGTACAAGTGGAATAAATAATATTGATGGCCTTGAGCCATGGTCAATGTTGAATTTGAATGAAATTACTGTATAAAATATTGTTTACAAAATGATGAAAGTGAGTAGAGAACTAAGATATAATTGATTATATAAAAACTTAGCAAGGAAATGCATTCCAACACTGTGCCATTTTTACATAATATTGGAACTTGGCATGTCTGTTTGATATATTCTTATACAAAAGATATCGAATAAGTTCTAAAATTTTAGTTTGTAAAATGGCCCAGAAATGTCATAGTTCTACTTGAGCACCTATGTTGAACAGTTTATTAGAGAACAACTTGATGAGGCTGTTGAAATGTCATTAGACCATCTTCTTACGTTGAGCAATATCCAGTATTGATGGTGTGCCAGCAAAAAAGGACGTTGCTTTCATGTTGTAATTTTACTGGAGAAACTATGTTGAACAATTAAATAACAACTGTTGTTAGTGTTCATATGTTGGTTTACTAGTTGAAAGGGGGTTGTCAAACTGTGGTATAAGTTTAATGTTATGCTGTCCCATGTGTGCTAACTCATTTAATGACTGCTTTTTTTTTTTTTTTTAAGTGAAGTTTTTAATGTACCGATATTTAATTTTGTAGTAGTACAAGATGAAAATAAATAAGTCCAAAACAAAAGTAATGGAGTGCAGTCGGACGAAGGCAGGTGATGCAGGAAATATTAGATTAGGAAATGAAGTCTTAAAGGAAGTAGATGAATATTGTTACTTGGGTAGTAAAATAACTAACGATGGTAGAAGTAAGGGGGACATAAAATGCAGACTAGCACAAGCAAGAAAGAGCTTTTCTAAGAAAAGAAATTTGCTCACTTCAAACATTGATATCGGAATTAGAAAGATGTTTTGGAAGACTTTCGTGTGGAGCATGGCATTGTATGGAAGTGAAACATGGACGATAACTAGCTCAGAAAGAAAGAGAATAGAAGCTTTTGAAATGTGGTGTTACAGAAGAATGCTGAAGGCGAGATGGATAGATCGAATCACGAATGAAGAGATACTGAATCGAATTGGTGAGAGGAGATCGATTTGCCTAAATTTGACAAGTAGAAGAGATAGAATGATAGGACACATAAGACATCCAGGACTTGAGCAGTTGGTTTTTGAAGGAAGTGTAGGTGGTAAGAACAGTAGGGGTAGACCAAGGTTTGAATATGACAAGCAGATTAGAGCAGATGTAGGATGCAGTAGTTACGTAGAAATGAAAAGGTTAGCACAGGATAGGGTGGCATTGAGAGCTGCCTCAAACCAGTCTATGGACTGATGACTCAAACACAACAACACAATTTTGTAGTATATTTTAAAAAATTTAAATTTAAAAAATTCAGGTACCTGATATGGTTTAAAGTAATGCTACGGCTGATGAAGCCCCATAGGAAAGGGCGAAACCTGTACCAATCCTTATTTTAATGAGAATTTAACTCTAACTTAAATATTGAGTTGTATTGAACAGGTGGAATAAAAATAAATTTCTCATATTTTTTTATAAGTGGTATGTTAATTCAACAATGATACAAAAGTTTATTGAGATCCACCTATTCAATACACATTGGGTTCTTAAAAATTAAGATTTAGAGCTTGTCATTCTAAATTAACGGGACATGTTTCGGCCATTGTGTGGGCATCATCAGCCATAATATCATGCCTAAAAGATAAAGATCAGGATCCTGATTACTCTAGTCAAAGTGTTACATAAAGAAATAACGACGTGAGACAAACTGAAGACCTATACACGCAAACAGTACAACATAACTGACGAAGAACGGGCAGCCAGGTCAGAGAGAATGAAACATTTCTGGGAACAAAAGAAGAAACATCAACCAAATTTGTAAACAATATTCATAAGACTTGACTGTATATAGATTGATTTCAGTGCTCCAATGTGGGCGTAATATAAAATAAATAAATAGAATGACAAGATGTAAATCTTAATTTTTAAGAACCCAATGTGTATTGAATAGGTGGATCTGAATAAACTTTTGTATTATTGTTGAATTAATGTACCAGTCATGAGATTTGTAACATGTAAGTGGTATGTTCCGAACTGTCGGTGGAGAGATGGTGTGGAATGACATTAGTAGACGAATAAGTTTGAGTGGTGTCTTTGAAAGTAGGAAAGATCACAAAATGAAGATAAATATGGAATTAAAGAGGAAAAATTGGGGCAAATATTCATTTATAGGAAGAGGAGTAACTTACCAAGGAAGATGTTCAGTAAATTTACAATATCTTTGCAATCATTTAAGAGAAGGCTAGGAAAATAACAGGTAGGGAATCAGCCACCTGGGCGACTGTCCTAAATGCAGATCAGTAGTGAGTGATTGAGAAGTTCAAGAGCAACTCGACATCTTGAGCGAGATTACTGAAAATGATGGAATGAAAATCAGCATGGAAATGTCTAAGACAATGGTGTTGACTAGAGGAGCAAGAGAAGAGAAAGGAATTATAAAAATAAAGGGACAAAACCTTGATGATGATGACGACGATGCTTGTTGCTTAAAGGAGCGTAACATCTAGGTCATCGCCATCTAATTGTATGATATGAAACAAAATGTATTGATAATTAAAGTTTTAAAATTCAACCACTGACTAGAAATTAAAAAGTGATAATGAAGAATTACTGAAAGAGTATCGTAAAGTTGGCATTTTAAAGAGCGGATCAGGTGCTACACGTAGGTGTACTTCAACCAGCTCATGTTCCTCAAAGACATTATTAATAACAATAAAAGGATGACAGTTTAAGTTCAGCCACAGAAGGGCAACAGGACACAGAAGAGGAGACTGCTGAAGGACCATATGACACTCCAACATCAAGGTCCCCAAGACAGAAGAAAAGAAAGGCAAGTGAAAGTGAAAATATTGGTGCAGAACTTGTAGGTGTGTTGAAAGAAAGTACGTCAAGGATCGACGATGAACTGTATCGTCACTTTGTGTTGCTTTTGTTGCCGACTTTGATGAAACTATCCCTCAGATTTTTCTATCTTTTCTGCAACGACAGACCGGAAAAGTGTTTTAGGTACTTGACTTCGGGATGCTCTTTTGCTGACATTGTTTGGAAAGAACGACAGTCTGTGAAATTGTACAAGTTTTTGAAGCAGTATGAATGAATATGAAGACAGAATACCTTCCTCAACTGATGACAATCTTGGTTAGGTATAGCTCAGAAATTCGAATCCAGAGAAATTTTCCTCACGTTGTAAGAGCAATAGACAGCAAGCATATCCACGTAATAAAAACAGCCAACACAGGATTGCTGTACTACAATTACAAACATTTCTTTTTTTTTTTAATCTAATGGCATTTTGTGATACTAATTATAAATTCATATATATTAACATTGGGGAATATGGAAAATGTAGTGATTCATCTGTTTTTAAAGATTCGTCTTTATACAGAAAGCTGATGGATGGGAGTTTAGGAGTGCCTGACGATAACAAAAGAGAAGGTATTTGAGACAAAAGGCCATATTTTATTGTAAGTGATGAAGCATTCAGTCTAACAGAACATGTTTTACGGCCCCACACAGGAAACAATTTGACAGAAAAAAAAGAGAATATTCAACTATCGGCTATGCAGAGCACGTAGATACATTGAATGCACTTTTGGAATTTCAGCAAATAAATGGTGGATTTTACATCATCCTATCAATGTTAATATAAAATTGGTGGAAAACATTGTAAAAGCACTTTGTATTCTTCATATCTTTACATGTGAAAGATATGATGTTAATTTTGAGCACACTTTGCATAGACAACTGGAAGGTTTAGAAGATAACAAAAGAGGGCAAGTTCAGAGGGGAAACCGATCAATTATTAACAACAGAAATTTGCTAGCCGATTATTTTGTCAATGTTAATCCATTACAATGGCAAGATGAAATTCACTTAAGAGTAGTGATGCAATAGTTGAAGGATTGAAAGCAACGAAGGCATAAGTAAGATTTCTTGAAATATCTACTTTTGAATGTCAAACAGAAGTGTTCAAAATGTTATGGCAAATAGATACATAGTTTTAAACAATTTTAATAGTATAAAAACTGACAAAAAGTATCCGTAGGTTGTATCTTGTATAAATAAGTGTTAAGAACTTAAGTATGATTGCCATTAAAGTATTTATATAAAATATTTCTGAACTGGCATATAAAGCCATAGTTTAAGGTCGTAAATAATATTGTAATATTCTCAATTGAAATAAGTACAAGAAAATGTAAATATGTAATGTAACACATAACTAACAAAATATGTTTAAAAAAATAATGTAATGAAATTAAAACTATAAACTTACCCAGTTTTTTCTTCTCATTGTGTGACATTTCTTTTCCTCCAAATACATCAACAATTTCCTCCCACATTTTCATTTTTAAGATTCAGTCATTGTACTCATTCACTTTCATACTCCATAACGAAGGACAGGGTTGTATCTTAAAAATAAGCTTTTCTACATCAAAATCCATCACCAAACGTCCTTTCTCGAATGCAAACCGTGCAGAAATGCGGTGGCGTGCTTTGTCTCCCATGCAAGTCTGTGGAAATCGACCACCGTGTGACCGCGCGGTAATGGAGTTTACTGTGGCCAATATCGTTGGCTGTGCACTCGTGCAGTTAGGCGGCAGCCAGTGCGTTGTCTTTCATATGTTTCTACAGAAATTGACAGCCACTTGACCGCCAACTATCGTGGCATGCGGCCAGTGCGCTGTTGCACTTAGAAGTTAGGTGTGACAACATTGTTGCTTGCCCTCTTTAAACAACAATCATATCATACACATAAATAAAGACTTACCTAGAGAGTATGCCCAGAGCTTCAGTACATATCGATGGGCACGAGACTAGCTTGATGGCAATATGACCCACCATCGAAGGGTAATGTTGCCTCATCACAGATTCAAATGCTCCACGGAACGTAGTAATATCAGACTTTTTAGCAGTGACATCCACGTTAGCATCTGAGAAGAGTAAAATCACATGTTGGTACAAAGTAAATGAATATTTATTATTACAGACTATGAATCTCATGTTAAATCCGTACTGACGGGTGAACTTCTTACAAAATTGTACAAAACTATTTTAATCCTCCTAGTCAATACTATATAATTTCGTCCAATTAAGGCTAAACTTCACACATAAATAGACATGTTTCGACCTGGCATTGGGTCATCCTCAGTAAGACATGTAAAATGAATTAAAAACATAAAAACACACAAAATTAAATGTTAGTTCAAAAGTTTTTAAACAGCATGATGAAAGTTAAAAACTGTGAAATGTTGTGTTGATATACATAAGCATTATTGAAGTTGAACCGTCTGATTTTAGTGTTACGTGGCCTGCTTGCATCACCCATGTTCTCTGACTACGGAGTCCACTGGTCTTATGTATATCAACCCATGTTGGAACACAACTAAGCCAACAATATACAGATACCAGTTGAACAACACCAAAGGACAACAAAACATTGAAACAGAAAGACCTCCAGCTCAAGAATGTTTTAACCATCAACATTTCACAGTTTTTTAACTTTAATCATGCTTTAAAAAAAAAATTAACTAAGATTTCATTTTGTGTGTTTCCTATGTTCTTAATTTATTTTACATGTCTTACTGAGGACACGTAGCTTGACAAGACTACAACAGGTGGACCTCTAGGATTGTTCACTGGAGACCATGGGAACACAAGAGAGGCATTGGAAGACCCCAGAAGAGATGGCTCGACGACATAAAGCTGTTGGCTGGAACACGCTGGTTCCAAGTGGCTCAAGACCGAAGACGATGGAAGCATATGGAAGAGGCCTATATCCAGCAGTGGATTGAAATAGGCTAGAAGAAGAAGAAGAAGAAGAAGAAGAAGAAGAAGAAGAAGAAGAAGAAGAAGAAGAAGAAGAAGAAGAAGAAGAAGAAGAAGAAGAAGGAGACGAAGAATAAGAAGAAGAAGAAGAAGAAGAAGAAGGCTGAGGATGACCCAATTCTGGGTCAAAACATGTCTATTTATGTGTGAAGTTTCGTCTTAATTGGACTGTAAAATATATAGTAATTACTAGGAGGATTAAAATAGTTTTGTACAATTTTGTAAGAAGTAAATAAATACGGTATGTCAATTCAGTAGTTCTCCTTGGTTTAATACATTAAATGTTGATTAAAAACACATTAAAGATACTACTGGGATTTCTTTAGCATTGAAAACAATATAAAGTTTATAGGAATGCTCTAGAAAAACACAACATTAAAAGTCCATGAGAAAAGGTTTCAACTTGTCATAACATAAAAACACAAACATAACAAAAAATCATAAAGAACACATAAAAAAAACACTTATTCTTGAAATCTTGTTGAAAAGTATCAATAGCATCAGAAATATCAAGAAAATTTCTACAGCATGATATTTCTGATGCTATTGATACTTTTCAACAAGACTTTAAGAATAACAGTGTTTTTTTAAAAATATATTCTTCTTTATGATTTTTGGTTATTTGTACATGTTGAAAAAATAGGTTAAACCTGTACTTGATTTCTCTGTATACATTTTTTCCTACTCATTAAATATTTTGTAAAAATAAATATATTACGCATTAATTTTCAATACACCCTTGTACATATGTATTTGGTATAAGGATAATATTTTGTCAAAAACAGAGGAGGACTGAAAGTAAATGCAGAAAAGGCAGAAGTGATGGTAACGAACAGATAGGGAAAGGATGCAAATTTTAGACAAGAGCAAACATGTAAAACGTTTTTTTAAATATCTACGATCAGTGATAAGTGAGGAAGATGAATATGGAAACAATGTTAGAGAGAGAATCAAAGCAGGCTGAAGGTAGTGGAGAGAAGTGGCCAGAATTGTGTGCGATAAGAAAATATGTCTAAAACAGGGATAAGACATGTACTGGTATATTAAGTGAAAACAAGGGAGAGAACAGAAATGACAATGCTGAGATAGATGATTGGGGTATTGCTGAGAGACAGACTAAGAAATGAAGATATTTGATGGACAGCTGAGTCACATATCAGAGAAAAATAGACTGGGACAGAATGGGCATGTTGTATGCAAGGAAGAAACAGGGGACAAGGAGAGAGCATGGATAAACCAGTGACAGGAAATAGATCAAGAGGAAGGCAGAAGATGGAGGGACAGGATTATGGATCACCTAAAAGAGAAAGGTTTTCAGGAGGGGAGTGTGAGAGAGAGAGAGAGAGAGAGAGAGAGAAATATGGAGAAGTCTCTTTGTTGTAGCTGACCTCTGAATTGGGATAACGTGAGAACAAGAAGATAATATTTTGTCACAACAAACTATTTTTCTCCGTCCAGTTCATAAATTTTTGGCCTTTGCCTGCAGCTGACTATAGTCTTCACTATTATGCTGGTCTTTTAAGTGTGTTGCTTACCCCTTCATAATTAGGTACTTTTAAAATTTATCTTGTTTTCTGTATACGTTAATTGATTAAATAATAAATCCATATGTTAATTTATTACTGAAAGACACAGTGTGATCAGCCACAGACTATTCACCTAAAATACTGCCAGCGTGGAGCACTAGGAGCAGAACAGTGGTACGACACGTAGAGATGTGGGTACCAGAGAAGACCGGTGAACCAGGACACGATAGGTCCACGCTAGCAGAGCCCACCATCGGACGGCCCCGCTCGCTCGTTACTCGCTGCAGGTACGTGTGAGAAAAGATGCTGTCCGCTACAAACAAAGTTCAATGTTTTTACATTATAAACAGAAGTTTAATACTTGGAATTAATTTATAGACAAGAATACACAAATATTAAAAACAATAAATGAAGAGAATATGTTCACCAGAGAATAATAATAAATAAAAAAAAACACCTTCTGCTCGTGCCTGATACACCCGACTGGCAAATACAGAGAGCTTGTATCATTAGTCTCAACGCAGGCGAGTCCCACTTGGACACATGACCCTCAGAAAACTTAACTGAGGAACATGGAGGTATGGTTTGGTCCCACAAGCAAGCAAGGTCAGGACCACATCTACAGGGCCTCCAGGTTTATGTGGAATATGAACTGCAGAGCCATTTAGTCTTGCTTGAATAGTGGATTTCATCTAATTAAATATAGGAAAATCTAGAGAGGGAACAATAGAGAGTCTAGAAATTATTATAAGCTTTTGTGTGTTCAGAAAACAAGGTGAAATTCTTTATGTTTTGCAGGGAACTTTGCTTAGCGTCTTCAGAAGAAACTCTCGAGTGTTCACGAGGAAGACTTCTACAATAATGAGGGTTTGAATTTAAGTAAGTGGTACTCTCATTTGTCACCAGATGGCTCGCCATGCGCTAGCATTCTGAGCAGGATCTGACGACACCATCTAAGCTCCAATTAAGATGTTTCTTGTTTCACCGTATGTGCGTTGCAAAGTAAATTGGAGCTTAGATGGTATCGTTGGCTCCCACTTAGAATGCTAGAGTACAGTAAGCCATCTGGTGTCAAATGAGAATAACACCCCCAATGGCACTAAGAGCGCTGAAGGGCCTTGTCCAATCAAGCCACCGCTGCTCAGCCCGAAGGCCTGCAGATTACGAGGTGTTGCATGATCAGCACAACGAATCCTCTCGGCTGTTATTCTTGGCTTTCTAGACCGGGGCCGCTATCTCACCGTCAGATAGCTCCTCAATTCTAATCACATAGGTTGGGTGGACCTCAAACCAGCCCTCAGATCCAGGTAAAAATCCGTGACTTAGCCGAGAATCGAACCCCGGACCTCCGGGTAAGAGGCAGGCATGCTACCCCTACACCACCAAAATGTCAGCAAATGAGAGCAGCACTTTCTATAGAACGGTAAGCATTCTTAAATTCAAACCCTCATTATTGTAGAAGTCTTCCTCGTGAACAGCCAAGATTTTCTTCTGAAGACACAGAACAAAGTTCTCTGAGAAACGTAAACAATTCACCTTGTTTTCTTGATGTGGCGAAACCACAAAAGCTTATATCATGTCTACAATTATGGGCCATGAAAGTATCAATCCAAACAATAGAAAGTCTTATGAGCATAGTCCTACACGAGTGTATATTAAGGTATTAACAATGTGTTTCATACAGCTTAAAAACAAAGTTTTCTTTTAGAAGGATATAAACAGTGTTTGAAACAGGAAACAAGGAATATCACAATATCTTGTTAAGCAAGTACATCTCTAATTTCTAGGTTAACGAATACAATGATCATCTTTTTAATACAACCCGATACAACAATGCAATAAGCTCAAAAACAAGTCTGACACTATGGAAAAAGTTACAAATATTGTTAGATGCAAGTACTAGAGGAGTCTGAGATTTCAGTCCTATAGCATAGACAATTTCTTACAAAGAAGCTTGTTTGTTTAAATGCAGTGCCTTTTTTCTTGTGCAATTTCGTACTGAAACCTGAGTGGATTTTACTCATTTTCCTTGTACAGCCATTTGGCAACTGTTCCAGTAGCTTAGATCCTTTCCAGCATAACAAATATGGCCTAGGCCACCATAACTCAATTGTTAAGAGCATCAGAAGGTTGTGGGTTTAGATCTCACTGGTATCTGGTTGGCCATTTTTTTCCTGTACTTAACAGCTCTTCATTGTGTTCTGATTTAATATGTTGAAAGTGGTGATAATTAAATATTCAATGAAAACAGAACAAATAGGATAAAAATTATGACATGTTAGCATGGCAAGAGGGAGAAGCTGAAAGAGGAGACAAGGAGAAACATGAAAACACTAAAGGACAATGATATTCTCCACATCCTCATACACTGCCATCTTCAAAAAGATAGGCTATCTTGTCATCAATCCCTGTTCTATTGTAAGTATTTTCTGGAGGGAGGGGGTAGGTTTATTTTGCCTACCTGGTGTATCCATTCCTTTACAAGTAATGAATTTCATCCTGGTACGCGGTGGAATTATTATATATAACAAATTCCAAATATTGAAATTATTTTAAAATTTTAAATTTTAAAATAAATTCATGTTATTTTCGAAATTAATTTTATTTTTATCTAAGAATTTAAGATTTTAAAGTGGTGAAAGGGTGGAACTTCTCAAACTTACAAGTTGGACTTTGTTATATATCCATTCCTTCTCAATCACTGGCAAGCTTGTTTATGCTTCCCAGCTTGATCAGAAGAGTCGGCTTCAGCACTTGTTGAGGGGTCAACTTGATAGTTCTATAGTCTTGAAGTGGGGATTGTAGGATAAGAAGCAAGCTCAATAAACACAGCAAGAAGGGAAAATATAAAATGAAGATGAATACAGGTGATCAGATACAGAACAAACATAAAAGGAGCCCACTGGGTCAAGTACTGGTAATAGAAAAGAACAACAAACAAGAGAGAAATTAAGTCATATGCTGACACATAGGAACATACAATGACTGGTCAGTATCAGGGAACAACAGAAAAGGAGCCGAAGACATCATTACACTTCCCACACCAATACTGTAGATCGATGAGTGTAAGTCTGATGAAGCTGGGAAGTACAGCAAGTTTCTCTCATTGATTGGCCAGCAGCAGGTGCGCGCACCCAGCTTATCCGCCTCTCGTTGACTCTTCACTTCCCGTTACACAGAGCAGCAAAAGCATGGGAACACCCGCACTTAGCAGTTCAGGTCCAAGTCTACAACGCGTGTTGAGTGTTGATCTGTTCCAACTGTTCGAGTTGTGAAGTGTTTCTTCGGGGTATAATTCTGATAATGTCTCCACATGTGTACACGGAAGAAAAGGTATTTATGTACGATAATTACGTGAAAACAGAGTCTTGCAGGGAAGTCATTAGATGATTTGTAACACAATTTCCAGGTACGCCCTAATCATAGAGAGACCGTGTGGAAACTCGTAAACAAATTGAGAGGAACTGGTTCTTTACTTGATAAGAAGCGAAGTGTTAAACAAGATGTACTTAACGAGGAGAAAGTAAATGAAATCGCAGAAAGATCAGAATATATGCCTACAAAATCCCTAAGACAACTTGGACAAGAAGCTGGAGTTTCGAAGTGTTAAAATTGAAACCATAGAAGGAGGAGAACATTCACAACATCTCCTGTCATAAGTTGTCATAAGTTATGAGCTTATTTTCTTAATTCTTAATGACTAATTGTTATCTCATGTCATCCATGGATAAAGTGAGCAAAGTGCTGTCCTTGCTGTTATGCTATGGAGCGGGGAGTGATGAGTTAATGGGAGGGTGCACTTGCCGGCCAGCCAATAAGAAAAACTCACTGTATAAACTACTTTAATCGGGATTGAGGAGAAATGGATGTTGAAGATATTGGATGGATGACAAAAGAGCCCATTTATTTGAAGATGTCAAGATTGTCTTTGTTCTCTTGAGTTTTCATATTTTTCCTCTGACGTCTTTCCTATTGCTTTCTCCTCCATCCTGGCCTACTATTGTCCTTTTCTACCTCTGTTCCCATCTCTCTATACACATGTCCCAGTTGCTACTGAACTTGGCATTTCCTTGATAATTCGAACACCAATGAAGATCTTGCAATGAAATTTGAACAGGGATATGTTACAATTCTTGTGACACAGTGTAGCCAACAGCCAGCCAGTTTGATTGTTGCCACCACCCTACCTCCCTGTTGGTCTCTCCAACATTTGAAAGAGGTACCTACACAATCTCATACTCTTGGTTGTTGTTTCTAAGCGCTAGTGCAGTGTAGTGTAAATGTAAGTTCAGGCAGGATACTTGGAAAATGTATCAGTATACTACGAAGGAGCGAGTGTTTATTGTCTGCAGTTACTGGAAAATGGATTCGAGAGAGTTACGACAACAGCAATTTTTGGGAAAGTTTGGAGGCCGACATCCACTGAGCAAGTCCATCACTTGGACCTTGTCAAACAAGCACTTCATGTCGTTGAGATATGTCCATCATCTGTTTTCCTCCAGGAGCTGCTCATTGACAACATGTACCACGTTGGCCCGCACAATGACAGGTCGCCCTGAGCGTTGCTGATTATCAGTTGCCACACGTCCTCGCTGAAACTTTCTTACCCTCCATGCAATTATATGGTATGGGAGGGTATTTTTCCCAAGGGCCTCCACCAATTCACTGTGACATTCTCTTGCATTTCTGCTCCAGAGAACTGCTACTTTTATATATGCGTGTTGCTCAACATGGGTTTCTTCCATTTCACACGATGTTCACCACTCAACTGATTTCACAGAGCTCCTGTGCTCCTACCAGCAATTACAGAGTCATTTGTTGTTGTGAATTTACACTGTGCCTGTACAGCTTCCACGCGACAAATCATGGTTTGTGATTCACTCACATACATGCAAGAAGAAAAATAATTGCTAAGACTTTTGCCCTTACCCTCATGTTTTAATAATGATGTTACCAAATATGTTTTCTTATTAAAGAAGTTTATAAATGTATTTATTCAAAATTAGTTTTGGCAGACTGAAGAAGCTAACAGTTATGAATTAACCAAATCAAAACTGAAAAGAGATGGCTTCAGATATCATATCTATTAAGATGGAATTTCGCATCACATCATCTGAAAATTGGCCATGTGGTCGGCCCAAAAGAAACCAGTGGCTTGATTGCCTTCCAAAGACATGCACTATGTTGTTCTTGCTCAAAACGATGCGCTCAACAGAACCAAGTGGATGTTGGCTTGCAAAACAGCGGACACTGTTCCACTGCGGGAAAAATGCTAAGACGACAATGAATGATCTTCATTAGTATTGAATTATTGAGTGAATACCACGTTCAGTAGGAAGTGAGAGATTCTTTATGACTTAATACAAGGGATACCAAAATTCATTGAATTTTAATGCCCTAAATATGTCTGGACCAAAAAAGGGATGACCAAATAACACATTACAACAATGGTCTGTTAAACATGAAAAAAAAAAAAAAAAGTCAAAGCAACCAAAGCACTTGAAATTTACAAAAGACAGAAAATCACCAACACAATAACAAAACACACACACAAAGATGAAACCAACAAACCTTGCTTATCAGCAGCAGTAGGAGACGTAGTATCGAGATCTTCCTCCGTAAGGAGATCGAGAGAGCTCCACTTTGCCAAAGATGTATTTTCGCCGAGATCTTCTGTAGAATAATGCACCACTTCAGTAAGTATCAATGTTACAGAACTTCAAACTGTCAAGCAATACTTTATTTCCTCCTTTTGAGTAGAATATGGAATAGGTTAGACCATGGATTGTCACGTAGACATGTTACTGTGCATGATGAGGAAAATAACAGTAATATACTGTTCTAGTAATTTCAGGAAAGATTAGTGATTTCAGGAAAATAACAGTAGTATGTTGTTCTAGTAATTTCAGGAAAGATTACCGATTCCCGCTATACAATTAAACTTTTTATAAGTCACTGTGACATATACAAATAAAAGCAAGTAAAGTGAAATCAGAAAATTGTGTACTGAAATTTTCAGTAAACAAGAATATTTTAACTTTTCTAGCTGAAAAAAAAAACTTGTTCATGGGAAAAAATGTAGGAAATAAACTGAAATCTGAAACCTGACTTTTTTCATGGGTCTTTTAGTTTACCCAGAAATTGACTATCTAAATTTCACTAGGTCATTCATTTGTGCATTATACGCGGATGCCAGTCAAACTGAAGGGCAGAGTGTACAAAAGTACTGTCTGGCCTGCCCTCATGTACAGCTCCAAATATCGGAATAATAATGCTATAGTTTTTATGTCCCACTAACTACTTTTTGATGGTTTTCGGAGACGCTGATGTGCCGGAATTTTGTCCCACAGGAGTTCTTTTAGGTGATAGTAAATCTACCGACACGAGGCTGACATATTTGAGCACCTTCAAATACCACCGGACTGCGCCAGGATCGAACCTACCAAGTTGGGATCAGAAGGCCAGCGCCTGAACTGTCTGAGCCACTCAGCCCGGTCCAAATGTCAGACAAGATGGAAGAAGCATGACCAGAGAATGCAAGTCACAGAGATGCAGATGCTGCGATGGTCGGCGGGCATCACTCTGCATGACGAAGTGTGCAATAAGCATGTGCAAAGAACTTCTGAAGTCGTGCCCATCAGCGATAAGATGGAGGAAAAACAGCTCCGCTGGTATAGCCAAATCAGAAGACATGATGAACACCATCTAGTATAGAAAGCTCTTGCCGAAAAGAAGCACAGGGCATCTTAAGGCAACATGGAAATACACTGCTGAGGTTGCTTTAATGAAAAGTGAAGTGCCGTTAGATCTAATGCAAGAATGTTGGGCATACTCTCTCCACACGAGATGAGCCAACCCAGAGTGAGCTCACGAGTGCCAATTTATGTGTACATTTACAGCCAGGAAATAATAACAAGAAGAAGTCATTCATGTGTCGTGTGCCAGCACAGAACACAGTAATTTTGGTTATCATGATTAAACTGTGTCAAGTCCACTTGGTCTGACACCATGGTTAGGCGGTTTGAGTCCAATTGGTGGTAAAAATTTTCACCATCAGAATATGGGTTAGCGGGGTAGGATTGTAGATTGTGAGCCAGAAGCCTGGATTCAATTCCAAACCTCTCTGCAGTGTTCAAATGGAGTGAGGGCATTAGATGCTGTTGATGGTGATTTGTCTGTTGGATGGAGACATTAAGCCTTGAGCACACCCCTCAGTATTATTCAACAGGAGTAGGATAGATAGATAATAGATAGATAGATAGATAGATAGATAAATACTTAAATAAATACCATAAAGAAGTAAATTTTGGAAAAGAAGCTTTGGAAATAAAAACAACAACCTGTCTGGATAAAATAAATAAAAGAAGACTTGAATGAATTAGACATAACACTGGAGAATTTAAAGAATAAATCAAACAAAGTAAATAAATTGAAGAATAGTAAAATTAGATTCCTACCAAAATGTGATAAAAGAGAAACAACTAAAAGGGTATTTTCAGAAGAAGAACGGCAACAAAGATCAGATAGAATGAAGGAATACTGGAAGAACAGAAAAGAAAAAACCACAAAACATCATAGAAGACCGGACAGAAATTGACTACAGTGGTCCAATGCAGCCATAAACACACAGAAAGAAATAGATAGATAGATAGATAAATTAATTTATTTATTTATTTATTAATAAATGTATGTGATATTTCTATTTTTATAAAGATATGGTTAAAGCAGCCACTCTTCTACTTCTGATCAGCAGAGCCTTGGCTTTTTCAGCAGGTACCAAAACACGTGACATATCATTGTACCAATCCATAGTCTAGACCTTACAAACTTGGAGGTCTCATTTTTGTGCAAGTGTTATTTTCATGACTTCAACAGTATATTCTGTTACATTTTGTAAATCTATGCCATGTGAATCCAAGCTCATAATTACAATAAAGAACAGAAACTTAAAAATGATGCTAGTTGTTCAAAGGGGCCTAACATCTTGGTCATTGGCCCTATTACATTTTTAGGTCATGTATTAACCAATTTCCCCACTATGCTTCGTAAACATGAATTTAAACTGGGAATGCATTTCTGTGAAATTCTTATTTGATTGTAATATTGTAAATTTGAACAATCCTTAAGAATAAAAAACTAATGGGCAAGAAGGAAGGTCAAAAAAATGTTGACTCCTCATAGTCCTGGGTGACTCACTTGTGAAAGAGATGGTGGCTCAGATATACCTGATAGCACACTGAGCAATTTTGGCAATTCTATGTCTACTTAAAATGAAAGAGTTCGAAACTTTGTTCGAACATGAATCCTCCTTCCCTAGAATTGCCAATGAAGGAAATTTCCTAGTGTATTTTTAAGTAAAATAATTGTATGTCAAGGGGTTAAGGCATAACCAGTTTTTTGAAACAAATTTTAGAACAAATTAAGAGAAGAGGAAGTCCAAGGAAGAAATATCTGGAAGAAACTATGAGCCAGATGGGTTTTGGAACATAGGCAGAGTTAAAAGGGCAGCAGAAGACAGAACCTCTGGTTGTAGCAATAAACTAAGTATTTGATAAATCTAAATGAGAAAATTGGTCTTGAATAAATGGTTGTATCGTATGGACATGTGCAATTTTCAATTCTTCCCATTATCATTGAAGGATGTTTAAAAAAAGTACTGGCCCCACAGAATATCAGGACTCCCAGACAGCACAGATATGCTTCGTTTGTCAGGAAGGAAAAGTGTTTTAATTCCATGTTGAAAATTCACTCTACCTGCAACAGAAATGTGTATTGCCTGAGTGACATGGTAGTTGGATATGGAGCTAACTGCTCTATCATACTTAGTGCTGAATTACAGCTACTGAAGGCATTGCTTTTCCCTTTTATGTAAAATAAACTAAAAAATTACAGGGACGTTCACAACAATTCAAAAGGATTAAAGTTATAACAAAATATAAGTAATGGAAAGGAAAAAAGCAAGAGTGACCGTGTGGAAAGGAGGAGGAAAAGGAAAAGTGGTGAGAGCTGTGGAATATGTCTCTTTCAAAGAAACATTTACTATGTTGTGTAAAATATTATTGAAGAATATTTTATTTGTATTCCTTTTATCTATCTAAATTTGGAAATGTAGCTACTAAACTGTAAATTATTATTATTGTTGAGTGATATTTTGTAATGTTCTGGAAATAATCGTAACGCAGACTTTCAGAACAGGGTGTGTCTGCCACTGTCGATTCTAGAAGCATGTTTTTACTAATTTTGGAAGATGGAAAGTTCGCAATTAAGGTTAGGGGATGTTCTGGAATATTGTGAAAACATCACGACTTGGTAAGGGGTTTTGATTGGTAGATCTGGGTGGCGAGAGGGAAGCTTCTGTGGTCTGATTGATTACTTGGCGATTGCACCGGGGCCAGCTTTGCCTTCTAAAGAGAGCAAGGCAAAATTCTGTGGTCTTTTCGTTTCTTGTCAGTCCAGTGATCAGATGCACATCGGCGACCCTCCCTCCCAGGATGGGCTGCCTTGGGGTAAGCGCTGTTGGTTTCATTTCCATCTTAATTTATATTTAATGTTTGCTTGTATTTTCACATCGCAGTTTACCCCTACTCGCCCAGACTCGCCACTCAATTATTCAGATGCCTTAGCTTTTCAGCTGGGCCTGCCTGTTTGATTTTGGAGGCATTCCCTTTTCTTTTAGTTTTGTAAACCGTGTAATTAGTAGATTGATTTTATTTCCGTCAGGGTTTGCCTATATAATTTCGTATCACTTGATGCATGCTAGTTTTACCTCTGCTCCACATAGAAGTGTTTCTGATGTGGAAGCAAGTTGAACAGGCCTCTGCATCAAGTTTAAGTATTTCTGATTTCCCCCTTGTTTCCATTATGTGGCACGATTGTCTGAAAGCGCGTTCACTTTAATTTGTATCATGTGGTTCCTATTAGCCTTAAACGTTATGTTCTGGAAGTTGCATTAAGTTAAAGTATCTTTGGTTAGCCTCTCTGACTTAAAAAAGAAAAGCCCTTGGCAATTTACATCTATTTTGTTGTTTTGAGATATCGTACCTGGATTTTTGAATTGATAGATTTTGTTTTGAATTTTCTTTGTAATGTTTATTTTGGAAAATAATATCCCAGATCAAGCGATCGCAGTTGATTTTTCTAGAAACCCGCAACCTACATATCCCAATGGCCCTGGTAGGATTCCCATGCCTGCTCCACCCCCGTTCTTATAATTGCCTAACCCGATGTTCATTTCTTGATACTTGATGGAGTTCATCTGAGGTTTTGTTTTGTGCCTAAGATATTAAAATGCCGTGTAATTTAAGTTTTCCTTTTTCTTTACTATGCGTGTGTAACCACTGGAAACCGGTTACAAGCGGAGAAGGACGAACAGGATAACATAGTACAAAAAGGGCACTTTCAAATAAACAGTAGAAAATATCATAATATAAAGTTGGAATTTAGGAGGACCAATAGGGGCAAATACTTGTTTAAGAACTAGGGATTGGAATAATTTACCAAGGGGGATGTTCGATAGATTCCCAACTTCTTCAAAATAATTTAAGAATAAAATCAGGTAAACAACTGATAGGGAATCTGCCACCTGGGAGACAGCCCTGAATTCAGATCAGTTGGGACTGATTGTGTTTATTCCAAGTTTTCATATTCATAATCTTCTCTTTCAAATTATAACTTGATTTGTCACTTGCAAGCTTTTTTCTCCCTTATTTCTTATATTGTAACTCTTGGTATTATGGGTTTTATTTAAAGTTTCTATTCATTACACTGCCTAATCTGCTGTAAAACAGGAATAAAGCTATATATAAATAAATTTAATAAATGACCAAGTATCTAGAATTCACATGGCAGGCTCTACATACATATACAGTATTTTTAACAGAAAAGGTTTCACTTTGACCTATGAAAAAAAAAAAAAGAAAAAAAAGAAGCACATGCCTCAACAAATTTTATTGTATATTATTAAAACTTATTATTATAACTAGGGTCAACTTCATATGCAAAAGTAAAGTAAATAAGAAACTTTAAAATTGCTGTATATATGGCATGAACACATCAAAAGGCTAAGCAAGTTGCTAAGTGTTATAGATCGTGTAGTTGGTGGTTGTGACTTATTTTAAGAAGAAGTACTGTACATCTATGTAACCATCCTCGCTCGATTCTAATTCAAAGGGAAAGCCGAAGAGGAATTCAATCTTCAGATCTGCTGACCTCTAAAAGAATAAAAGGGAAGAACTGCAAAGGATGTGCAAACTTATTACTGACAAAGTCAGATGGGATCGAAGGAGATCAGATAAGGGTCATGTGGTCACTAACCTATGCTCCTCCAAATTCAGAGCCCCATAGGAGTCACCCTTTCAGCTGTTTCTTACAACAGGCAGGGTTTTTACCAAGGGTGTATTTTATGTACACTTTTACAGGGGTGTTGTTAATTCCTCTGGCACAAGGCCTTGACATTTTAACGTTGAAAATATTTCTTAGCAGACAAAGTAGGGGTCCCCCATACTACGAAAAACAAAATTAATCAATTTCTCAACTGTGCCAGAAGTTGAAGGGATAAAGGGCCCCAATAGGTTTCAAATTGTGAGTCTTGGATACCTCTATCAAAGAGCTAAAATCCCTGGTTTCTTTGTTTGTTTTCTTTTTGATTCAAATCCTGGCCAAATTAACTTATTTTCATAATTCTTTCTGTACTGTGTTCCTTGGTTCAATACCCTTAGGCATTTTTGATTTTTTGAAAAATGTCCACACCGAATGTAATTTTATAAGGGTTTAAGTGAAACTCTGCATTGACTCTCATTAGCACTCGTAGTGGTAGAAAAAGACAAACTGCTAATCAAATCGACCACGTAACGATGACTAAGAAAAGGATTGTCATTTTTAGGAATAAATTCTCATACTTCATTTTATTTTATTTGCCTAAAATTTGTAGCTCATATCTTTAGGATGTTTTCAACACTAAATTGCTTGCCTAAAGGGATTTTTGTTCACCTTAAAACACAGTCCTTCCTTTACATATAACACCACACTACCAACCGCCACAGAAATACTAAGTAGTTAATACATCCCTTTACATTAAGTTGGCTCCAGGAAGGGCATCACACAGTGAAACTGGACTCAAATCCAGGGTATTTTCCACCCCAAGAAACTGCAGAGTGCCTTGTTTATGGTACATGTACAACCATGAAAAAAGAAGATAATTTATTTTCTAACAGTTCTTTTTTAAAATAAATATTTTGCATATAAAAATCTGACCCTAGCAAACACACATGAAAACAGGATGATTTTAATAGGAACAGCTAACAAGTACATCTTCAATTCATTCTCTTAGAAAGGGATGAAGTAGAGCTGTGGAAATCTGAATTATCTAATAATATGGAAAGGCTCTCAAAAGGAAAATAAATTATAATTACCAATAATAATATACTGGTTTGTGTAAATATCTTGTTCGCTAAAGGTACTTGGTAGGTTTTCCTATTAGAAATAATATCATTTCCACTTACAGGGATAATAAAATAATACATTTTGATTTCAGAACTCATGTATTACAACACACAACACCTTGGGCTACGAAAACTGGCACAAAATCTGAATATATGTATCTCCACATTTTTAATTATTCCCTTACCAAATTTTGTATATTTTTAGCTCATTTATATAACCATATAAATATGTATTTATATACTTTATAACATTTTCTTCATAAAAATAAATAAATACAAAATCCCGGTCATCAGCGGCATGACAAAAGATTTTCATTTAAATGTGAGAACTTATGCTAACATAAAAAAATTTGCAACATATAGATCAGGTAAATTGGCCTAACAGAAAAAGTTTACTGGGTACTGCAATGAAATGACTATCTGATTTATTTACTGTAGAAGCTGCCTATCTCTCAGGGAGGTCCAACAATCCTGTATTAATGATCACTAGGGCTCCGATGTTTATGACCTAAAAATAGCCCAAATAAGTAAGCAAATATGACCTCAAAAGTGATGAAATATGATGCAAAAAATTACAAAATATGATCAAAAATAAATAAATTATAAATCAAAATGGCAATTCGTTTGATACACATTTGTATTTATTCTTATTTTCATATTGATTTTCTGAATATGCATGTTTAGCAGCTATTCACAGTCTATTGTCCTCGAATCACTTATCAAACATTTGTGCATACATATATATATATTCTTTTTTGCTAGTGGCTTTACGTCACACCGACACAGATAGGTTTTATGGTGATGGGATAGGAAAGGGCTAGGAGTTGGAAGGAAGCGGCCATGGCCTTAATTAAGGTACAGCCCTAGCATTTGCCTGGTGTGAAAATGGGAAATCACGGAAAACCATATTCAGGGTTGCCAACAGTGGGATTCGAACCCACTATCTTCTGGATGCAAGCTCACAGCTGCGTGCTCCCAACCGCATGGGCAACTCACCTGGTTGCATACATATCTATAAAGTACTAAGTTCACTAAGATTATCAGATCACGCAACATTCTGAAAGTCGGAACATGTTTGCACCCTGCACTGATGGTTTGAAGTACAAGAAAACTAGAAATCAATCTATTTTTAAACATTTTTTTGGAACATTTAAGCCCAGATTTAATTAATATTATTCAAATGCATTGAAGTTTAAATTGAGTACCATGAAACGAATTAAGTTTACATCTTTCAATACATTACAGTAGGGTGGCAGGATCTATAGTCCAAACTTACATACGTTTTTCATTCTTCTCTGCGGGTGGAATTGAAGTGTATGACAAGATTCATATTTTGTGAACACTTGTTCCCATTCAGTAAGTTGAAAACTATTTTGCACAGCTACAGCTGTCGTCAAACCACTGGAATGTGTCCGAAATATGGCGTTTCTACAAAAATAGCTCAAAATGCGACCTTTTGACAAAAAATAGCCAAAATATACATTTATATGACAAATAAAGATCACTTAGTTGTAACCATAATCACCGGATATGTACCAAAATGAAATCAGTCAAGAAAATAGAGACAAAGAAAAAATATGACTTTTCCTAAACATCAAGCCTTAATGATCACTATCTCAGATATTGTTATGATGGATCATTCAAGTTGACTCTGTACAAAGTAATAATAGGATTAAAATTTGAAGTGTTGGACGGCCATAAATCAAGAATGATGAATTCAAGACAGTCAAGAGAAAGGCAGTCATTTCTGCAACAAGATGTGATATCCATCCAGCTCGTACAAAAAAGTAAATTCCATAAAAAATTTGGTCTTTTCATTAGTATACATAGATTCATGGTTATTTACCAAATCAGGAGTACATTTAGATTTTGTACCACTTCATTAGGCCACCTGTGTACACCTTCAGTTTACAGTAAGTAGGATTAATAAAACAACTAAAATAAAATACAGGCAAGGAAGGCTTTCAGCTTCAGAACAGTACGATGAACACATTATAACAAACAACATGCAATAATGCACATATCTTTTAGAACAAGCCAATAAGAGCTCAAAATGAATAATGTAGTTATGCCATTTCTTTACATTATAAATGCGTCATCATACTGAACATGCAGGTTAGGTTCAATTAAATCAGAGTTTAATCAGTGCTGACATGAAATATTGCCAAACATAATGAGCGGTGTGCGACGATACAATTCCACTACAGTTTAATCTGTTGTAATATTGCCTGCTTAGTTTTTCTTGCAAAGCATTCTCATCATTTAAACAGGATGCAAATAGTTTTTAAAAAATACCCTGGCATAAAATGATTTGTGATTAAGAAAGAACTACAAGCCAATATTTATATACAAAGCTGTGAAGTTTCTGTGCAACACCTTCTCACAGTTCTTTCTTATTTATATAGGCCTAGTGTTTAAAATTAATTTAACTAACAACATTAACACCATGATCAGAGCAAATAAACAAACTACGATCTTAGATAAAACAGTGTGGCACGCAAGACAGAACAAACTGACCTTGACAACAAGTTTGCAATACAAGCTTTCAGAACATTATCAAGGCAAGATTCCCACAGAAAATAAGTAGAGAGGATTCATCAGCATGCTCAGAACAATTCCCACAGAAACATGCATCTTTCAGGACACAAGAACCAGTTAGCAGAGAAGTAACCCATTCAAAAGCAGCCCTAAGATATTCTGCCTGATATAAGCACCAAAGAACATGCATCATGAAAACATCAGCATAATCAGAATACATGACATGAATGTAAGGTTTTGCAAACAAAAAAAAATTGTTTAAAATTATTGTACAATAATGAAACCCATGTCAATTATTTTAAGAACACTAGGTTGTGAAAGCATTAAAATATCTCTTGGGCAACAGACATGTGAAAGGAAAAGAAAGACATATGGAAAATAGCAACTCACCTCAGCAGAGACCAAAACAAAACTGTTCTCCTATGTTGAAGAAGAATTTTAAAATCTGCGAGGATCTGAAAGTTGTTTATTCTCCATAACACAAGGGAGAGCAAAGCTACTTAAAGGAATATCTGAACCAATCCTTTGTCACTGCTACACTGAGATGTTAAATTCCATCTGCTCTCTTAACTTCAAAGTAAGTTTAGGATAGACTCAGTTCAACTGACACAAAAGTCAATGTGAACAGTAATTTCATTATGACAGGTTAAAAATGAAATTAGACTTCATATAAAAAGTCTGCAGTTTCCACTACTCTAATCGAAGATCAACAATCGTATAAAAATCAGGCCCAAAAGTATATCAATCCTTCTTCTTTTTCTACAGCTTTTTCCCAAACCTGTGAATTCACGGGTGGATTTGGCCCTGTTTTACGGCCGGATGCCCTTCCTGACGCCAACCTTTTATGGAAGGATGTAATCACTATTGCATGTTTTTTTGCTATTTGCTTTATGTCGCACTGACAGATAGGTCTTATGGCGACGATGGGATAGGAAAGGCCTAGGAGTTGGAAGGAAGCGGCCAAGGCCTTAATTGTGGTACAGCCCCGGCATTTGCCTGGTGTGAAAATGGGAAACCACGGAAAACCATCTTCAAGGCTGCCGACAATGGGACTCGAACCCATTATCTCCCGATTACTGGATACTGGCCGCACTTAAGCGACTGCAGCTATCGAGCTCGGTATATTGCATGTTTCTATGGTGGTTGTTAGAGTAGTGTGTTGTCAGAATTGAAAAGGAAAGTGTTGTAACAAACACAAACACCCAGTCCCTGAGCCAGAAGAATTAATCACACATGATTAAAATCCCCGACCCAGCCGGGAATCGAACCCGGAATCCTCTGAATTGAAGGCCTCAATGCTGACCATTCAGCCAATGAGTCGGATGCCCAAAAGTATACCAATATACTATTATACAATATACAATTCACTAGCGCTTCATCACACAGCACAAGATACTAGCACACACACTCATCGCGCGGTAGCCGTCACGCGAAGTACACAGCCTTAGAGGGTTCCCATTGAACTGAGAAGATAAGTCCGCCTAACAACAGCAGGACAAATTAATTACAGTTCCAACCACGCATAAAGCAATAAAAATACGAAGTTTTAGTACTTAATAAATATAAGAAGACGGCTCAATTTTCAACAATATTATATATAATGAATTTTATCCAACAAAAGCAGCTAATATACAAATGAAACGAACATTTTAACATCAAATAGACTGCATGCAATTTTAATTCCTCAATTTTAAGTGCTAATTAGACAGTACGAGAGCATAGAATCACAGACATTAAGGAATGTAAAGACAACTCGTCAACCAGATGAGAAAAAAATTTTTTTTTATATTCATGACTTACAAGAATTCTCTTGTCACATATTAAGGATAATTAATATAGCATAATAGATGTTTAGGATTTAACCAATATTCTGTTGTATGTAAATATGTATACGTATGAGTTAAGTATGACAATATTTTGTTTAATATTTAGATCGCCAAGTTTTTTCATATTTTATAAATCAGCTGATGATGGTGACATAATAGAGCACCGAAACATGTACTGTAATAAATAATGTTGTAAATATCATCCGACAACATTGTATTGGTATTGAAAAGGTGGAACCTGATAGACTTTAAATAATTGTGATCTCAGTTCAATACGGACAAATAAGATGAAGTTCCTTACGTTTAATACCAATATATATCAAGAATAGAAAGATACAAATGGATCACTGTCGTAAGAGAAAGTGACAGGAAAGAGAGAAGGGGAAAAACATGAAAACACAAAAGAGACACTAAACTTTACACATTCATACACTGCCTTCTTTATGGATGGACTCTCTCATCATCAATCCACGTACTTCTTAATTCATTTCTCTTTAACCTCAACAAGGTTTATGCTTTCCATTCGCCTTCTGAACTCTTATTCTAATGCAGAACCAGAAAGGTTGATGATGATGATGATGATGATGATGATGATGCTTGTTGTTTAAAGGGGCCTAGCATCTAGGTCATCGGCCCCTAATGATACAAAATGTAACGACAAATCAGAAGTCCAAAATTCATCCACTGACCAGAATTCAAAACATGATGATGAAGAATGAATGGATGGATATGAATTTAAAATAATCAGCAGATCCAACTCACAATAAGTTACTGAAAGTTTGAAAAATTCCTAAATCAATCCACTGACTAGAATTCAAAAAGATGATGATGAGCAATGATTATGAACTTAAGAAAAAATCAATCAGTGGATCTGACCCGCAATACCACACCTTCCCAGAAACAATCTTAAAACAATAGTATTACTGACCAAGGGACTGCTTCCAAAGCACAACCCTGAATCGATCATGCTTGTTGTCTAAAGGGGTTCAAAATTCAAGTCAACAGCCCCTCATATTCGCTAGTAAAGTAGAACCATGGTATTTTTCTATTGCAGTACTACTCAAAAGTAGCGTAGACACATGGTGTTCCACATATTATGGTACTAATCACAGACAACGCCAAGACCCGTGGTGTTTCTCACATAATGGTACTAATCAATCAATCAATCAATCAATACTGATCTGCATTTAGGGCAGTCGCCCAGGTGGCAGATTCCCTATCTGTTGCAGGCAACGTAAGCCCGTGGTGTTCCGCATACAGTACTGGTACTGTTAGCCCACAGTGAACCCACTCTCTGCTGCTACTAATGACGAACCTATTGTGTACCTAACATAGTGGTACTACTACTCACAAGTAAAGGCGACTCATGGTGTTCCCAGCATGATGGTATTAATCACAAGTAGTTCCATGGTTCTAATTCAATCATCCCTTGGTTGCCCCTTTTAGTTGCCTCTTATGACAGGCAGGGGATACTGTGGGTGTATTTTTCGTCTACGTCCCCCACCCATAGGGGGTAGAGAGAGAGAAAAAAAGAAGGGATACGTCACTTTGAAAAATTAAGTAATGGACAAAGAAAGGCAAGGGCCATGAAGGGCGTGAAAATGAAAGACTCCCTAGGCTTCGAATGCTCTAATACCTTCAGAGTCGGAAAAGAACAAAAGTTGACCAAGGGAGGTCAGAGAGGAAGCAATGCCATGACACAGCTAAGGGCCCCATGATTGCCAACCCACACTCCCAAGTTGAGAGCCCCTGGGGCCCCTTTTAGTCGCCTCTTGCAACAGGAAGGAGATACAGTGGGTGTATTCTTCATTTGCATCCCCCACTCACAGGGGTGAGCTAGAGAGGGGGAGGGACCTGACATCTTAACTTTTACTGGAAGTACATTAGAAAACTTGCTGGTCCGTAGCTGTTTAATATTTGCGATTCTATAAGAATGTTATGTCAACAACAAGCGGCCACGCCATTTTACGTAAGTTACTTGTTTTCATTAGGAATTCATTTAGATTAATTAGCTGTTTTTGGGTTTCCTCATTGTAATATAATTTGAAGATCTTGAGTTTAACTTGGCTCACATTATTTTAAGAAGTTCATTCAGCATAATGAGGAACAAACTGAATAACACTGTCACGACTTCAAGAATTAAAACTAGATACATAGTAATTTCGATTATACAGCCCTACAACAGTCTTTAAATCTGCAAAATCTATCACAACGCCATGAATTCCTGGATACACTTTTCATTTTTAAATTGCTCCACTCCTTGGTAAATTGCCCACAACTCCCAGAAAAAAATTAACTTACACGTACCTGACAGACACACGAGGTTTAATCATACATTGTCTACAAATTGGCATAGAACTAATTCTGCATGCAATGGGCCAACTGAACTAATGTCAAGATTGTTAAACAAAGTGGATATTGAAAAATTAAATATTTAATTTCTCATTGTTAAAATTTAGAAATCATGTACACAATCTCCAGAAGTGATTATTACTTTCCTGCGCTTACTTGTACTATAACGTCTCTTTATATTTGTACTTTTTTTTCTTTCTTTCTTTCTTTCTTTCTTTCTTTCTTTCTTTCTTGTACTCCACTGACCCTTTCCTTTCTTTTTTTTTTAAGTTTGTTTTGTTTATTTTTCTCTATTGTGTCATAGAATGGTGTTACCAATAACAAAGTAGGCCCATTATTTTTTATACTGATTGCTATTAGTAATAATGAATTTTATACAATAATTAGAATTTGTTCATAATATAATGCGGATGAGACAGTCATAAGTTTTAATTGCAAAAAATGATCGAACGCTGAGAGGATTGAGTCCTTTCATACAACAGTGTTTAATTTTAATTATTCCACCATTTTATTAAGTGTTACAAATTATTCTCTGAGTGGATCAAGCAGCTTTTTGTGTCTTTAATACCTATGGAAAGAAGAATAACCAAACCAAACCCCACAGCACTTAATGCCCTTGACAGGGCCTTGGCCTGCCCAGCGACCGCTGCTCAGCCCGAAGGCCTGCAGATTACGAGGGTCGTGTGGTCAGCACAACACATCCTCTCGGCCGTTATTCTGGGCTTTTGAGACCAGGAAAGAAGAATAGACATCATATAATAAGCAAAATACATTCCAATATCGATATGGAAACATGGAAATCACACCTCAACAAAACAATTGCTTCGAGAGACACGAGACCAACACTCAGGTGTCCAGAACAGAGTGAACCATCAGATGTCATAACGGAAGATGAAATCGTTCTTGCCATCAACGAAGGAAGAAGCAATAGAACACCAGGACCAGATGGAGTCAGAAATGAGCGTCTAAAAGAGACAGTGAGGGAAATGTTACCGGTGTGGAATGCCTTATTGAACAAATGCCTTGAAACGGGAAGGGTCCCAACAGATTGCTATTTGCTTTATGTCGCACCGACACAGATAGGTCTTATGGCGACGATGGGACAGGAAAGGCCTAAGAATGGGAAGGAAGCGTCCGTGGCCTTAATTAAGGTACAGCCCCAGCATTTGCCTGGTGTGAAAATGGGAAACCATGGAAAACCATCTTCAGGGCTGCCGACAGTGGGGTTCGAACCCACTATCTCCCGAATACTGGATACCGGCCCCCAACAGATTGGAGGAAGGCAAAAATCCAAATGCTGCATAAGGGGAAAGGAGACACAGATGACCCAAATTCCTACAGAGGGATCGCAATGGAACGAACAGGTTTGAAACTCCTGACGAGGATCTTAACGAAGAGAGTGATGAATAAATTGGATCCATTGTTACCAGAGCAATTTGGGTTCAGACAGACACGATCTACGACGATGGCACTGGAGAATTTACTGATCCACATTTGTCTTACCCTAGAAATGCCACGAAACAAATTATTTGTGGCATTCATTGACTACTCCAAGACATTTGACTGGGTAAACAGAAGGTTACTCATAGATAAGCTGGAGAAGTTAATCGGAACATCTAATGTCACAATACTCATATCAAACCTGTTGGCTGATAATTATATACAGGTGGACGACGGCATTGGGTCGTCAGATTGGATGCCACAGAAAATAGGAGTTCTTCAAGGTGATCCCCTTAGCCCTATATTATTTAACGCTTTCACCTCCGATGTAGTGTCAGAGATAAAGGGAAAGACTGACACATAAATGTACCTGTATGCTGATGACATGGCAATTGCGGCTGAAGACATAACAGAACTACAACGTGCGATGAACTTGCTAGTGGACTGGGCAAACAGGAATGAAATGAAAATAAATGAGGAGAAGACTGAACTAGTTGTATTTAGGAAAGGAGGTAAACTAAAGGAAACAGAGCACATATGGTGTAATAATGTCTGCCTTCGTAGAGTTAACAGTTTCAGATATCTAGGTGTAACCTTGCAGACCACATGCAGTAGTTACAGGATCCATATAAGAGTTAGAATGATTGCAGCTCTGAAAGTGATGAATGACATTGAAAATATCACACAAATTGCAGTAGATACAGACATGGTGCTTTTTCGAGTAAAAGTGCTACCAGTGTTAACCTATGGGCTTGAGATCATAGGGGAATTTCTGAGTGTGAAGCAATTAGAAGACCTGGAAAAGATAAAATCCAGATATCTGAAGCGAGTCCTGAGTGTATCAAAGACTACAAGATCTCGACTCTTATTTGAACTGGAAAATTCTAAGTTCCCATGGAGGGAATTAGATATTTTTCACCAATAGAGCATGTCAAAAACAGATCAGATGTAAGGCTTTTCAGGCGTTTGCTCTATTAACCGGCGTTTCGTCTTAGGTTTGACACTAGACTTATCAGAGTGGGATGTGTCAGACTCTACCCACTGACGCTGGGGTGTATGCAGGTGAACTTATCAGAAGCCCTTATAAGAGGCACAGTTCCTCCATGGGAACTTAGAATTTTCCATTCGGAATTGCTAGGTGGGCAATAATTCCATTGTGGAGATTTATCTCCCGTATGCAGTTATCAGACTGTGCCTCTTATAAGGGCTTCTGATAAGTTCACCTGCATACACCCCAGCGTCAGTGGGTAGGGTCTGACACATCCCACTCTGATGAGTCTAGTGTCAGACCTAAGACGAAACTCAGGTTAATAGAGCAAATGCCTGAAAATCCTTACATCTGATCTGTTGTATAAGAACTTGCGAGAGAAACTTTCCTGATTGAGGACCTGAGATACAATCTTGTTTTTACCAGGAGGCGCACCATACAATGACCTGTTGCATAAACTAAGAGAAAAAAGAGGGACATTTGGGAAGACTTCTACTCAACGGAGGCCATGACAGATCGGAAATGGAAACTAGCTACCAACTGAGACACAGTTACGAGATTGGCTGTGCACGGATTCCACTTCACGATGTGTAAAGACAAAGTATTTCACGAATCGAACATAAACTGTATGTGTAGGCTATGTGATCAAGTATGTGAAAGATATCATATCCAGAAGTGTTCCTCGAGGTCCTGTTCAATTAGTGAATTTATTAAGGACTAGCACTTGTGCAGAGCACATTAGACGCCATGCTGTTATATCTAATTGTGATCCTCTATGCACATTGTACGCAATGAAATTTATGATTATATTTTTTAGTTAGTTTTCTGAAATAGTTTGAGAGAAAAGGAACATTTTACTAAGTTTATTCAATGCAATTTCAATCAAGACATTGGAGTTTGGAATATGTTAGTTTTGCTGAAGAAGAGAATGATTAGTTCTTGAAACATATATGGTAGAACAAGTGTTATAAGATAAATATAATGTTTGTTTTATTATATTATGTTTGATACTGAAATTGATCATAGGATTGAGATTAACTGTAAGTAATCTATATGGACCTATATAAGCTACAAATATGGTCAAATCAAGATATTCAGTGTTGTATCAAGATTTCACTGTATTACAAAAAAGTTTTGTCTGTAAAACTTCTCACTGAATATACTGCAGCACTGTATTCAGCAGAGTTAGAATAATGATGGGGATGACTGATATTCTGGACATATGGAAATAAAGGAGATGCAACAAAAATTATAGTTTTCCCTAAATGAGCCTCATATTTTTTATTTGGTTCTTCCCTCCTGTTGTATTTAACTGCCTTCCTCCTTCTCCTACACTTTCCACATCAACATAGAGAATTTCCCAAAAATGAATGTGAATGTTCATCTTCCTGGAAATCAGGAATGAGTTTCTGAGGATGCAGAAGAAATATTTCTTAAAGGGGGAGACCCAGCTTAACACGGGGAAAATAGCCCAATATTCATTCGATTGTTATATATGCTACAGATGCTGTTGACAAATGCTGCATATATCCCAGTATTGGCATGCTTCCTAGCCTTCAGAAGCAACTTCAATAATGTCAAAACTCTAATTATAACAATTTTAAATAAAATGTTCAAAATTTCCCGCCTTCTTAACAATATATCACGGTTTCCTTCATAACTCTCTTACTGTTTTACAAATAGTCATGAATTTTTCAGGGAAACCTCCCATAGTGTTGTACTACAATCTGTACCTCATTCAGATCAATAGGATTTTTATTAGATTTTATATAACATATTTATTTACAAAAGTATTAATATTTTCAGGTCCTCGGAATAAAAATTCGACAATAACATCTAAATCATAGTCTATGTTAGTGATTGAGGTTCATTTTGTAGGTGGAAGTTTGATACACACTTTAAAAAAAGGAAAAGTACAAAAATTCTTATAAACTTGGAATTTACAAAGAAAACAGTGATATATTGTTAAAAAGGCAGGAAAATTTGAGCATTTTATTTTAAAATATTATAATTATTAGAATGTTGACATTATTGAAATTGCTTCGGTTGCCAGGAAGCATGCCAATACTGGGATATGTGCAGAAATTGTCAACAACAATTGTAGCATATTTAACAATCGAATGAATATTAACCTGCTTTTTTCCTTTGTTAAGCCCTTAATGAACAAGAATTGGTGGGAAGAAAGCTTATCAATAAGGATATATGTATGTGAAGATGTGGGTATTGTCCTCTTCCTTTGTGGTAACATATTTCTCCTTGTACTAGTTTTGGATCATGTTTTGCCCCTTTTGGGTGTTCCTCCCTTATACTAGGCTTCTTTATAAAAAGTGGAAAGGAACAAACAAATGACAAATCAAATAATAGGAAAGTTAGGAACATGAAATAACACAATAGGATAGTCAGTGGGGAATGAGGAGGCATAGAAAGGTGAGAACAACAAATGGACAAGGATAATCTATATTTCTATAGATGATTTGATTTGTTGATTCTTCTCTAATTTATCTGGCTGTCTTTGTATCCTACACTGCAAGATTAAAGATCTGTCAAGACGGCCCCTCAATGGATGTTGATGCCCATCCTCCTGATGAAGGAGGGAAGATGAAATGAGCTCATCAGAATTGAGAAGGAGAACTGGGATTGACAAGGAGACAGACAATCTTCCTGAAGATGTGGAGTTGTTTAGGCTATGTATTTAGGTTTAATCTTAGCTTGTGTATTATAGGTTATGTTCATCACTTGTAAATAATCTTTCATGTGTTCTAAGTTATACAAGAAACCTTCTAGTTGTATGTGTGTAACTCAAGAACTGTGGATTGAGGTTACCTCATGTTTATCACTTGTAAATAATCTTTTGTGTGTTCCAAATGCTCAGGAAATTTCCAGTTAAACGTCTGACGACGTAAATGAACTCTGGAACATTGCTGTACCAAGGTCATCTATATAGTATTCTAGTTATTTCTAGCTGTCCTTAGATAATACATTGTAATGACAAACTTGTTTCAAGATAATTCTGTTAGGGATGCATAGCTGGGAGCATATCGGCAGCCCTGAGGATGATTTTCCACGATTTCCCATTTCAACACCAGAAAAATGCTGGGGCTGTACCTTAATTAAGGCCATGGCTGCTTCCTTCCCACTCCTAGCTCTTTCCTATCCCACTGTTACCATAAGACCTATCTGTGCTGGTGCGATGTAAATCAAACTGAATGAAGAAGAAGAAAAAATAAGATAATTCTGGAACAGAAACTTACCGAAGACTTCTGGATGTTCATGGTAGAACCTTCTAGGTACCTTGTATTAATACTATGCTAGCTGCCAGATAGATCTTATTGTGACGATGGGACAGGAAAGGCCTAGGAATGGGAACGAAGCGGCTGTGGCCATAATTAAGGTACAGCCCCAGCATTTGCCTGGTGTGAAAATGGGAAACCACACAAAACCATCTTCAGGGCTGCCAACAGTGGGGTTCGAACCCACTATCTCCCGGACGCGAGCACACAGCTGCACACTCCTAACCGCACGGCCAACTCACCCGGTATTAATACTATGTGGTAAGAGAGCAGAATTATTCAGCTAGAAAATATATAAAGTGTTGAGTCTAGTTGCGTGAGTAGTAAAGAGTTGTAAGTTTGAGTTGGAGTTTTAGTTGTAGTGTTGTTATGAAAGAAGCTATCATGGATCAGCTGTACAGACACTGTGATCCACTGTATGTTTTTTATGAGTTCAGTTATTCAGTTGTAGTTGTGGTTCAGCGAGTTCTGTTGATGTCATAGAGCGAGTCGTTATAGAGCCTGAGCCACAGAGGCTTCTAAACGCATTTACTAAATCCAATTAAATCCACCACACTGTACATCACTAACACTGGCTGTGTAAAACTACACAACAATCAACAGAAATTCCCCACTGATACCTACTTATGATATATTCCACTTATATTTCCTTATCAGCCGAATCCAACTCCTTGGCTGAATTGTCGGCTTAGCGGCCTTCGTTTTAGAAGGCCCGGGTTCGTTTCCCCCTGTACTGTGTACATATTTATACGTGTCATCATCTAGTATTTATTTATGGTAAGTGATAATTAGAGCCCGGATTTCCATGCAAATGCACGTTTTTCAATAAGCTGGCTACACTTCTCAAACTTTGCAAATATTCGTTTTACGACTTAATTCCAAATAACCGTCCTTTTTCCGTGCATGCTTGCATGTTTTGGCCATTTTAGGAGAAAATTCATGCATAATGCATATTTGGAAGATTTTGGATATAATAACGAATATTTGGAAGTTTAATATTGCATAATATGACTTTGATTCTGATTTTGACGCATATAAATTGTTAACATGCATGATAGTGCCATTTCTGAATGTTAGTGTGCAGAATTTGGGACAATTTTTCCACGTTATAGGCTATAGTATGTCTATTACTGAGAGACGGAGAGAATGTGTTCCTGGCATCCTATGTGACAATCAAAGTTAGTAGCCTACGTACGGTAGAAGTCCTATAATCCAATTAAACAAACATTTTCTTATCTGTTGCTTGAGTAAATAATGACATATTTCGGAAGTCCCCACGTCGATATCTAATGCTTAGGAACAAGGTGTCCTAGTTTTCCAGTTGTACATTGCTATAAATTGAACCGTAAATTGTGCATTAATCATTGACGGCTCATTTTTCATCTGTTAGACGAACAAAAGAAAACTTGTATCGCACTTCTGTGGCACCACGTTACTGGGATAGCAGCTTACAAACTCTGGTTTTTCATTGAAACCTCTACCGTTGTTATCTTGGAATGTCCTACCCGGTACCCTCACTCGTCACACGTCTTTGTTAACGCAGTTATTGAGGACATTCAAATGTGTCTGCAATCATCACATGGAGAAGTAGCTGCCGCAGCTAGAGATAAGTTGAACAAATTAATTAGTTCAAATCCTGATTTTGAATTCGTCAAGCTTATAGAAGACGTGTCATGGTGAAAATGCAAAAGATGTACAATTTGACCTCATTTCGTCCAAATGTCTTCATTAAAGTATGCATCTACCACTTCCTGTGATGTAAAAAGATCATTTTCTGTGCTTAAGAATGTGCTGACAGATAAACGGATGGGCTTAAATCAAGACAATTTGGAGAAATTAGGGTAGTTTCTGTACAATGTTTCAAAAGTTTATTGTGCATGTTTTGCCATATGATAGTGCGTGAATGCATGCATTTTTTGAGATTTGATAGTGCATGGAAATCCAGGCTCTAGTGATAATATATACAAGTTGTATTTTTATTTTGCTACATCATTGCATCTACATTAACATACGCTGATAATTATGTCAATAAAGATATCCTCCATCTATTTCTATACCTGTATGACTTAATTCCAGTGTTTACTATCTAATGCATCTCCCCAGGTTGACTGCATGAATGCATTTGAAACCGAAAACCTACAACCTGTTTCCCAGTCATTGAACAGGTCAGGGATGGAATGAAAGAAGCCGCTATCTTGTGGCGAGGATGGTAATTGTGCCAGCTGCCGAGGCCTGTCTCACTCCTCTGGGGCAATGATTAATGACCCGACAGATGAAATGAAATCATATTGGAGAGTGTTGCTGGAATTAAAGATGACAGGGAAAACCAGAGTACCTGGAGAAAAACCTGTCCCCCCCTCTGCTTTGTCCAACATAAATCTCACATGGAGTGACCAGGATTTGAACCACGGAACCCAGCCGGTGAGAGACCGACGCGCTGCTGCCTGAGCCACAGAGGCTTCTAAATGCATTTACTAAATTCAATTAAATCCACCACATTGTACATCAAAAGAAGCATTAGACAGTGATGACACTGACTGTGTGCAACTAAAAAACAATGAACATTAATTCCCGAATTTCTTTCATCAAGCCACTGATGCCAACTTATATATATTCCACTTATATTTCCTTATCAGCAGAATCCAGCTCCTTGGCTGAGTGGTTGTTTCAGAAGGCCCCGGGTTCGATTCCCAGCCGTGTTGGGGATTTTAACTTTGTCTAGTTAATTCCTTTAGCTCGAGGGCTGGGTGTTAGTGTTCATCTTCATTCCACTGCAGAAACATGCAATAGTGAACACATCCCTCCACACAGGGCTGGCATGAGGAAAGGCATCTGGTCGTAAAACAGAGCTAATCCATACGAAGTGCTGTCCCCAAGAAATTGGGAAAAGGCCAGGAATTAGAAGAAGAATTTGTAGACATGATATGGGCTTACGCTGGGTCAAAAAACAAGTTTCATAAGTTTGATATGGGTTTTTGGGCTAACGCCGGGTCAAAAGAAAGTTTAATAAGTTTCACCGTGTTTTCTTGATGGTCATTATCCCAAATGCCTATATCATGTCTACAAGTTTGGGCCATGAAACCATTAATGTTAACAGAAGAAAAAATTCTTTATTAGCTACAAATGTCCAAATGAGACAAGTTCTACAATTTGTCACTTTAAGTTTAGCAGAACTGAGTCTATCCTTTAGTATTTCACTTACAATAGGCACACAATATTAAAACCTTCACCTGGTACACAAACACAAGCTGAGGAGTGCATGAAAGCAAGAAACTGAAGAACCCAAACACGTTACTCTGTGTTATATACAGCGGGGAGGTAACAGGTGAGTGTGTTTAGTATGTACAAGGACATATACATCATTTCATCAAGGAAATAAACCTCTTAAAAAAAAAAAAAAAAAAAAGTAACAATTACATAGTATCAAGCAGACAGTGCCAACATCAGCAGATTTCAACACCTGTCAAAAAAAAAAAAACATTCTCTATTTATTTATTTTTGTTTGCATTGTAACACAAATCTGTTTACATTAGTAAGAATACATCAGTCTAATAACTTGTAATTATCCTCACATTATTCCCTTAAAATGGATAAATATTCTCAGTTGACAAGAGTGAAATATATATGAATAATAGCTATATTACCCGGCGCTGCCCGGGCATTTTATTGTTTCTTTAGGTATTTTATTACCTGTTAATTATGAGTGAAGAGAATTTTTGTAGATTTCATTATTGTGACATTGACTGATTAAGAACTATTTTTATATTATATTTTTAATTATGACACCCCCTCCCGAACCCAACCCGTAGTGCTTTTTTTGGGACAGTCACATGTGTAGCAGAATCTTTCCTTGGCCCAGCCTACATTTACGCACATGCCTACTTCGAACATCAGGCCTGTATTCTACTGCAGAATCCTTGAGCTCATGTTGCCATGGTTACCTCTGGTCATTTCTTCATCCATTTCCTAGAGCGGGATAGCGTGATGCTAATATCTTCAAAACGGCTGGTTTTAGGCCTTACCGAGTTTTGTTCTATGAGTTGTGAAGCTTAAAATGAGCTTTGTCTTGTCCCTGTATGACAAATTGAATATTTTGCATATATTAGCCTATGTTAATGTGCCAAAGGGCCTAAATCTAGAGAAGGAGAGGGGTGTTAAAATTTCTTGTAGATGGGGTTACCCACAGGGTCCTAAAAGGTAAGTATAAAAAATTTGGTTCAGATTGGTGGAATGGTGGAATTTGTATAAGGAACAGACATACAGACAGACATTCTGCTTTTTTATATATAGATGAAACAAGTGGAAACTTAATGTGAAAGCATGTGTAGAGAGAAAGCATATGAAACTATCGATGAACAAAAAGTCAAAAACAGCTAGAAAATGTTTCATAAGAAGGAAAATTAAATGAAAGGAAGACACAAGAGAATAAATCCAGGGAAAAAAAATCAGAAAAGAGGGGGAAAAAATCTCTCATTTTGTGTCTGCCCTGTCTGTGAGTGTTTACCTTATAAGTTACTCCTCTCCATCCATGAACTGTGGATATAGTGTGGTGTCTGTCAATGTCCTACAAGACATTATTTACCACAGAAAAGTTTGAGTGAACAACATTCAGTCTATATTCCAATGACGGGATTATTCATCACCTATCCAAGCATTTACAGATAGAAAAGTGTAATTCAAATTTTAAATGAAAACCAAAACACTCAAAGTGCCCATTTTGGGAATGGATAGGGAAGGCAACACATGAGCAGAGATCAGCAACACATTTACTGTACATTACAAGTAATGAAAATCATTTTATTTTCTGTACTGAAAGAATCTCAATAATAATATAAGAGAATTTATTGGACTCCAACCTATTCAATACATTACAGGATGTTAACATTTTTAGCGACAGCCAGTGCTCCACAAACCTCCTAGCAATTAGGTAACAGCTCAACAGCTTTCAAGGTAAGTTTTAACTTTCACATCTTTCATTTCTCAATGATTTCCCCCCTTTTTTTCTCTTTTTCCGTCATTTCACTTACCTAATTAAGACAAATCCTCCATTTTCAGATTCCCTCACATGTAGGACAGCTCAAACGCCGATCGCACTGCATAACATTTTCGACCGTTGCCCATTCAACCAACAACTGACTTTCCCACACTTCAACAACAAAATATACGCAAATCTCTAGTCAACTAGGAAGAATCTAATGATGTTTTTAACTATCTTCATTTGAAGCCAGTTTTAACTCTGTCTTAGCACAGCTTCATTTTATAATCAACAAAAGCTGTTCACTTGCACTGTGCACTCCATTCATATAGAGAGTGACCAACGGAGTTGACTACCTCATGAATCCTAGGGCGAATTATTTTGGTTGGAGCCAAATTACAAATAGACAAATTGGAATGTTTTACCTCATCAATTTTAACAATTATATATAAGTGTACAGTAATTATAAATTGTATTTTATTTTGCCAACATTTGTATATACTACGTAGAACTACCATCAAACTCAACATCATATAGACTTTGATTACTTTCATTGTTATACTGTACATATGATGGCCTCATTTTAATATTAAGAAACCACTAGTGTATTTTACTACATGTAACTAGTCTATTGTTATTTCATTTAGGATAGAACCTTGTACGTGTTTTTTAATGTATTCTTTCTTACATATTATGTTCATAATTTCCAACCAGACGTCTGGTTTAATTTTGAGGTGCTTTGATATGACTGATGATGCCCCACATGGAGGGCGAAACATGTTTCCATTTTAACGATGTTTAACTAAAAATGTTAACATCCTGTAATGTATTGAATAGGTTGGAGTCCAATAAATTCTCTTATATTATTATTTACAGTACATGCTGATGAAGCATCTAAACAAGTTCAGTTACAATTTATTTCAGGTTGCATCGACACAGATAGGTCCACAATAGAGTGGAGGCCACTGGATAAGCTATTTGAAACGACCAGCAATGCCAATGCACTATGAGAGCTATGTTTCTATGCCTTGTGTCTTGGGTGATGTGCTAAGTCCCAACTGACGAGCCTAACTTAGCACACGAGGGCAAAACGCAGGCAACCAAGAATGAGTTAGCTGAAAAATTTATAATGTCCAATAACGGACCATTATATTGGTATTACAGATAGGTCTTACGGCAATGATGGTATAGGAAAGGGCTAGGATTGGGAAGGAAGCAGTCGTGGCCTTAATTAAGGTAGAGCTCTAGCATTCGCCTGGTTTGAAAATGGGAAACTACAGAAAACAACTATATTCAGGGCTGCCGACAGTTGGGTTCAAACCCACTATCTCCCAAAACAAGCTCACAGCTGCGTGACCCTAACCGCATGGTCAACTTCTTTGGTGCAGATCTAAATAAAATTACCATAAAAAATGTATAAAAATTTATTAAATTGAAATGTAACCTCAAAATATTAATTAACAAAACTAGGACAATGGCATTTCAGAAAAGTATTCAAACAGAACTATTCTTTTTACAATTTGCTTAATGTCACATTGACAGAGAGAGGTTTTATGGCGACGATGGGATAGGAAAGGGCTAGGAGTGGGAAGGAAGTGACCATGGCCTTAATGAAGGTACAGTCTCAGCATTTGCCTAGTGTGAAAATTGTAAACTACAGAAAAATCACCTTCGGGGGTACCCACAGTGGGGGTTCAAACCCACTCTCTCCCGAATGCAAGCTGACGGTTACATAAGCCAAACCACACAGACACTTGCTCGGTCCAAATATTGTAGAACTAAAACAGAGTTGGTGATGACAAACTGGCACAGGTACAGAATTTAAATTTACTCGGGTAGTAACATTCTTGGTTTGAGAGGCAGAAAACCTGGTCAGGAAAGTCAAGTTGTATGTTTGAGGACTTTGTCATACTGATAACATGCTACTCTTATATCTGGCAAGCCACCTGCATGGTGACTGGGATTGGAATGGATTGGATTGGGAAGGTAATGGATGTGGCCTTAATTAAAGTACTGGTCCATCCTTTGATATGCCTGGTGTGAAAATGGAGAAATCACAGAAAAATCATCTCCAGGGCTGTCAATAGTGAAGTCCATACCCCTCATAAGCTTACAGCCACAAGACCCATACTCATTGGTGCCATGGCTCTTGAGTTATATGTGACACAGGGATTGAGTGGGAGTTATTCTTTTAAGAAGATGTACAACTTGGGAAACTTCCTCTCCTAACGCTAATCAGAAGGTAAAAGGGATGTGGTTCAATCCTACAATGAATGAAGTGTGAAAGACTCCCTAGTCCTCACAAGTCTAATACTGCTGGGTTTGGTGTTTTCTTGCCACTGCTCACACCAGTGTTCTTGGGCATGTGCTGAGAAAACTGTTGAATCAACAAATTAATCTAAAAAGCCACCTAATCGATACTTTATTTCTTTTGCCTTTGGCAAATTTAAAAATACATTAACCGGGCGAGTTGGCCGAGCGCGTAGAGGCGCGCGGCTGTGAGCTTGCATCCGGGAGATAGTAGGTTCGAATCCCACTATCGGCAGCCCTGAAGATGGTTTTCCGTGGTTTCCCATTTTCACACCAGGCAAATGCTGGGGCTGTACCTTAATTAAGGCCACGGCCGCTTCCTTCCAACTCCTAGGCCTTTCCTATCCCATCGTCGCCATAAGACCTATCTGTGTCGGTGCGACGTAAAGCCCCTAGCAAAAAAAAAAAAAAAAAAAAAAAATACATTAACAAACACAGTACATGTTTCGACCACTTAGTGGTCATCTTCAGCTGTATATAAAAAATCTTAGATGATGACAGTTAAAAGCAAGCACATTGGATCTTAAAACTATATCCCATGGGAATCTAAAAACTATTGTTCTAGATGCTTTAAATGAAATGGAAGATGGGGGGGGGGGGGGTAAGGAGATTTATGTGAATGATACTTAAATTACAGTATTGTTTACAAATGTGTTTAAAAACTTAAATGATGAAAAACATATTTAAAATATTTAAAAGCGTCTATGGTAAAATTCTTTTTGATAACATTAGGTGGCGTGATGGTGGTGGTGGTGATTATTGTTTTAAGAGGAAGTACAACTAGGAAACCATCCTCTATATAACACTAATCAGAGAGAAAAAATGGAAGGGGCCCGACACTTCGAAAAATGAAGATATCGGCCAAAGGAAGACAAGGGCCACGAAGGGCATGAAAATGAAAGACTCCGTAGCCCTCGCAAACCTAATAGCGTCGGGGTCGGAAAAGAACAAGAGTTGACCAAGAGAGGTGGGATAGGATAGATGAAAGTGAGGAGCCTGGCACAAGTAAGTGGAAGCAATGCAAGGACTCAGCTAAGGGCCCTGTGGTCGCCAACCCACACTCCAAATTTCAGAGCCCATGTGGCCCCTTTTGGTCGCCTCTTACGACAGGCAGGGGATACCGTGGGTGTTATTCTACCGCCCCCACCCACAGGGGGGTTAGGTGGCGTGAATAAAAAGTTTTTATTACAAACACAAACTTTTTATTCACGCCATCTAATGTTATCAAAAAGAATTTTACCATAGACGCTTTTAAATATTTTAAATATGTTTTTCATCATTTAAGTTTTTAAACACAATTGTAAACGATACTGTAATTTAAGTATCATTCACATAAATCTCCTTACCCCCCCCCCCCCCATCTTCCATTTCATTTAAAGCATCTAGAACAATAGTTTTTAGATTCCCATGGGATATAGTTTTAAGATCCAATGTGTTTGCTTTTAAATGTTATCATCTAAGATTTTTTATATACAGCTGAAGATGACCACTAAGTGGTCGAAACATGTACTGTGTTTGTTAATGTATTTTTAAGTTTTCCAAAGGCAAAAGAAATAAAGTATCGATTAGGTGGCTTTTTAGATTAATTTGTTGATTATACTCATCGATACGGCCATGAAGTGGACAGCTTGCAATAAAACTGTTGAAGTCGAAGTACCAAATATTAGACCTATAAAAACCTTCCTCTGTTCTCTGGCTGGCTATCACACAAGAGCAACCATGAGCATGACAGTGAAGAAATCTATCAGCTTTCAGTGTAAATTTGGGTTCCAAATTGCCCATAAATGTGGACAATAGAAGTGGTGATGGTTCAGTAGAAAATAACAGCAGTGACAATCTTTAAGTTGTTCCAGAGTGGCTGGATATTAGTACTGATGACGAGTAGTGTGATGGTACTAATTTTGATTTAGAAGTGTAAAGTGGTGTTTCAAACTTCCAGGATCCACACATGGCATTTCTTCAATTCATGCCTCTATCTGTGTTTGAAACAAATAGATATACTGAGCAGTGTTTAGACAATACATTCAACTTCCTGCAGTATGAATTGTTGTTGTTGTTTATTTTTTTTTGCTAGGGGCTTTAAGTCGCACCGACACAGATAGGTTTTATGGCGACGATGGGATAAGAAAGGACAAGGAGTTGGAAGGAAGTGACCGTGGCCTTAATTAAGGTACAGCCCCAGCATTTGCCTGGTGTGAAAATGGGAAACCATGGAAAACCATTTTCAGGGCTGCCGATAATGGGACTCGAACCTACTATCTCCCGGATGCAAGCTCACAGCCGCACGCCTCTACGCGCACGGCCAACTCGCCCGGTGTGTTGTTGTTTAAAGAGGCTGAGCATCTAGGTCATTGGTCCATACGAATGGTATAATACAGGAACTGGATAAATACCAAAAGATATCAGAAAATGGTAGCTCTAGATATTGGGAAAATGTTAAGGATTCCTTGGACAGCTCATCACACAAACACATCAATCCTGAACCAACTTCAGATAAAAGTTTGTCTATCGTGTAAGGTCTCTCAGCGGATCGTACACAACTTTGGACATATCATGCGCCGAGATGGTAGTCTTCAAAAGCTGATTGTTGAGGGCAAAGTCCAGGGAACCAGACAACGATGGCGAATACCAACGCAATGGATTGACATGGTGAACGGCCCCCTACAGAGTTCTCTCAGAGTTACCACATTGAAAGCTTTAGATAAGGAAGAATTGCGGAGTATGGTTCATCGGCTAGTTGGCTGAATATTATGATAGTCACGACGCCTCAGTCATGAGGCAAAACGAAGAAGTATAAGAATAAGAAGATATTGGGATGGGATTGTGTTGTAAATCAGTACTGCAGGAGTATGAAACACTCTTTTACCACTAAATGTCAGTGTTACACTAGGTGGAGCAAAGAAGTTTTATTGAATCAAGGACAAATGGGCACAGTTTGTGTTTTAAGTTGTATGCTATGTCTTAAAATAGATAACCTAGACAACCACTTGTAGAGTGTCGGCCACCGGATCCCAAGATAGCGGGTTCAAACCCGGCAGAGGTAGTCGGATTTTTGAAGGGCGGAAAAAAGTCCATTCGACACTCCATGTCGTACGATGTCGGCATGTAAAAGATCTCTGGTGACACATTTGGTGTTTACCTGATAAAATTCATTAATAATAATAATAATAATAATAATAATAATAATAATAATAATAATAATAATAATAATAATAATAATAATCGTATGGCCTCAGCTACCGTGTGCAGACATTTCAATTTGACGCCATCTGGCTGTCTGCTCGTCAATTTCGACGTTCCGTTTTACTCTAGGCCCCCACTAGATGGCAGACCGAGTAAACCGAAACTCTCTTGGGCGTCTATGGCTGAGATTTAATGAATTTTGTCGGGTAAGCACCAAATGTGTCACCAGAGATCTTTTACATGCCAACATCGTACGATATGGAGTGACGAATGGACTTTTTTTCCGCCCTTCAAAAATCCGACTACCTCTGCCGGGTTTGAACCCGCTATCTTGGGATCCGGAAGCCGACACTCTACCGCTGATCCACAGAGGCAGCTATAAAATTCATTAAATCTCAGCCATAGACGCCCAAGAGAGTTTCGGTGTTCTCGGTCTGCCATCTAGTGGGGGCCTAGAGTAAAACGGAACGTCGAAATTGACGAGCAGACAGCCAGATGGCGTCAAATTGAAATGTCTGCACATGGTAGCTGAGGCCATACGATTATTATTATTATTATTTTTTTTTGCTAGGGGCTTTACGTCGTACCGACACAGATAGGTCTTATGGCGACGATGGGATAGGAAAGGCCTAGGAGTTGGAAGGAAGCGGCCGTGGCCTTAATTAAGGTACAGCCCCAGCATTTGCCTGGTGTGAAAATGGGAAACCACGGAAAACCATCTTCAGGGCTGCCGATAGTGGGACTCGAACCTACTATCTCCCGGATGCAAGCTCACAGCCGCGCGCCTCTACGCGCACGGCCAACTCGCCCGGTGATTATTATTATTATTATTATTATTATTATTATTATTATTATTATTATTATTATTACATTCTTGAATACTTCTAGCATACTATACTGGACTACTAAGGAGTGAACACTGTTTGAGCTCTTCATTAAGTTTCCAAATTTCAAGTATTTTGTACTTATACATTTCTAAATATGTTTGAGTGTGATTTGATAGAATCTGATGATGTTCTTTCAAGGAAATAACATGTCATTTTATTTTTAATTAAGTTGTTGTACACTGACAGAGTCAAAACAGAAGAGAAATGGCTTCAAATATGACAAAGGCAAGCTGAGAGCTATGTGACTTTCTTGTTCACCTGTTGCCTTGGAATACATGGCTACTGGGGTACATCATCACAAAATATATTAGTGTTTCTCATCATACCTTTAAAAGCCCATAAGCTACAGTCATGTCAGGTTTCAAATTCTGAATCAGTCGCCAGTTCTTTGTGTCAGTACTGATCTGTATTACATACTAGCATAAACAGATAGCAGTTACATTACAAAGATATACAGTATTATACACTCCTAGATAATAAGAACCAACTGAAGTCATTGGCACTGCCTGCTGCAACAAGCGAGTGAAGTGATAAATGCCTGGTACCTACCCTTAATGACAGGGATAACGAATCCAGCTGTTGGCCACAGAACAGAAGAAGTGAAGAATGTGAAGAGCACAAAACAGTCAAGAGAAAACAAAAAACAGAATCAGCTACAGAAAGATCATGCATTAGTTTCTTTTTATCAAAAGCAGAAAGACCAGTTATGTTACGCAGTCCACACATTCTTTAACTTAGAAGAATAATAGGTACACCACTCTTTAAAAATAATTCTCTAATTATCTCTGAATGGCTAGATATACATCTAGTTAACTTTTCATAGATCAGATACAGAACACCAGAAGTTTTCACTTTTCAACCTCACCAGAGCTATCTACTTCATATAGAAAACTTCTGGTTGGCACTATAAGTACTGGATCATGGATGTATATACTAAACAGCATAGGATCCATCTTACTACCTTGCAGCAACCCATTTCTTTAGCATCTCTATCAATTATGTTGTCCCTGTAGGTCAGTACAAAAAAAATACTCTACTTTGAAGTAAATGTTTAATGAATTTCATGTATCGACTGCCGATTTGCCGAGCCCAGGCCGTCCAGTGTCCATGGACAAAGATGTTTATTACAATTCCTTTTTGTTGTACCAATTGTGCCATGCAGTGCAAACCAAAAATCCAAATCTTTTGGACAACACCATAATGCTACACGATAACGCGACAGCTCACACAGCAGCCATCGTTCAGCGTCGCTTACAACGGTGGGGATGGGAGGTTCTTCCACACCTGCCTTATTTGCCTGATCTGAGCCCATGTGACTATGATCTAATCCCCAAAGTCAAGAAGCCATTACGTGGACAACGGTTTGCTTAGAAAGAGGACATTGTAACAGCATTTTGGAGAGACGTGTCACACGTTAGCGATACACATGCAGCGAATAGTATTCAGCGCCTACCCCACCGCTGCCAACACACAGTGGAAACCTTGGGTGAGTATTTCAAAGGTCTGTAACCAATGGAGACCTGTGCTTTGTACGTAGTCTTGTATATTTGCTGTCTATACCATAATACAACAATGTTTACCAATGGCCTTTGTTCTGTCACTTTCCTACGAGAATCTCCTGAAGTCAGAATTTGTCTTCAGGCACTATGCATAAGTACATGCCCTATATTTCTAAATGCATATCTTAGATTTTCCATGTTGTCTCCTGTTCGCGAGAGAAAAAAAAATAGTTGCCATGACTTATGACTCGACCCTCGTAGTAATAATGATAATGATGATCATAATGATAATGATAATAATAATAATATGAAATGAAATAAATGAATGAATGAATGAAATCCTACAACCTGTTTTCCAGTCACTGACCGGGTCAGGGATGTAATGAACGAAACATATATAGGGTATTAGTACGATGGGGTCGCCACTCTCAAAATGATTTATTAATGACTGATAGATGCTATGAAATGAGTATGGGGAGTGTTGCTGGAATAAAAGATGATAGGGAAAACCGGAGTACCCGGAGAAAAACCTGTCCCGCTTCCGCTTCGTCCAGCACAAATCTCACATGGAGTGACCAGGATTTGAACCTTGTTATCCAGTGGTGAGAAGCCGATTCACTGCCCTCTGAGCCACGGAGGCTTAATAATAATAATAATAATAATAATAATAATAATAATAATAATAATAATAATAATAATAATAATAATAATAATAATAATAATAATGATGCAGGAGATGTGGAGAAAGAGCAAAGACGGTGCAGAATATTGTGGGTTCATGTAAGGCCATGGCAGGTAGAGAATATACTCAACAGTTGCCGCCACGTGAAAGCATTTTCAACTTTCAACAAAGTGCATTCATGAAATCATGACTATCACCCTCTGAGGCTCCATTAAGATCCTGACACCCACCTATATAGAACAAAAGTATCCCACTAGTCTTAGAACCATCTCTATTTCAGAGGATTCATTCATTAGAACAACTTTATAGCTATAACTTGATATGTATTACCGTACATTGTTTTAATGGCAGCCTGTAAATAAGGGATGTTAGTTCATTTAATAAACAGAAATATAACACAATATAGAAGTGCAAGGAGAACAGCAAAAGAGGATGGAAATGGCCTTTAAATTGTGCTGTGATATCTACAGATCCAGATCAATCCCCTTCCAAACAAAACTGACACATTACTGCACAATAGCTAGTTGCTTTACGTCACACCGACACAGATAAGTCTTATGGCGAATAAGGTACAACTCCAACTACACCTGATTATGTCCATGAGGTCTAACAACCTCAGCAGTTTTTGGATCTCCAGTCATCGTAGACTCTATGCCACTGGGCCAGCATCCCAAAACTGTTAAGGGCCGTGTGACTGTTGATGTGCATCAGCATTCCCACGTAAAAAGATTTCACGCACAGGCGTCATGGCGACGATGGGACAGGGAAGGGCTGGGAGTGGGAAGGAAGCGGCCGTGGCCTTAATTAAGGTATAGCCCCAGCATTTGCCTAGTGTGAAAATGGGAAACCACGGAAAAACCATTTTCAGGGCTGCCGATAGTGGGGTTCGAACCTACTATCTCCCGAATACTGGATACTGGCCAGACTTAAGCGACTGCAGCTATCGAGCTCAGTGCTGCACAATAGTAAGACCAGAATGACTCTACATGGCAGAGATGCCAGCCAAAATAGATGATCCAACATTCAATAAAAAAGGAAGAACATTTCTCAGAAAAATTCTAGAATACAAGGAAGTGTCGGAGGGTGTGTCATTCTACACGAGATACAATAGGGAAGTGAATGAGAGATTAGAGAAGATTTCCACCACTATCAGAAACAGCAGATTGACCTTTTATGGACACCTAAAGAGAATGAACCTGGATAGAGAGCATACAGAAAAGTAGAAAACTCATCCCCATTGGCATAAAAATGGCATGGAAGATCTAAAGGAAGGAGGCATTTCTCAAAGAAATTCAAGACAGAACCATCTTCAGGAAGAAAATTACAGATCTCATGGAGAATCCAGAGAGACATCCTGTTAAATTGTGCAACAACTCAGCAGAAGAGCAGCAGAAGAGAAGCCTGAGATAGCTTTTCTTCGGTTGCAACATAAAGAAAAAGATGTAAGCCCACAGCAGGTTGTATTGATGTAATAATATAATAATTAAACTTGAATTTACAGGCATTATCTTGAAATGCATGGAATTCAAGTTCCTTGAACAGGAAATACTTTTAACTTGATGGTGATGAAGTCAGCCATCTCTGTCTATTACCTCGAGTTCCCAGGTTCAATTTCCTGCTCGGCCCCATATTTAATCCTTGGTTGAGGGCTGGAATGAGGATTTTTTCAACCATGTGAAGTCAAATGAGGATCTGTCAGATAGGAGAGGATGAAAATCTGCTGGGTTTGATAAGAAGCAAGTCCATCTCTGGAGGAAGCTTCCTATTTTAATGACTGCTGACATCATCCTCTTAGCCTCAGGACCTTCAGTTTTACGCACAGAATTAAAAAAAAAAAAAAAAAATTATGGGCTTTCATTTCAAACCAGCCCCAAGATACGGAGTTTGTCCTAGTTTCTTGTGAGGTCATGCTTTACCTTATCTCTTCTCTCCTCCTGCTTCCTCTACCCACACCTCTGTGGATCAGTGGTAGAGTGTCGGCTTCTGGATCTGAAAATCGCTGATTTAAACCTGGCAGAGGTAGTCAGATTTTTGAAGGGCAGAAATAAGTCCATTCAACACTTCATGTCATATGATGTTGACATGTAAAAGATCTCTAGTGACACAATTGGTTTTCTCTCTTTTTTTGTTTTTATCTTTGCACCGACACAGGTCTTATGGCGACAATGTGATAGAAAAGGGCTAGGAGTGGAAAGGAAGCGGCTGTGGCCTTAAGGTACAGCCCCAGCATCTGTCTTGTGTGACATCGTGGAAAACCATCTTCAAGGCTGCCAACAGTGGGGTTTGAACCCGCCATCTCCCAAATGCACACTGATAACTACATGACCGAAAGTATGCAGCCACTTGCTCGGTGAACATTTGGTGTTCACCTAACAAAATTCATTAAAACTTCCCAACAGAGATTTGGTTTACTCTGTCATCCAGTAGGCATCAAATAAAAATGCCTACACATGGTATCTGATGATGATGATGATGATGATGATGATGATGATGACCAACTTGCCATTGTGTTTATTCCTTATGTCTGCTCCAACTTTCCTTGCTAGTTTCCTATCTTTGATGTATGCACACTTTTGAGTGTTCCCTTTCAATTACACACATTTTTAGGTTATAAAGGAACTAGGCCATTCTTCATCAATTAAAGAATTGTCTTGAAAGGACTACATTACATACTGGCAGCTTTCCCCTTAGCAGATTAAAAAACATAGCACCAAACAGTCCGTGAAGAAATATTTCATAGCTGCAACCAGCTGTAGAATTATCCTGTATGTCTCAAAATGAGTCACACAGTAATCACATAAACATCTAATCTACAGACAACAATAAAGTAAAAGGTTTTTAGGAAATAGAGAATGAAGCAGGGAATTTTTGCTGGGCTTTAGAAGAGAAAACTTGCTCTTATATCTTAACTATAGACTGACTATCTGACCTGTCTGGCACAAAATAGTGTGAAGCCCCAAGGCTCTCATCTTAGTCCATTGATATTTTAGGTGTACTTAGCAATGCCGTAAGCCTTTAAAATCTGTCACTGAACATTCCCTCAGTGTAATCTGAACTGTTATCAACCAAGTTTATGTAACAATCTTAAAAGCGGTGAACTGTTAACTTCCAGACTCGGTTGTTATTATGGTTGATTTTCTAAAAGTGTGCATGTTTGAGTTATAATACACTGGCCTTCTGAAGATAATCCAAAACTCTAGCTGCACCAATCTCATTTATCAGAGTGGAAGTAGGCTTGCTTTCCCAGTTATGGCAGAAGTAGTATGCCTGCCTCTTGTTGAAGGGCCTCAGATTCAAGTCCAAGCACAGCCAATGATTCTAATTCTGGTCTCACGCTACCAGCAAACAAATGACATGAAAGTTCAGCAATACATCATTCCAGGACAACCAGCTGGGTAGCAGTCAACTTGGCAGGACCAAGTTTCTAAATGAATTGTATATGTCGCAGTAGAGGAGGAGGAATTTTGTGATGGTGTTCATGCAGAGTATAAAAAGCAATGGGGACAAGGCTGATCTTTCATGAACACCTTGCATGCTAGCAAATATACATATTTGTTCAGTTCCCTTTAAATTGCTGTAGGTTTTAGGAGGCATTAGGGCATCAGAATTTTGTTCCACAATCATTCTAAAATGTGCCGAAAGGTAATAACATGGAGTTCCATTTAATTACCTTTAGCCAGGAATGAGACTCAGTATCATGCAAAGAGAAAAACAGCAACTGTGCTACTGACATTGGATCAGATCTATAAAGTTTATTTATTTTCAAGACTCCTCCAAGTAGGCCTGCTTAGGCTGCTTCTGATGGACAGAGTATACTAAAAAGCTTTTTTTTTTTTTAATAAGCGAATGGACCACTAAGGGTCACGCTACATTTTCATTTCTTTCTCTTCGTGAGGAGTTTTCTCTGTGTCCAATACTCCTTCATGCGTTCGCTGGCCTGCTTTCCGTTGTTCATCTGTCCAGGCTCTTCCGGTCTTCCTACTTCTTCTTGAACAACTTTCAAATTCTTCAGTGTGTTCCTAAACGTATTCCTTTCTAACACCTGGTCTTCCAAGATGCTTAACCTTTCCATATCCTTTTTCGTTTCCTGAATCCACGCTGTAGTGGTCTTTTTTTCTCCAGAAGTAATCAAATATCTGTTTAGTAAGTCTGTTTGCATTCATTCTGTATGCGAGTCCCAGAGCACACTGACCCGGTGTGTATCATCTGGTAAGGGTCCCAGCTCAGGGTTATGAGTGAAGACCTCAACGGAATCTACAGCGGAGAAGTTGAACTTCGGAACGGTGGAGATTGCGGACGAGGCAGCCCAGTACTCAGGGAATTGTATGAGTACACTATTTATCAGCAGTGTTTGTCTCCCATGTTAGGGGCGGCTGCAAGGTGCTCGGTCAACGGTCTCGAAGGCGGAAGAGGAATCTTAACTCCCAACGGCAATGAGAACGGAAGAACCTAGTGGAGTAAACCACGAAAAAATAATCATTTCGGACTAACAATCCGATCTTACTTTGGAAGCTAATTCCTTCCTTCACAAATCACAACTTCATTCGCAAGATGGAAATGTCGCTGAAAGAAAGCACTACCCCAGGTGGCAGCTCGGCAGAGAAATTCACCATTGTATAGTCCTCTCCGTGTAAGGACGTACCCTAAGGGTGCAACCTTACCCTTTCTCCCCTGTAATATTAAGGTATCGATTTATAGTTACTTTTCTTGCTGTTGGGTATTTTGCAGGTCTTTTTCAGTGTCGGTAACCATACAGTTTAGGGACCCTACTTGCCGATACGACGTCTTATACTGTGCAATGCAACGGGACCTAGGATTCTGGGGAGTCCCAACATCTGCGAGAAAGACGAGTCGGAGCATCTTGAATCACCTTCCAAACTAAAAAGCATTGTTATATGAAAATTTAAAAAAGTTTTAAAATTAATTTAATCTGAAGCCTTATTTCAAAAATTGCATCCTTATTAAAATGCAAGGTGTGGTTAAAAATAACCACACTGGGGCTTCGAAATATTTGTTGAAAAATAAATTACACATTGGAAATATTATCCCTTTCAATTTAGTCTCCTTTCTGGTCCCAACACCGCTCCATGTGATTTTCCACTGTTGGAAGCAATGCCATAGGTCTGCATCTGTCAGACTGTTCATCAGCTTTGTAGCTTTTGCCTTTAGTGCTTATAGAGACTTGAACTGGGGTCCTTTAAATGCAGATTTGATTTTGGGAAAAAGGTCATAGAGGGCCAGATCCAGTGCATACGGTACATGTTTCAACACAGGGATCTTGTGCTTCACCAGAAACCGCCCGACGGAAAGTGCATTGTGCACCAGTGCGTTGTCTTTGTGCAGGATCCAGGAGATATTCTTCTAGATGTCATTTTTTCTTTTCTGTCTGACTTCCCCATGGAGGATATCTTCAAGCAACAATTCTTCCTAACACTTTCACTCACTTTTACAACAATTTTGCCCATTCTTGATGTTCGAGGGCAGCTGGGCTGTGGATCATCTTCAATCACTTATCTTCTTCTTTGAATTTTTGAATCAGTTAAGAACTTGAGTATGGGATTAAATACTGATCAACATAAACTTTGCTCACCAAATTGAAAGTTTCTGTAGTCGATTTTCCATATTTTACAAGGAATTTCACATTCAGATACTGCTCGACTTTCACACTCGACATCTTTCCGATGGAACTCAGGTACGAGAGTTTTTAAGAACGGCTGCTACAGCGAGACTGTTGGTTCCATGTTAACATTAGTTGGAGAATGAATGGTAGGGGTTAGCAAGTTACACTTGCCTACCAGCGTCATTGTTACCAAGACCACAGGGCGTTGGAAAAAAAAATCAGTCCAGTTATTTTTTAGCCACAACTCATATTATCAAAATGGTTACTTGAGAAGTGAATTATGTATGGAGAAATTTCCCTAAACCATACAAGCGGTTCCTGAGGATGGTTATGGAACCCTTCAGGGTGCTGATTCCAACGTCTTTATTAGGCTCATATCCAGGCTAAACTTTTGGCAGAAATGAGCAATATGATGGATGATGGTTCCTCTAGACCAGGGATGGCAAACCTATGAAACATGCGCCACTAGGTAACACACGAACGCGAATTCTGTGGCACGCCGTGCAATATTTAATGTTTTTAACATGTAATGAATAGGTTGAAAATCTTACACCATAGAATATTTCAACATTATGCTTTAGTAAAAAAGTTTGTCACTATTAATTCTTTGACCATATTTTTTACAAATGTTATTAAGTTCAAAAATACATCTTATTCCTAAAATACACCTGTTTTAAAAAATGTAATTTTCACTCATGTTTGCAAAATAAAACCATGAAACACTCAGTCCAATTTAGAGATTTTTATCATTTGTGTGACTCTTAAATGGTAACAGTTGATCATGACAGTAACTTAAGGCATTCAATTTGCATTTTACTCAACAGATATATCCACCAGCACTACAAAATATTTTTATTTTTGACAAATGAAATCTGCTGACTGTGAATGTATACGTTGTGGATGCTTGAGGCTGTTATTGCTTGGGGATCTGTTTTTCATTGGCTTATCAATACAACAGATTGATCTTGCTATCTTCTTCTTCTTCTTCTTCTTCTTCTTCTTCTTCTTCTTCTTCTTCTTTTATGACCACATAGGATCACTTTAGTCAGTCCGTCGTTCAGGTCTCTTTGAAGGGATTGTTCGGGCTTTGCGGTCCTCCCAGTACTTCTTCAGACGCTCCGATCTTCGTGCCCTTTCCTCAGTTTAAATTAGAGTTAAATTCATTCCTTTGTATATCATGTGTTCGCTGTACTTCCGAAACTATCATTATACATCCTCTTATTACTCTGTTTTTGCACGTGCTACCCTCATCTCTTTCTCTTAATGGCTAGGCCATGTTCAAGGCCAAATGATTCCGATATCCTTGAGTTTTCAGGTGATTTAGACAATAATAGTGACATTTGGTCTAGAGTGATTCCCATTATGTGGGAAATGACGATTTTACCCCTGAAAATTTTCACACAGTCAAAGATGCTCACCGCGCATCGGACCATAAAGAACCTGACATCGATGACAGTTATGTGTACAGTGAATAACTTTGTGTCATACTTCATAAGTGAATTGCAGCAGCACACACATCATACTGATATCAAATTATTCAATGTTCTTTCTTTCAGGTCTAAGAGTAAAAAGGAAAGACATAATAATGTCTGATCTTTCTGTCATTGAAAACCATTATTTATTTTTCAAAAAAGTTTAATAAGCTTTTTGGCTTTACCAATAATAATACTCCAAGGTATATTCATTTCTGAAATGCTCATAGTTTCCTCTATTAGTGCAACTTATTTTATTTTAATGTGTGTTAAATTGTTTACGAACTGATTTTTTGTAATTTCGTTGCAAAATCACAAACATTAGTTTGAGCTGCTTCGAGGAAACTCCTGCTGAGTGCAAGAGGGCTAAATAACTGATGGCACACTAGACATTAAAAGGTAACAAACGAGACCTTAACTGACACGGCAGTCAGAAAAGGTTTGCCATCCCAATCACTGAGAGCTGCCATTTTCATAGATAGTGTGCACCTCTTCACGCACAGAATAACTGTTTACTTACGCAAGGCTTCTGCAATTAGTGATTGCACTTGCGACATCTGGTAATGCGCAGTGTTTCACCCTGCAGACAAGCTCCCAAGATGTGACCCAAGAATTTCTTTCTTACCGAGACAGTGTCTGCAGTGGATACAATCTTGGGATCTGCCCAGAAGGGCTCTTAAAGATGGCGCTTACATTCCCTCACAAACATGACTGCACCTTTCCACTCATTGTTTCTTAAGGCCTTCAGCTTATTTGCTCACGAGCTGGCTAAAAAGCTAACAAGTGTCCATTACATTTTATGAAATTTCAACTCCAATAAAATAAATACTGTTCAAGAGATTTTACATTGTGTGTATCATGAAAAAACCCACTCTGAATGTATTAGGTAAGCAGAAAGCAGAACACAATGCAAATAAGCTGCTGTTCTGTGCATGAAAATAAAGTTTCCCTGTATGTTAAAACAACTCTAAACTCCCTCATTGATTCTGTAAGGTTTCCTAATGTAAAAACAAAAACAAAAAACAGAAGAATCATTAACAATAGGAAGGGAATGCAATGTAGCATGCATATCAAGAGAGCAAGAAAGAAAGAAAGGCCAGATACAGATCAGATATAAAAAGAAGCAGATAAATTTGATATTAAGCAAGAAAGGAGTGAAGATCTGGAAGAACTGTAAAAGAAGCAATGACACATATTTAGCTTGTTATATAAAACATTCAATTGCTCATCTTGTTAAAAAAAAAAAAAAAGGCCAGTACTGATTTCAATTAGAATACGTGAGCACTGTAGAAACTTCTCACACAGTGAACCTTGCTGTAACAAGACCCCATAAATTGGGAAAATACGATATAGCCATAAAAGCTAAAATCCTGAAAATTTTACATACTAATGAAGTCCACTGAATAATTGCTTAAGAAGGTAACAAAAAACCAAACTAGATTTTAATCCTATTTCTATCTGCAATTTCTTCCATATAGAAGCCAGGTTCCTCTGAACTTTCCTGTTTGTGGTGGTGGTGTTTTTAAGGGAAAGTACAACTGGGCAATCATTCCTTATTAATTCTAATCAGAAAATAAAATTAGTTGGATCTTTTGAAGAATGAAGGCACTGCCAAGAGAATGGAGAGGGCCCCTAAGGGTGTGAATAATAAACTTTCCATAAGCCTCGCAAAACCTAATACTGTCAGCATTAGGTCTGAACAAGACTTCACTGAAGAAAGTCTGAGGGGAAAGGTAAAAGTGGCGATAGTGAATAATGTTTAAAGAGGAAATATAAATGAGCAACCATCCCCTCTTAACTCTTCCACTGCTGTGGCTGCATTTAGGCAAAGCACAACAGGTGCTTTGCTCCGAGGATTGCAGGTTGATATTTCCATCCACTGTGGGTGTTGCATTTCTGCATTATGTCGCTTTGGACATCTCTGGATGGTATTTGGAACTATTTGAATTCGTAATTGTGTAAAAGTACCGTTTCTAAATTAAGATTCCTATTTTTTCAAAATATCATAGAAACCTCACACCAGCAGGGACTACAGAATCGCTTGCCAGTGCAAGGAATGTCTTTTGTAAGTTCTCCCTTACATATTACGCAATGTGAAAAATTGTTTATCAGAAAAATTCAAGTTTTATTAAGCAGGCAAGGGCTATTGTATGTCAGAGAATTCTGCAAAAGAGTTAACAGTAATCACAGGGGAAAAATAAAGGAAGAGTTCCAATTTACAATTATAATTTGAATTTTAAAAAGTTATTTTACGTCATACTGACACAGATAGGTCTTGTGGTGATGATGGAACAGGAAAGGGTTAGGAGTGGGAAGGAAGCGACCATGGCCTTGATTAAGGTACAGCCCCAGCATTTGCCTCGAATGAAAATAGTAAACCATGAAAAACCATCTTCAAGGCTGCCGACAGTGGGGTTCGAACCCACTATCTCCCGAATACTGGATACTGGCCGCACTTAAGCGACTTCAGCTATCAAGCTTGGTAAACTACAATTTGCTTTACGTCGCACCAACACAGATTACATGTAAGAGATAGGTCTTACGGCAACGATGGGATAGGGAAGGGCTAGGAGTGGGAAGGAAGCAGTCATGGCTTTAATTAAGGTACAGTCCCAGCATTTGCCTGGTAAAAAAATCTGAATCTACAGAAAACCATCTACAGGGCTGCCGACAGTGGGGTTTGAACTGACTATCTCCCAAACGCAAGCTGACAGCTATGCAACCCAAATCACACAGCCACTTGCTCGGTAGGAAGAGTTCCAATCCTTCGAAGAATGAAGGTATCATTAAAAGAAAGGGAAGGCTACGAATGACAGAATAAGAGTTGACCAAGGGAGGTCAGAAAGGAAGGAGCTTGGCACAAGTACCTGGAAGCACTGCCAGTCTCAGTTAGAAACTCTGCGGTTGCTAATTCACCAAGCTGATACAGGATTTTCCATATAAAGCCGATTGCTCACGTTCAGCTGAGCCAAGGCCAGCTGAGTGGTTGACTGGCTTCCCCCACACCTCTGGCCTACCTGACTGCCTGACTCGTTTCCTGTCCTTCACTTACTATGCTGTAGCCAGTAGTCTGCATTCGTTTGTCAAGATAGGAATACAGTTACCTTTAGAGCAACATATTTCTGTACGTAAATGTTGTTATAAATATAAATCAGCACATCACATTTGTGTGGAATTTATCAGGAGGTTCCCTGGACAAATGCCTCCTTCCAGAACTTCAATTCACAATCTAGTGAATAATTCTGGGACTGCTGGTTCAGTGCTAAACCAGAAACGCATCACAGAGACATACAGTGTTAACAGAAGGAAAATTAGATGAAATTGGCACAAAACTTCAATGTTCGCCACAAAAATTAGCACAGCAAGTTAGGGTTTCAGTCACTACTGCACATAGAGAAACAAAATCATAACTCAAACCTTACAAAAGCACGCGTTCATAAAATTTAAAACCAGCTGATCCCACAGCACGTGTTATTGCAAGTGGTTTCTGTCACCAGTCAGTCGAAGTGTGTTTACCCAGTACAATGCCAGTTTAATTGTGGAAGGACAACATTTCTAGCATTTGCTCTGAAGTTTAGCTTAGTTTCTTATACTGCATGATATGCAGATTTACATATTTAAGAACCGGAGACAGAGTGCATGCCGTGGGGGGGTCATGGGTGTAGGGGAGGCTAGCCAGCTGCCTGGCATTGGCTCAGCTACATGTGAGTGGTTAGGCTTTAGACAGAAAACCCTGTAATAAGGATGTATTAATGTTAACAGTTTTATATCACACTAACTACTTTTACAGTTTTTGGAGACACTTAGGAACTGAAATTCTGTTCTGCAGGAGTTCTCATGCGTGCTCGTAAATCTACCAACACAAGACTGGCATACTAGAGCACCTTCAAATACTACTGGATTGGGCCAGGATTGAACCTGCCTGCTAATTCTAGCTCTAATCCACGTAACATAAATGAGGGATGGAATGCATGCACATAATATCCCCTGCTTGTTGTAAGAGGTGACTAAAAGTGGGGTATACACTTTGGAGTGCTGAGATGAATGGATCAGATGATAGTGTGTTGGCTTTCTCACTCTATATTGGCAGGTTCAGTCATGAGAGAATCATAAAACATTAACAGTGTCCTAAAATAGTTACAATAAACTGGATTAAAGCCACATTATTTATGACTTTATTACTAAAACAAAGCCAAGCTTTCCATCAAATTACATTGGCCTTCATCAGGGCATGTGAAGCTCTGCTTCTGACAGTGATCATAGAAATTCTTGAAAGAACGTGGAAGTCACAACCGTACTATCCACGGCCTCCCCACTAACTGGACTCTGGAATCGTCGTGCTGTGCTGTGGTGGTGATTCACCGCCCTCTCGACAGTTCCTAGAGTGTATCATGCTGTGCCATAGTGGCGTTATGCACGTATTTATGGAGAACAAGTCTCCATGTATTCAACAATTTGAAGCAGTCTTCCCTGTTGAAGCTATTGCTTCCCTCACAAGTTGAGCATAGAAGTCTTTTAGGCAAGGGTCATTGTGCGATCTCCCCACTCGCTCCCAAATAACTTCAACAGGGAAGACGGCTTCAAATTATCTAAGTACATGGAGACCTGTTCTCCATAAATACATGCATAACCCCACCATGGTACAGCGCGATGATCCCCCAGTCCAGTTAGTGGGGGGGCTGTCGATTGTATGGTCATGACTTCCACATTCTTTCAAGAATTTCTATGATCACTGTCTGAAGAAGAACTTCACATGACCTGATGAAGGCCAATGTAATTTGGCAGAAATCTTGGCTTTGTTTTAATAATAAATAGGCTTTGTTTTAGTAATAAATAAGTGGCTTTAATCCAGTTAGTTATATTTCTTTATTTTCGTACAATCAGCCACAAAAACTGATGTTCATTAATTGACAGTGTCTATCAAAAAACTGTACTAAAGAGGACAGTCTCGTTGCAGCAAGGTTCCATAGTGTTTACTAACCTAAACAAGGTCTGGATGTTGAGAAGATCTCAGGTGATATCAAGCTCAGTCTCGAATGTGTGAAATATGAGCACAGTTTGTACACAGATCCTGCTTGCATTCAGTGTTAAGATGTGCAATACATTTGGATTAATTTAAAAACCATTATCTTTTCCTTTTTTAATTTAGTTCAAAATACAGATCAGTAAATTCACAGTCAAGGCCTGAGAATGTTAATGGCAACTTCTGAGAACTTAAGTAATTTACTTATCCTCAAGCTTTCTCCTGTGATACAATCCTTTATGTGAAATTGAATTCCCAACATTACGAAGGAGAAATTCAATAGACACAACTTAAAAGAAGGTGGTGGTGGTGGTGGTGGTGGTGGTGGTGGTGGTGGTGGTTCCGGGTGGTGGGGGCGGCGGTTGCGGTGGTGGTGTTTCTTTTTTTTAAAGCGGAAACAACTAGGCACACACAGAAATGTCTGTTATTTAGTTCTTCTTCTGGGTTGAACCATCTTGTTGTTTTCTATACATTCCACATGGTTTGCTGACGATTGCTGCCTGGGAGACTGATTATCTCAGTTTGAGAAGGGCTATTTTGGCCGCCTTGACAAAGTAATAATAATGTTATTTGCTTTACGTCCCACTAACTACTTTTACGGTCTTCGGAGACGCCAAGGTGCCGGAATTTAGTCCCGCAGGAGTTCTTTTTACATGCCAGTAAATCTACCGACACGAGGCTGTCGTATTTGAGCACCTTCAAATACCACCGGTCTGAGCCAGGATCAAACCTGCCAAGTTGGGGTTAGAAGGCCAGCGCCTTAACCGTCTGAGCCACTCAGCCCGAAACCTTGACAAAGAATACTGCAATGTGTTTGGAATGTCGGCAAACTGTACGGAATGTACAGAAGACAATGTGGTTCAACCTGGAAGAAGAACTAAATAACTCTACACACCTTGGAAGTTTCACTTCTAAGATAAGAGATGTCTGGTTTGTGTCTTAGTGTTTTCAGTCTTCTTCTATGGCTGTGAATTATGGACAATGAAGGCCAACAACAAAAAGTCCATCAACACATTTGAAATTTGGTACTGGTGGAGGATGTTACAGACAGAAGAGATCTAACACCTCCATAATCAAAGTGCTTGGAATCCCGAATTGACTTTCAACTCTTGTTCTCTACCGTTCTTTGGACATATATTAAGGAGAGAAAATAGCTTTCAAAACCTAGCTGTGCAATGAAAAGTAAATGGAATCAGGCTACATGAAAATAACTCCCAGAAGAGGGATAGACCAGATCAAAGGCGCAACTCACACACCTCTTCGAGTGACAATGTGGAAAGCAGAAGGCCACAGACAACGGCAACTGCTAGTGGACTCCATTGAATAGTAAAGTAAGCCTGAGATCACGATACTCAGACATGAGTTATGCAACTGAGAAGAGAAAACAACTATGTAACCATTTTCCTCATGAATCTGGGAAGCAGAAACACAAATCTGTCGGGAGATGGGAAGGAATAGATGTAAAAGAACTGGATTTTGATGAGGAGAGAGCATTTCTATTCAAAGATAAAGAGATTGCTCATGTCCTTGTTTCCAGCTGTCATTGTGCTTTTACTACTAGTGTATGCATTCCTTTTAAGCTCCTTCTATGATTCAGCGGCAGAGTGTCAGCCTCTAGACTAAGATCACAGGCTGAAACCCAACAGTGGCAGTCCAATTTTTGAAGGGCAGAAAGAAATCAATTCAATAATCCATGCTGCATGATGTTGGCATGTAAAAGATCTAAGGAAACACACCTGGTGTTCACCCAACAAAAATAATTAAAACTCTGCTTTAGACTGCCCAGTTCTCTTCCATATGGCAGAGTACAACGGAATGTTGAAACTGATATGCAAACAGCCGAAATGGTGTCAAATCAAAATGCCTGCATACGAAAGCCATGGCCATACAATTGTTGTTGTTATTATTATTACGTTCCTTTTTGTGTTCCACTCTTTCTGTACATTCTTGATTTGCCATTTATTTGTTCCCTTCAATTACAAAAAAATTATATGTGAATTTGGGCAGCCCGCCTAGTGACCATGATCGTTAAGGCATCAAGTCTATATGGTCTGGCACCATGGTTAGCCAGTTCAAGGCCCGCTGGCCGATAGAGTAGGAGAAGTGGTAGTAAACAATTTCAAATCGCTAGCTTGCATGCTAAAAGATGGGATTAAATTCCAAACCTCTCCACATATGCAGTAAGGGCATATAATGCTGTTGATGGTGATTTGTCCATCGGATGGAGACATTAAGTATTGAGTAGACCCCTTGGTGCTATTCGACAGGAATAGGCTACGTGCCAGCACCAGGTTTCACCCCCCTCCTTTCCCACTATCATACTGTATATCATGGTATTCAATTCATCTCATTAACTCCTCTGATGAGGTTGACGTTGGGAAGGCCATCTGGCTGGAAAAACTTGCTAAGAAGTTTCATCTCACTTCATATCTGACCCCTTAGAGAAACAGTTGGGCATACAATATATTAGTTTGGGTCAATTGGTGAATCCTAGGTAAACAAGAAGGAATAATATAAATCAAAATGGCTGCAGACAATAGCCGAGGCCATAAGAGTAAAGTGGAGGTTCAGCGTAGAGTGATTGTCCTTTTTTGTTAGTTCACGATAGAGCCGATAGGAGCATCATTCGGTGTTACCGACTGTTAAAGGAAATGCATGTTTGTTGTGGGAGGGGACCGACAACTATTGGTTTGCACACAACCTGGCTACTGACAACAAACCATTAGACTAACATGTCAGGGGTGTTAAGCAGAAAGCCTACTGAAGGGAGCGAGCCCCCAATAAAATGCATTCAAAGGTAGTGAGTATTCAGCAGAGGGTTGTGGGTGATGGTGCAAGATTTCTCTGTGTTTGATTACAAACGTTTCTTCTGGAGGTTGGATGGTGGGATTCTAGCACTGACAATGAACACACGTCTCCTCTACAAGCATTTTAAGGAACATTCATAATTATATTCCATCTCGTGAGGTAATGTGCAACATGCTGGGGCCCCCCATCATAGGACTCTACACCACCAGGTAGAGTACCACCAAGCAGCTTAACATCCAAGTCATCAGTACAGAGGAAACCTGAGCAATGAATATTTTGACTGATTTTAAACAGAGAAAATGAAACCTTCACATCAGTCACAACTGAATACAAGCAGTTCTTACCAGTAGGAAAAACACAATTCAATTCACTTTTCAATACAGGAAATATATTACTGAAATAGAACCACGTGACACAACTAAGGTTATCAATTAGCTGAAACACTCAGGTAGAAAAAAAGAAAAATAAGAAAGACATTTAAAGGTTAAATACTGCTTATAATGATGTCTTCACCTAGACATAACCTAAACATAGAATAGCCTACAATACAGAACAATAACACACAGAAAGACACAAACTATTCTAACAGAGAAAGGCAGAAAGAACATGTAACACAGAACAAGAAATAAACTGGGAAAGAAATGACACTGCAAAGCACAAGTAATTGTGAACTAAAACTGGTATGAATATGTCCATTCAAAAAACAAAATCCTACAACTAAATGAAAATGGATTTGAGAACGGGATGTCATATAGTGGTTCTTATTTTAAGAAATACGTATTTTAATGGGTTTAAAACCTCGCTTTATTCAAAGCAGAAGAGAGAGAACTCTCTGAACTAAGCCCCCTTAAACATTTCTCAACATCAAGAAGGCACACTGGGCTAAGCCTCCTGAACACACACACATTATTTGATAACTGTTCTGAAAATCAAGAAGTAGATGGAAAACTTTGTTGTGGTGATTGTTGTTTTAAGGGGAAAACCAATACTATTATCAAAAACAACTGCCTTATTTCATTTGATATGGAAATTAGATACCATAACCTCTCCTTTTTGAATAACAAAACTCATCACTTTCTTTTGAAATTCATCACAGGAAATGCAATAATACAAGATATATAAGACTAGTTTTACATTGTGTAGCAATTTCAATGGTGAGACATGTACTAAAAATACATATGATATGAGATTTTATTTTTTTAAATTTTGAAGGTTGTGGTATTAGCCTAAAATTGATATATGGATACTGAGTAAGAATATACCTTGACATATGTCACTATGATTGCTATTTTCTTGTTTTATGGAATCAGATTATATGATTATCAAACAGTGTTTTACATTAATTCAACTTCACAGCATTTTTATAATAATAATGTTTTTGTTTTTATGTCCCACTAACTACATTTTGATGGTTTTCGGAGACACCAAGGTGCCAGAATTTTGTCCCGTAGGAGTTCTTTTATGTGCCAATAAATCTAGGCCTGACCTATTTCAGCGCCTTCAAATACCACTGGACTGAGCCAGGAGTGAACCTGGAAGTTGGGGTAAGAATGCACACATTTTTCTCAGCGTAAGAAAACAAGCCATCCTAAGCAATTTTTGTATCTGGTGTCCATTAAAAGCATCACTGTTGTCATAAAAAGTCTGTGTGGGTATTGCTAGCCTGGCAAAGCCCTTGTAAGGCTGACCCTCCAACGAGAGTGGGCATCATCTGCTGTGTATGGAAAACTGCATGTCTGTGTGATGGAAGATAGTGGTGTTAGATGTGGCGTGTGTTGCAGGAATGTTGGGTAAAAGATAAAAACCCAGTCCCTGAGCAAAAGAAATTAATTATTTTTAAGATTAAAATACTGTGACCTGGTCAGGAATCGAACTCAGTGCCCCAAGGACTGAAGACCAAAATGCTGACCTCTCGGCCATGGAGCTGGACATCACTGCAGTTAGGAAAATATTTCTGTATGATGTCACGGAGCAGAAATGAGATAGGTTTCTTTTTTTTCACACTGTTCTAGAGTGTTAAGCTAGCCCCTGTGGTGTAGGGGTAGCATGCCTGCCTCTTATCCGGAGGACCCGGGTTCGATTCCCGGCCAGGTCAGGGATTTTAACCTGGATTTGAGGGCTGGTTCAAGGTCCACTCAACCTACATAATTGCAATTGAGGAGCTATCTGCTATCTGACTGTGAGATAGTGGCCCCGGTCTACAAAGCCAAGAATAATGGCCGAAAGGATTTGTCGTTGGCATTAATATTGTTGTGCCGACCACATGACACCTCGTAATCTGCAGGCCTATGGGCTGAACAGTGGTCATTTTGTAGGCCAAGGCCTTCGGGGTTGTTGTGTCATGGGGTTTGGTTGTAGAGTGTTAAAAGTAAGTCCCTTAGGGGTGAACTAGAAAATTTTAATGCTTGTGCTGACACTGTAAATTGTTGGTAAATGAATTTTCTCTGGGTTAGTACAGCCTTTTCTGGCACGACCTAGTGTTTACATTGCACTACATCTTCTGGTGTGGACTAGAACAAATTTGTTACTTTTATTCACCTGTCTCAGTCTTATCCTTGGCTTTGACAACATGAAAGTGACCGAGGTATGAGTGATGTTAGTAATGCAGCCAGTCCCTGTTATGAATGGTGTGAAAATGTTGCTTATATGGTCAGCTGGTGCGGGCATTTTTTTTTTTTTTGCCAGTGCCTTTATGTCGCACCGACACAAATAGGTCTTATGGCAATGATGGGATAGGAAAGGGCTAGGAGTTGGAAGGAAGTGGCCATGGCCTTAATTAAGGTACAACCCCAGCATTTGCCTGGTGTGAAAATAAGAAACAACGGTAAACCATCTTCAGGGCTGCCGACAGTGGGATTCGAACCCACTATCTCCCGGATGCAAGCTCACAGCTGTGCACCCCTAACCGCACGGCCAACTCGCCCAATATCAGGCATTTTAGTGGGCTTGGCAGACTGATATGTCTGAGTCACTTCCGGCTCAGTGAGGAAAACAATGGAAAACTACCTCACTCCTCACTTCCCTAGTGTGCCCCTTCAGTGATGCCTGGGCCACCTATGATGGATGATGGCAGAACTGTTGAGGTCCAAACCAGCCTCCAGGCTGAGCACTCAATAATCAAACAGTATAGCCTTTAGGAATTTATCATCTAAGGCATGATGGAAGGTAAATGTGGACTCTGCCTAAGGTTCCGTATCCACAGAAACCTTCTCTGCCAGTGATTTGACATTAATGAAATGTCCACACTGACACAGTAAGTAGAATACTTTGCAATAGTCCCTAACCTTCAATAAAACAGGGCTAGTTGTAATATCGAGATCTATCATTGTGTCATAAGCTTCAACTTTCCTTCGCTCCGTCTTCGTGGTGATGTACGGGGCCAAAATGAGAGCGTGCAGTGTCACATGTTCTTGGATAAGTACTCAACTCCCAGTCTGGCGAGGCTTTCTGCCAAGCTCTTGGGGTGACCACTTCTGAACCTCCTGCCCATGACTCAGTAGGTCAAATCAATTTTCAGCAGGGGATGAACCTCACTCTCTCAGGCGTATGTTTTCTTGCACAAATACTGTCATCTTCTTCAAATATTCAATCATAAAAAGATGAGAGAAAGCCATCTGCACCGGCACAGTCACGTACTTTGAGCAAAGGAATCAACTGTGGGAAAGAGGGCTTTTACACTGCAAGTCGATGGCAAAGAATCAATTGGTCCAGATATTGGCACTTATCAGACCTATTGTAGTTTTGTTCACAGATCACAGTTCAAACCTCTGATGGACGTTTCTCACCCAGATGATCCAATGGTGTGCACAACCACTTTTTGCGAAGATCTTGCCTTGCATATTGGGTTGGAGTATTCAATATTTTTCTCATATTTTCTTCTCACAGCACACGACGTGTCTGAAGTATTCTAGTTTCTGCTTTTTTACGATTTTCATCAGCTCTTTATCGTGGCCAATCTGCTGCTGGACTACAATGTTGGTCACGCGATCCATCCGAGATATTCTGAGCAGCATTCTATAGATCCACATATTGAATAAATCAATTCTCTCAGTTGTTAGCATTAGTGTCCATATCTCTACTCCATACAACACAACAGAGTAGACATAACACTTGAGATGATGTGCAGTTTAGTCCGCAGGCTCAGATCTCTGGAGCACAGAAAGAGTTTCATTTTAATGAAGGTCGATCTGGCGATTTTTATTCAGGCTTTGATTTCTGCATTGGGGGTCCGCTGTGGATTGAGACTGCTTTGTAGGCAGACAAATTTGTCGACTCTGTCAATTTCTTTCAATCCTGCTATCAGGATGCCTGCTCTTTCTGTGTGGATTATCACCATAAACTTAGTCTTCTTAGCATTAAATCCTAAGCATGTCTGGATGTGGGATGTTGATGGTAATGAGGTAGGGAGAGAGTGAAACCTCATGTTGGCACATATCCTACCCATGTTAAATAACACTAAGAGATCTGCTCAAGGCTTAACATTTCCATATGACAGTAGTAGTAGCAGCAGTTCACATTTTATAAGAGTGTGGGAAAGTTTTTTGTTTGCAAGTTACTTTACACCGCACCGACACAGCTAGGTCTTATGGCGACGATGGGATAGGAAAGGGTTAAAAATGGTAAGGAAGCAGCCATGGCCTTAATTAAGGTACAGCCTGGTGTGAAAATGGGAAACCACAGAAAACTATAGTCAGGGCTGCTGACAGTGGGGTTCGAATCCACTATCTCCCAAATGCAAGCTCACAGCTGTATGCCCCTAACCACAGGGCCAATTTGCTTGGTAAGTGGGCAAGTGATGTCACCTTAACATAAATGGTGTTTGCTAGTATAAAGAGTGACAGAGTACGAGTTTGGGGGTAAAAGTAGTTTTGTGAGAAAATCGAGTGTGATAGTGTTGTGAAAACATGTTGAAACTGAGTTTGGGACATGGGAGAGAGAAAAATGTGCTCCCGAGTTTTTTTCTTTCTTTTTTTTTTTGCTAATTGCTTTACGTCGCACCGACACAGATAGGTCTTATGGCGACGATGGGTCAGGGAAGGGCTAGGAGTGGGAAGGAAGCGGCCGTGGCCTTAATTAAGGTACAGCCCCAGCATTTGCCTGGTGTGAAAATGGGAAACCACGGAAAACCATTTTCAGGGCTGCCGACAGTGGGGTTCAAACCTACTATCTGCTCCCAAGTTTGATAATGCAGGTAGTTATATACTGAAATAGGGCAGCTCCGAAGACAACAATCTGGTTAAATCATTTCTGTACTTCCTAATCCAGTCTACATGGAGTGCGTGATGGCTGCTTAACACAATACTTAAAAGGTTAAAGTGATGGTTAAAATGGCAAAAGTAAAAAAGCAAACATAAATGACGAGGCATGCTGCTATGGATTTTACAATCTTCAAAAATCCACCATCAAACTCAGAATCTTCAGCACAGGAAACTAGCATGCTAATCAGTTGACCACAAGTATTGACAAGCTTGAACTGTAAGAAACATGCAATCCAGAGGTCAACATATCAATTGTTGTTGAAATGCAAACTGTAAATATAATTCTGACCAATCTGATGCTGTTCTTAAATATATCATCACAATGCAATGCCAAGCTTGTTCCCATTATTCAGGCCAGCAGTAATTAGCATAAGCTTATAAGCCATGCACGACATAGAGCTGACATAAAGAATATGCTCACCAATACACAGTCATTTTGACGTACATAAATGTATTCCTAAGGGAAATAACATAAACTAAGATTGTGAACAATGACAATGAAACAATATCATACACAGTAGCACAATAAGGGAAGAGGTAAATAAACATAAACAGGCCAAAAGAATTAAAGATATTATTTTGCCATACTGGAAACAGTCATAAATGTGAAGCATTCAGAGGACTCAAAATGAAGGATCTAATAAGCAGCAGTTTACACATCAAATTTATTTATCATACAGCTTTTAGTGCTGGGAGTATCCAAGGACATGTTCAGCAAGTCTGGTGCGGGTTTGGTGCCCCTGGGCAACCAGCATGTCTGGATGTGGAATGTTGATGGTAATGAGGTAGGGAGAGAGTGAAACCCTACGTCAGCATGTAGCCTAGCCCTGTTAAATAACACCAAGGGGTCTGCTAAAGGCTTAACATTTCCATCTGACAGACGAATTACCATGCAGCGTGATATACCCTTGCTCCACATGAACAATGCTGACAGCTTTGGAATTTAATCCAGGCTTTTAGCAAGCAATAGTAATTAAAAATTGTATACCGCCACCTCTCCTACCCTGCTGGCCAACATTCTGATAGTGAAATTTTTTCCACCAACTTGGACTGGCTAACCATGGTATCGGACCATACAGACTTGCCATTTTAATGATCATGACCAGCAGATGTAGAAGACTTTTATTTTGTCCTCAGCCCCCTGTATGTGAGGCAACAGAAGACATATACAAAATCTTGTGCCTGTCTGAAGAGAAGACTAAAAGCGAAACCTCAGGGCTCTCAACGAAGAGTGTGAATTGGTGACCAAGGGGCTCCTAGCTGAGACTGAGATTACTTCCACTTGTTCCAAGTTCCTCATTGTTGTTTTTCCTATCAACCTTCCTTAGTTAACCCTAATGGTATTAGGTTTTGGAGGCCTAGAGTCTTTGATTTTCATGCTTTGGTGACTTTTCCCAATCTTTTGCCGACTACTTCAGTCTTCAAAGTGTCGGATCTCTTCCACTTTTCACCCATGATTAGTATTAAAAGACAATGGTTTGCTTGCTGTAGTTCCTCCTGGAAAACTCCCTGTGGATGGGGGCGATAGAATAACACCCACGGTATCCCCTGCCTGTCAAAAGAAGTAATTAAAAGGGGCCCAAGGGGCTCTGAACTTGAGAGCATGGGTTGGCGACCACAGGACCCTTAGCTGAGTTCTGGCATTGCTTCCACTTACTTGTGCCAGGCTCCTCACTTTCATCTATCCTATTCGACCTTCATTAGTCAACTCTTGTTCTTTTCCGACCTCAACGGTATTAGTTTTGCGGATCCTAGGGAGTCTTTCATTTTCGTGCCCTTTGTAGCCCTTGTCTTTCTTTGGCCGATACCTTCATTTTTTGAAGTGCCGGACCCCTTCCATTTTTTCTCTCTGATTAGTGTTACATAGTTGTACTCCCTCTTAAAACAATAATCACCACCACCTCCTCCTGAAAAATAATTACTACCTCCCATTTCTTTACTCAAAACCCTCACTATTAAACATTAAAACTCTTCCTCCCATTTTCTTTAGCATTATGAGATGTGCCAATAAACTTTGTGTTTCTTTCTTTTCTTTTTTTTTTTTTGTCCCATAAACCAGTAATTAACGCCATCACTTCCTGATGATGGATAACTTTTATTCAGATAATGAATTTCTATTTGTACGTTACAACCTTCCTTCATTTTTGCTTCCAAAACCTTTTGAAGGTGGGAATGATCTTCATAAAAAAGAGAACACAGTTATTTGAGGTTTCGTTTTAAGACAATGTTATTCAAAAATATGAGACAAGGAGGAAGGATTTAAAATCAAGCAATGGACAGAAGAGCAATTTAGTGAAAAGTGCAAAACAAATTAACAGTGAACAAAGAAGACAGAAAAAGTGAATATAAGAATACAAGACAGATATCAAGCAACAAGGCTGTGTATATTAGTGTACTTCTTTTACCAAGACAAATACTGAAGTCACCAGAACGGATATAATAAAAAGAAAGGTACAATATTACTCTCTTACAAATTAAAGGTTAAGTAGCAAAGACAAAACTACCATGTCAGTAATCAGATCAAAAATTAGATGTATGGCTTTTCAGGCGTTTGCTCTATTAACCAGCGCTTCGTCTTAGGTCTGACACTAGACTCTTCAGAGTGGGATGTGTCAGACCCTACCCAATTTTTGATATGTTCTATTGGTGGAAAAATATCTAATTCCCTCCATGGGAACTTAGAATTTCCATTTGGAATTGCTAGGCGGGCATTAATTCCATTGTGGAGTTTTATCTCCCGTATGCAGTTATCAGACTGTGCCTCTTAAATAGGCTTCTGATAAGTTCACCTGCATACACCCAGCATCAGTGGGTAGGGTCTGACACATCCCACTCTGAAGAGTCTAGTGTCAGACCTAAGACGAAGCGCTGGTTAATAGAGCAAACGCCTGAAAAGCCATACATCTCATTTTTGATCTGATTTTTGATATGCTCTATTGGTGGAAAAATATCTAATTCCCTCCATGGGAACTTAGAATTTCCATTATGAATGTCACTGTTAAAGATCTAAGCACTCAAAGGGAACAATCCATCCCTTTCTCGCAAAACAAAGAGCTGAAATATTTTACTTGCCTGTCTTTAGTCAAATATGCTAAGTGAGTAGTTTCATTGTATTAGAGATTTCAAGATCAAATTGTTTGCCGACAGCAGGGACATCCCGTGTGTGACTTTTACCTAGTGACATTGACATTCTTTTAAAACCCACAGTGCTAGAGCACCACTAGCCCCTGCCTAACTAAGTGACTGCTACTCAGCTTGTCCAGATTATGAGGAGATGCGTGGTCAACCGCGGAGAATCCTCTCAGCTGCTATTCTTAGCTTTCTAGATTGGGGCCCGCTATCTCACGATCAGATAGTTCCTCAATTGTAACCATACAGTGGACCTCAAACCAGGTCTCAGATCCAGGTAAAAAAAATCCCTGACATGGCTGGAAATCAAGCTTGGGGTCTCTGGGAAAGACTGTGGAGCATATTCACTCCACAAAAATGCTACAATGTAATTTCCATAGGCATTCACCTTGGAAATGTTGAGCGACACCTAAAAACCCCTAGCAACGTCTGACACTGCTTCTTCTACTTATACCACTCCTTCCTTTCATCTTTTAAACCTTGCCTCTGTTGTTCAACCTGTTCTCATTTGCTATTACAAGTAATTACATTCACGCTGGTCTGTTTGACTATATAACTTGAGAAAAAATAAAATAAATACATATATAGTTCAACCACCTAATCAATAAACAATATTGTAATCTAAAAAGATCATTTATGAAACAAAAGTGGACATGTTTTGGCTCTTGGGGCTATCATCAGCATACTAAAACTTAAATAAGATTAAAAGCACATTAGCATATAGATATATGAAGCAATTTTAACATAAGTACATTTGAAAGAAAGATCATGAATGCAGTATTGGCACTTGAGACAATTCAAAATAAATTTTGGAGCTCATTGATAAAAAGTTTGTAAATCACTTTAATGATCAAGACCAGCAGGTGTAGAAGACTTTCATTTCGTTCTCAGTCCCTGTATGTGAGGGAGTAGAAGACATGCACAATATCCCCTGTCTGTCATAAGAGGAAACCTAATGTGAAACCTCAGGGCTCTCAATGTGGGAGTGTGAATTGGTGACCAAGGGGCTCCTAACCATCTTGTGGTGATTTTACTTTTGTTCCATAAATGATCTTTTTAGATTATAATATTGTGTATTGATTAGCTGGTTAAACTATTTCTTTCCTTTTTACTGTGATTATGTGCTTATTTTAATTGTAAATCAAGATCACAGCTGTGATGTTTTCTATGAAAAACAAAACATGTAGTGACTAAAAATTAATGTTATTTTAATCTTTTAAAAAATCATAAGATTCCAACTTACAAGTTGGAATTTGTTATATATGGCAGATGCTGCCAACCCTCATCGGAGGGTTCACAATAGCCACACCAAATATATATCTAAGCAACAATTTAAAAAAAAAGGGGGTAACTGCCAGATGGTCTTTGGCTTGGAAGCTACATTTAGCGACCCTGGAGATACTAACCAAGTCAAAAATTGTATCCTCTTACTTGTAATAGGCTTCCACTTTCATCTTTCTAATCTGACCTATTCTGTTTTCACCTTTTGTTCTTTTCCAACCCCGACAGTGTTACATTTCTGATGTCTAGGGAGTCTTTTATTTCTTAGCTGTTTGTGACACTTTCCATCATTTCCCTGATACTTTCATTCTCCAAAAGGGCAGACCCCTTCAATTTTTAAAATATTTTACTAGAGTTAAACTTGGACCAAGCAAATCAAGAATGATGAACAGAATCTTGAGACTCAACTTCAGGGAGGTGAAACAGGAGGGTTTTGACTGAACAAGCTGCAAGAGAATCACCCAGAAAGCCCGTCAATCTATGGAAAATACAACAACGTACTAATAATAAGCTCTCTCTGTGAATCAGTGATGCAGCATCAACCTCCGGATCCCAACACTGCGGGTTCAAACTCGGCACAGGTAGTTAGTTTTCTGAAGGGAGGAAAAAGAGTCCATTCGACAGTCCATGTTGTACGATGTCGGCATCTACAAGATATTTAGTGACACATTTGATATTAACCTGACAAAATTAATTAAAACTCAGCCATAGAAGCCCAAGAAGGATTCGGTTTCCTCTTCCATTTAGTAGACATAGAGTAAAATGGAACGTCAGAATTGATGAGTAGGCAGCCTGATGGGTCAAATTAAAAAGCCTGCGCACGGTATCTTAGGCCATTTGATTGTTATTATTATAACAATGTACTGGCTTTGAAGTCAGCCTTGTGCAGGTGTCTGCCAAGGGAAGAACTACTGCTACGATTATACTTATTTATATTTATTTAGTTGAAATTCCTGTTAAAACAATAATCACCACCACCACTGCCATCTTGGTCTGAGTTTTTACTTTCCAGGTCTCACATCCGTACAGGAGGACAGCTTTAATGTTGTTACGGAAAATTCGTAGTTTTGTCTTGGTTGAGATGTCACAGGCTTTCCATATCGCATACAGCTGAACAAAAGCGAAATTTGCCTTCTTGATGCGACTCTGTGCTGGCGCCACCATCCTCTGCCATTACACTACCTAGATATTGAAACTTCCCTTTCCTTAAATGAAAACTTAATTCTTTGAAGGGTCAGAACTGTTCCTTGTTATACTATAACTAGTATTAATAAAGGCCGTTCATCTTATTAATTTGTCCCTAAAAACACAATCATGCTGATTATCAATGATCAAAATAGGAAGTATGATTTTTAAAGAAAATATCTGTGCTGTTTGCCAGTGTTAAATTTATATTTCAATCTCTTCTACTCAATTGTTTAATAAAGGAAAAATCCTAGCTGGGGGAAGGAACTAGTTTAAACTGATCTTTTACCAGGAAGAAATGAGGGATAATCAGTGGACAAAAAGGCAAAGGAGTCCTCGTCTGAGATATTTGTATGATTAATTCTGGAAAACTTAACAATAAACAGAGAAACAACAACATATAGCACCAGGCTGTTGAAGTAGAAATTGACAGCCTGGAGGAATGAAAACATGGGTACGAGTGATAGAAAACTGGAAACAAAATGTACACACGATCTGATCCACTCATGCCAATGGGAGAGTACTTGGATAGCAAGCATAGCGGGAAGACACAGCAGACATACCCTGACAGTCGAAGAATTCGTCATCCTCGCTGCCAGTATCCGAATCTCTGACAATGCTCTCCATCCGCCAGTTGGCCATTTGCAGGTCGAAGCTCTTACTGGAGCCAGAGCCGGGCGAGTGAAGCGCAGCCTTCGAGTTGCTTCGAGACCATAGTCTTCTTCTGGTCTCTGTGTCCTGAGGAATCTCCTCAGCAGGTCTGGAAAGAAACAAAATCCTAATAAATGAGCCTAATATTAATTAATAATGTCACATAGTAAAGGAAATCAAAGAGGAATTTGGAAAAGGGAGGAAATCGAAACCCTGAGATTTTACATGAGATAAAATTCATTTTTGGGTCCGTATTGAAAATATTTGTAGATAATAACACTTGTATGTTTTATTATTCATCCACCTATTCAATACAATACAATTTTAAAAATTAGGAGATTGTCCTTATCAAAGTTGTAAACATGAAATTAATATTTTAGATGGTACATGTTTCGCCTATCAATAGTAGGCATCATCAGCCACATTTTTCATCTTAGGATAGATCAGGTACCTGATTGGAAATAATTTATGAATGCTGTTAAAAACTATGTCGTTTAAAATGTATTGAGATTGTTGAATAACTATTACAATATAAAATTTAGTATGCTGTTACTTGACAATATTTGTGATAATATTGGAGTCTAAAACCATGATAATTATTTGACGATTATGACATATTAAAAGATATTACAATAAAGATAAAAATCAGAAAACACATTCCATTTAGTTGTCAGATGGCGTATTATTAAAACTTATGGAAAGTTGAGCAATGGTAATGGTCATTGGTTCTTGAAGTTAATAAATATTGATTTTCATTTATTTGCTTATAAATTTTGAAGAATTTTCATATGGCCTGGTTCCTTTTGAGATAATAGTAGTTGGAAATGTTGGCGACAGGTCAGGTCAGGAAATATCCTGCTACCGTATGTGACAGTAGACGGTACAACCTGCGACTGTCTGGCCGAGGGTCAGGCGGCCATTACCAAACCTGACAACCAGAAGGGGGGCCAATGGCTACGGGTGGAGGAGTTCCTCTTTTGGAGACCAGATGATGCCTGTGTGCAGGAAATGGCACATAAATTCATCAGAAGTTGGCAGTCAATGGCTACGAAGGCGGAAGAAGGAACTTTGTAAACACCTCAACGGCGGAGTAGGCAGAGGAACTGCGAACCACAAACTGCTGCCTTGCAGATAGAGAGTGGTCTCCAAGGGCTAAGGGAAGATACCCTGACAGAAAACGGGCTGGCATGACAGCTAAGAGGGCAGCCCCCTCATCATGCTAGCTTCCGTAGGGCTAATAACCCACGTGGAGCAAAATTAACTATTCAGAGAAACATGAGAGTAGCCGGACGGATAACAAGGGAACAACCTGGCGCGAAAAGGTATATGAGAATTGGTACTTGGAATGTGACCTCTCTGTCAGGGAAGGAGGTAGAAATAGTCGAAGAAATGGAAAAGTACAAGCTTGCCATACTTGGAGTCAGTGAAACCAAGAGAAAAGGTAATGGCCAAATAAATTTGGATAAGGGATATGTAATGAGATACTCAGGAGTCAGCAGGAATGAACGGGCAAAAGAAGGTGTGGCCATCATTATGTCCGAAGCAGTGGAAAACAAAGTGACAGGATGGGAACCTATTAACTCCAGACTTATCACAGTGGATCTGGAACTAGAAGAATGTATTATGCTATTGCAGATCTATGCCCCCACTGAAGATATGCAAGAAGTAGATAAGGAGCAATTCTATGTTCAAATGCAAAAGGCTATAGACAAAGCTAGGGAAAGAAGTAGACATGTTATTGTGATGGGGGACTGGAATGCTAGGATCGGAAATAGATTACGTCGAGGACATGGATGTATGGGTCAACATGGAGCAGAACGAACCATCAATACCAATGGTGAAAGAATGCTGGAATTCTGTATTGATAATGAGCTAAGGATTGGCAACACCTTCTTCCCCCATAAAAGTATCCATAAAATAACTTTTGAGGCAGTAGGCCGAGGAGCAAAGAGTTGTATTGACTACTTTTGTTACACTAAGAACATGACTTATGCAGCACTAGATGTAAGGGTCTTCCGCAGTGCAGAAATGAGTACAGAACATCGGCTTCTGGTTATGAAAACAAGGTTTAAGGCTACACCCACACCCTCTCATCTTCGATTTGAGAAAATAAGAATTTCTGCATTTAGATAGGAAGAGGTAAGGCAGAATTGTGCTCAGAACTTGGGGGAAATACTTCAGCAAAGAGAAAGAGAAGAACCTGAGAGAGGTTGGAACTTAGAAGAGAGATGGAGTGAATTTAAGACTAATATTATTAAAGTAGCAGAAGAGGTCTGTGGGAAAACTACAGTAAACACACGAAGGAAACGAACAAAGTGGTGGACTGACGAAGTCAAGGAAGTTGTAAGGAGGAAAAAGGTAGCTTGGAAGGAGTACATGAGAACAAGAAGGGTAGAGGACTGGAGGAACTATGTTGAAGCACGTAATGAAGCAAAGCGGCAAGTACAAGAGGCAAAAGAAAGGAACTGGCAGGAATTTGGTGAAGAAATAGAATCAGAATACAGAAATAATCAGAAGAAGTTTTGGAAGATACTAAGATCCCTCCAAGGCAAAACTGGAAAGAGAATCAGGAGCATTAAAGATAGGAACCAGAAGATCCAAACGAGGCCACGGGACATCCTTGATACATGGAGCACGTACTATGAGGATGTGTTCTGCGCAGACCAGAATTTACAAGACAACGCCAGTAACAGGGCAGAAGAAGAACTAGAAGAAGGGGAGACAATTATGCACAGTGAAGTAAGAGAGGCTATCACTGAAATGAAGGTGGGCAAGGCAGCTGGTTGGGATGGAATTTCACTGGAATTGATGAAGTATGGAGGAGAGGCAGTGGTGAAATGGATGACAAGGATATGCCAACAAGCATGGAGCATTTAGAAGATTCCAAAGGATTGGGAGAAGAACATTATTGTTCCTATCCATAAGAAGGGCAGCACTCTGGACTGTGCAAACTATCGAGCAATTTGTCTTTCCAGTGTGGCCGGAAAGATATACTCTCGCATATTGGAGAGGAGGTTGAGACAAGAAGTAGAGGAAAAATTGGAAGAAGAACAGTGTGCTTTCAGGCCAAGTCGACAAACACACGACCATATATATACACTAAGAACTGTTATAGAGAAAAGACTTAGTCGAGCGAGGGAAGGATGTTCTAGCTGCATTTGTCGACCTAAAGGCTGCATTTGACTCGGTCCCCAGGGAACAGCTTTGGGCAGCACTTGAAGACGAAAAGGTAAGAAAGACTCTCTTATGCCGCATTAGGAGCATGTACAATAGAGTCCAAGGAGTGGTGAGAATAGCTGGTGAATGCTCTAGGGAATTCGAAATGGTGAAGGGAGTAAAGCAGGATGAGAGCTTGAGTCCTCTTCTCTTTGTGATCTTCATGAACCAAGTCATTAAGCAGTGTAAAAGAAGAACTAAAAGAATTAAGGTTGGCAACTGGAACATGAGACCAATAAATGTCCAATCCCTGGTTTATGCAGACAACATTCTGATTTTGGCTGGGAAAGAGGAGGATCTCCAACAAGATCTTACTGAATGGGCTTATGCCTTCCAGGACTGTGGGATGGAAGTGAATGCGAGCAAAACCAAGGTCATGCAATTCACCAAAGGAGAAAAAGTACAGCTTCAAATCAAATGGAACAATGAGGATATTGAACAAGTAGAACAAATTGAGTATCTGGGCACCATTTTCAGAGAGGACGGAAAATTAGAGGCAGAAATAAACAATAGAATTGGAAAAGCTAATTAAGTTTACTATGGTATAAACAACACAATCATAGGGAAGAAAGAAATTATTAGAAACACAAAAATGCGGGTATATCATGCTGTGTACCTGCCAACCCTCCTGTATGGTGCAGAGAGTTGGACAGTGCATAAAAAACTGGAGAGCCGTCTGGTTGCCGCTACGATAAGATATTTACGGAAAGTTGCCGGGAAAACTCGAAGAGACCATATTAGAAACACCACAGTAAGAGACGAGCTTCAGCAGGAGCAAATAATGGACGTCATTGAGAGAAGAGGATTGGGCTGGATTGGTCACCTAGAAAGAATGGAAGATGAAAGGAAAGCGAAGCAGGTGTGGCGAGCCAGACCAACAGGAAGAAGAACACGAGGGAGGCCACGGATTGAATGGGAGGAGTATGGTAAGTTCCCTTCGACCGCTGAGATGTTAGCTTATGTTGAGAGTTTTTGAGTAACTGGCAGTCGTCGAGCTCTTACTACGTGTGTTCATCAATACATTTTAAACGACATAGTTTTTAACAGCATTCATAAATTATTTCCAATCAGGTACCTGATCTATCCTAAGATGAAAAATGTGGCTGATGATGCCTACTATTGATAGGCGAAACATGTACCATCTAATATATTAATTTCATGTTTACAACTTCAATAAGGACAATGTCCTAATTTTTAAAAATTGTATTGAATAGGTGGATGAATAATAAAACATACAAGTGTTATTTAATACTTCTAATTTTATGACTATTTGTTCAATTTTGGCGTTTAAACTTGCGCTGGGCACATGCAGTTTTCACCTTAGCATTCTACTGCCTCCCACGAATATACCTACCGAATTTCAATCGAATCCAAGTGTAACACATGTATGTGTTCCCTCGTCAGTATCTGGCTGCATGGCTAAAATGGGTAGCATACTGACCTTTGGTACAAGGTGTCCCAAATTTTATTTCCAATCAGGTTGGAGATTTTAAATTTCATTAGTTACTTCCTACAGTTTGGGGGGCTGTCTTCAGTATTAGATTTTATATAAGGCAGCTATTCCTTGTAGATTTTCTCTCTTAATAATAAACCAAACTTAAACTTTCAAGGTGTTTCCTAGACTCTGAAGTCATTGAGTCTAGGATACATTCTAACTTGCTACAGGTATAGTCTCCATAAAGTGCTGAATAGTTATACAATTCATTTAAATGATCTCCCCACTGTGAAGAGTACACGAGTGTGACAACTAGAAGAGTTATGAAATGTAGTCAAGCTGAGTAGAGACAAATAATTCACAGGAAAAATTTTTTTTTTGCTAGTTGCTTTACGTCGCACCGACAAAGATAGGTCTTATGGCGACAATGGGACAGGAAAGGCCTAGGAATGGGAAGGAATTGGCCGTGGCCTTAATTAAGGTACAGCCCCAGCATTTGCCTCGTGTGAAAATGGGAAACCACATAAAACCATTTTCAGGGCTGCCGAAAGTGGGGTTCAAACCCACTATCTCCCAGATGCGAGCTCACAGCTGCGCGCTCCTAACCACACGGCCAGCTCACCCAGTCAAGAAAAAATAAACCCACCATAATGTTCACACTCACTGTATGGTAAAATATACCAATAAAATAATATTTCAGCATTATTTTACCATGTGTTGATTCCCAGCTGATTCAAGGATTTTAATCCTGAATTGGAGTGGAGCTTACTTCGTCTCGTGACTAAACTGAGTGCTGTCAACTCTGCGAGCAAAGGGACTTTACCTGAGCCTGGCATTCCTTCCACATAGACCCTACTCATGCCAGCTTCTCCACCTTCACCTTTCCTATCCGACCGCCCTTCGTCAACTCTTGTTCTTTTCCGATGCCGACAGTATTAGAGCAATCGAGGCCTAGGGAGTCTTTCATTTTCACGTCCATTGTCACCCTTTTCTTTCTTAGGCTGCTAACTTCAATTTTTGAAGTGTTGGATCCCTTTCATTTTTTTCCCCCCTCTCTGATTAGTCTTAATAGAGGATGGTTGGCCAGCTGTACTTCCTCTTAAAACAATACTTAAAACAATAATCACCACCACCACCACCACCACTCTCAATTTGCCGAGCATAGAGGATTCTTACCTGAGCCTGACATTCTTTTCACTTACTTATGCCAGGCTCCTCACTTTCATCTCTCCAATATGACCATCCTTTGACAATCCTTAATCTCTCCCAACCCTGCCAGTATTAACACATTCGCTCCCACATTCGACCATGGTCTGATTAGGTTTCACATGTGTAAAATACAATATCCAACCTTAGTTGATTTGAATTTGCACCAACTTTTATCATTCATATGTATGTTAGATGACACAGTATATTAATTTGCCGATAAATAACAAGCAGATGAACATTTTACTACAGCTTGCGGCAATTTCCCGCATTGTGGAATGCGTGATCTAAATAAACACGTGCCAGTCCAGAGATCTCTGAAGTGTTTATAATTTTCACGTTCTGTATTGACGACAATATAATTATTGCAGATAAATGAGGTAACTCCATACAATCAATACAATATAAAATTAGTACTTCATTTTATTTCAATCTTGGTACTAGTTTTGGCCTAATCTAATTCAACATCAATCTATTCTATCATAATTTTTCACCAATTGCTTTTAACTGTATACAAGTGTTCAACAAATTATTTGTATCTGCAAGACAGTGATTTACAGTTATCGAAATATACCAACAGATTAGAAGACTTTTGAAGTGTTGTGTTACATCCTCAAGACAGTGACTTATTTTATTGGATATTGAATATTGGATCAGAACTATTTTCAAATATTATGCTATCTATTTTTGTTGTGTATATGGCCAATTACTTTTTTTTTAAAGTGTTTTACTATCTTACGGTTGATGATGGCTTAATATAATAGGCCAAAACTAGTACCAAGATTAAAATAAATTGAAGTACTAATTTTATATTGCATTGATTTGTCTCCAATCCCTGAAGTGTGCGATTGGAATTCAAGTAGCCCTGAGTGATAAAACAAATAGTCATGAGAAGTAAAAAAAATCATTCCAGATCATCTTGTGAAGGTACTGTATGTACAAATTTTCAAATTTTTAGGGTTTATAACACAGCCTCTCAAATGCCCAAAATCTCAAGCATGTAAACTGAGGTGCAGAGGTTCTATACACCGTGCATCGGCCCAACTCGGCTTGGTTCGGACCAGCATTTTGTGTCCGAGCGACTCGGTTAAGCTCGGTTCAACTCTTCTCGGATGGAGGCGGAGCGCTGCAGAGCGAGTGAGGAGACAGGCAGAGTGAGCGAGACAGGAGTAGGGAAAAAGAGAGACAGCACTATTGCTTAAAATTCAGGAGGAGGGGGGGGGGGGTGTCTGCACTCTGGTCAACCTAGGAAATTCTTCTTTTGCACCTTGCACCGTGCAATGCTTTGGTGCATGTTCTCTGAGAGGCCCTGATTTATAGTACAGGAGTGATACAGAGTTAAAGCCGTGTATTACATATTATATAGTGAGTCAGGGTGGCATCCAAAAATCTCTGGGCTGCATGATTAACCCTTTCACTCCGGCATAGTGAGTACGGTGGTGTGACCCTCTGGACGCGAGCAGCGAGTGGCTCTCCGAGCCCGCTGTACAGGATACTAGTCTTGCTCCTCTCTCCCGTCCGCATACAGCTCGTGACGTGAGGAGAGAACAGGAAGAGGTTAAATGTATTTTATTTTATTTTCAATGCGGAACTCCACCTGCAGCCACCTTCTGAGAAAAGTATCTATTAGTCTCCTCACACAGAAGAGTTATGATACTCAAGTTAAAAAACAGTTGACAGAAACTTAGCATTGTCCACTAAAATTTTCAGTCCAGAATTAGCTGCGTCGAAATTATGTTTCTTCGGATATAGGTTCTTCTTTTTCCAATTTAGTTTTCAGCTCGGTGGTTTGTGCACCTGGTCTTCATCCTTGCTATTTCATCTTCAGTTGAATCGTCAAAGTAGTCCGACCTTTTAGACAGCAAAGCAGTAACTGAAGTAGGTGTAACTGAAGCCGTTCCGTCACCAGAATCAGATGACAAATCACTATCATCATCATCTTTTTCTTCTTCAAAGTCACTACCCAGTTTGAGGGAAAGAGCTTCCTCCGCAGTATATCTTTCCTCTGTCATCAGGCCTTTCACAATTTAAAAGCAATTGAAACCTAAATCGAGAAGCACAAGCACGTCAGCACAGGAGAGCAACTAGGCGCGAAGTGAATAGCGTACCAGACACGTTGCTTTCATCTTCGAACTGGTTACTCCCATCATCTGGTGACCATAGCGGTAACTATAGACTTCCAAGTAAGCCATGAGAGACCTCCAAGGCCGAACTTCCCCAGCAGTCTATCGTAGAGAAATGGAAAACAGCCGAAAGGCACACGACTTCTACTGCAGTGGACGGGCTATGAGGCTCGGCTCCAGTGCGACTGCTACAGCAGTCCATCAGGTGTGCGGCACAGCTCCCTCCCGACTGCTAGAGCAGTCGACCGGAGTGAAAGGGTAAAATACCCGTGGAGGGAACTGAGAGTGAATTTGTTAAGCCAGACTTAGGGAATCTCAATTACATACCCTCTATGGTCCTTCCCTTCCTTTCAATGATACCGCCTCTGTAGCGTAACAGTGAGCACTATTAGCTGACATCCACAGTGGCCTGGATTTGATTCCTGGTACTGCTAGAACTGACAGGAGGGCTGGTATGTGGCTAAAATGGTTCATGCAGCTCACTTCCATTGGGGAGTATACCTCAAAACAGATGCACTACCTCGGGACGAGGACATGAATTTACTGAAACTTTCATTCTTCAACAAGTCATACCTCTTACATTTCTTCTTCTGAATAACATCAAAAGGGATGGTAATTTAATGTTGTATATCCCCTTTAAACAATTATCACCACCACCAATGGTCAAGAAAGCCAAGCAATATGGCTGAGAAACCCAAATCACTGATCACCATCTAGCTGGACAGCATTAATCTTGGCAGATCAAGACTGTAAGTGCTACAGGGTATCAACCACAGAGGAAAAAGATTCCACAATAAGTTCTCATACTGGACTTGAAAGATTGTTTTGCAGTTCATGTTACTCAACTCCAGTGTAAAAGCTGACCATTTCTGCACAGGTTTGTCTGGTACATCACAGCCCACAGATGAAAAGCCACAGAACAGCATGCAAGCAACACAACCACCATCACCCAATTCCACTGCACACTAACTCACACATTATTAAAGATTACCTGTCTTCATTTCTTTCTCAGCTCCCTTTGTGGAACAGTGGTCGAACACCAGCCTCTGCATCCAAACCTAGGAGAGGTAGTCCACCTTTATAAGGGTGAATATATGACCATTTGACACCCCAAGTCATATGACGTCCTCATGAAAAAACATTCTGCTGGCACATTCGGTGTTAGCTAGTCAAAATTAATTAAAGTTAGACGCAGGTTACCAAAATAGAGTTCTAACTTCTCTGTAATTTGGTAACTGAAGACAGAATGTTGAAATTGACACACAGGTACCGTAATTGTTGTCTAATCAAAACGCCTTCACACAGTAACTGACAACATATTATTATTATTATTATTATTATTATTATTATTATTATTATTATTATTATTATTATTATTATTATTATTATTATTGAAAATGAAAACCAACAACCTGTTTTCCAGTCTTAGACCGGGTCAGGAATGTAATGAATGAAACATATATAGGCTAGTATTACAATGGGGTCGCCACTCCCAAGGTGATTATTAATGACTGATAGATGCAATGAAATGATAATGGAGAGTGTTGCTGGAATGAAAGATGACAGAGAAAACCGGAGTACCCGGAGAAAAACCTGTCCCGCCTCCACTTTGTCAAGCACAAATCTCACATGGAATGACCAGGATTTGAACCACGGTATCCAGCGGTGAGAGGCCGATGCACTGCCGTCTGAGCCACGGAGGCTCATATTATTATTATTATTATTATTATTATTATTATTATTATTATTATTATTATTATTATTATTATTATTATTCAAATATTTTAACCACATCGCTTTAATTAGTATTTTATTTGAATGATAAAAGCATGATATTTTCTTGCCATTCCTCCATAAAGCTCTATATTGAATTATTTTAATTGCACACGAATAAAGTATTTGGATAATCCTGCTATATATACCAGGTGAGTTGGCCGTGCGGTTAGGGGTGCACAGCTGTGAGCTTGCATCCAGGAGAGAGCGAGTTCGAGCGCCACCGTCGGCAGCCCTAAAGATGGCTTTCCATGGTTTCCCATTTTCACACCAGAAAAATGCTGGGGCTGTACCTTAATTAAGGCCACGGCCAGTTCCTTCCCATTCCTAGGCCTTTCCTATCCCATCATTGTCATAAGACCTAGAATTAGATGTACGCCTTGATGTACTATGGTAATCCCAAAAATAAGGTCTCCTATTTTTTTTATAAATACAGAATTCTGTTCGTGTGGCTGTTGGTCACAATATTGTGAAGAGTGTTTCTTGCGCTCGCATATAAACATGCGCACGCCGCACTGAGGCACTCAGTCTTGGCTTGGCAGCCGTTGACAATGGAGCTCCCGTTGGATGTTACCACCAAGTGCGAAGTGCGCGCAGTTATTCGGTTTTTGAACGCAACAGGTACTGAACCAATTGAAATCCATCGCCACTTGACGGAAGTGTATGGTGAGTCGTGCATGGATGTCAAAAATGTTCATAAGTGGTGTAGAGAGTTTGCAGCCGGTCGGACTGAAATTCACGACGAACGAACAAAGGAGCAAGAGACCGTCATTTTCTGCCGAGACAGTCGTGAAGGTTGAGCAAATCATGTGTGAAGATCGGTGGATTACCCTGGATGATCTCTGCACTTTGGTTCCTGAGGTTTCCCGAAGCGCCGCTCACAACTTCCTGAACAGCATGGCGGCGAGATGGTATGACATGGGCATACAAAAACTGTCACAGCGTCTACAAAAATGCATGGACCAAAATGGTGATTGTGTAGAAAAATAGCTAAATGTTCAAGCTGTAAAATGATGTAAACCATTGGTAGAAATAAACAGGTCTATGTATTTATACAAAATAGGAGACCTTATTTTTGGGATTACCTTCATAAATATGACCAATTTAACAAATTTATTTTGTATTCCATAGTTTCTTTCCACTGCTTCACCAAGTGATTTACTAAATTATCTGGAAGAATCGATTGTAAAATGTTCAGTTCAGGAAAAATTTGCGTATTTTTGACATAAATATGTCTTATGGCTGGAGGTCATCTGAAAATTTACATCACCAAATTAGCATTACAAAATGTGTGACACAATGTGCAGGCTGTGATGTGATGTACTGATGGATGGCTATGACAGATATGCTCCTGTATCAGAGAGGCCTCATCTCATCATACTCTAGAGATGTGATTACTTCATTCATGGTAGTTTCACAGGCTCTGAAACAGTTTCCCTGTTTCGATGCACCAAATCACACACTTTGTCGACTCCAAATTCCATATAGATACCTCTTGAACAAGATTTGTTAGAAGGAAGTAAATTAATCATTAACAATTTGTCAGGTGATGATGCTTGATGTTTAAAGAGGCCTAACATCTGTGTCATTGGCCCCTAATGGTACGAAATCAGATGAAATGCAATGACAATTTAAAAGTACAAAACTGACCAGAATTCAAAACGTTATGATGAAGAATGACTGGATGAATATGAATTAAAACTGTACCGGGAGGTACACCCCATCGCCGGCGCATTTAAATCTAGTGCCTATAAGAACTCTTCTACTGGTGAAACAGTGAAATTGAAACTAGACTAACTTACAAATTTACTCAGAAGATGTCACCACTAAAATATTATATAATTTTGTTATTGTGAAGTTTCCTGAACTGACTGTATTTCTACTTGTTTTGTTTGCCATTCATCAAGAAGTTTGGACATTCTTCCATAGATGTCACTGCTAAAAACTATGATCATGCACCCTCGTATGAAATGAAAGAACTTTTGATTTAAAGAAGTTTTGTATTCATGTTTTTTTTACTAATTGATGTTCATTTATTTTTGGGTTGGCAATATTTATCTTTTCTTCCCGCCAGTTTTGAATCCAGCTAATCCCTAATTTCTGTAATTAATTTTCTACCAATCAAAGTCTTCTTCTTCTTCTTCTTCTTCGATTTTCAGTGTAACCTTTAAATTACCCAATAAAATGAGAAGGTGTGGCTAGTTTAATCTTGAATGGTCTCGAACTTTCCCCGCGGAATTTCACGTCTTTTGGCCAACTGATCGTCATCTTACTGAGTGTGTGTATGTCAAGCAGGAGGCGGGAGGCCTTTTCGTCAGCTACTAGAACTTCTATAAGGTAATGGCCACTTAACATCTTTATTTCTTGCTAAGCTCCACAGTTTAACCCGAGGGAAAGGTCCGAAATCATTAACCATGTAACCTTCTTTTCTAACCTTCTAACCTTCTGCCGGCTAATGTAATAACTTCATAAAATCTTCAACTGTAAATCGGGGATAGAGAGTGATGTACCCTCTCGAGCTCCCCTTCATCTTGGTTTGATGTGCCACGTTTTGTTTCTGCAATGTATTAAAGTTATTTCCATTTGTGCTACCTCAGTAGTTTGGGAATAGCCCCTGTTTCGTCGGCCCAGCGCCCTATAAGTTTTACCAATTTTTTTTTTGGAGCACAGTCTTCGACTCTATTCAAATTGTACTCGGGCCGTTTATTTTACCTGTTCTTTTTCAATAAGGCCCTGTAGGTTGGGTACTAGCTACCTCTGTGTAATGTGATTTCTATTTGTAAAGAGTGCCTTGCAAGGCCAGAGATTTTTATATTTTCATGCAATGTTGCCTTGAGTAGGCTTGGAAAACTGAGAGCCTGTTAGCTCTTTTTCTATTTTGGGATTGTAACGAGTGCCTCTGGAAGGCTAGATATTGTATTATGGGAGCAAGTGCTCCCTGAATTAGGGGGTTTTCTGCCCTTGAGTAAAATTTGTGCTCTTTGTAATTTTGAGCTTGTAGCTCAGGAAATGTAAAGTTAGGGGCTTAAGGCCCAAGATGTTAAGGTTCTGAATCTTGGATTTCTTTTTTTTAAATATTGTTCAATGTTTGCAACTTGTACCTGCAATTTTGTCATAAAATCTGGTCATGTGTGAAGTTCTGAAAATATAACCTTCACTTTAAGTTTTAAATTCTATTCTTGACATTGTAGTTAGACCCATTCATCCCGGCACCTTCTTTCACGTCTGCGATCCACAAATATCCCAGAACAAAAACAATCAGTGGATACGACCCACAATGCCTCACCTTCCCAGAAACTATATTACTGACCATGGGGCTGCTTCCAAAGCACAATGCTGAATTAATGATGCTTGTTGTCTGAAGGGGTTCAATATCCAGATCAACGATCTCTCATCTGGCACTTATCGCTAGTAAAGTAGAACCATGGTACTTCTCAAGTTGCGGTACTAATCAAAGGTAGCGTAAACTCATGGTGTTCCAAACATTATGGTACTACTCAAGTATTGTACATCATACAGGTAACGCAGACCTATGGAGTTTCTCACATAATGGCGCCACTCGTAGGCAACGCAAACCCATGGTGCACCTCACATAGGAGTACTTATCACAGGGACTTGTACTATTCCGTGGTGTTCCTCACATATTGGGTACAAATCACAGGCAACGCAGACCAACAGTGGCGCTCATATAGTGGTACTAATCACAGGCAACGCCCAGACCCATGGTGTTTCTCACATAATGGTACAAATCACAGGCAACGTAAGCCCGCGATGTTCCGAATATAGTGGTAATAATCACAGGTACTGGAAACCCACGGTGAAACACTCTCTGCTGCTACTAATCACAAACCTATTGTGTACCAAACATAGTGGTACTACTCAGCAAGTAAAGGTGACCCATGGCTTTCCCCGCATGATAGTACTAATCACAAGTAGTTTCATGGTTCTAATTCACAATCATCCCAATGGTTGCCCCTGTTAGCCGCCTCTTATGACAGGCAGGGGATACCGTGGGTGTATTCTTCGTCTGCGTCCCCCATCCATAGGGGTCAATTTGTCAGGGGACTGATGTTTGTGTTCATTTTAATACATTTCTCCTCATTTACTATACGTCCAACCTGAGATGAGAAATCATGTCACACTGTTACAGAAGTAATTATTGCCATTACCAAAATCAGTAATAATAATATATAATGTTATTTTTTTATGTCCCACTAACTACTTTTATAGTTTTTGGAGATGCCAACATGCCAAAAGTTTGTTCCACATGAGTTTTTTAATGTGCAGGTAAATCTACTGACATGAGGCTGACGAATTTGAGAACCTTCAGATATTCCTGGATTGAGCTAGGATCAAAACTACAAAGTTGGACTCAAAAGGCCAGTGCTCTGCCTTCTGAGTTACTCAGCCTGGCATCAAAATCAGTAGAATTAACCATCATTGCTAGCAGAGCCACTACTATCGGGTATCATCCCGTGTAACAATCTACCTATTGATATAAAAACAATAACTAATGTGTACAAATTTAAGAATTTTGTAAAATTTCTTATATGGAAGGCATATTTAGAGTCATAATCTTGGTTGAAATTTACCTGCATTGTAAAATATTGTACAGGATAAGTTTGTTGTAGGTAAAAGTTAATGTTGTACTCCTGCTTAATAAAGTACCTTATTAATGAATGTAAGTTTTCGTGGCTCATTGTATTAACATAAAGAAATAAATGAACTGGATTAAAGCCACTATATATATATATTTATTTAACAATAAAGCCAAGCTTTCAGCCAAATTACATTGGCCTTCATCAGGGCATGTGAAGTTTTGCCTCCGACAGTGAGCAAAGAAATTATCTGAAGGAACATGGATGTCATGCCCGTACTATCCACAGCCTACCCCACTAACTGGACTCAAGGATCGTGGCGCTGTGCTGTGGTGGTTGGGAGGGAAGTTACTGATGCACCGCCCTCTGTCGACAGTTTGAGTGCGTCCCGCTGTGCCATGGTGGTGTTATGCATGTATTTCTGCAGTACAGGTCTCCAAGTATTTGATAACTCGAAGCCGTCTTCCCTGTTGATGTTATTTGGGCACAGCTCTATCTCTATGGCTTCCCTCACAAGACGAGCCTGATGAAGGCCAATGCAATTTGGCTGAAAGCTTGGCTTTATTATTAATAAATATATATATAGTGGCTTTAATCCAGTTCATTTATTTCTTTATGTTAAAGTACCTTATGTTCTAATTTTTCAACTTAATGCTGTGTGTGTTGCTTAACGTACAACCTATGACAATAAAGTTGGATGAATAGTCCTGTACTAACAACACAGATGAACAATGCACGACAGTGACTTTACTGTCCTTCGAAATAGTCTCCTCCCATTACTATGCACTGCTGAGATCGGCGATACATGTCCTGGAAACTATGCAAGAAGGCTTCCTTTGGGATGGTGTTCAAAAGCCTTATCACATTTCATTGGATGTCAGTGATATCGTCAAATTTCTTTCCTTTCAAAGTGAGTTTGAATCGTGGGAATAGGAAGAAGTCTGGAGGATTGAGATCTGGCAAGTATGGGAGATGTTCAAGTTACAGCACCACTTTTCTGCCATGAACTGTTTGACGATATTGGCTGTGTGCGGGCGAGCGTTGGCATGGACAAAAAACCATGAACCTTGTTGTGCGTATTGGGGTCGTACCCTGCGTGGACGTTTCATGAAACGGGTCAAAATTTCAATGTACTGTGCAGCATTCAACGCCGTTCCCTCAGGTAGAAATTCCTTGTGGATAATGCCTTGACTATCAGAAAAGGTGATAAGCATCGTTTTGATGTGTGACATTTTGGCTCTGACTTTTTTTTCGACAAGGGGATCCTGGAGAATGCCATTCCATGCTTTGCCGTTTCGTTTTAGGGTCATACCTGAGACACCAGGTTTCATCCTCAGTGACAATACAGTTCAAGAAATTTGGTGTCGCATCCGCCGTTTCGACAAAATCCTGTGAAGCCTCTAAACGTGCCTGCTTCTGATCGTCAGTCAAGTGATGTGGCACAAGATGAGAACATGTTTCCATCTTCCCTAACTTCTGGGTAACTATTTGTCGCACAGATTCACGGTTAATCTGCAGTTCATCCGCTATCAGGCGCACAGTTAATCGCTGATCGTTCGTGATTAATGTCCTCACTTTCTCAACATTTTCGCCACTGACGGCGGTCGCCGGTCTTCTGCTATTGGGGTTGTCAGAAACATTTTCCCGGCCTCCTCGAAAACGGGTGAACCACTCGTACATACACTTCAAGGACAGTGCTTGATCTTCATAAACACGTACCAGCATCACATGCGTTTCTTTCCGTGTCTTGCCAAGCTTAAAACAAAACTGTACATTTATATTTTGGTCGTTCATGTTCCTGTTCGCCGTTCATAACCAACGCAATAAACACGCACTGTGTCAAACAGGTCTTACACAGCACACACATGATGCTCAAGTGAACAACGTTGGGAGCAGGTGGTCAAAACCTGCTGCTATGCACGTGCAGCGTTGTGTGTCGCCAGTGTTGCTGGATCGACCCTTCTGACTTCATTCACCAAACTTTATTGTCACAGGTTGTATCTCTCCATATGTTAATATGTTAAGACTGTCCCAACTTTTAATTTTAATAAAATCTCCTGAACTTCCTCTTCCACAATGTTTTACCGTACCTTTTCTCTAGTTTTATCACATGATCCCTCACATTCTGCCACTCCTCCTACACTCATAAATTCAAAAGCATTCACTGGTTGATATTTTTGTGCTCCACTCTACCCTTCACAGTATTACATAAAATTTCTACAGGGTTTAGGTCCCAGTGGTATGGAAGAAGTCTTAACAATTTGCTACCCATGTTTTTTAAACAGTTCGTCAGTCTTATATGTTGTTGGCTGAAGTGGCTGGATTTTAAATAGTTGTAACAGTTCACTTTTGTTGAGACTTTTGTGGCCGTTGGTGAACGGCAGTGTACGGAAATCAGTGAAGCAACAGAAGTCCTTGTGATATCTTGTTATCATTTAGTTTAGTCTTATCATGTTGGGTGAACAAAAACATTTAAAGAACTGAAGTGTTTATGCAAAGCAAATTATTGTATGAAGCTTTCTTATTTAAAAATTATTAAATATTTAGGCCTATGAAGAAATGGACTATGAAGAAGATTTATGTTCTTTTACATTTCCTGATTTAAATTGTATTATCTTCTTAAGTGTAGAAAGGGATGTGGAATTTTTATACATGACTTGTGAGGCAGGGTGTGCCACGTGTAAGTGGCCCTTTCCTGTCGTTTTGTAATATCCGCGAAGATGCAAATTCAGCAGAAAGGATTATTCCAGAAGATAATTATCATTGGCCAAACTTTTAGTGTTTTTATTGGCCAGTATATTAGGATTTTTAATTGGTGAACGTGGCAAACTGGAGTGTTGCTATTGGTTATTTGTAATCACTTTATTTCCTGTTTGCGGCTCCTGGCACGTGAGAGTTAATTTTTCTGCGTCTTTGAATTTGGATCACTGCAGCGGGCTGACGCGTTTTGCGTCTGTCCCGCAATGGGTCTTCAGCCGGCCAAGGTAAGCGCTGTTTTGCCTTTTGTTGTTTAAATGCATTCTTGTGTTTCGGACTATTCCCACTTAATGTAACTTCAGTAATTATGTAGAATATCATCTTTTGTGCCGGATTTTCCTCTAGTTTTCCACATTTTCCAAAATAGAGCATTTATATGACTTAGCAATTATGGTAGTCCACAACGTGTTGTTTCCAGAGGCAGACCTTCTTTTCTAAGTCTAGTTGTAATTGTAAGTAACTGAAACACATTCTTGAACAGTGTAATTAATTTTGTTTCGTTCAAGGTTGCCTCCTTTCATTCTGTAAATTTAACCTTAATGTGAACCTCTATGTCAAAGTTTTCATTCCGTAAATTTAACTTTTAATGTGAATCTCTATGTCAAAGTTTGTTCGTGACCAAAGAGCTTAATTGTTTCCCTTACACATCTTTTGTTTTGTATCTCAAGTATCAGTTAATTCGCAGTTCATTGATTTGTTCATTTATAATTGTATGTTCATTTTCTCAATAATTATTTGTCTGAGGGTGTTCCTTGTAAGTCTTTTCTCCCCCATAACGTCATACGTTCCCATGGACCTCGTAGGGCCCTTGCACCTTCCACTCTCCTCTCTTAGTTGTCATCTTTAGGCCTGTAAGTGTTCCCTGTATTTGATTTAATATTGCGTATCTAAAGATACTCGTCACGTTTCCACGTTTTGATATGAATTCACCGCCACTGCGCCATTCAACTATTTCTGTATTCACATTTTATGTCAACTATTATGTGGAAAGCAATGTATAAAAACTGTTCCCAGTTGTGTCCAGACTCCAGAGGGGAGAACAGACTGGTTTAGAAACCAAACTGAACCAAGACAGGAAAATGTATTGTGTATTGTCTTCACTTATATATTTATAATGGTTATGGATGAAATTAACGAGGGTCGAGTCATAAGTTATGGCAACTATTTTTTTTCTCACGAACAGGAGACAACACGGAAAATCTAAGATATGCATTTGGGAACGTACGTTATGTACTTGTGTATGATGACACTAGATGGCGTATGTAAACAACAGTGTGGGTCTAAGCATGCCCCCAAGTTCAGTGTGTGAGTGACAGCGTCACAAAATGGAAGTCAACAAGCAGGAGCAACGATCGTATATTAAAATAGCAGTTCTCTGCTGCAGAAATGCCAATGCCATGCAGAGCTGTGGGAAGCATTAGGTGTGCATGCCATGCCCCATAGAACAGTGGCGAGGTGGGTGAAGACATTCAAACGGGGTAGAGTATCAACTGCCGATTTGCCTCGCCCAGCCGTCCAGTGTCCATGGACAAAGATGTATGGACAATGGTGATCGATCAGTGTTTACATGAGGACAGGCGCTGGACTCTTGGGTGATTATTTCAAACGTCTGTAACCAGTGGAGACCTGTCCTTTGTATGTCGTCTTGTGCATGTGCTGTCTATACCATATTAAACAATGTTTACCAATGGCCTGTGTTCTGTCACTTTCCTATGAGAATCTCCTGAAGTCAGATTTGTCTTCAGGCAATATGCATAAGTACATACCCTATAGTTCCAAATGTATATTTTCCATGTTTTCTCCTGTTTGCAAGAAAAAAACCTGTTGCCATGACTGATGACTTGACCCTTGTATATCTGTAAAAAACCATGTTATTAAACAAGGAATAAAAAAAACCCACACTACTCCCTAAGGGAACTAAAGGTAAAGTACCTGAAGGGGAAGTGTTGCATGTCAGTGACATGATCAGAGTGAAAAACGTGACATAATGGAGGGACAGCGGACTGACAGTCGCTTGGATTCGAGCCAGTGAAAGGGGAACGTTTTTTCGAACGCCTCACATTGTATGCTGGAGTACTGACAAAGCAGGATAGTTCCAAATTTCAAATTCATAGATGTTTGGACAGAAATAAAAATAAATTTTTCCAAATACTGAATGCGACTTGATAGAACCTGATGATCTTTCAAGAACAAAACGTTTAATAATGTGTTTTTTACAGGTATGTTCATCATCATCATCATCATCATCATCATCATCATCATCCTCCTTTGACAGTCTCCAGTCCTCTCAGTGCAGTACAAGTGTGCTCTCTATCTTTGTCTATCCAGGTACATTTCTTGCTTCTCAACTTGGTGACATTCCAATCCTCTTTCTTCCACGTCCTGTTTTACTTGACTGATCCACCATTTTCTTGGTCTGCCTCTAGGCCTTCCAGTTCCTCTCCTAACCATTTTCTTGCTGTTCTCACTTGATCCATCCTTTTTACATGGCCATACTCCTCCGCTTTCTTCAGAAATCGCTCATGCTGGGGCCTCTGTTGACTTAGCCATTTTCTTTGAATCTTGATGTTCTTACATTTTCGCTTAGCAACTGCTTTACTTCTGTATTATGATGGATTTCTTCATTCTGGATCTTATCTCATCTTGTTTTCTGTAGCTTGAAGTCTGCTACTATCTCTACTGTTGATCATACAGGTTTGAAGGGCATATGCAGTTATTGGCATGAAATATACCTGATAAAGGGTTCTCTTTGTACTTAAAGGTATTTGGTTATCCCACAGAAAGAGACCTAAATTGGTGAGGTGGTGGTGGTGGTGATTATTGTTTTAAGAGGAAGTACAACTAGGCAACCATCCTCTATATAACACTAATCGGAGGGAAAAATAGAAGGGACCCGACACTTCGAAAAATGAAGATATCGGTCAAAGAAAGACAAGGGCCATGAAGGGCGTGAAAATGAAAGACTCCCTAGCCCTCGCAAACCTAATAGCGTCGGGGTCAGAAAAGAACAAGAGTTGACCAAGAGAGGTCGGATAGGATAGATGAAAGTGAGGAGCCTGGCACAAGTAAGTGGAAGCAATGCCAGGACTCAGCTGAGGGCCCCGTGGTCGCCAACCCATGCTTCAAAGTTCAGAGCCCATGGGGCCCCTTTTAGTCACCTCTTACGACAGGCAGGGGTTACCGTGGGTGTTATTCTACCGCCCCCACCCACAGGGGGAACCTAAATTGGTGATAAAATTGTGCTCCTTTTCGGTCTCTGTTAGTGATTTCAACAGAGGACTTTGCATCATTAGTTACAATACTACCAAGATATTGAAACTGGTTAATATTTTCTAGTTTCTCGACAACCAGTTGGATGAAATAATAACAATACGTTATTTTATTAATTTGGCCACCTAATCAATACAATAAATCTTGTCTTTGTTTAATTTCATTGACATGGTAATTAAAATGGTACATGTTTCGCCTTACATATAGGCATCATCAGCCATGGATTTAACCTTGAAATAAAATCAGGCACCTGATTTACAATAAAATAAAACTAATTCATTAAAAGCCTTGAAGAGACTTGAAAGAAAATTAACTTATGGTAAAAGACTAATACAATGTTGGTTTTAAAGCTATGCTATGAGTGAGAAGTTTACATTTGGTGAAAGTATTTGCAATAGTGACATTGAAAGACTACCATTATAAGTAAAATGAATAAAGTAACATTTTGTTATAGACAAGTGGTAAAATTGCTATAAAATGATGTTGACCGACTAGCGGTTAGGACTGGATAATAATGAGAATCACGATCCAAATCGTATTTTTTTAAAACAGAATGTTGAAAGATGGTTAAGTGACCTGTAATTATTTGTTTATGTAAATTTTATTTCAATGTTAAACCCATAGCTGATGATGTCTATATGTAAGGCAAAACTTGTAGCATTTTAATGAACATGTCAATGTAATTAAACAAAGACAAGATTTATTGTATTGATTAGGTGGCCAAAATAATAAAATAACTTATTGTTATTATTTCAATCAAATATCATCAATACGGATCAAAAATGATCTTATCACATGTAATCCAGTTGGATGTTAAGCTCTAGGGCTTACCTGCTGACTGGCATCACTACTGTTTTCGTCTGGCTGATTTTTATGCCAAACTGCTTAAACTGCTGGTTCCAAGTGTTTACTTTCTGTAATATTTCTAGGTATTTAAATTGTATGTTCCACAGATGGAAACACTTTTAAGTTACATCTTCTCCATTTGTATACTTAAATACAAAGTTTTAATGTTCCACCTTCTCAATACTTAAAAATAATTTGATATTTACAAAAACATTACAAAATGATATTAACAGGTACTAGTTTTGGTCCATTAAGGACCATCATCAGCCTAGCCAAAGTACAAAAGCAAAAGACATGATCATAAAACAAAGAAATGTGGGGAAATGAGAGAGGATCTAAAAGGATGGGGTGGTAGTGGAATGACATACAAAGTAAAAACCATATATATGAATTATGATAAATGTAGCAAAGATGCGTTGACATTGACAGATAAAATCTTTGTGATGTCACATAAAATCTCCTAATAAGAAAGTCTTTGGTTGACGGTTAGTCCTGTGTTGCACAATTAAATTCAAGTTATATCTGGTATATACGAAGTCCTATGTTTCTGGAAAGTTCTAGATGCGAGTTCCACATTAGCGTAGAGGGAAAAAATTGTCCGATGAGACCAGCACGAATTTAAAAGTTGACAGTGTTGAGCATGTTCTATGGTGGAATGAAAACTTGCTGTGTTAAACAGAAGTAGTCTCAATTCAATCGGAACCCACTGAACCTTGCGCTACGTAGAACAAACTTGCTGTATTGAATGCAACAACACAGCAAGTTTTCATTCCACCATAGAACATGCTCAACACTGTCAACTTTTAAATTCGTGCTGGTCTCATCGGACAATTTTTCCCCTCTACGCTAATGTGGAACTCATATCTAGAACTTTCCAGAAACATAGGACTTTGCATGTACCAGATATATCTTGAATTTAATTGTGCAACACAGGATTAACCGTCAACCAAAGACTTTCTTATTAGGAGATTTTATGTGACATCACAAAGATTTTATATGTCAATGTCAACGCATCTTTGCTACATTTATCATAATTCATGTATACGGTTTTTACTTTGCATGTCATTCCACTACCACCCCACCCTTTTAGATCCTCTCTCATTTCCCCACATTTCTTTGTTTTATGATCATGTCTTTTGCTTTTGTACTTTGGCTAGGCTGATGATGGTCCTTAATGGACCAAAACTAGTACGTGTTAATATCATTTTGTAATGTTTTTGTAAACATCAAATTATTTTTAAGTATTGAGAAGGTGGAACATTAAATCTTTGTATTTATTTTAAGTATAGTCTTAACTCAATACAGAACCTAACCATTAAGTTTATTACTTTTTCTCCATTTGTTTCACCCTCTCCAATTTGAAGTACTGCAAAAATGGACATCCAAGTGACATTCTTCTTCCTGCCCTGTCCCCATTTCTCTGTAAAGCCAGCGGCCAACAAGCTATTCATCACGTTTAGTCAAAATTGAAGAGGTCAAGTCAGTGAGTGTCTCAAATGAGAAAATTGTCAAGATTCTCAAATTATTTGCAACACTAAACTGTACTTAATAAATGATTTATTTAAATACAAAACTCACTCACAAGATTTAGTAAATGCAACACTAGAATACATCACTTTATTTAAGTGCTGCTCTGATACAGGTCTACACATTTTGGCTTGTAATATTAAGGACATCTGTAGAGATTCTCTCGAAGCTGCTCCAATATTAACGTCGCCATCACAAAACTGTACAAAGTGTTTAGACTTGACTGTCCTGCCCACCTCTCTTCATCCTACAAGCGTGAGGGCATCACACACTTATCAGATACCTGATAAAGTAGATGGAAATTAATTCTCCAGATAGTTTTCTTCTTGTAACTAAATACAAAACATTTTTTTACTTTTATGAAAGAAAGGATGTGATGGATGATATGAGAGCAGTGAAAACAGCAAAGGGAGGTCCAAAAATGTTATTTGCATTTGGGAGATGCCAAATTGAAACATACCATCAACAGTCCTGGAGATCTGGTAAGTGGCTTCCGCTTTTTACATCAGAAAATCGCCACACCTTATTAAGATCACAGCCGCTATTTTTCCAGTCCAGGTGCGGACTCACACTTGCAGAGACTGCTGCGGCCATTGTCACAGCCCATTCATTTTCTGCAGGACTTCCCCCCGATACCATGCAACTCACTTATATTGTATACCGACAGCTCCGTGGCATGGTACACCTTAGCGACTGGGAGCGGAGCTGTCTTCCATTCAACTAAGTACTTGCTGGCTTTGTATGTTGATCTTTTAATAAACTGTGCACAGAGAGGGGTAACCCTCTTGTGGTGGCCCATCGCCTCAGGCGACAATCCGGCGGATGCTCCCTCCCGAGAAGTGCCGTCTTCAGCACACGCGAGCCTCAATACTCCATAAAAGAGAGGCTTGCCCCGGGAGGGACGTCAGTTGGCTATTGGCAGGGGACGATGGACCATCACCGTCCTCCTCAACCACCTGCAGACTGCTCACCAGGCCATGGACCCCCGGCCCATTTACACAAAGGACGGGTACAATAAAAAGCACTGGCGAGAGCCGCAGTGGCCAAGGAGGTAGAGCGAGCTATGTTTGGCCCCCTCCTCGAGGGAGGAACCGAATGACTGGGAATGGAGGGGAGCCACTATCCCGTCCCAGCCAATTGGCCCCCCCAGTCGGGAAAGCCTCTCATGTGCCCTTTCTTAACATATCACCACCACAAAACTTACTTGACAAATCAAGTAATATACAGAGTGTTCCGAATCAACTTGAACCAGGTACCTATATGAACATTAGAAGGTTGGTCATGCTGATAAATAATTTAAAAGAAATTATTAGATAACTGGCACCACTGTCATTTTATCAGCTTCTCAAGTTAGCTAATGATGATGATGATGATTATGATGACGATTCTTGTTTAAAGGGGCCTAACATCTAGGTCATCGGCCCCTAATATTATGAAATGTTATAACAATTTAAAAATTCATTATCTTCTGCTGACCAGAATTCGTAAACGTGAGGAGGAAGACTGAACGAATGGATATGAATTTAAAACAATCAGTGGATCTGACCCGCAATGCCCCACATTCCCAGAAACTAGCATTAAACAATAGTATTATTGACCAAGGGACTGCTTGTAAAGCACAATACTGAATCAATGATGCTTGTAGTTGGAACGGGTCCAAAATCCAGGTCATCGGCCCCTCATAATGGTACTTATCGCTACAAAAATAGAACCATGCTATTTGTCATGTAGTGGTACTAATCAAAAGTAGCATAGACTCGCAGTATTCCACACAGTATGGTACTTCTCACAGGTAATTAAATTCGCACATGTAACACAGACCTATGGTGTTTCGCACACTGCAGCACTGTTTACAGGCAATGCAAACCTATAGTGTTCCTCACATAAGTGGACTAACCACAGGGACAATGCTAAAAAGAGAAAAATGTTCCACCTTTTCAATACAATAACACTGTTGCACAAATTAATGTAGCTACATATTTAATTTAAGGGACCGGTTTCGACATCTGTCCATGTCATCATCAGCCTACACAAAAATGGCAAGAAGTTTACTGTGAACTATACTGCATCATTTTTTTAACCTCAAGATCAGCAAGAGTGCTCAAGAACCTCTACATGAACTTCTATTTTTAATTCAAGAAAAGTGTCGTAAGTGCTAATTGTGTTAACTTCTTGCCATTTTTGTGTAGGCTGTTGAAACCGGTCCCTTAATAAATGTTGCTACATTGATTCGTGCAACAGTGTTATTGTATTGAAAAGGTGGAACATTTTTCTCTTTTTAGCATTGTAACTATTAGTTCAATACGGATCAGTGATGAAGTTTTTCACTTTAAATAACCAGAGGGACCCGCACTATCCCGTGGTGTTCCTCACATAGTGGGTACTAAGCATAGGCAAGGCAGAACCATGGTGTTGCTCATCCCATGGTGTTGCTCATATAGGGGTACGAATCACAGGTACTGTAAAATGCATCCTGCGCCACACACTCTCGCTACTAATCACAAACCTATTTTGTACCTAACATAGTGGTACTACCAGCAAGTAAAAGCGACCCATGCTGTTCCCTGTGTGATGGTACTAATTACAAGTAGTCTCATAGATCTAATTTGATCATCCCTTGGTCGCCCCTTTCAGTGGCCTCTTACGACAGGCACGGGATATCGTGAGTGTATTCTTTGTCTACGTCCCCCACCCACAGGGGGGGGGGGGGCAGTTAGCTTATCAGATTACTTTGTGGGTAAATTCAAATGGGCTTTACATGCCGGTGTTACTAAATCTGTACGCGACTTAAAGACTTAAGAGCCATACCGAGACATCAGCATCAAACGCGCCATTGGTTTCAGGCAGTGTCACTGTAGCGAACGTGCAATGGTGGGATCTGTCAGCTTGGAGGTATGTATTCAAATCCCTTCCCTGAAAATTTCCATTATTTGACTGGTGCTCTGATAACATGCCCAGTAGTGTGGTGAGAAGCAGGTCAGAGCTAGGTTTGGATGGGAACTGGCCGTAGGGAGAAAAATTAATTGAGGACCTTGTCTCTTGAATTTTATCAGATTGAAAGTTTCAGTATTCTCCAGTTGACGAATTAAGAAATGATAAGGTCCGATTCTCCCATTTCTGAGGCCAAAGTTTAACATTCAGTACACTGAAACTATGTCAAAACTCAAGGAACATTAATTAGCCGATAATGCTAAGAATCAAATTTTAACATGTAAAAAATTATTTCTAAGAAAGTGGTGGACAGTATTATAGAAAAAAAAGTATTGAAAATGAAAATCCACAGCCTGTTTCCAGTCATTCGACCGGGTCAGGAACGCGATGAATGAAGCCCCCACCTAGCGACAAGGATAGAAATTGTGCCGAAGCCTGTCACATTCCTCTGGGGCAATGACTAATGACTGACAGATGAAATTAAATGATATTGGAGAGTGTTGCTGGAATGAAAGATGACAGGGAAAACTGGAGTACCTAGAGAAAAACCTGTCCCGCCTCACCTTTGTCCAGTACAAATCTCACATGGAGGGACCGGGATTTGAACAACAGAACCCAACGGTGAGAGGCTGGCGCACTCACACAAATAAGTCTTATGGCAACGATGGGATAGGAAGCAGCATGACCTTAATTAAGGTACAGCCTCTACATTTGCCTGGTGTGAAAATGGGAAACCTATCTGTGTCGGTGCGATGTAAAGCAAATTACGTCACTGTTTTCCGGACTTATAGACCATGATCCAGTAGCATGTGATGGTCCCAATGTTTCACCGAAGACTGCATTCAGCATTATCAAGGGTTCCGACTGACTTCGATAGCAGCAAAGACAAGTGCCATCCTCTCTCCACAGCAGGTGTCTACAAGATCCCGTGCAGCTGCGGCCAGGTATATATAGGCACTACAAAATGCAGCATCGCTGCAAGACTGAAGGAGCATAACAGACAAAGCTGGCCGGGACAAGCAGGCTATGACATACAGTACAGCAACACCAAAGTACTGTGTACTACTGTATCGTATCACGCCCGGCTACAAAGGGAAGCCATTGAAATCCTGAAGCACACCAACAGCTTCAACTGTAAGGGGGAATCTGAATGGGTAAAAAAAGCCTGCTTTACAGTCCTGAAAGCCTTAAATCCTGGAGGACACGATAGCCGCGGCAGGCCAGAAAAAGCAACGGATAATCAGTTGCCTGTCTCCGTCAAGACAGGTCGACGTACATCGGGTTCCTTAATGCTGTAATCATTGGCCAAAGAACAGCCGATTAGCGACCAATACGCGAGCAGCTCACCGTAGCCTGCACTATATAATGAGGTGGAATGGTGTTGCAATTCCACTGTGAGCTTCACTGCTATCGAAATCAGTCGGAACCCTTGATAATGTCAAATGAGTCTTCGGTGAAACGTCGGGACCATCACATGCTTCTGGACAATGGGCTACAAGCCCAGAAAACACTGACATGATTTGTAATGCTGGCCATGAAAGCCTCAATTGCTATAAGTAAAGAAAATTGTAAAACATAATAACATTGCATGATGGCCAACATGGTTCTGATAATACCATGGATTTGGAAGAATATGAATTGGGACCATAAATATCCATATTATTCTTCCAGTAAAAGTTCTATACAAAAAATAAATTGTCTTTGAAGGAAATACATGAAAAATGACCAAATTAGTTAACAGAGAAAAAAAAAAAAAAAACCACCATGAAGATGAAAATTTGACCTACCTAAGTTCTGTCGGGGAGTCCTCAGGGCTACCCTCCTCTCCATCCTCAGAACCACCCGCACTAATAGTGGGGACTGCATCCGACTTCTTCAGGATTGGAGGACTAGGCATTTCCACTTCAGTCTTCTCGATACTACCCAGAGTGGCCTGCAATGTCTTTGCCACAGACGAGTCTTGAGGGGTTGTAACACCACTCCCAACTCCTCCGTTAGCCGTGTGAATCCTGCAGTCCCCCTCGTCCCCCGAGTCCTGGGTGGTCCCCTCGTTCTCTCCGGCACCCATCTTCTTCTTCAGCGCTTCCTGCGTCTGCCGCTCTATCTGACGGATATCGTCCATGGAAAGTCCGTGCCACTCGTCCTGCCACGCCCATGCCTGGCGATGGGCACGCAACATGGTTTTCCGCAACGCTAAATAAACAGTGGCAATTAGTAGCTAGAAAAAATAGTTTTAGAAGATACTGGTAGATATATAACATCTTTATTTGCAGCAAAGTTAGGGCTTTAGACCCTCTCTTACTCTTAACCATGACAATTAGGATGTACAGGATTAAAATGATATGATGATGATGATGATGAACAATGATCATGGACACACCTTGCAAATGCATGGCTTGTTTCTACAGTCACTTACTACAGATGGACAATTTTTGGTGGACAAGATGCATTTTTAACAATTTTGACTCAAAGCCCCCCAAAAAAATCACTGGTACGTTAACATCAAGAAAGACCTCAAAGAAATGGGCCTACAACCAGATGACACGTACAAACGAGACCTTTTCAGAAAAACCATTGTGACTTTGGAGACTTTCCAAGATGAAAAATGGACAACTGGTGCAAAGTTGTCTGATGAACGCCATGCTTGACACAGAAAGCTAATGAAAACCTACTGGATCAGTCGAAAACTGAATAAATGCCAGAATGTACAATGAAACTTAACGTGGTCCCTAGTTGGCTGATTAGCGAATAATAAATAAATAACCAACAGCTACTTATAAAATGTGCTGAATACATAACATGACAACATTAAAAGAAAATAATGACTACAGTATTATAAAAAATAGCAAAAGTAATAACAAAAACAAGAAATCGAAGTATTACCCTGTTAGTTTCAAGTACATTTCTGATACTCAAGAAATCTACTCATTCCCACTTATCACACAAGTCAAGTGGATGCACTCACTGAGTGATTTTGGCAAATTTCCCATGAGAATACAAATCTTTAATGGGAGTAGTGACTACGAAAGAGAAGATGTATGACTCAGAGATAGAGTTAGACAAGAGCCAGATTTTGTATTGTGATGACAGGAGAGGTGATTAACATCTGAAGATAGATCAATCGGTACACCAGAATCTAGAACTTAATAATGGAAGGGATGTGTGAAGAGTATGACACTGGGTGGACGCATGTTTCACACTAGAATTGGCTTTTTCAGTCATCAGAAGTACAAGAACAAAGAGTATTGAGTGCGAGTGGATTGTAAGCAGAATTTGTATTCTCAGAAATGAGTAGCAGCCGACAACGGTCTCTTCTGGCTATGTTAATAACTCTTCACCCACCTCTTTCACTAGCTTGGTGTATATTCCTTCTTTCTTCTTCCTTCTTGTAAAGTTCATACAGCATCCTTTTATTCCCATTAACATCCTCTTCTGTCTCTCACGCGAGTCCCTCTCAACTTTTCTTCAGCTATCACTTTATTTTTTTGGTTCATCTCCTTTTTCTTTCCTGATATTTCCTTTTGCTTTATCCTCATATTTTTTTGGTCTTTGTTCCATTCTTGCCATAAATTTTTTCCCCTCCCACAGCTTCCTTTATTTTTTCATTCCACCACTTTTTCTTTCACTCCTCTGAATGTCCTTTGCACAACTTTTCCTTAATTTTTTCATTCCACCACTTTTTCTTTCACTCCTCTGAATGTCCTTTGCACAACTTACAAGTGCCCTTTTAAACTTGGAGCATATCATTATAGACATACAATTGCATTGTCACACATAGTGACATACACGCCAGTTCCCGTTTTGACATGCCCCATTTGGACGTAACCAAATATTTATTATCGTACGGCATTCCCCAGACAATGTAATCTTAATCATAGCTTCATGATCTATACGTGAATGTATTGTTCAGCTGAAGATGATCCTATGTAGGGGGTCGAAACTGGTACTGTAGCATAATAAGTGCAATAAATAAGTATTGATAAGTGGAAGTCCTTTCCTATTTCTAATTTTGCAGAGATGTTATTTATCACTTGGACACTGTCTAAAACTGATGTTCAACCGGCCATGTTTAAACATTGCTGAGAACACTGATTAACCTCAGATGAGAGGAGTGAATCACAATCAGAGGTTATGTACCATGAAACATGCAATTTGTATTATAATACTAACATGATTCTGGGAAGAAAGGTTAGTTCGACGGCCTCTGTGTTGTCACCTGCTGTGAAATTGCACCAATTCATATGAAATGTACGGGGAGGCACAGCTTAAAATAAGATTTCGCTTTTCAAGAGACTTGTTTCTTGACACTGACAAAGGGACAGTCCGGTAACTGTCAAATTGAATACAACTCTTTGCAGCCGATATATCTGATTATACATAGGGGTAATTTCCATAGAATTGTAGGTCATTTCAACTACATACATGTCAGAATTACTTGTCCCAGTCATCAGAGGGCTGTCATATACATCAACCAGGAGAGATTCACTCATATTTACTGCCAAATAAGCACACATAATAGTGAAAACTAAAAAGTAGGTTGTATGTAGATTTTATATATATAATCGTCACGCTAATTCGGATAAATTTTCAGCAAGTATGGTAGGAAAAGGCAAGTGGTGGTGATGGTGGTGAATATTGTTTAAACAGGAGGAGTGGGGAAGAAGAGCCGTGGCCATAATAACAGCCCAAGTATTTGCCTGGTGTAAAAATAGGGAACTACAGAAAACAATTTTCAGGGCTGCCGATGATGCATTTCGAAACTACGATATCCAGAATGCAAGCTACATCTATATGGCCCGTACAACACATTCGGTTACACATTACTATTGTTTCATCTTCCCTTCGTCAAAGCTATTTACTAGTCAATTACACTCACCGTAACAACACTATAATCAAAGCTACACTTCCCCGCACGGTGGTGAGTCGCTTTAGTGTCGATAATATTATGAGATTTAATTTCCACCGAAAGTGATATTCTTATTTGTGGGCAAGTCATACTCATGCTTAGCCATATTTGAGTAATGTGTAGGAAGACAAACAGCTGACTGGCATTCGGCGCGTGCACCGACAAATTTCATTGGTTGTGATAAGCAAAGAGTTGCATGAAAGATACTTCTATCTCCATTTTCAAACCAATACTGAAAATTTAAATGATGTCTAGTTAAACACTGGCTGAACACTGTTTATGCAATGGAAGATCGTGCTCGATTTAGACGTTGTTTAGGTAGACATTGTCTAAGGCTTAAAAGTAGTCATCGTTTCTGCAATCAGCCCAATCAAACTATTTCTTTTATGAAAATCTACCAATTTTTTTTCATATCTATAAGGTCCAATTACTTCTTCACATCCTAATCTTTCAATTCCCGCAGCAGTAATTTCTCTTTCTAGTTTGACTGGGAATTGCTCAACATCCTCTTTTTTCTTTCAGTCTGGGGTGCATACACTGGAGTAAAGTTGTTCATTCAATCTCGCATTTTCATCCGAACTTTGATCATATTGCTTATGCAATCCACCACTTCCACACACTCTTCAAGAGTTCCTTTAAATGTCACTCCCACTTCATTTCTTGCCTCTTGTCCACTGCTCCAAAATATAGAATGTATTCCATCTTCACTTCCACTTCACTCAGTCCCGTCACTGCTATACCCTCTTACTCCATCAAATTAATGATCTCTTCAACTTCCGCTGTCAGGGTCATCACAATAATAATCGCAACCTCCATGGTGTTGGTTACTAGATGCCCACTTTTCGTAGTTCCCCAGCATTCAAAGAACTGTGCGTCACCTGCAGGGTAATATAAAAACCTCATATTTGAGTTGTTCCGTACTGACCAAAAAAATAAAAAATTACAACTGTTCAACCTTGATTTGATTAATCAAAATGAATTTCTACATCACAACTATTTTTCTGATGTATCTATATATATATAAAATCACTGTCACACATCTCAAGATATTTCATACATCAAGACTTCAAGAACAAGTGCCTTTAAATGTGATGTTTCTGGTTACGTTTTTTTTACGATAAGATATTTCAAGATTAACTTTCCCTAAGGACTCATTTTTAATGTTACATTTTAGAGTGATTTTTAACTCTGTAATTAATTTTTAAGGCTGAGGAAGACCCAAAAAGGCTGAAATATGTACTTATTGTGTGATATTTCTTTAAGTTATTCTTAAGACATATTTGTGTATTGACTAAGGTGGACCAATTGCATGTTTTTCACCTGCAGGATACACCTTCACCTTTTCAGAGGCTGATTTCATTGTACCTGTACCATCATAAGTATAGGCTATAATCATCATCATCATCATCATCATCATCATCATCATCATCATCATCATCATCATCATCAGGGTCCCCACTCCAAACGGCAGTTTAGAGCTACTGCCTGTGATTCTCCAGGCTGCTCCACTGAAGGACAGATGCCACAAACGATGGGTTACCACATCAGTCATCTCTGACACACGGAAGCCCACCCCCTCTACCTTCGATGCCATTGAGGTCTTTATTAGTTATTACAAGTAATCATGCTCATATTGCTCCATATTGACTATATAACTTGAGAAAAAAAAAATAGATGAATCACCTAATCAATACACAATATAATCTAAAAAGATTATTTATCTAACAAAAGTGGATATGTTCTGGCTCTTGGAACAATCATCAGCACACAAACCCTTAAATAAGATTAATAGCACATAAATACACATACCGTAAAGTGGGGTAACTTCGGCCATACAGGGTAACTTAGGCCACTGACGAATAGCAACACTTTATTTTCTCCTGCCTCCTATACTGAAAATGATGAACCACTTGCAACAACTAGAATGCATATACAATAGAATGCCCTATCAACAGTCAGTAGTCCAAAGAACATTCGCGGGCTCATTGTTGAGTCAATGACTTTCTTCGCAGCCCCAACTATTGTCTTGTCTGGTAACAGCAGAAAACAAACTGTTCTCTAGCACCAACATTCGATTCTCCATTCTAGTGGTTTATGGGGTCAAAATGTAAGTACGTCTGGTAACTGATCAACACAATTTGATACATTTTATTCAAATAGCTTTTTCAGGGAATTGTTTTGTGATAAAAGTTGTCCTCTTCTGGGGTAACATCGGCCATGCCAAGAACATACAGGAAAACATTACGTGACTGTGGGTATTGTAATTACAATCCTGTTTACTTCAAGAACGCTTTTGAAGAGATTAATAAAGGCACAATAACAATAAATGGGGAAGTCTATCCCAACAGGAAGGAGAAAGACGGTTCCCACTTTCAATGATGAATAGATGGATATCAGTTGACATGGACGATACACATTTAAGAACTTGATTGACGGCCAAGATATTTTCTAATTTAGAAGACCGTGTATTACGAGGACAGTCTATAAGATTGATTCTTTTCCGACCTCCTTTTCTCTCCATACAATTGGGCTTTATGATTTTTGTACCTTTTATTTATTTTTTTGTACCATTACAAATATTTATGCAATGCAACATGTAATTTGTAATATCATACAATGCTTGTACACCTAGGCTAAATAAAATAGTTTCTTCTTTGGAGAAAATGTGAGTTTGATTATTATACATCTGTTTCACCACAAATCGTTTTAATCTTTTTGTGATTGTTGATACTGGGTGTTCCACTAGTTTTCAAAAAAACATTCACGGTGGCCGAAGTAACACTACATTGAAGAAAGCTCCGTTTCTTGAGTTATTTTTATGGCGGCCAAACTTGCCCCAAAACATGGGTTAACTCCAGCCACTCGTTTGATAATCGTAATTCATTACTGAATAACAAACATGACAGAACTTATATATTTTTCAGAAAATTAGAGGGGCCATTTCACATTTTATTTTTAAAAATATACAAGAAGTTGGCCGAAGTTACCCAATTTTACGGTATCTGAAAGGAAATCATTAATGGAGTGAGTGTTTGTGTGCTAATGATGGCTATAAGGGCCAAACATGTCCACTTTTGTTAGAAAAATTATTTTTTTAGATTATGTTGTGTATTTATTAGGTGGTTGATCTACTTTTTTCTTTAGTAGTTACCCCAACTTGGGAACTATATCAGGTAGTAAACACCAGATCCATATGTCCAGGGACTCACATAGGCAGTATCATCATTTCGTCAAATAGGGTTGCCTCTAACGAGGGGTCCCTACCTGCTACCTTCCGAGAGATAAACTCAGAAAGTACGGTACGAAGAACTCACCAACATCGTGGATGAATTTCTCCAGTTTTGTCTGCATACCCCAGTACCGAAATTCTACCCGGCACAGCTTGTATGCACACATTATCGATTTGCCATTTGGCAGAGGCATTTGTTTACCCTGAAACAAATTTAAAAAATAGCAGTCTAAACATCTGTGACACAAAAATGAAATTAGAAATAGTTACAAACTAAATTTTCACATGAAATAGATAGATAGATAAATAAATAAATAGATAAATAAATAAATAAATAAATAAATAAATAAATAAATAAATAAATAAATAAATAAATGAATGAATAAATAAATAAATTCTAGACCAACATTTTCTAGAAAATTATAATTTACGGGGTTAAAGTAAACTACAGTGACACAATCAGTTAGGGAGTGTGGGACATACAAATTGACATGCAAATTACCAGGTGGCAATTGAAACAACAGCAGCAATAATAATAATAATAATAATAATAATAATAATAATAATAATAATAATAATAATAATAATAATAATAATAATAATAATAATAATAATAATATACATACCTGGCATTCATTCCAATATTCCTCCAACCATGAGTCGGACAAGGGGCCTCGCCCAGTTTTCTGGGAGAAATAAACTTTAGGATCCTCTTCTCGAACATAGTCAGCTCCATAAAGCTGGTCTTTGACTACATCAATCAAATCTGTAAGGAAATGAAGCCACGTTTTAAAGTTCATAAGAAAAAGTTTTCATGCTTACTACCAATGTTATCAAAGGTGACCTGCCGCCTGCCATACAAGAGGATAAAAAAGTCACCATTTCATAAGGTAAATCGATCAAAGTACTGTATTTCTAAAACAGAAACCGAATTTCAAGATGAAGTAGACATTACACCTTATTCTAAATAATTTCACTTTTCTTTGGTTCTTTCAAATTACCAAAGAGTTCGAAAACTTGGTGGTCATAGTAGTTTTGAGCTGAAGAATTACAGGATTATTGACTCCTCTTAAAACTGTCACCATAAGGAAGTTTAACTTCCAACCTGTATAAATAAAGACTGAGCGGAAACCCTCAATCTGCAACAGAAAGGATTAAAGAAACAATTCGAGATTAAGGAACGAATCTCTTACGGCCAAGAGTAAAACATGGAATTCGTTACTCTAAACCTAACTCTGAAACATATCAAGGTCCTTGCAAAAATCACAGATACGATGCTGCTGCGACGAATCCAATATACAGGACATTTAGAAAGAATGGACTCCACCAGATTTCCCCATAAAATGTACAAATTTCTACAAAACAAGGCCACTAGATCAAAGTGGTATAAACTAACAGAGAAAGACCTTATTGAACTAGGATATCCAAATCTACTAGTTGATAAACTTAATCATGACAGGACACAATGCTTCTCTAAATTGTAAAAACAAAAGATAGTGTTATATTGTTTTATTCTTTAAACTGACCGCTGATGAAGGGAATGGATGACTTCCTAAAACATGTATGAAAATGTCAAAAACATATCAGATGTAAGGCTTTTCAGGCGTTTGCTCTATTAGCCAGCGTTTTGTTTTAGGTCTGACACTAGACTCATCAGAGTGGGATGTGTCAGACCCTACCCACTGACGCTGGGATGTATGCAGGTGAACTTATCAGAAGCCCTTATAAGAGGCACAGTCTGATAACTGCATACGGGAGATAAATCTCCACAATGGAATTATTGCCTGCCTAGCAATTCCGAATGGAAAATGCTAAATTCCCATGGAGGGAATTAGATATTTTTCACCAATAGAGCATGTCAAAAATGTCAAAAAGGTATCAGATGTAAGGCTTTTCAGGCGTTTGCTCTATTAACCAGCGTTTCGTCTTAGGTCTGACACTAGACTCATCAGAGTGGGATGTGTCAGACCCTACCCACTGACGCTGGGATGTATGCAGGTGAACTTATCAGACACATCCCACTCTGATGAGTCTAGTGTCGGATCTAAGACGAAACGCTGGTTAATAGAGCAAACGCCTGAAAAGCCTTACATCTGATACCTTTTTGACATTTTTGACATGCTCTATTGGTAAAAAATATCTAATTCCCTCCATGGGAATTTAGCAATTTCCATTTAAAACATGTATGGTAAAATAAATAGTTTTCTTTCATTATAAGGTGTATTGACAAGGCGGACTCAAGTAAAACTATTTTATATAGTTCTGTAATAAATCTACTAGAGTGGAATGAAATCAGAATTATAGTCCAAACACGGGGATTTGCGGAAGAAGAACAGGAATCTACACACGAGGTAAATGGTCAGAGGAACAGAAACTCGCACGGTCCTTGAGAAGGCTGAAAAAAATGTTTGTTCTGTGAGGTCCTAAGTGACCCATTCAAAAAAGGAGGAGGAGGAAGAGGAGGAGGAGGAGGAAAAGCAGAAGAGGCAGAATAATAATAATAATAATAATAATAATAATAATAATAATAATAATAATAATAATAATAATAATAAGAAGAAGAAGAAGAAGAAGAAGAAGAAGAAGAAGAAGAAGAAGAAGAAGAAGAAGCTGTGCTGTTAGGGTCGCATAGCTGTGAGCTTGCATTTTTGGGAGATGGTGGGTTCCATGTTTCCCATTTTCACACATGGCAAATGCTGAGGCTTTACCTTAATTAAGGCAATGGCCGCTACCTTTCCAATTCCAGCCCTTTCCCATCTGTGTTTCGCCACAAACCTTCAATGCCATAGTGCGACAACCAAAAATATATATATATATATAAAAATAAAGTGTTAATTTTGTTGGCATACATTTTGCCTCACACTTTGTTTTTATCTCAAATTAAGTAGGTCTATACAAAAGTCTAAAAACATTGCAGTTAAATTTTAAATATTTGTTCATTTCCTTGCTATGATATTCTAGGAAAAACTAATGGACAGAATTTAAATTCTAATATGATTCCTATAAAGAAATTATTTTACCAAGATCCATCTTTTCACTACTTTTAAACAAATCTATGAACTAGTACATGTTTCAATCCAAGTGGAAATTCTATTCTTTTAGGGAAGTCTGTTTTGTAAACCATTTACAAGATTCCTAAAAAAGTTATTTTTATGATAGTTTCAAGAAATCAACAATGTTTGTTCACATATCTAATACTACTTAATAGATTTGATGTAAGGTAATGAAAAGGTGGATCTTACTAAAATAATTTCTTTACAGAAATTGAAATTATATTGCAATTTAATTGTAGGTCAATAAAAAAACCCATGGCACTACAGCCCTGATGGGCCTTGGCCAACCAAGTGACCGCTGCTCAGCCTGAAGGCCTGCAGGTTATGAGGTGATGCACTGTCAATGCAACGAATCCTCTCTGCCATTATTCTTGGTTTTCTAGACAGTCAGGCAGCTCCTGAATTGTAATCACATAGGCTTAGTGGACCTTGAACCAACTGTCAGGTCCAGGTAAAAATCCCTGACCTGGCCGGGAATCGATCTCGGGGTCTTCGACTGAGAGGTGGTGGTGATTGTTGTTTTAAGAGGAAGTACAACTAGGCAACCACTCTCTATATAACACTAATCGGAGAGAAAAAATGGAAGGGATCAGACACTTCAAATAAATCAAGATATCAGCCAAAGAAAGACAAGGGCCAGGAAGGGCATGACAATGAAAGACTCCCTAGGCCTCGAGTGCTCTAACACCGTTGGGGACAGAAAAGAACAAGAGTTGACCAAGGAAGGTCGGATAGGATACATAAAGTGATGAGCATGGCACAAGTAAGTGGAAGCAATGCCAGGATTCAGCTAAGGGCCCCGTGGTCACCAACGAACGCTCCCAAGTCAAGAGCCCCTGGGGCCCCTGTTAGTCACCTCTTACGACAGGCAGGGAATGCCATAGGTGTTATTCTGCCGCCGCCACCCACAGGCAGGCATGCTACCCCTAGACTGCGGGGCTGACAATTGTAAGTCAACACGGAATGCAAATATAAAATTTGTCACATGAACATAATTTCTCAAATCTCTGTATTTAATTTCTGGGATAGCTGGTCTGTGCACTACACTTTTACTATTGTATTACATTAGTATTCATTGATGTAGCAATATTAAGGGGCTCAAATAGAAAATGTCACACTTCTCAGAATTAGCTGTATCAAATCATCATAATAACAATAACTGTGAAACATATCACTTTTGAAGTTTTATCTTAGGAGGAATAATAACAGAGATCTTCATAAATTTAGATGTTTGTTGCCTAGTCCATCAATGGTGATCACTGAAGACATGGAAATATTGTACAGTCATCTTGGTTAACTAGTGGTGTGCTTATTTTTATAAGCTGTAAAATACATACAATTTGTTTTATGTTGCACTGACACACATCTTATGGCGACGATGGGACAGGAAATGGCTAGGAATGGGAAGGAAGCGGCAACGGCCTTAATTAATGTACAGCCGTAGCATTTGCCTGGTGTGAAAATGGGAAACCACGGAAAACCATCTTCAGGACTCCCGACAGTGAGGTTCGAACCCACGATCTCCCGGATGCGAGCTCACAGCTGCGCGCCCCTAACAGCACGGCCAACTCCCCCGGTTAGCTGTAAAACCACGTGGTTATTAGCCCATATTGATTAGAGAGAAAATCGCATAGAACCACTTAAACTTCACCACCCAATTTCTCGTATACTGCACGCTTGTTGTACTTTGTATGTTACACAGGTCCAATGTGCACCAGATAATAAATAAATAAATAAATAAATAAATAAATAAATAAATAAATAAATAAATAAATAAATAAATAAATAAATAAATAAATAAATTGCTATTTGTTTTATGTCACACCATACACAGGCCTTAGGGCGACGATGGGACAGGAAAATGAAATGGCGTATGGCTTTTAGTGCCGAGAGTGTCCGAGGACAAGTTCGGCTCGCCAGATGCAGGTATTTTGATTTGACTCCCGTAGGCGACCTGCGCGTCGTGATGAGGATGAAATTATTAAGACGACACATACACCCAGCCCCCGTGCCAGCGAAATTAACCCATTATGGATAAAATTCCCGACCCTGCAGGGAATCTAATCCGGGACCCCTGTGACCAAAGGACAGCACGCTAACCATTTAGCCATGAAGCCGATGGGACAGGAAATGACCAAGTACAGCCCCAGCATCTGCCTGGTATAAAAGTGGGAAAACAAGGTAAACAATCTTCAGGGCTGCCGACAGAGGGGTTCGAGCTCACTACTTTCCAAATGCAAGTTGACAGCTACATACCTCGAACTGTGTAGCTAACTTGCCCGGACCAAGTCTTGCATCTGGGCACTGAGGTCATGGTTGTTGAAGACCCCCGTGAGGAGAGGACAGAAGGCCGCACTAGTGCATCTGACTAATTACTGTACTTTGTCCTATGTATACAGCGATACTGTGTTCGTAACAATCAAAGATCATTTCGGACCATATGGACCATACCCGTAGAATCGCCAATGGTCAAACACAACAAAAAGGATGACACCATTATAATTATTATACTAAGAAGAAGATGGCAAATAAATGAATATTAAAGTAAATATAAGATTCACTTACCTACTACTCTATTCCTGAGATCACTGCCAGAAAGTTTGAACACATTTTCTTGATGCCCATTGTCTGCGAAGTAGTAGGTTTCGATCTCAAGGTAGAACTTCTCCACAAACGGGCAAGTATAGCGTGTTTTCGTGTAAGGGTATGCATTCCATGCCTCCTCTTCCACTGTGAGGGCCGACTTGGGTAGCAAGCTTTTGAACCATCCTAAAATAAGAAAAACTTTACTCTTGAAACTGCACTGCAAATTTCTAAAGAAGGGACGCAGAATCACGTGAGTTTTTTTTCCTTTTTAACAGGTATCCCACCCAATTGTCTCTTTTTTCAGGAATTTCGTTATGGTGTCCCAAAAAAGTCTAAGTGGGACGCAAAATGTCCTCTTTTTCCACTAAAGGAGCTGAAATAGTCTACTGAAGGACTTTTTCACGGATGAATAGTTTGTGGACCAAAGAGAAAAACAGACTTCAAATGAAGGCTGTCAAGTCAATGTTGTATCATAAACAACTTACAACTAACCTATCTGCCTGAATCTTAATGGTATCTTCTGATATCAAACTCTAATAAGCTGGTCACTCTTCCAAGAATATGCGACTCCCTTAAGCTACAAATCAACAAATTTATCTGAAGTTTAGATCCAAAATTCACCGTGACTGGCCCATGGATAGTTAATTTTGTGGACAATGAAAAAACCGGGTTTACTGTACAAAGCTAGAATATCATAATACTTTTGTAAAATTGCATGTGTTTTTAATGCACAAATGTTAAGTTGACCAAGAGGAACGACTGGAACAACTTGGTTGAAGACAGAAAGGAAGCGCATGAAATTATTAAGACAGCATATACACCCAGTCCCCTCGCCAGGGAATTTAACAAATTATGGTTAAAATTCCCGAGCCTTCTGGGAATCGAACCTGGGACCCCTGTGACCAGCATGCTAACCATTTAGTCATGGAGCCAGCAGCCAGATTTAGTAAATTCGTGTCCTCATCCCGAGGTGGTGCAGCTCTTTTCAGGCACACAGAGGCCACATACTGACCCTCCTGCTATTCTTAAATTTCTGGCAGTACCGGGAATCGAACCCGGGTTCCCGAGGACGGTAGCTAATAACACCAACCGTAACGCTACGACGCTACGGAGGCAGATATAATAATAATAATAATAATAATAATAATAATAATAATAATAATGTATGAACTCATAAACTGATAAAATCTGATAATGTTCCTTCAAGAACTCTTATTAATTAAACGCTACCCATCCTTTTCAGCTAAATTTTGTTGTTAAATAAATATGTTTCAGATAATTCTTTTTATTACCGATAATACTGCATTAGTTTTGACAGACTGAAAAAACTAGGTGTTATTTATTAAACTGGAAAGAAAACGGTTTCCATTTTAACAAACAAAGGCGTGAAGAATTGTTACTTAGTTTCAGTATTATAGCTTAGCCTAAACAACGGTACCGTATCGTACTGTAAATATCGTGTACCATACAAAAGTGTATATCTGGGATAAAGTTCCTGAAAATGAAAGGGGAGGCTATGCTGTACATCTACTTTGGACACATCAAAGAAAGTGGTAGATAGCTGGGAAGGTGGCACTGCTAACTGGAGAAAAAAGAAAATTGATATTCCTGAAATATGTCGATGATACCGTTATCATGAAGACAAGTGTCAGAGTTCATCACAGACGAACTTATAAAAACGGCAAGAAGAAAGTCATAATCTTGGACAGGACGAACACAACCTACTCAGCTGGATTTGAAGTGGTGAAGAGTCCTTCACCTGGTCTAGAATTAGGCCTTACAATGCAAAGGCCTGTAAACAACACATGACGTTGATGGAAAGGCGTGAAGGGACACATTACTTACCTGGCAAATGGCTACCCACGTGGTAGATCTTGTGCGTGTACTGGCCTTGGCCTCCAGGACCATTATCATAAGGCTCGTTCACCAAGATTTCCACACCACTCCCCGCACCTTTACTCTCGTCCCGGCTCTTTTTCTGGAAAAAGCCATGAAACATCTCACTCAGTTATTGGTTCTACAATTAATATGAAGACAGCAGTATCTTACACCTAGGATCATGCAACGTGTGAGGTTATGTAATATGTATATGACGCTAGTAGGGAACAAACAGAAAAGTGGAAAGCTGGCGCAGAGGGCCAGTGTTACACATTAGTCTTATGGGACTAACTTCGGGAAGTTGGCGCGGAGCTATGGTGTGGACCTATGGATTAGTCTTCCTCCACTTTCTCCCACATATGTGGATGGACTGGGAAATCCTCACCTCTGGACCTATGGATGAGCCTTCTTCCTTCTCCAAATATGTGGACTGATTGGACAATCCTCATCTGTAGACGTATAGATGGTTCCACAATAGGAGGAGGAAGAAGATTCATCCATACGTCCACGCCATCTTGCCCATCATTGGTTAATTTCACTGGCACGGGGGTGGGCGTATGTGTCATCTTCATTTTCATCATCATCATCATCATTTCATCCTCATCACGATGCGCAGGTCGCCTACGGGAGTCAAATCAAAAGACCTGCATCTGGCGAGCCGAACTTGTCCTCGGACACTGCCGGCACTAAAAACCATACGCCATTTCATTTTCCTGTCCCATCGTCGCCTTAGGGCAAATTATTATTTATTACCGTAATTTATTTATCTATCAATCATCGGGTGCACATTGGACCTATGTAACATACAAAGTGCAACAAGCGTGCAGTGTACGAGAAATTGGGTGGTGAAGTTTAAGTCTGTCTGTGTGATTTTCTCTCCAATCAATATGGGCTAATGACCACGTGGTTTTACAGCTAACCGGGCGAATTGGTCGTGCGAACATGTCCTCGGACACTCCCGGCACTAAAAGCCATACGACATTTCATGATTTTTAAAATTTATTTTACGTACGAGCATCACTCCAACGTTTCTCAACACAGCATCTAAACGTTCACTTTGTTTGCTTTTTCTGTCCTTAGGTGTCAAAGATTCTTTTTTTTTTTTTTTTTTTTTTTTTTTCAGGTTCTATTCCCAATATAATGTGGCTTTGGCCCAGTTTTATGTCAATCATTTCCGGAGAAATGTATTCATTTCTGCTTGTTTCTGTGGTGGATGGCAGTGTGGTGCGTTGTTTGTAAATTAACAGAAGTGTATTAAAATGGTCCGGATGATGTATTTCCTCACCAGGCGAGCGGCAGTGAACGCTGCCAGTTCTTGTAACACGGAGAAGCTTTTGAGGGTAGCATTTCGCAGATAACGACCAGGACCTCTTTCAACAGGCGTCGTGTTGCTGCACGACAACGCCAGGCTATACGCAGCCAACAGCACGTGTCAATGGTTATGTCCAGTCAACAGGAGCTGTCCAAACGCCGCTGTGTGGCTGCCTGTAACGGTGAGAAAAATTTGCAAATTATACGTGACTATCAAAATGCGGCTGTTAAACAGTGATCAAAACACCCGATTTTTCCACACGAAGAATTAAAACGCTAATATTGGGCAGGTCACTTTTAAAATGGTCTCTGTGCAGATCAGGTGTATTGCGGGACTTATTTTGGTTGAGTAATTCGTAAAGAAAAATGTCGTGAAATCAGATGTTGGTTGACTCACCCCATACTATCTAACCATCATTCAACAGGACAGTTCCATATAATGCTCGGTAAACATAGAATGAATCCAGACGCGTCAAGTTCTACAAAAAGTCACTTTCTTCATTCGATAAACTACGTTATTTAGTGGTTGATAATATTGTGAAAGGTGATACCGTCATGAAGAAGAATATTACTCCAATAGACGATATAGTTTGGACGCTGTTCAACCGCTTGTTACTTCCTCGTGTAGACTGCTTCGCGTTCCTACAGCCAGCAGTTGCAACGCCTCCTAAGGCTTTGTCACCGCCTGCAGCTGCTTCAACGCCAACGACGTCCGCCGTGAAAACGTCCATATAGAGGGAAAGAATAGTTTCCACCTTTAGAGTCTCCGTGGCTCAGGCGGCAGCGCGCCGGCCTCTCACCGCTAGGTTCCGTGGTTCAAATCCCCGGTCAGTCCATGTGAGATTAAAGCTGGACAAAGCTTTTCCCTATCATCTTTCATTCCAGCAACATACTCCAATATAATTTCATTTCATCTGTCATTCATTAATCACTGCCCCAGAGGAGCGCGCACAATTCATATCCTCGCCGCTAGATGGGGGCTTCATTCCATTCCTGACCCGGTCGCATGACTGGAAATAGGCTGTGGATTTTCATTTTCAAGTATCTGAAGGCGCGGTTTACTAGCGGCCACACAGCGGCGTTTGAACACGAAATAGGCCTTACGGCACTTCTAGTGGGAGGTACTGGAGCATCCTCCATACAGCACCGACCTGGCACCCTCTTATTTCAATCTCTTCGAACTGTTGAAGAAGCACCTGGGTGGTAAGGTATTCAACGACGATGCAACCGTTCAGCATGCCGTCATGACGTAGCTTCAGATAGAGATTTCTTCCATGGCGGCATCGCTGTCTTGATGTACCGCTGGAACCAGAGCTTGGACAAGTATGGTGAATAGATATGTTGAACAGTAATGCGTATCGTGTTCTATTCCTGTGTATTCATATACCTCCCTGAAAAATAAAACTTCTCTTTGCAATCTCTCGTTACCTTATTTTCTGAAGCAACCTTATAAAAATATTGTTATAGTCAAACCTCCATTACCCGAATTTTCAGTATCTCGAAGTAACTTAAATTTCCCGGCCATTTCTCCTACTCTTCACGTGTATTTATTTCTCTGTTACTCGAAATTCGGTTAGATGAATTTCTCGATTTCTCGAAGCAAACATTTCCTCCTTTGAAGCAAAAAATACTCTAACTCGAATTTTGTGCAATACGGCATTTGTGGTTTGTGAGGAACAGTTAACAAGTACAGTGATACTGGGACCTAATACGACGGGAACCGAAAAACTAAAACTTCTAGTGATCGGAAAATCGACGAAGCCTCGCTGTTTCTCGGGTGTGAATTAATTACCGGTCACGTACGAAAGCAACCCCCGAAGTCGCGGATGACAAGCTCCATTTACGAATCTCGGCTGCGTGTTACTGACGTGAAGTTTTTCTTTTCTTTTTTGTTTAACGTCGCACCGACACAGATCTGTCTTATGGCGACGATGGGATAGGAAAGGTCTAGGAAGTGGAAGGAAGCGACCGTGGCCTTAATTAACGTACAGCCCAGGCATTTGCCTGGTGTGAGAATGGGAAACCACGGAAAACCATCTTCAGGGCTGCCGACAGTGGGCCTCGAACCCACTATCTCCCAATTATTGGATACTGGCCGCACTTAAGCGACTGCAGCTATCGAGCTCGGTACGTGAAGTTTCAACGTGAAGGGAGGAAAGGTTAACAGTAACAAACAGAAGAGACTAGTGGATTTTTTTTTTCCAAAGGTGTCAACGGAGGTATGCTTCCTGTTTAACTACTGTATCCTGTCTTATATAAAGTTACTATGATAAGGGTTATAATTAAAGTGATGTCGTAAAACAGAGTTTGTACATTTTTAAGTACTGTTAAAAATAATGTATGCAGTGTAAGCTCGGAGATACATATATGATTCAATTTTGTGTTATACATGCTCAAAAACGGTGTTCGCTATATCTCGAAATTTCGATAACTCGAAATAAAATTTAGCTCTCGGGGTGATTCGATATATCAAGGTTCCACTGGTTTTTTTTTTTTTTTTTTTTTGCTAGTTGCTTTACATCGCACCGACACAGATAGGTCTTATGGCGACGATGGGACAGGGAAGGGCTAGGAGTGGGAAGGAAGCGGCCGTGGCCTTAATTAAGGTACAGCCCCAGCATTTGCCTGGTGTGAAAATGGGAAACCACGGAAAACCATTTTCAGGGCTGCCGACAGTGGGGTTCGAACCTACTATCTCCCGAATACTGGATACTGGCCGCACTTAAGCGACTGCAGCTATCGAGCTCGGTCCCACTGTATTTAATTCTCTTTATTTAACATGCATCATTAACCACAAGTTCTCTCTTTCCACAAGAATATGTAAATTGTATATTATTTATTCGTAACTATTATGCAATAAAGATGTTTACCTCAGTTTCTCCGTAATCACATTATGTGAAATGTATTTAGATGTGAAGGAGCATATTGCTTGTAAATTGAACGTAAGGTCTACTAAACTTTGGGCTATTAGAGGGGAAGAACCCATTCCAAGCAAAACTGGTTTAAACAGTTAATTATTGGAAAGAGTAAATGAATTAACTTACTTGGGCTATACATCTATATATATAAAATAAGAGTTTTGTCTGTACATTGCTCAGAATTTGAAAATAATGGTATTTCTGTATCGGTCATGTCCATAGTAACAAGAAAATGCACTTTTTACTTTTCCGTAATTTCTGTCTGTCTGTCTGTCTGTCTGTCTGTATGTATGTATGTACACGCATCACGAGAAAACGGTTGAAGAGAATTTAATGAAAATCGGTATGTGAAGTCGGGGGATGAGCCTCTACAATCTAGGCTATAAATCATTTTGCTCACGCTGAGTGAAATGGTAGTTTAGGGGAAGGCCTAAAATTGAATTCTCTACTATTTATGTTATTAGCGGTCTAATGAAAATCGGTATGTGAAGTCGGGGGATGAGCCCCTACAATCTAGGCTATAAATCATTTTACTCACGCTGAGTGAAATGGTAGTTTAGGGGAAGGTCTAAAATTGAATTCTCAACTATTTATGTTATTGGTGGTCGTATTTTAAAGAAAATGTGTATGCAAAGTTGGGGAATAAGTTGCTACAATCTAGGCTATCAATAATTGTATTCACGCTGAGAAAAATGGTAGTTTAGGGGAAGGCCTAAAATTTAATTCTCAAATATTGTTGTTATTAGTAGTCCTATCTTGATGAAAATCGGTATGCAAAGTCAGGAAATAAGTCGCTATAGTCTAGGCTGTAAATTATTTTATTCATGCTGAGTGAAATGGTAGTTTAGGGGAAGGCCTAAAATGTAATTCTCAAATATTTCTTATTAGAGGTGTAATCGATTAATGCTACATAACTAAGGTTATAGAGTATTAAATTTCCTATTATTCATGTCTTATACATTGTTACCGTACTGGCTATAATCACAAGGATATTCATGAATTTGGATTTTTGTTACTAAGTCCTTATCAGCGCCGAGTAACGAGAAAATGGGTAAACAGTATTTAATGAAAATTGGTATGTAAAGTCGGAGAATAAGAAAGTACAGTTTTAAAGTATTTTACAAATCACAGAGTCGAAAGAAAACTAAATGTGAAGGCCTACAATATAGAAAGCTCATAACATTCATCAACAATAACATTACATTGACCATTGTTTGTCGTGATGTGCTTTGTGTCTTCTGTTGCCTCTCATCTCCGGTAGATAGGATCACTGCTGCGTACAGAGTATTTTTTATTCGATTTACGTTGCACCGACATAGATAGGTTTTATGGCGACGATGGGATAAGAAAGGGCTAGGAGTGCCTTAGGCCTTAATTAAGGTACAGGCCCAGCATTTGACTGGTGTGAAAGTGGGAAACTACGGAATAATATCTTCAGCGCTGCCGACAATGGGGTTCGAGTCCACTATCTCTCGGATGCAAGCTCACAGCTGTGCACCGCTAACCACACGGTCAACTCGCCCAGTCGTACAGAGTGTAACAGCCTGTCTGAATATTGATGGGAAGTAGCTGGGGAGTTAGATAACTTTCTTCTTTAGCATGCCATTCCCCTGGTTTATAAATTTTCTGATTCTACTGGTACATAACACACTGAATCATCATAGCATTCGGGCTATTCAATCCCTACTCTGAGGCACTGATTGGAATGAAGAGTGTGCATATTTAGCGGAATAATGGCAGATGAGTGTTCATGGCAATCTGCGGCCTGGTTATCCCAGCTCTGGAACTGTGGACTATTAGATTGGCACCGCAATCTAACCGCAGCACTGTTCGTTAAAAGTGATAAAACGTGCGGTTTTCCATTTGATCGAGTATTTTATATGATAGCATTGGTTTTAATCGCTACATCCATACTTACGTTTTTGTAATGACCTATGTTGATTTCAGGTTAGGAAAACCACAAAGTCAGTCTTTCTGAGAATCCCGTAGCGAAGCACGGGTACATCAGCTAGTTATGTTATAAAGAGAAAGGTAAATTACGACAAAAAAATAACGAAACATAATTTACAAGATCTTCCGAAGTTATAAATTAGGTTATGAAGCCATCCTTAGTTCAAAGACATATCTGTATCTAAGACCTTAGCAAGACCAGTCCTATGCTACAGAAGTGAAGAATAGACAATAAGAAAAGTGATGCTATAGCAGTGGCGGCTCGTGACATGAATTGAAGGGGTCGCACAGACGAGAGCATAAATAAATAAATAAATAAATAAATAAATAAATAAATAAATAAATAAATAAATAAATAAATAAATAAATAAATAAATAAATAAATAAATAAATAAATAATTCCATTAACTAATGAATTCGTACCCCACGAGGCTGATGATGATGACTTGTTTAAAGGGGCCTAAAATCTAGGTCATTGGCCCCTAAAGGTACGAAATAAAACGAAATGCAATGACAATTTAAAAGTCCAAAATTAATCCACTGACCAAAATTCATACCGTGATGATGAAGAATGAATGGATGAATATGAATTTAAAAGAATCAGCGGATCCAATTCACAATTTTGGAAGTTTAAAAAAATCCAAAAGTTAATCCACCGATCATTATTAAAAAGATATGATGAACAATGATTATGAACTTAAAACAATCAGCGGATTCGACCCGTAATGCCCCACCTTTCTAGAAACATCTTAAAACAATAGTACATACTTTTTTTTTTTTTTTTTTTTTTTTTTGCTAGTTGCTTTACGTCGCACCGACACAGATAGGTCTTATGGCGACGATAATAGTACATACTGACCAAGGGGCTGCTTCCAAAGCACAATCCTGAATCGTTGACTGCTTATTGTCTAAAGGGGTCCAAAATCCAGGTCAACGACCCTACATAATGGTACTTATCGCTAGGAAAGTAAGAACCATGATATTTCTCATGTAGCGGTACTAATCATGAGTAACGCAGACTTACGGTGTTCCACACAGTGTGGTACTACCCACAGGTAATGTAATACGCACAGATCTGTGCTATTTCTCACATTACGGCGCCACTCATAGGCAACGCACGTGTACTGTAAACCCATACTTATTCACCCACTGTTGTTACTTATCACAAACCTATTGTGTGCCTAACATAGTGGTACTACTCGCAAGTAAAGGCGACCCATGGTGTTCCTCGCGTGATGGTATTATAAGTTTCATGGTTCTAATCATCCCTTGGTCGCCCCATTTAGTCGCCTCTTACAACAGGCAGGTGATACCGTGGGTGTATTCTTCGTCTGCGTCCCCCCACCCACAGGGGGGTGGTATTGAAGGAACTCAAAATGGAATCAACAGGGATCAAGAAAGGCGGAAAAATCATGTTTGAACAATGATTCCAGGAATATTTTCTAGATGGTGGTGGTGGTGATTATTGTTTTAAGAGGAAGTACAACTAGGCTACCATCCTCTATATAACACTAATCAGAGGGAAAATATGGAAGGGGTCCGACACTTCGAAAAATGAAGATATCGGCCAAAGAAAGACAAGGGCCACGAAGGGTGTGAAAATGAAAGACTCCCTAGCCCTCGCAAACCTAATAGCATCGGGGCCGGAAAAGAACAAGAGTTGACCAAGAGAGGTCGGATAGGATAGACGAAAGTGAGGAGCCTGGCACAAGTAAGTGGAAGCAATGCCAGGACTCAGCTGAGGGCCCCATGGTCGCCAACCCACGCTCCAAAGTTCAGAGCCCATAGGGCCCCTTTTAGTCGCCTCTTACGACAGGCAGGGGATACCGTGGGTGTTATTCTACCGCCCCCACCCACAGGGGGAGAAGATTTTCTAGAGAGAAATTCTCAAGCAGTATCCTACAGGAAAAGGATCCATCGACCAACTAACTAGTGTATTATATTCTAGCTCGTTGCCATCGACAGTCCAATGAATGAGAATGCAGGCCACTACAGTAGGTCTAATACGTGAATAGATGATGACGTAAGGACTTTCATTTATCAGTACCCCAAGGTGGTTGTGTTCTGTGTATCCTGTAGAGACGTCCGCGCATAAAGCACACTGACCTAGGACAAAGTACGTCGTCACCAGTAGCCGTTTACGAAAACTGTCATGCATGCCGCAACCCTAGAGTGGTGGTCAACGCCCTTGACAGGCTTGGTATAGATAAACAAACGACACCACTTGTAGTAAATCTAACCAATATAATAAGAACGTAGTGTTTGTCCGTACCTTCGTTTCTTGTAGCGGTTTTGAGTCAATAATATACGACGCGGAGAAGATTATCCATAAATTTTGAAAATTATGTCTGCCAGTTTGTTATTCGGTTTGGACCACATGAGAACAAAGTTGTTCATTAATTTTTCATGAAACTTGCCGATCTAGAATTTCCCTACACTTTGTTTTGTCTCCGTCCGTTCAGTAGGAACAGAGAAATAACATTTTTAATTTCTAGAATACAGTCTCTCAGACAGAGAGAAGCGAACAATGAAACAGCGACTTTCCTTGCGGGCTACCGATGTCCACAATTTGTTTCTTACTAACGGCAGCGGCTGTGCTTTGTACTTTCTTATCCTACGCTCGCTACGTGGAATCCAAAGTCATCCAAACTCATCCGAAGTACCTAACATCATGTTGTTTTGAGCCCTCAGTTTTAACGGTGTACCACCTGCAAGGCGCCAGTACTAGAGTTTCTTCCCGATAGTGGTGTTACATGTCCACTGTGAGAGATTTTGCTATTGGTTGATGGTTTCTCTACACTCCTACTCTCTTCTCTTTTCAACACAACTTCTATCACCTGAAACCAACATGTTCCAAAATAAAAAATATATAGTGAACGCATTTTGACACGAGTTCCCAGTGTTCATCCGTTCTATAAACGACTACAAAATTAATTTCCTGGAACCTTATAAACAATGTCACTGGTTTTACGTCCCACTAACTATTTGTATGATTTTCGGAGACTCCAAGGTGCAGGAATTCTGTTCCACAGGAGTTATTTTATGAGACAGTAAATCTTCAGGTGTCAGATTCCCTATCCATTGATAACATTTTAAAAAAGACAGGTAAGCAAAGTTCAAAATTTATCGAACATCTCTCTTAGCAGGTAAGGGTTATTCTGCCCGAAGGCAGGTCCGAACCTCCGCAGAGGTGTTCCTGAGCCGGAGTTTACGTGCGGTAGGGTGGCCAGTTCCTTTCCGCTCCTCCATTTCCTTACCCCCCCCAACAGCGCGTGGCAACCCATCCAACTCCTGACCACGCCCAATGTTGCTTAACTTCGGAGATCTCATGGGATCCGGTGTTTCAACACGGCTACGGTCGTTGGCTTCTCTCTTAGTAAATTATTCTAATTTTACTTCTTATAGTACTGGTTAGCGTGCTGGCCATTGGTACAAAGGATCCTGTGTTCGATTCCCGGCAGAGTTTGGGAAATGGCTGATTGTGTCGTCTGCAACATTATATAATTCATCCTAGCCCACGAGTATCAATACGAACGACCTGCACCAGGATATCCGGAGGCCATTCGCCATTATTATTATTATTATTATTATTATTATTATTATTATTATTATTATTATTATTATTAATCCGTTTACCCTCCGCGGTTTTTTCTGGACTCAGCGAGCAATCCCACCTCTACCGTCACAAGGGCAGTGTCGTGGAGCGTGAGACATTTTGGTCGGGGATACACCTGGGAAGGAGGACCAGACCCTTGCCCAGGCGGCCTCACCTGCTATGCTGAATAGGGGTCTTGTGGGGAGATGGGAAGATAGTAAGGGAAAGGCAAGGACGTGGGAAGGAATCGGCCGTGGCCATACGTTAGGTACCATCTCGGCATTTGCCTGAAGAAGTAGGAAACCACTTTGAGGATGGCTGAGGCGGGAATCGAAACCCCTCAACTCAGTTGACCTTCCGAGGCTGAGTGGACGCCGTTCCAGTCCTCGTACCACTTTTCAAATGTCATGGCAGAGCCGGGAATCGAACCCGGGCCTCCGGTGGTGGTAGCTAATCACACTAATCACTACGCCACACAGGCGTGAGCCAGGATCAAACCTGTCAATTTCAGATCAGAAGGCCAGCGTTTCTTCCGTCTAATCCACTCAGCCCGGCCATTGGAACCATTAATTCCACATCAGCCTACCAGCTATCTACACGGTGTAGCACTGCTCCTCCATATTTCAGAAGGTTCTTCAGTTCCAGAATATAGAAATATACTGAACCAGCCCCCAGTAGCCAGTCCAGGGTGATATTCCAGACCAGAACCGCTTTAAACCTCGATCAACTTCAAGAAAACCTACGATATCTGCAGAATGCATGCATTCAGCGAACGTCTTCAAACTGGAACCTGGAAGAGGGAGGAGCGGTCCAGCATGGCACCTCTCGAAGGACAACAAACTGCTACAATTCCATTATTTGATCTGCACTGCCCATTATTACTATTATTATTAAGTAGCTAAACCCGGCCACGCTTCGCAATGGCTCAGTCTGACATGAAATGAATAGGCAAGTAAATAAATGTTTTCTAGCGAACATGATATCAGTCGCACTTTTGAACATCCGAATTATTATTGTCATGAAACTTTTTTTGCACCGAATCAACAACAATATGCCTTCTGATTCCAGCAGAAATTTGGCAGCGTGCATTCAATTGGTCATTTTCATCTCCGATGAAATAGATTTGGAGAAATTTGTATAATTGCTGGGAAAAGGAAGCAAAGATTAACGATCTGTGGTAAATTTGTCCTTGAATTTTATATGTTCGCACAAAATGCTCCGCTATAATGTTAGCGCCGAATGAAGTCATCTGAAAACAGGAATTGTAATTTCTTGTTTTTGAGAAAATGTTTTGAATCATCAGTAGTTCCTTTTAACAAAACTTTTCAGAGGTTCTTTTGGCTGCTCAAGTTCAGGTAGCTTCACTTTTCCGCTCGCGCAGCACATTCCCGGGTTTTTTCATCTAAATTTCATTGCTGTGCGATGAGAACAAACCTTGTCAATTTTTCCGGTTTGAAATAATTTACACGAGGTACTGTACTGAATATCCGGTTCGTATGAAAAAGTAATTCGGTGATATGAAGCTCGATCATTCAGATATTGCAACTGCAAACGTCTTCGCTGTTGATATAATTGTTCCTGGCGTTGTTGATACTACGGGTATTGTGCAGCTCTCCTTCTTCTCGATTCAACTCATAAAATTCGTACTATCGCCAGCGAAAACACAAACGGTAATCGACTTCTTTTAGAGTTTTGCGAGCACAGGACACATTCATGTTTATTCACATTTGCAAAAACAGGTAATGAGTTGCTTATCTACATGAAAGTACATCTTGATCACGGCATGTTGGATTCCTATTTCCAAATAACAGGCAATGCGTTGCCTTATTACATGAACCTCCTCGCAAGAAAGGTACTTCATAAAATATGGCGGCATGTTCACATCCTCCTATATACAGTAATTCTCACCGGGCTATAGCGTAAGTCGTTGTCGCCTAACGACAATCTGGCTATCTAGGTCGATCTAATCTTGGTGCGGCTTTGAAATTAAATTCATTCCATAAAATTACTCATTATAAAAATACTACCTATTCGATTTCGCTCAGACCACTTCCTAAACACGCTCGTATTCGAATGCAACAACGTGTCAAAATTTCAAGTTAATCGACCAACTACTTTTAGAGTTTTGCGATCACAAACACACGCAGGGTGAGTTTTTTTAAATAAAATATTAGGAAATGCGCACAATGTGCAAAAGCTTACATAGATAAACAGAATTTTGTCAGAGATTCTGCTATGAGTTCGCAGTACATAGCATGATACCTGTCACAAAGTTTGCATCTTTCACACACATATAGTCCTGTCTTGCTCCATGGAATAGTTTTTTGCACATATCTTGTGATGGAACTCATTTTGGGCCAGCCTAAATCGAGGGCGAACGAACCATGGACACATGTGTTGCGTCGACAATTCTGTGGGATTGGAAACAATAAACAAACTACTCACTACACGACCACTGAATGTCCTATCAGATGTTACTACTGTGGTAGTGGTGGTTGTTTTAAGAGAAAGTACAACTGGGCAACGATCCTCTATTAACACTAATCAGAAGGAAAATGGAAGAGGTCCGACACTTCGAAAAATGAAGGTATCGGCAAAAGAAACACAAGGGCCATGAAGGGCGTGAAAATGAAAGAGTCCCTAGGCCTGAAAAACTTAACACCGTCAGGGTCGGAAAAGAACAAGATTTGACGGGCAGGATAGATGAAAATAAGGAACTTGGCACAAGTGGAAGTAATTCCAGGACTCAGATAAAGTCTCCACAGTAGCTAACCTACGCTCCGAAGTTGAGAGCCCCTAAGGCCGCTTTTAATCGCCTCCTACGACAGGTACTTGCTCAGTCTGCACCAGGGACTAACATCCCAGAATTTAACATTACCATCTCAAATACCAAACTAGAACAAGTAGACCACTTCACTTACCTTGGGAGTATCTTGTCAAAGAGCTATACTTCAGAACAGGATGTGGAAAATAGGCTTCGTGCTGCCCATGTGGCCTTTGGACGACTATCACACAGTGTCTTCAGGAATAAAACCTTACAATTCGCACAAAACTAATGGTGTACCAGGCTGTAGCCACCTCTACGCTTCTCTATGGCTACGAAACGTGGACCTTATACCGCCGTGACATCAAAAGGCTGGAGCGCTTTCACCAGCAAAAACTACGCTCCATCATGAACATCAAGTAAGAAAACTACGTCTCTAATGTTGAAGTTCTCGAGAAAGCCTGTGCTAAGAGTGTAGAAGCATTGAACGTTGGTCATCGCCTCAGATGGACAGGACATGTGCGTCGTATGAATGACACCAGACTACCGCGCCAGATGCTCTGTGGTGAACTTGACTCCGGTTCAAGACCACGGGGTGCCCCCCTGAGACGTTTCAAAGACCAACTGAAAGAAATCTTAAAGATGACAGAAATAAAGCCACAAACCTGGGAAACACTTGCCAAGGACCGTTTACTTTGCCGGCGAAGCGTCTGTGCCTCAGTTCAACACTTCGAATAAGAACGCCGCAGACATGAAGATATTAAGCGACAGGAACGCAAACTTCGCCAAACCCAGCCAAGATCTCCCCCGTCCCTCAGCTGCGCGATGTGTAGTCGTATGTTCTACGCAAGAATTGGCCTGTACAGTCACCGGAATTTTAAAAACAAACTGTTGTGAATAGAAGTGAGCTATTAGCCAGGAAAACTGTAAACTCAGAAACGAATAACTGCCGCCGCCGCCGCCGACGACAGGCACGGGATACCATGAGTGTATTCTACCACCCCTACCCGCAGGGATTCAATGTTATGGAGGCGACATGCAAGACTTTATTTGTGTTACCTCTGAAGTAGTTGCAAGGTTGAGAATTTTGACTGTCATCTGTACTCTGTACGGACTGCTAGGTCAGTAAACGTTATTTATATCATAGTATCGTTCATGTCCAAAGTTTCTGTGTTAAAAATAAATAAATAAATAAATAAATAAATAAATAAATAAATAAATAAATAAATAAATAAATAAATAAATAAATAAATAAATAAATAAACCCGGCCATACCGAGCCAATGGTTGCGCGGTTTCTGTCACGTAGCTATTAGCTTGAATTCGGGAAACAGTGGGTTCGAACCCCACTGTCGGCCACCCTGAAGATAGTTTTCCGAGGTTTCCTATTTTCACACCAGGAAACTTCTGGGGATGTATATTAATTAAAGCGAACGGTCACTTCCTTCCCACCCCTATCCATTTCCTATTCCATCGTCGCCATAAGACCTACCAGTGTCGGCGCGACGTACAGCAAATCCTAAATAAACAAAAATAAAACCCGTTCATTTAAGTTATGGTCTGCCTGACCGAAGCGGTAAAGGCTTACACGGTTCGCCCGGAAAGACGTGGGTTCGATTCCCTATCAGGAAGTCGAAACTTTTTAGAAACAAGATTTCCACTTTCGAAGGTGCGCACTGCCTTAAGGTTCACGCAGCCTACACCAAAAATGAGTACCCCGGTAATTAATTCCTGTGGGCAAAGGTGACAGGGCGAAGAGCTAACCAACCTACCCCACGAAGTGCTGAGGTTACCTTCCACCACCCCAAGAGCCTTCATGGCCTGTGCGGAGATATTGCTTTTTTGGGAGAAGCAGAGGACGGGGAAAGGGGAATCATTTTAATTTCTATTTCTTTTTTTAAAAAAAAGCCAAAACGCTGCCATTACTGCAATGTTATTTTTCGGTTCATTTGCCTGCTTGTCTGCTCCCCCTCCCCAACATGAAAGATTTACGACCATACGATGTTAAAACTACAGATCCACTGGAGATCAAGAAACGTGCCTGTCGAAGCCCCAGCAGTGATAGCATTACTCACAACGCGGATATGGGTCACGAGCTGGGGGCTCTGACAGGTTATACAGCTGAGATTGAAAACACTACATTGCTTATCAAAGGTAGGGGACCTCCTCACAGGAAATCAAAACCGCTGCACGCTGAAAGCTGCATTTTCCAACCAAAAACGATGACAATAGTTTGTAAACATATCGTGAAAAGCATGAAAAGCACAATAAATTTTCCTTACAGTTTTACAGGAAGAGGAATTACAATAATTTACCAAGGAATATGTTTGATAACGTTCCAACTTCTTTGAAATATATATTTTTTTAATTATTAGGAAACATATTGAACTTATGAAATAAAAAACGTCCCAACTCCAAATTTTGCGAAATTTACTTTAGTCCATATATCGAAAGCGTAACTTGGGAGATATTTTTGTCTAGTACGTGTAGACAATGTCCCACGTCCATGTGGAAAGCACAATACACGTCCATGTGGAAAGCACAATACTATCACATTTGATTTTTGGTATATTTTAAACGGAAACACCAACGTAAGGTGTTGGGACAGTTTTGAAATAACTATAGAGCTCCAAATGAGAAGTCTACAGTGCCTAGACAACGAATTAGGAATTTTTAATTTTGATTCAGTTTCAGGACTTTTTATCAACTTTTTACTCACTTAGGTTATTTGTTCGGGTGGAAATGAATGTGAGGCTCTTCTCTTGGTTTGAATGTGGTAATAACTCAATTCTCCACCGCTAGATGTCTTAGAGTTCCAAGTTTTCCCAGTAGATAGTGTAAGTGCTGCCATTGTGAAAGTGTGTCTAGTTTTGTGCCTCTTAGTTTTTTTTCAGAATATTGATAAAGGATTTTTTTTTTAAACTTAATTAGGTGGGTTAGCAATTGTCAAAGTTTTCCAAGTGAATATAATATTAATTTATTGTTATTCCTGAGATTAATAAGGAAAACCTAACAATGGGTAAAAGAGGAGACCTGAGTCCAAGGAAGAAAAAGGAAATTGAGGTTATGTTGAAATGTTCAAACTTAAAATCATATGAAATTGCCAGAAAATGTAATGTTTCTCCACAAAGTGTTGGAAGAATTAAAAGAAAAGTGGACTTAGGTGAACCAGTTACACCAACAAAGCGGCAAAACTGTAGGGGACTGAGAAAGACCACGCCAAGGCACGGAAGAATGCTTAGGAATCTTGCTTTGTGTAACCGAAAGATTACTGTTAAGAACATTAGAGATGCCTTGAGTGATGCAGGTTGTAATTTAAGCGCGAAGACAGTTCGTAGGCGACTTCACGAGTCTGGTTTACGATCTCGCCGTACAACAAAAAAGCCAAAGTTAACACCAGCCATGATGAGAAAGCGTTTATCTTGGGCATTGAGGCATAAAGATTGGACTGCAAGTGATTGGTCAAAGGTAAGTTCATTTTTTCTATTGTTTTGTGAATTAATTCAGCCCTTTGACCACACTTTGTCGTCGGCTTTATCAAAATTTTATCAAATGTCAAAAAGAATTTGAGTCGCTGATTTTTTAATACTTTTTACTCCATACGTTTCCTTGTTGCAGGTTTGCTTCTCGGATGAGTCGACAGTAGAAATTATGCAAGATCGTCAGCAGCATGTGCGGAGACGACGTGGAGAACAGTTGATGTCCGAGTGTATGAAGGAAACTGTTAAATACCCCGGTAAAATTATGGTATGGAGTGTGATATCTGTCCATGGCACTGGGCCATTGTATTTTGTTGAGGGTACTATGAGGAAGGAACAATACAAACATGTCCTGGATACTTGCCTAGTTCCTCAAATAAATGAGTGGTATCCAGAAAATGATGGAATTTTCATGCAGGATGGGGCACCCTGCCATACTTCAAAATTTGTCATGAATCATCTGCAGCAGGTAGGAATCAAAGTGTTGGACTGGCCAGGGAACAGCCCAGACCTGAACCCCATTGAAGGGATATGGAATATTATGAAAAATAAGGCCAGTAGTCCCATGTGCACTAATATTCCTGATTTAAAACAGCGTCTGCAACGAGTATGGCAACATGATGCGGCTATTACTGAAATGGTGGCACGGAGTATTGAAAGCATGCCAAGGCGTGTTATGGCTGTTATTAAAGCTAAAGGTGGTACTACCAAGTACTGACTGTCTCAAATGATGTGAAAATAAGTGCATTAGTTATAAACTTATGAAACATGGTAAAAGCATTGTAAATATATTGTACAAATTGAAATAAAGTTATAAAATATAAGAATTTTTGGAAATTCCTAATTCGTTGTCCACTGACTATAGTGTTCAGCTGCATTGAGTATGACAAAATGGGAGTCTATGAGTAGAAAGATGAATCGTAATGAGAATGAACTGGAATGGTTTCAAAAAGGATGAACAAAACTGCGACAAAAATATTCAAAAGAAACACGAACAACAGGCAAATCCTTTATAAACAGTGCAGGGAAACAAATTGCTGAAAGAAGTACAGGTTTACAGTCCAGGTAATTTGAATGCAAAAGTCTGCAATGCGATGGAACAGCCAGGATTAATTATGGAGTTTTATTAACTGTATAATGAAGATGTTTGTGATTGACTGAAATTAACGAAATACCACTTTTTTTGCCTGATTCAATGCGATATGCATTTCTTCAAAGTAAATGTTATATGTTAGAATAAGAGAGTTTCATAAGCGAAGATTACATTGATCAAGATAGTCAGTTAACACCTTTACTGTCTCCTGTGTAGTATTGTGTAATAGGCAATAGATGAAAGTTAATATCCCGTTTAATTAATTGCTGTAAAAGATATGGACGTGGTATTTACACTGAAAGAATACGCGATTAGCATCACTGATTGACTTCGTACAAGGACATATACTATCTGCGCACTTTTTAGCGATATATTTGTGTACGGGTTTGAGGAGTAAGGAGGGAGCTCTTCCGGTTCCGTTAGTACTACCAACTGAATGGAAATGAAATCTGAATTGAATCGATAATATGATCTATCGATATGAATTTTCTAAACCTTTGTTATTTTAAGCCAACAACTGTGTCACACACACATTTAACATTTTATAACATATCTCAATGCGAATCTTATTCCTAGAGTGAATTCTATAGTTTGGCTTTGCTGTGTAAACAACAACAGTACTAGTACGTAAAGTGTACGCCAGACGTCGCACAGCGATGCATAAGCGATTCATAGTTTGCGTTTCAAAGATTGCCGAGGTCGACCGCTTCAGCACTGGGGTGTAAATCTATCTCTAAAAAGTGCGCAGATAGTAGGTTAATCAGTTAAAATGAAATCCAAATTTATATTAGTCGTGAGTGCATGGCTGAAACGTAAGCGAATACGTGCGGATGTGTCGACGCGTGTATCATCATTCATTTCCCGTTTCCAGTTTCCCGTGTCGGGTTGTGAATCAAGGATCTCCATCGCTGCCCGTCTCTCCACCACTCTTCTCCTCTTTTAAGTATGTATGTATGTATGTATGTATGTATGTATGTATGTATCTCTAAAATACCATTGTTGGTTACATATTTTGGACTGGATGTTGTAATAAAAGCGATCTTTAAATCCAGCTGATTTTCCCCAACCATGTTTGCTGAGCATTGTTCTTAATTACCGGATTGTAATCAGAATACGGAGCAGATGTGTTATAGGTTAATCCCCCTCAGGAAGCTGCATTATTTGCTAAAAGATATCTTGTACATCACCTGCAATATAAATGTGTCCAGGTATCTACACTAAGATTATGTTTTGGCCCGACCGGTTCAAATCATACAGCATTGTTTAAATGCTAAGTACAAAAAGTCATGGAGAGACACTAAATGTGATGTTAATAACGGGTTGCTCTTCCGCGAGCCCTCAAAACGGCAGAAATACGGCGAGGCATCGACTCTACAAGGTGATGGAATCGTTCTGGAGGGATCTGGACCCACGCATCTTGCACTGCTACCCACAATAAGTCTTGTGTAGTTGGTGCGGGGTTTATGGAAAGTGCACCAGCATCGATAGCATCTCATAAATGCTGAATTGGATTAAGATCGGGGGATCTGGAGGGCCGATTCATGGCCGTAACTTCTCTGGGGTGCTCCTTCAACCACCCGTGTGCCACCAAAGAGCGGTGACATGGCGCATTGTCCTGTTAAAACATGGCACCTCAATCAGGGTACTCTAGGGCCAGAAAGGAATGCAGATTGTCTCAAAGCTTGTCCGCATAACGTACACCTGTCAGCGCTCCCTGCAGCCGGACAATGGGGCCTAATTGCGACCATGAGAACACCGCCCAGAACAAAACTGAGCCACCTCTCGCCTGAACACAACCTTGTTGACACGCACGATCCATAGCTTCATGGGGCATATGCCACACTCTCAGGCGCCCATCTGCTCGATACAACTGGAATCGGAATTTATCGGACCCCTCCACAAGCCGCCACAGCTCCATGGTCATTTGCCGATGTTCGCGGTCCCACGCACGTCGTTGAGCTCTGTGTCGAGGTGTCAGCAAAGGGACACGAGTTGGTCGTCGACTGGTTAAGCCTATGCGGTGCAGTTGCCTCCTTACAGTCCTGGTAGAAATGGGTTCCTGACTCCAATATTAAACTAGGTGGTGACCTGACTCATAGTAGCCCGTCAAGCGTCCAGTAGGATTCTGTGGAGGTGACGTGATGCCCGTTCGTTAAACACCTGTGGTCTTCCAGTGCGGCGGTTTTCGCGTGTGGTAACATTCTCTCCGGGATATTGAAGACTCACCTTAGACACTGTTGACCTCGAAAACCCGAATTCGCGTGTAATGTCCGCAATGCTATGACCCCATGCGCCGATGATCACCCCACGTTCAAAGTCAGTTAACTCGCGACGTGTTGACATTTTCACGACACTGGTGTCTGTGACAGACTGCTCAGCTACGCCGCAACTAGCCGCGACGCTCAGGGATCATACACGGTACGCTTTTTAAAGGAACATCCCTTCCCGTGACTTTTGGCCACTCAGTGGTTGGATACCTTTAAGACCACTTACTGAATTGGACAAAATAGTGGCCATAGCAATTTGCTTTAGGTATAATAATATGCTTGCCTTATGGCAAATGTCTCCGCTGTAAAGATGGGCGTGGTTTTTGTTAGGAAAAACTTCTGAGAAATCTTATGAGAAGGAATATAATAAGCTGTGACTACTCCATATTTAATTTTTGAACCGTCAGTATAAATAAGTAGGTTATGCTCCAGCCGAGATAGACATACTTTTATGGAATTCAAAATCACGATTGGTTTTGTTTATTTCTGGTATTAATGGGGCCAACTAATACGGTGATTATTTGTGGCTTATAGAAAGCTATGACATAGGGGAAACAGTTGTAGGGTAGCGAGTGACATTGTAAAATGTTGTTTTGACATGAAATTTTCTTTCCATACGCATCTACTAAGGCCGGGGTTTTCCCAATAGACTTACGCAATACAGAAGGGTACTTACGGCGATCATAAAGAGCTGGGCGATTCGATACTCCTCCACAGTGAGGGGTAGTGGGATGCGGTACTCTTTGATGAGCATGGCTGGTCCTCGCTCGTTCTCACCTCTGGTTCAACATTCCTGTAACATACCAGGAAAAACATCGTGGTCAGCAGGGGGATTTCATGTTTCCACTCAACTAAACAAATCACTCTCTCCACAAGAATAATAATAATAATAATAATAATAATAATAATAATAATCGTATGGCCTCAGCTACCGTGTGCAGACATTTCGATTTGACGCCATCTGGCTGTCTGCTCGTCAATTTCGACGTTCCGTTTTACTCTAGGTCCGCTAGATGGCAGACCGAGCAAACCTGATCTCTCTTGGGCGTCTATGGCTGAGATTTAATTAATTTTGTCGGGTAAATACCAAATGTATCACCAGAGATCTTTTACATGCCGACATCGTACGACATGGAGTGTCGAATGGACTTTTTTCCGCCCTTCAAAAATCCGACTACCTCTGCCGGGTTTGAACCCGCTATCTTGGGATTCGGAGGCAGACACTCTACCACGGATCCACAGAGGCAGCTTCCACAAGAATGAATATGAGGGATTATTTTCTCGCGACCCGAAATAAAATCCTCGCGATTCTATCATCGGGTCCGTTGCTATCGGGTTCAATCCTGTGATTGTCCACTTCTTCCGCTAACAGCCACTTATGTAGCATAGTTGGTTAAGCACTCTGCTTTCTAATTTCAAAGTTGGAGGATCGAAACCGAGGCCTCTTACGACAGGCAGGGGATACCGTGGGTGTTATTCTACCGCCCCCACCCACAGGGGGCCTACCGTCGGGTGGTAGTGGTGATGATTGTTTTAAGAGGAAGTACAACTAGGCAACCATCCTCTATATAACACTAATCAGAGGGAAAAAATGGAAGGGAACCGACACTTCGAAAAATGAAGATATCGGCCAAAATAAGACAAGGGGCGCGAAGGGCGTGAAAATGAAAGACTCCCTAGCCCTCGCAAACCTAATAGCGTCGGGGTCGGAAAAGAACAAGAGTTGACCAAGAGAGGTCGGATAGGATAGATGAAAGTGAGGAGCCTGGCACAAGTAAGTGGAAGCATGGTGGTGGTAGTGGTTATTGTTTTAAGAGGAAGTACAACTGAACAACCATCCTCTATGAACACTGATCGGAGAGAAAAAAAAGAGTAAAGCCAACCCTTCGAAAAATGCAGGTATCGACAAAAGAAAGAGAGATGGGACACCAAGGGCGTGAAATGGAAGACTCCTTAGGCCTCACAAAACTAATACCGTCGGCGTCGGAAGAGAACAGGAGTAGACCATGGGATAGGAAAAATGAAATCGAGGAGCCTTGCACAAGTGGAAGCAATGCCAGGCTGAGCTTGGGTAACCTTGGTGGCCAATCCCCACTCCACTGGGCGAGTTGGCCGCGTGGTTAGGGCCGCGTAACTGTAAGCTTGCATTCGGGAGATAGTGAGTTCGAACCCCACTGTCGGCAGCCCTGAAGATGGTTTTCTGTGGTTTCCTGTTTTCACACCAGGCAAATGCTGGGGATGTACCTTAATTAACGCCACGGCCGCTTCCTTCCCACTCCTAAACCTTTCCTATCCCATAGTCGCCATAAGACCTATCTGTGTCGGTCTAGATAGAAATGTACATATTTAAACACTTATCAGACCATCTATATTCACATGTACGGAGAAATCATGCAACAGAAAATAGGTCAAGTTACTGGGTCATTTTACTCACAATTCAAACTATCACAAGTGAACAGTTCTTTGAGCCCAGGAAGCCTTCAGGATACTATTCAGTAGATAAATCGCGCATCAACAGTGCATGCCATAAGAGAGGTTATAATCCGTCGCAATGGTTATTTCTCAATTCTTTATAAATATATCATACGAAAAGGTCATCCATTTAGGTTCAGTGTACTAAAAATATATATAAAATAAACAAATATTTATTACAGTTTCCTTTTCTAGTTTTGACAAAAAGTAGCATTCGTAGACAGGAAAAATAATCGAATTGTCACGTCAACACCACACAAAACACGCGCTTTGCTGACATCAGCCTGGTTTGGTCAAGGCCAACGAGATAAAGGAGCATAGCGCAATTTGTCGCTTAACATGAGAGGTAAGAATACTAACTTCTGATTTAATGGTTCAGTCAAGCTTAACCTCGAGTTCAGAACGGTGTTCTAAGATGGCCGCTGTCCGTACATTTCATTTTGACAACAGGATAGAGTACAAATTATGTTCTGGCATCATGATTAATTCATTTGCCTGTCGGTGGGGGTGATAGAAGGCGACTAATAGTGGACTCTCATCTTGGGAGTGTGGGTTAGCGACTACGGCGCCGCCGCTAGCTGAGCATGGACTTGCTTTCACTTACTCGTTCCAGGCTCCTCAGGTTAGTCTTTCCTGTCTGACCTTCTTTGGTCAATTCTCATTCTCTTCAGACCCCGAGGCAGTAGGCTTGGAAAAGCCCTAGGGATTTTTTCATTGTACTGACCCCGCGGTGTAGCGGCAACAAGCCTGCGTCTTACCCGGAGGCACCGTGATTGATTCCCGGCCAGGTCAAGAACTTTTACCTGGATGTGAGAGCCCGTTCGAGGTCAAATCAGCATTTATATGAAGACCACTTTTTGTGGCCCTCTCTTACTTTTCCCGATACACTCATTATTCAAACGACGAAATATCTTCCATGTCCCCCCGTATTCATTTAGCTATGCCTTTTAGAGTGTCCGGAGGATATTTTCGGCTCAGCTGGTCGTCGATGGGGCGACCTACGCGTGAGATGATGAGAGGGTAAAATTTTGTGTCGGCACATTGTTTACTCCTGTCGAATAATACCAAAGGGTCTGCTCAAGACTTACGATCAACAGAATCATATGCGCTCACTCCCAAGTTAACACTGCGGAGAAGTTTGGAAACAGGGATATACCCACTAATGACACCATAGAATGAATTTCTCCAAAATTTTACAGCTTAGAATTCCGAAAGGAGAATGATACCATGGCATTATAAATGGTACAATAAGATGGTTTTCCGTGGTTCCCCGTTTTCACACCAGGCAAATGCTGGGGCTGTACTTTAATTTAGGCCACAGGAGCTTCCTTCCCACTCCTAGGCCTTTACTATTCCATCGTCGCCATAAGACCTGTCTGTGTCGGTGCGACGTAAAGCAAATTCCAAAAAAATAAAAAATAATGGTAGAATAGATAATCGTGAATTCCTGGCACTTTTACAATGTCATGTTCCTGGGGTCAACATCTGCTCAAGCAAATTCTCCTCTTCACAGACTATGCACTATCCAATACAACAGTGTAGTTCGTAAAAATAAAAAACCTCACTGGATTTCAGCTCATTATTCAAAGCCTTCATAACAGACTTCTAAAAGAATCATAAACATATTTCATCCATTCACAAAATTGTAAATGACTGTACATTCCTCCACATTTCCCCAATAGCGTAATATACTGTACCGCGTGAGTTGGCCGTGAGGTTAGGAGCGCGTGGCTGTGAGCTTGCATCCGGGAGATAGTGGGTTCGAATCTCACTGCGGGCAGCCCCGAATATTGTTTTCCGTGGTTTCCCATTTTTACTCCAGGCAAATGCCGGGGCTGTACCTTAATTAAGGCCACGGCCGCTTCCTTCCCACTCCTAGGGCTTTCCTATTCCATCGTCGCCATAAGACCTATCTGTGTCGGTGCGACGTAAAGGCACTAGCAAAAAAAGTGTGTGTGTGTGTGTGTGTGCTAGGGGCTTTACGTCGCACCGACACAGATAGGTCTTATGGCGACGATGGGACAGGAAAGGCATAGGCACGGGAAGGAAGCGGCCATGGCCTTAATTAAGGTACAGCCCCAGCATTTGCCTGGTGTGAAAATGGGAAACCACGGAAAACCATCTTCAGGTCTGCCGACAGTGGGGTTCGAACCCACTATCTCCCGGATGCGAGTTCACAGCTGCGCGCTCCTAACCGCACGGCCAACTCGGCCAGTGTATAATTACCAATTTAGTATATTACTAGAGGAGCCGCGTTGCTCCGCAGCATTCGTTATAAATGGGTCAGATAACTCGTCTTGATATGCCTGTTGTAGCCATATTGTTTTTCCTGCCCTTTTCAATGGTTTTATGAACATTTACTAAGAAGCGCGTTATGGTATGCCGCAGTTCCTAGTCAGAATACATCCATTCTCACGTCATCATGCTGTCTGTTTGGTAGAAACAATATAAAATTAGATCAAAAATTAGATGTATGGCTTTTCAGGCGTTTGCTCCATTAACCAGCGTTTCGTCTTAGGTCTGACACTAGACACATCCCATTCTGATGATTTTTTATATTCTCTATTGGTGGAAAAATGTCTGATTCCCTCCATGGGAACTTAGAATTTCCCAAAACAATCTATCCATATATTCGCTTTTTATTAACCAGCAGTCCTTGATGTAAAGCTTGGTATTTTATTTTTAATCGTAGATTAGTCTCGAAGGAGCGTCTTTTGCCTGGCAGAGAATTTTTTTAAAGATACATAACCTTCATTCCTTCTAGTGTAGTTTGGTTATCCTTCGATAAGTATGCCCAGAAAATGTCTTAAGGCGTATGTCATGGTCGGGTCTGTTTGTACGTAGACTTTTTCTCTTAACAGGATGTAAGTTAAGCGTATACTCTCTGGCTTGACAGGCAGTTATCAAACATGGCTGCATGCAATGACATTACGAAGAATGAAAATCACATATCAGAATATTAATGAAGGTGTTAGTCGTTTAGCAACCTGCTAAGTACAGAATGTACTGCGGATTAGGACAACTTTTCGACTGCAATTACGGGAGTGATCATTTCATGATTTGATTTTATAATTACTCAAAGATGGCTGAACTTAGAAACCTATTAATGACTCATGATTCAATGGAAGGTCATTCCGGAAAGAATAAACCAAAAATGAAGCAAATCGGTCCAGCAGAACGGGCGGACGGATTTGCCAAAGCTGTTTTTAGTAAACTCTGCTAATATATTATAGATATATGTTGCTAATATATCAATCCATGTTATGTTCTATGTATTGTATATTCAGCCGTAAAACATATTCATAGATATTACTTAGTTCACTGTCCGACTCGCTGGCTGAATGGTCAGCGTACTGGCCTTCGGTTCAGAGGGTCCCGGGTTCGATTCCCGGCCGGGTCGTGGATTTTAACCTTCCTTGGTTAATTCCAATGGCCCGGGGGCTGGGTGTTTGTGCTGTCCCCGACATCCCTGCAACTCACACACCACACATAACACTGTCCTCCCCCTGTGGGTGGGGGCGGTAGAATAACACCCAAGGTATCCCCTGCCTGTCGTAAGAGGCGACTAAAAGGGGCCTCAGGGGCTCTGAACTTTGGAGCGTGGGTTGGCGACCACGGGGCCCTCAGCTGAGTCCTGGCATTGCTTCCACTTACTTGTGCCAAGCTCCTCACTTTCATCTATCCTATCCGACCTCCCTTGGTCAACTCTTGTTCTTTTCGACCCCGACGGTATTACGTATGGAGGCCTAGGGAGTCTTTCATTTTCATGCCCTTCGCGGCCCTTGTCTTCCTTTGGCCGATACCTTCATTTTTCGAAGTGTCGGGCCCCTTCCATTTTTTTCTCTCAGATTAGTGTTATATAGAGGATGGTTGCCTAGTTGTACTTCCTCTTAAAACAATAATCACCACCACCACTAACACTGTCCTCCACCACAATAACACGCAGTTACCTACACATGGCAGATGCCGCCCACCCTCACTCTGCTAGAAATAGCCACACGAAATTTATTTATTATTATATACTTAGTTCACTACTATTACCAATTTATTATATTATTACAATATATTAGTAATAATCATAATATTGGATTTACGTCCCACTACCTACTCTTACGGTTTTTGGAGACGCCGAGGTGCCGAAATGTAGTCCCACAGGAGTTCTTTTACGTGCCAGTAAATCTACCGACACGAGGCTGAGGTATTTGATCAATTTCAATTATTACCGGTGTGAGTCAGGATCGAACCTGCCAAGTTGGGGTCAGAAGGCCAGCGCCTCCACTGTCTGAGTCACTCAGCCAGGCATAATATATTATAGGTACATCTCGGATATTAGGCACAAAAAAATCTGTTTTGTTCCTGAAGAGATAACTTGTTGCTTAAAGGGGCCTGACATCTAGGTCATCGGCCCGAAGAGATAACTTAAAATGAAGTTTTATTTACACGTTTCATGTATTTATAAGGTTAAAAACAGTGGTCCTACAGTGCCTTAAATGACGGTACAACCTATATTTGCCTATATTCCTATATTTCCTGCTGTTTACGTCGAAATCGTTTTTGAAGGTTTTTAATTTGTTCCGAGAAAAAAATATATTCTTGAAATACTTTTCAAACAAAATCTTAAAATCGGGAATCTATAAACCTTAAGAAACGCCGACAGTCCACGCTCGTAGTCTGTGTCACGAGTGAAGACAAAGTGTCAGCTTCCAAGTCGTCTTTAATTAAAACTTTACAGGAGTTTCTCCATTTCATATCGGATGGTAAATTTCTATTCTGTGACGTATGCAGCAAAGAAATTAGTGATGTTTGTTTTATATTTCCCTCTAAACAGCCTGTTCGAGTCCCGTTGGTTGAAATATGTTTCACCATCAGAATACCGGCCGGCGGGGCAGGGGAGGTGGTGGTATACAATTTCTAATCCCTAGATTGCGTGCCAAAAGGCTGGATTAAATTCTCAACTTCTCTTCAGTGCTCATATGGAGTGAGGACATATGACGGAGTTGATGGTGATTCGTCCGTCGGATGGGGATGTTAAGACATTAGCAGACCCCTTGGTCTATTCGACAGGAGTAGGCTATGTGCCGGCACCGGGTTTCACCCTCTCCCTTCCTACTATCATATATCACGTCATTCATTTCATCTCATTAACTTATCTGATCAGGTTGACGTCAGGAAGGGCATCCGGTCATAAAACCCGCCACGACAGATTCATCTCACCTCATACCCGACCCGTAGGGAAACGGGACAAGGGTTGGACAAACATACATTATTATTATATTAATTTTATAATCCACTTTCTGTATATTCAACCGTAAAACATTCATAGTAATTACTAATTTAATTAGTATTGCCGATTTTGGGTATTATTACAATATATTATTGTCATTAAT